>NW_020837965.1:20325346-20418575 GCF_003676395.1 Aethalodelphis obliquidens
AAAAAAAAAAAAAAAAAAAGAATCCAGAATTGAGGCTGGGCAGGAAAAAGCTGCTTGGTTCCCTAACTCCACAGCAAGTTTATCCTATTACATATTTACACAGAGCTTTCACAACATACCCTTGAAAGAGAAATATAAACAACTTATTCCACAAAAAAGGATTTGCTGAGCAGGCATTTCTTGTGACTTTGCCATGAACTTTAAAGGTTTTTTTCTTTTTTTATCAGTTTGCATGAGGTTTAATCAAGTTTTGGTCATATGGTGAATACAAGAACAGCTATTTTCAGGAACTTAGCCCAAGGCTGTGACTCGGAAGGGCCTGCTTGCTCACCGTGTCAAAGTCCCCAGGAGAGTCGGTTCACAGCTGTAATCCTCTCCTGCCCCTGGTCCAGGCACAGCTTGTGATGAAGCTTCTGGAAGCAGAGACCATCAGAGAGCAGTCATCCTCAGGGATGGATATTTACCATTTGCCTGAGGCAGGAACATGAAATGCCGGAGGAATGGGCTGTCTTAGATTTCCTATTAATTTATGTGTTTGCCTCAGAAAAAGTTAAAAAGTAAAGTTGATTAGTCTAAATAACCAGGTCTGTCCAGTTTATGAGAGCTGATCACTTCTGGGTGACAGTCATTCATTGCAAACCCCGTGGTAAATCCTCCCGTTTCCCCTGAGGCAGCTGGATAAAATTCACCCCAACCCAACATCTGTCATGCACCAGGCACCACACAAGATGGGAGCTTATTGAGCCTTTCCACGAGCCTGTGAGGTAGGAATTACTCCCATGTTTACTTGATCCAGGGCCCGAAGCCCAGAGACTAATGCAAGTCCGCTTCGCTGGTAAACGGCAGGGCTTGGATTCAAACTCAGGTCTTCTCATGCCACTGCCTCCAAAAACCAGAATGAATGAAACCCCTCCCTAAGATAAGAAAATGGAAACACAGGAGGTAAAATGGTGCATTATTCTTAGTCCTGATCCCCTGGGCTGCCCTCTCTGTCGGATGCAGTCCAAACATGTCTAAGATGTAATCTCTTTGGAATGTTTAGTCTGTTCTTCTCAATTAGCCTCTTTCTAGAAATTGTCATTATTTTCTATCTTCCTGAAAGAAATCAGATCATTGTCTCATTTGTGCTGCGGGATTTTAGTTTGTGGCAGTGACTGAGACACGTGAGGCTAATGCCATTGAAAGAAGAAGTTATTACTCACATTTCCCCAGAGAAGGAAGTGTGGCAACCATGCAGGGCCACGTGGGGCAGCACCAGGCTTGGTCAGGAGGCAGGGGAAAGTCGAGGACACAGCCTTTCTTGGGGTTTCCATGGGGAAGGCAAAGCAGGGCAGAGTAAACAGCTTTTTTAGAGGATTGACTAGTGTGAGTAGTTGCAGTGGGCTTTGGTCTCTAGTTGCCTGGTCCTGGCCCTGGGATGAGTGAAGGCAGGAGGAATATTGGCTTGTTATCTGAGTTATATAAAGGGCGTGGTTGGCTCGCATATGTGAGGCGTGCTCTCATTTCAAGTGAATTGTTTACTATCTTCAGAGGTAGCCCTGGGAGGGGCATTCTCTCCCTAGGTCTGTAAGCAAAAACATCATAAGATACAGAAAATAAAAAGCATGCTTAATATCAGCATCAGTGCTTGATCTGAATAATGAAACATTTGATTGTACAGTAATTCAGTCCTAGGTGATATTATCTCTCATTGATAAATCATTGCATTTTATCACTGTTAGCGTATATCCATTTTGATCCTTTTCAGATCTGTTAGTTGAAGGAGACAAGTTTAAAGCTATACCTATGTGATGAATATGGAAAAATGTGTTAAGACATAGATTTTTCACATGGCTCCAGATAGACCTCTTTGTCGTATACAACCTCACCAAGCAGAAATCTATTCCTTGTTATCTACAGTCAGCCAGTTCAAGGACAGTAGATGTCCTGAATCATTACCTTGAGACACTGCAAAATCTTGAAGTTCTTTCTGAATCACAAAAGAGAAAGGACTTTAAAAAATATATCATCTAGTGGGAAATATATTTCATCATATTAAAACTCTGAAAATTAGAAGCCAAGTATATCACTTATTATTTGCAATATTGTATTAACTAGAATCTTCCATCCCCCCCAATCACTGGAAAAAAAGATACAGTACTACATCATGAAATGCTTAGATTATGAACAGAATTATTAAGTTTTGATCTACATGTCTTAGATCATAGAGCTTAAATAGATTCAATTTCTGGTGAATTTATTGACATAATTTCAATTTAAGTACTGTACCAGCATGTGGGGCTCCAGATGTCTCCTTTCTTTTGAAAAATATAGCTACTCGTGCAAATCAAATGGTGAAGGATGAGCATTGAAATTAAAGTAAAATAGGTCAGAAGAGTGGTAATATCAGACAATGATTATGAGTTTATAGGATCTTATTCCGTAAGCTCTGTCCTCAGCCTTTGTTTTCACTATTTGCTTTCACACGAAGCAGATGAAGTTCACACGTGTTCCACGCACCCTGGTCAGCACCACACTATGGACTCTACCCGATACACTTATTTTTCTCACCCACTCAAGAAAGCGTATTAGAATGCAGTTAAGTGAGAATGGCATTTTTATGTGGCAAACCAATCCAATTTTAGAATAAAAATTAAATCAGTCCCAAGCTTTGCCAGGCTCTTATAGGCAGCAAGTTATTTTCGATACACCTGGTTACTGATCTGGGCGCCAGGGTACTCTGGTCCTGTTGAGAACAGCTGAGAACAGTAACTCGCCTAGAAAGCTTGTTACACAGATCTACACTTTAATTATTCACTCATTCATTCATTCACTCCACAAATATCCACTGAATTTGTGCTAGGCACTGGAGAAACAGCTGCTCTTGCAGTTTAAAAGAAAATTGCAGGTGGGTGAAATGATCACTGTCATTAATATGATCCGTGTATCAAATATTCGATAAGCGTTGGCCATGTTTTACTGACCATAGATGTTTCATAGCCCATGGCATGAAGTGAGGGAAGAGCTCAACTCATGGAAAATTAAAATCCCAGGGGAGTCTCTATTTTTATTAAGTTGGCGAATCAGCCATGAAGGTATTTCCCTTATAGCCTTGAGTCTCTTTGGGAGCCTGTGATATTGTACTGGAAAAGTGACAAGATGATGACAGGTATCATAGGGTTATTAGAGATTTGCATTTACAATTTCTGCTGTTTTTATTTAAAATAAAAAGAAGAAGGAAGGAAGGAAAGCAGAAGGGAAGGGAGGAAGGAAGGGAAAGAAAAATAATAGATCTCACAAAATGCCCACTGATTGGGCTTCACAGTGTGGTCTCTGGAAGCATGGGTGATTGGCATGCATCTGTCCTCCATGAGAGGCAGCAAGGCGGCCAACTTGTCAGGCCCTTTGCCGTGACAGGAGATCCCACCTGGTAACCAGACATTCGGTCGAGCAGTGGCCCGTCCACCAGCACATGCTTGCAAGCTCCGCAGTCACGGTGTTAACTCACGAGCTTCTCCTTCTCTCCAGAATTCGTTTGTTCGCTGGATGCCTCAGATGAGTTCCTCAAGGAGCGGGTGATGAATCTCCCCGAGAGCATCGTGGCGGGGACCCATTACAGCCAGGGCCAGTTCCTCCGGGCTCTGAGCAGCTACCGGGACAGGAACACTGAAGATGAGACTGTCCTCAACTACTTTGACGAACTTGAAATCTATCCGATACATATTGGTACGAAATAAACTCAAGGATAACCTGCAAGTGGAGCAGGGCTGCCCGGTGTCAGGACCCCCCGGCCAACTGCGTGCACGCTTTCATAGGGCTGGGGGAGGGCGGGTCAGTGTAACCGTGTGCCCGGGGCCTGGGAAGTCACAGGATAAGACAGAGGAGTTGTCTACTTGAGGATTTGGTGGTGTGGCGGGTGTTATTGTCATATGAAAACATGCGGATATATTATGAAGTTGAATACCAAATTGGCATTTTTTATTTATTTTTAATTTTTTACCAAATTGGCTTTTTTTTTTTTTCTTGCGGTACGTGGGCCTCTCACTGCTGTGGCCTCTCCCGTTGCGGAGCACAGTCTCCGGACGCGCAGGCCCAGCGGCCATGGCTCACGGGCCCAGCCGCTCTGCGGCATGTGGGATCTTCCCGGACTGGGGCACGAACCCGTGTCCCCTGCATCGGCAGGCGGACTCTCAACCACTGCGCCACCAGGGAAGCCCCCAAATTGGCATTTTTTTAAAGGGCACTTCAAAGATATGTGGTTTGCTGCCAGCTGCTTTGGGCCATTTCCCCAGTGTCCTTGGGGGCAGCGTCCTGTCCCCCTAGCATTGCAGGACACTGGTGCTCTTCAGAGAGCCGCTCCTGGCCTTTAAGACCAGCCAGCTGGCCCCTTAGCTACTCAGAAATCAAATAGCTCTTCATCACATTCCTCCTGTTTCCTGTAAACACTTAACTCAGGGCTGAGCACCCAGCAAGCATCCAGTGAATATGATCTCTCATCAGCCTCACCTCCGCCATCATCGTCCCTGCCTCCAAATCCAATCTGCTGTAGCTGTTTCTCCTCCCCTTAGCTTGATGGGCCCCTGAACTTCCTTTCTGATTTTCTGGGTCTTGACACCTCTTCTTTGGGTTTGGTGAGAAACTGCTAGCCTGGTGGAAGCTTAGCAGCCAGGCTGACCTTTGGGATCTCCCGAGGCCTCTCTTCATCCCCCAGAACCAGCTGAGACAGCATCTGGATCCTGGAGTCCTGGGAGGCTTAGAGCTCCTCCACTCCTCCCCTGCCCTCCCCCCTCCTTTTCCTTCTCCTTCTTTTGGTCTTAATATTGACATTAGTCACATATTCTGGAGTTTGGACTTTTTTCTATTCGAGTAGGCTAACTGAAACAGTTAATTTTTTATGAATTGGAAATGTATCCTAGGGATTTGCCTGGTGATCCAGTGGTTAAGACTCCGTGTTTCCACTGCAGGGGGCATGGGTTCAATCCCTGGTCTGGTCCGGGAACTAAGATCCCGCATGCCGGGTGGTGCGGCCAAAAAATTAAAATAAAATAAAATAATAATCCCAGAATCAGGACTTCCCTGGTGGTGCAGTGCTTAAGAATCCGTCTGCCAATGCAGGGAACATGGGTTCGATCCCTGGTCCGGGAAGATCACACATGCCGCGGAGCAGCTAAGCCCGTGCGCTACAACTACTGAGCCTGTGCTCTAGAGCCCATGAGCCACAACTACTGAAGCCCTCGCACTTAGAGCCCGTGCTCGGCAACAAGAGAAGCTAACGCAATGAGAAGCCCGCGCACCGCAACGAAGAGTAGCCCCAGCTCGCTGCAACTAGAGAAAGCCCATGTGCAGCAATGAAGACCCAACGTGGCCAAAATAAATTAAAAAAAAAAAAAAAGTGTCCCAGAATCATTGATTCTCAGAAACAGAAAACAAAAGAAACCTGGAGGTCACCCAGCCCGGCCTCCAAGTACAGGACTTCCTTCTGTGGAAACCCCCAAGTGAAGTGCCCCAGTCTCTGCTTGAATGCTTCCCGGGGTGGAGAACTCATTCCTTTTGAGGAGGTCCACACGCCCATCCATCCACTCAAATCAGCGGCGACCGTCACAGCTCAGACCTGAGCCCCAATCTTGCTCCCTGTGACCCCCAGAGACCAGTCTGATATTTGCCAGTGAGACCAGAAATTCTAAACTGTGCTGGTAACTAAAAAAAAGAAACACTCTTATGGTAATTTACGCAATCTACCATCACAAGATTATAGTAATAGAATTTTCCAAAAAATGGACTCAGAATTATATAGGACCAGATTATATATTTGTTTAGAATTTATTTTTGGCTGCATTGGGTCTTCCTTGCTGCACGCGGGCTTTCTCTAGTTGCAGTGCGCGGGCTTCTCATTGGTGGCTTCTCTTGTTGCAGAGCACAGGCTCTAGGCACGTGGGCTTCAGTGGTTGCAGCACGTGGGCTCCGTAGTTGTGGCGCACGGGCTTAGTTGCTCCGCGGCATGTGGGATCTTCCCGGATCAGGGCTCGAACCCGTGTCCCCAGCACTGGTAGGCGGATTCTTAACCTCTGCGCCCCCAGGGAAGCCCCAGGACCAGATTATAAATGTCTGTATTGCTCTCTTCCTCTCTTCTGGTTTTTAAAGATGTAGGAAAACTCGAAGACGCTCAGAACAGACTTGCTATCAAACAGCTCATCAAAGAGATTGGGGAGCCTCGCAATTATGGTTTAACGGATGAAGAAAAGGCAGAAGAGGAGCGGAGGGCTGCTGAGGAACGGCTGGCCAAGGAGGCCATGGAGGAGGCAGAGCGACAGCACAAGGAGGCTGCGGAGATGGCAGAGAAGATCGCTCGCTGGGAGGAGTGGGTGAGTGTGTGCACACGCGTCGGGGCGGGGGAGTGGGTGGGGGATGGGGGCTGGGGGCTGGCAAGACCATTCCGGCCTCTCGCGCTTCCCATCCGGCTAATAGAGAAATGTCACGGAAATACCCCAAACAAATTTTTGTTGTTTTTGTTTGTTTTGTCACATGTACCATTTTTTTTTCTTTTTTTAAAATTTCTTTCATATGTACCATTTTTTAAAAGATGCCCCGGTCTTTTGCTTAGGGTAAATAACAAGGATAATAACAGCTAGCCATTGACATAGCATTAACAATACACATCGTTGTAAGTGTGCCATTTGCTGCCTGTCAACCTGGTGATTTCATCTGGTTTTCCTCCATTTACCCATCCAACTTGGGTGGTCAGCCTCATTCTACCCTTCTTCTCCAAATCACTGAGTCTTATCTATTCTGCCTCCTAAAACAGCACTCACATCCACCTGCAGGGCTCCCTTCTCCTGACCAGGGTGCCAGAATGATGTGATGCCTTCTGGCCGGTCTCCCCAGCTCCACCCTCCATCTCCAGTCTGTTTCCCTGCTGCTGCCCGGTGATCCTTCTAAAATACAGATCTAGGCTTCCCTGGTGGTGCAGTGGTCAAGAATCCGCCTGCCAACGCAGGGGACACGGGTTTGAGCCCTGGTCCGGGAAGATCCCACATGCCACGGAGCAACTAAGCCCGTGCACCACAACTACTGAGCCTGCACGCCTAGAGCCAATGCTCCGCAACGAGAGAAGCCACTGCAGTGAGAAAATGGCACACTGCAACAAAGAGTAGCCCCCGCTCGCCGCAGCTAGAGAAAGCCCGGCGCAGCAACAAAGACCCAACGCAGCCAAAAATAAATAAATAATTAAATAAATTTATTTTAAAAAAACAAAAAGTAAAATACAGATCTGGACTTCCCTGGCAGTCCAGTGGTTAAGACTCCATGCTCCCAATGCAGGGGGCACAGGTTCCATCCCTCGTCGGGGGAGATCCCACATGCCTCTTGGCAGGGCCAAAAAAAAAGAAAAATACAGATTCAGCACGTCCATTCTCTGTTTAAACGCTTCACAGGCTGTTCATCGCTGTTCGATGAAAGTCCAAACTCCTTACCGTGGCCCCCAAGGTCCTCTGTGACCTGGCTGCCTCTGACATCTCCATGCATTTAAATAAAGTTCCATCTGTGTGATTAACTTCTTCCCTTGCTTCAAGTCTTTGCTAAAAGTCATCTTTCTAATGAGGCCTTTCCTGGACACCATATTTAAAATTTCAGCACCCGCCCCACTGCATAACACGTCCTATCCCTTTCTATACTTTTACATTTCCCTCTTGGGACTTCCCTGGAGGCCCCATGGTGAAGGTTCCTCGTTTCCCGATGCAGGGGACACAGGTTCAGTTCCCTAGTGGGGGAACTAAGATCCTGCATGCCAAAAAAACACAAAAACAAGAAAAATAGATTTCCCTCTTTGCATTTATTCTACCTAAGGCAGTAAATGTATCTTATATCTTTATCTTGTTTCTTGTCTTTTGGCGGCATATTTAACTAATGTTCATGGCCAGGAGTGGGCCGGACTGATGGGCTTAAGTCCCACCCAATCCACTAGGCTGAGAAGGGAGATTTCTCAAAGGAAATCTGGAATTATTAGTCCTGAGAGAGGGGGGCTGTATGCTGAGCATAACACAAGTCCACCAGATCAATACCTTCGAGAGTTTCTACTAGCACTTTTTTTTTTTTTTGGCTGCGTTGGGTCTTCGTTGCTGCGCGCAGGCTTTCTCTAGTTGCGGCGAGCGGGGGCTACTCCTCATTGAGGTGCGCAGGCTTCTCATTGCTGTGGCTCCTCTCTTGTTGCAGAGCACAGGCTCTAGAGTGCGCGGGCTTCAGTAGTTGTGGCGTGCAGGCTTAGTTTCTCTGCGGCATGTGGGATCTTCCCCAACCAGGGCTCGAACCCATGTCCCCTGCATTGGCAGGTGGATTCTTAACCACTGGGCCACCAGGGAAGTCCCTATTAGCACTTCTATAATTCTGTGATCCTTCCTTCCTTCCTTCCTTCCTTCCTTCCTCTTTCTTTCCTTCTTTCTTCCTTCCTCCCTTTCTTTCTCTCTTTCTTTCTTTCTCTCTTTCTCTCTTTCTCTCACTTTGCTTCATCTGGACAGCTAGAAATTAGTTTGGTTTAAGAAGTGAGGTAGGATCATCATCATCATTATCATCATCACCATCATCATCATCATATCATCAGCATCATCTTTTTGCCTGTCCTAGAGGGATTTGGATTGCCTAAGTAATTAAGAAAGTGAACATGCTAGAGAATGGACTTGAGGATATGGGGACGGGGAAGGGTAAGCTGTGACAAAGTGAGAGAGTGGCATGGACATATATACACTACCAAGCGTAAAATAGATAGCTGGTGGGAAGCAGCTGCATAGCACGGGGAGATCAGCTTGGTGCTTTGTGACCACCTAGAGGGGTGGGATAGGGAGGGTGGGAGGGAGGGAGACACAAGAGGGAAGAGATATGGGGACATATGTATATGTATAACTGATTCACTTTTTTATAAAGTAGAAACTAACACACCATTGTAAAGCAATTATACTCCAATAAAGATGTTGAAAAAGAAAAGAAAGTGAACAAAAGGGGTGATTAATAAAGATAAATCATGCTGGAAAAAAGAAAAAAAGAAGTGAAGTAGGGGTCCAGTTTATTATTTCCTATATGACTAGGCAGTTGTTAAAACACCACTTACATATTTTCCCTGTCAATTGGAAATACCATCTTTATCATAACATGATGAACATTTATAGCAGTATCTACTTCTAGTGCACTCTGGGGTGAGTCGTATGTAACCGTTCTTCTTTTTCCATCTATTGATTGCACCCCTGAATGTTCTATTTGTAGAGTAAACGACTAGAGGAAGTTAAAAGAGAAGAAAAAGAATTACTGGAGGCCCAGTCTATTCCCTTGAGAAACTATTTAATGACCCACGTCATGCCAACGCTTATGCAAGGTCTGAATGAGTGTTGTAAGATCAGACCCGATGATCCTGTTGATTTTCTGGTAAGAGATTGAAGGCTTTTTTTTAATATCAATTTGAAAATAAAATATACCCAAATCTAAATGAAAAGCCAGTTGAGACAGAGAAATTGTGTGTCTGGTTATTTGGGAAATAGCCTCTAACACCTTCATCCCATTTTATAATAAGATTTTTGTTACTCATTTCAAAGAAAAAATTTCTGCACTTTCATTTTTAAATTGTAAACATTAATAGTACAAATTAATGTACTATTAATTCTAAATTCTAAATTAATAGTACATTCTAAATTGTTGACTTTTTTTTCTTTTTTCTCAATTACAGGCAGAGTATCTTTTCAAGAACAATCCTGAAATGCAGTGAAATTTTAAAGATCTCATATCATATACTTTTACAGAGCTGGAGATGACTTTAACATTGTAATTTGAAAATTTTCTTTAAAAAATGATTTTCTGGTTTTGGGGAAATTCTTTTTTTCTCCCTGCAAACAAATATTTTATTAAGTAAATTCATTATAAAAAGCTCTATGGCAACGAGTCACTACTTCATTAAAACCATATTTTGAGAGGTAAATTGTTAAAGTATCTGTGCATAGCTCATGGGATAAATATTGATTTAATATTTCATTCTTTGTCTGAGTATTCTGTATACTAATGTTTATAGTAATTTAATTTATAGCACGAAGAAAATCAGACTATGTATTATTTTAACATGTAAGCTAATGAATTTATGTGATTTGTTATGTCCCCAATACTAGTGGTGTTAGAAACGGAAATAAATTAGAACAGTTTATGCTTTTTGAGTCACAGTAAGTCAGACATGTTTGTTTTCTGCAAGGTTGCTTTTTGAGTTCAAGGTCAGCACCCAACCTATGAGTCAGAGAGAATTCTAAACTGCTTGGTAGAAAGATTCATGTAACAAGATGAATAATTTTTAGTATCTGTGATAATTAGAAAGTTGCTAAATATTTTTAACCAACTAACTTTACCACTATGGCCTTTTCAGCTCTAAAAATCCTATAATTCCCAGAATTACACTGGATGAGAAATCAGTTTAGGTTTATCTTAATGGCATATATATTTCATTTCTTTAAATAATGAAATCTGAATATAACTGCACTCTTTTTTTGTGTGGCAAAACACACACAACATAAATTTACCATTGCAACCATGTGAAGGTGTACAGTTCGGTGGCACTAAGTACATTCATGATACTGTCCACTCATCACCACCATCTAGCTCCAGAACTTTTCCATCACCCCAGTTGGAAGCCCTGTACCCATTAATCAGTCACTCCCCATTATCCGCTCCCCTCAAGCTCCTAGCAAACACTAATCTGCTTCCTGTCTCTATGGATTTGTCTAATTTGGATATTTTATATAAATGGAATCATGCAATATGTGGCCTTCTGTGCCTGGCTTCTTTCACTTAGCATGTTTTCAAAGTTCATTCATGTTGTAGCATCTATCAATACTTCATTCCTTTTTATGGCTGAAAAATATTCCACTGTACAGATAGACCATATTTTGTTTAATCATTCATGTGTTGATGGACAGTTAAGTTGTTTCCACCTTTTGGCTGTTGTGAATAGAGCGGCTATGAACATTTGAGTACAGCTTCCTGTTTGAACCCCTGTTGTCAATTTTCGGTAGAAACCTAGGAGTGGAAATATCGTCATACGGTAATTCTGTATGGGGAACCACCAGACGAGTGGGTGTGTAGCAGTACCACGTTGTAACTAAGCATCTTTGCATGTGCTGGCTGACCAGTTGTGTATCTTCTTTGGAGAAATCTATACTCGAGTCCTTTGCTCACTTTTTATTTGGGTTGCCTTTTTGTTACTGAATTGTAAGAGTTCTTTATATATTCTGGATAGAAGACCCTTATCAGATATGTGATTGGCAAATATTTCCTCCCATTCTGTGGCTTGTCTTTTCACTCTCTTGATAATGCCCTTTAATGCACAAAAACTTTAAATTTTGATGAAGTCAATTTACCTATTTTTCCTTTACTTCACTGCACTATTTTTGATCCTTATTTTAATTGAAAACACTAAGTAACTAAAGAGAATACCTTTTGGACAGTTTGAAATCACTGGTCTTTATAATAGTTACATTTTCAGGCCTTCAGTGTGGTTACATCTGGTGACCTTGCTTCTCAGTTCACTGAGAAAACCCAAGCAACCGAAAGAGAACTTCTACATCCTCCCACTGCAAACCTACCCCTGCCTTCCCTTCTGCTGCAGAGAACGGTCTGTGCTCCCACCTAAGATCAACCTGTGCCCTGAATCCCACCGCTTCTCACATAATCCAATTCTTCTCCTGTAATCATCCCTTCTCTCTCACAGCTTGAGTTTTCCCTCTCCTCTGGATCATCACCCTTAGCTTCAAACTTATTCTCCTACTAACTCCCATACGTCAAAACAAGACAAGACAAAAACCCAATTCAAATGAAAAATCCCTCCTAGACCTCCACATCTTCCTCCAACCGGGGGCCCAAAATTCCTGTCCTCCTTACAGCCAGGTTACCAGTGACGTCCACATTTCCAAACCTAATTGTTAGTTCTCAGTCCTCATCTTCCTTGCCCTCTCCGATCATCTGACACATTTGATCATTTCCTCCTGAAACCCTCTCTTCCCCTCACCTGAACGTCTAACAGCCCCTCGAACTTTAGCATAGCCAGTCTAGCTGCAGATCCCTGTCTTCCTTCCCCTCACCTGCTGCTCCCACAATTTCCAATCTCAGGTATTGGCAACTCCATCCTTCCAGCCGCTCAGGCCCTAAACTGTGGAGGCATCCCTGGTTCTTTTCTTATTCTCTTACCCCATATTCCATGCATCAGTGCGTCACATTGGCCCAACTTTCAAAACATATCCGAAGTCTGTCTTCTTCTTACCCCTCCAACATTACTGTCCTGGCCTGCTCCTTTCTGTGACTTCTTTCAACATCCCAACAGGGGAATCTTGTTAAAACACAAGTCAGATCTGCTTAAAGCCCCCCAGTGCCTTCCGATCTCACACGGATGGGGAGGCAAAGTCCTGACCTGGGCCTTCGAGGCCTGATACAGTCTGACCCCTCGTGACCTCATTGCCCCCTCACTAAAATCCTCATTGCCAAGTGCACTCCGTGTTGGGGCCTCGGCCTGGAAAACTTGGCTCCCACATATCCACATAGCTCACCCTCACTTCATCCGCGGCTCAGCTCAAATATCACCTCCTCAGAGAGGTCCCCCAGATTGTCCTCCCAATGACATCCCACGCTGTTCCTTTTCTCTGCTGACGCTTGACATCATTTTATATGCCCATGTACTTATTGTCTATATCCCTCACTAAAATGTAGCCTCCACGGAGGCAGGGATTTTGTTTTGTTTTTCTGTCTCTCTACAGACTAAAAAATTGCATAGCACATGGTAGAAGTACAATAAATATCAGTGCATGAAGCTGTTTAGCTGAAATTTTGCTACACAGCTATGTTTTTTATAACTAAATCAAATCTCTAGTTATTCAACAAAGTCCGTAGTCTATTTACATTTCTATATGGCTGTGACAGAACACTTAAGTAACTCTGAGGGTCACCAAGATGCTTCACTAAGTGGCATCAATTTTGGTGAATTCACTATGGAGTCTGGCCCTCAGCCATGCAAGTTTAGAAGAGTGATCTCAGTAGCGTTTAAGGATAGATAGGACCCTGAGACGCTGACATGTCTTAACAAATCTCCTAAGAGACCAGCAGAGAAGACAGAGTACCAATTTATTTACAATGAGAAACATAGTTGAGGGAGCTGAGACTGGCACCCGCTCCAGCCGTACATTCTCTTCTTGGAAGCAGGTTATAGCAGAAGCCAAATGATCAGAAGTGCTTGGTGAATGCAAAACCAAGACAAGGCACGAGCGCAGGCTGGCTTGACAGATCCATGCCTGCCGTGCCGGCCAAGCTGCTCTAGTCCTTGCCGACAAGATGCGCTTTCCCAGACGTCGTTTGGATGGGCAGCGATGATGTTTACCCCTGTGACTCCCCTTGACATGTTCTTGTTTCAGATATATTAATATATTCACTCTCCCAGGTCTTTGTAGGTTAGGAGGCATTTACTTTCTTTAAGGTGACTTTTCGTATTTCTGGTTTGATCCATTGTGTCATTTTATAATTAGGCTCTCTGAAGTCAATTCCTGCCTCCCCCCCCAGATCTGAGTAGGCCAGCTTGTCACTGCTAAGCCTCCTCTGTATATACCTGTAATTTTTTTAAATTGAAGTATAGTTTATTTACAATGTTGTGTTAGTTTCGGGTGTACAGTAAAGTGATTCAGTTATACATACATATATATCTATTTTTTTTTCAGATTCTTCTCCCTACAGGTTATTACAGAATACTGAGTATAATTCCCTGTGCTGTACAGTATGTCCTATATACCTGTAATTTTGATAGACATCATTATATATACCTACATTTTAGATAAGCATATTCCTATATTACTTATAAAGAGCTGGTATCATTTACAATAACATAGCTAGGGACAAGCTAAGAAAGATGTATAAGTCCTCTACATTGAAAATTTAAAAACACTGCTGATAGTAATTAAAAGTGAAATAAATGGAGTGATACACTGTTTTTTAAAAAATATTTATTTATTTACGTTGCTGCGTCAGGTCTTAATTGCAGCACGTGGGATCTTCGTTGTGGCATGCAGGGTCTTTTGTTGCAGTACGTGGGCTTCTCTCTAGTTGTGGTGCACGGGCTCCAGAATGCAAGGGCTTCGTAGTTGTGGTGCTGGGCCTTAGTTGCCCCACAGCATGTGGGATCTTAGTTCCCTGACCAGGGATCGAACCTGTGTCCCCTGCATTGGAAGGCGGATTCTTAACCACTGGACCACCAGGGAAGTCCCGAGATATACTGTTAATGGCTTGTAAAGCTCAATATATATATATATATATTTTTTTTTTGCGGTACGCGGGCCTCTCACTGTTGTGGCCTCTCCCGTTGCGGAGCACAGGCTTCGGACGCGCAGGCTCAGCAGCCGTGGCTCACAAGGGCCCAGCTGCTCCGCAGCATGTGGGATCCTCCCGGACCGGGGCACAAACCCGTGTCCCCTGCATCGGCAGGCGGACTCCCAACCACTGCGCCACCAGGGAAGCCCCGAAAGCTCAAAATTTTTAATACTTCAATTTTTCTCCAAAATGATCTGTAGAGTCAATGCAGTCCCAATCAAAATCCCAGTGTGTTCCTTCCTTCCTTCCTTCCTCCCTCCCTCCCTCCCTCCCTCCCTCTCTCTTTTTGGTAGAAATTGATCATCTGTTTCTGAAATATATATGGTAATGCAAAGGACCTAGAATATAGAATAGTCTAGACAGTTTTGAGGAACAGCAAACGTGGAAGACTTCACTCTAAATATTAAGATTTATTATAAAGCTACAGCAAGTAAGACAGACACATAGATCAATCGAACAGAATAAGGAGTCCAGAAACAGATCCACGTATTTACAATCACTTGATTTACAACAAAGGCGCTATTGCAATTCAATGGGGAAAGTATGGTCTTGTCAATAAATTCTGCAGGTCATTAGGAGATCTATATATTAAAAACAAATAAACAAACAACACCCCCCAAATAAAAACACCTTGACCTCTACCTCACAGTATATACAAAATTACTTTGAGATGAATCTTAGACCAAAATGTGAAAGCCAAAATAATAAAGCTTCTAGAATAGAATAAAACATAAGAGGAATTCTTCGTAACCCTGGAGTGGGCAAAGATTTCTCAAGACAACATTAAGAGTGAAAAGACAAGCCTCAGAATGGGGAAGATATTTGCAATACATACAAATGACAGAGGTCTTGTACTCAGAATATGTTAAAAACTCCTACAAGTCAATAAGACTGAAAACTCAATTTAAAGGTAGGCAGAAGACTTGAGTCTCCACTCCATGAAAGGGAATATCCAAATGATCGATCAGCATATTGAAAAAGGCTGAAAGTCATTAATCATCAGAGAAATACAAATGAAAACTACAATAAGATTCCGTTATGATACTGCTCTTTGGCCAAAATTAAATGAACTGATAACACCAAGTGTTGATAAGGATGTGGAGCAACTGGAACCCACCTATAGAGTGGAATACAGATTGGTGCTCTCACTTTGAAAACCACTTGGGAGGACTTAATAAAGTCAAATATAGGTATACACATGACCCAGCAATTCCATTCCTGGGTATATACCCAAGACTGCTTATATCTTCAAAAAGACACGTACAAAAATGTTCAGAGCAACATTACTCACAAAAGTCCCAAACTAGAAACAACCAAAATGTCCATGAATAGGAGAAAGATATGCTGTGGTATCTACAATAGGAGAAAGATATATCATCGTAGTATAGAGTACCACAATGAAATGAAAAAGAGTGACTCTTACCTCTGACAACATGAAGAATCTTACAGATGAAATGTTGAGTGAGAGAAGTTAGATACAAGGGTAAATACTGTATCTGAAGTTGAAAAACAGATATAACTAGTCCATAGTGGACTAGTCAGAAGAGTGATTACCAGGTAATGGTGGTGTTGGTGGCAATAGAGGGTTATCCGCTGGGAGGAAGCCTGCTGGGAGACTGGACATTTTCTACATCTTGATTTAAGTGATAATTACATTGGAGTGTACATGGATAAAACTTCATTCCACTAAGTAGGGAGTGCTACCGAGATGGGGAACAAGCACAGATGCCTTAGTATTTGTAAACTTTACTGTATAAGTCGTACTTTAATAATCTTTTAAAAAGGAGTTGGTACTCTACCTTAAAAAATACTAAAGTATACTATGTTTCCTTAAAGTTAAAAAAATAACAAACCCAGAAACTCTTCCTCAAAATATGGATTTGTTCATAGAGTTCCTTAGATCCACTTCAGGAAAGAAAAATACCAGTTGAATACCCATAAAATTTGTTTGGAGTACTTTATATTAAAAAAAAAGGAAGTTAATCAAAACCCCATTCAAATTCTTTATTTACAGTGTATTTGGGAGTGGCACAAAGTCAGTTTAGTTGGTATGGCAGGCAAGACATCCCCCAGTGCTCTCTGCCTGCAGGCAGAGAGGGCCCCCGGGTACTGAAAGCGAGCGAGGTCTGGGCACGGAGGCCTCCTTTTGTCCACCATTTCTTATAGGCA
The DNA here is from genome assembly GCF_003676395.1 of Aethalodelphis obliquidens. NCBI lineage: Eukaryota > Metazoa > Chordata > Mammalia > Artiodactyla > Delphinidae > Aethalodelphis > Aethalodelphis obliquidens. Next base: position 20,341,859 of record NW_020837965.1, read on the forward strand.
AGACTCCAGCCTCCGTGACCTTCCCTGAGTTCTTCCAAAGGGCAGATTTGAACAGTTGCTAATCAAGGAAGGAGCAGCCGAGAAACCACCTGAGGCAAGATTAAAGGGACCAGAGAAGCTCATCAAGATTAAGAGACAAAGGACTTCCCTCGCAGCACAGTGGTAAGAATCTGCCTGCCAAGGCAAGGGACACGGGTTCGAGCCTTGGTCCGGGAAGATCCCACATGCTGCGGAGCAACTAAGCCCTTGTGCCACAACTCCTGAGCCTGCACTCTAGAGCCCGCGAGCCACAACTACTGACCCTGCGCTCTAGAGCCCGAGAGCCACAACTGCTGAGCCTGCGCTCTGGAGCCCGCGAGCCACAACTGCTGAGCCTGCGCTCTGGAGCCCGCGAGCCACAACTGCTGAGCCTGCGCTCTGGAGCCCGTGAGCCACAACTGCTGAGCCTGCGCTCTGGAGCCCGCGAGCCACAACTGCTGAGCCCGTGTGCTGCAGCTACTGAAGCCAGCGTGCCTAGAGCCTGTCCTCCGCAACAAGAGAAGCCACCGCAACGAGAAGCCTGCACACCACAACTAGAGAAAGTCCACACATAGCAACGAAGACCCAATGCAGTCAAAAAAAAAAAACCACAAAAGATTAAGAGAAGACCACCTGACACGAGATTAAGGGAGTGCAAGCCTTGCTCACGCTGGAATCTTGTCAGATAAACCCTTTATCAAACCCTCTGGGGTTGGGACACATAGTTTTTCGAGGCAGAAGCCTGGTGTGTCCCCCTTTGCCTGGCAAAGCAATAAAGCTATTCTTTTCTACTTCACCCAAAACTCTGTCTCCAGGATTTGATTTGGCACCAGTATACAGAGAGGCCAAGCTTTTGGTAATACTTCCTTTCATGCAAATGATAGAAGACACGTTCTTCAAAATATCAACATCTAAAAGAGGAATGAGAATTTAATAAAAAGACAGCTCATGAGTACAGAACTATTAGATGGAAGTGCTTATGTTATTATTTTGACTTTAGTGACTCATAAGTCTGCTTTTTGATTGGAATTTTTTTTCCTTTTTTTTTGGCCACACCAGACAGCATGCGGGATCTTAGTTCCCCCACCAGGGATCAAACCCGCCCCCGCTGCAGCGGACGCACAGAATCTTAACCACTGGACCACGAGAGAAGTCCCTGATTGAAATTTTTAAAAAGTATGCACCATTAGTAGCCAAATGAGTCATTATAGTTTATTATTCGGATAAAAATCTCTGTATCGTACAGTATCTCCAACGATCACCTCCTAAATGACACTGAAACAATCCAGGTAGTTCCCGATATGTGAAGAGATTCAAAAATATTTTCTGTGCATTTTTGTGATTTGCATGCACTGTGGTCCTAAGAGAACCAGTCTAGAAATCTTCCCACCATTTATGACATTGTTGTGTCGAAAATGCAATCTGAATACTTCAGATATCAGTAGAAAACATCTGCCCCTTCTCTTAGCTGCTGGTGGAAAGCAGGCCCCGGGGCAGGGCAAAGTCTGCAGCTATAAAGCAGCCTCAGCAGCAGCTGGAGGGAGTGGGCAGGGACTCTAAGAACATGTAGGGCAAGGCTACCACAACGTGGCTATTGTCTTAACCAAAACACTGGTAACTGGCTTTATTTCACTCTCCACTTTCCTTGGCTCAAATTATATCCTTAATTGGGTTCTAAACGTTGGGGATTTGTGACCACCTAGCTCGTTACTCATTTGTGAAACAGGAGTTGGGTCAGATTGTAGTGGCCAGGTGTATGTAAGGCCCTTCCAGAACTGAAACAGGATTCCGAAGTATGAGCAAGTTGCTTTCAGAGTTTAGAATCTCTGTTTCCAGCCCTGACTTCTCTCCTCAGCTCCTGGAGTATGTTTTCAATAGCCTCAGAGACTTTTCGGAAGGTCCCACAAGCACTTCAGAATCAACCCACATCAAACCACTCTCACAACCTCATCCCCGTGCCCCGTTATCCTCTTGTTTCCTATTTCATTTAATCCCCCCCCCACCCCGGCCAGAACCTTCGTAATCATCTTTGTCTTCTTCCTCCCCTCCCCTCTTGAAACTAGGATCAACCACATTGCCTAAATCTCTCTCAAATTGGTCCCTTCTTTTTTATTTCAAGCTTCATCATCTCTTACCTGAATATGGCAAGAGCCACCTCATCTTTCCTCCAACTTCAAAACATCTGGCAGTTCACAGCATATTTTTTTAAAAATTATCTTTTATTTTATTTATTTTTGGCTGCGTTGGGTCTTCGTTGTTGCATGCGGGCTTTCTCTAGTTGTGGAGAGCGGGGGCTACTCTTCGTTGCAGTGTGTGGGCTACCCTTTGTTGCGGTGGCTTCTCTTGTTGCGGAGCACGGGCTCTAGAGTGCGCCGGCTTCAGTAGTTGTGGCGTAAGGGTATAGTTGCTCCACGGCATGTGGGAATCTTCCTGGACCAGGGCTCAAACCGTGTCCCCTGCATTGGCACTCGGATTCTTAACCACTGCGCCACCAGGGAAGTTCCTGTCTGGGAAGTTCAAATTGATTCCCTACCCTTTTATCTTCCCACAAATATCAATGTAATCTTCCCGTTTTAAAACTTCCAATGTCTTCCCCATTCACAAAAAGATAAAATCCAAATCTCTCAGAAAGGCTTCAGGTCTCAGGTCAAAGATCAGCTCCTCTGAGAGGCCTAGTTTGACCACCCTATCTAAACTGCCCCGTAATTTTATCATCTGATTTATTTTATTCATGGTTCTTATTACAATCTATAATTCCCTTACCTCTTCAGGTGTTTATCTGCTCCCACCCCACAGAATCTAAGTGGGACAGTGTTAGTATTTGACAATCATCAGTGCCTATCTTTATGAGCAATTTTTAAGACCATAGCGTTAATATTTTATTGATTCCACTGGACCTCAGATTTTCAAAAATTTTGACAGGTCTATTGCTGGGCCCCCACCTAAAGCCACAAGAGGGTAAGGGAATAAGTAGAATTGAGAATCAAATACAAGTTTGTCTCCAGATCATTGCTGTTCCGTAGAAATGATGGGCACATACATAATTAAAATTTTTCTAGTAGCCACATTTTAAAAAGTAAAAAGAAACAGTTGAAATTTTCACATTTTCTTTAATGCACTATATCCAAAACACAATATAAAAAAATTGTCAGTGAGGTATTTCATTCTTTTGTTCATAGTAAGATCTCTGAAATGTGCGCGTGATTTGAACTTACATCTTAAATGAACGAGCCTCATTTCAAGTGCCGGCAAGCCGCATGTGACAAATGGCTACCTTATTGGACAATGCGGGTTTGGATCCTGTGCTTTTCCCACTGAGCCCCTCATTAGTCCTAGAACGCTAGTCCCACTAGACTTTCTGTGAAAAAATGGAAATCTTTTGTCAAATTTCCTGAAGAGTTACAAGTGCATATTTAAAGAATTTAGAACTTTAACTTTCCCATATGTGATGCCCCCCTTTCCCTCCATTAATCTTCTGTGTGACACTTTGGAACGCGTTCTATATTCGAAGAGGGAAAGAATATCAGAGTCAAGTCAGTCTCAGGTATTCTTTATTCAACTTTTGCTGGAGGTGTGCAGGTAACTCCCAGGTCCCACCCCACGGAGAGAAGGGGTTGCAAAACACAACCTCAGGGAAACTATGGGCGAAACGGCCTTTGCTATTATCCCAAGGCTTACTGCCACCTACGTTTCTACTGAATGACAGCTTTACAGTGAGTTCCAGTGCACCAACTGTTAGAAATAAATTTAGCTCCTGTTCTCGAATCTGCTGTCATCACAATCCTATCCAGCAAATTTATTCATTCAACAGATATTTCCTGAGCGCCTGTGTACACCTCAGTGGACAGAACAACTCCAAAGCTCCGTACCGGGGGAACCGAGTCTAGCGGGTAAGGCGGGAGTCCTAGTGACGTCTCTGCGCCCTCTGTCCCCCGCAGTGCCAAGCACCCTTATTGCATTATCACATTATATAGGCGCCACTACCCTAGGAAGCAGGCATTACTCTCACTTTGCAAAAAATAAGAGGTTGAGTAACCTGTTACAACCCAGTGTCCCCGTGCTGAGCCCAGCGCCCGGGTCACGCGTGGGCGCCTCGGTCCCCTCCAAGCGCCTCCACCGACGCGGTCCGAGGGGAAGCGCAGCCGCCGCGACCTCGGGCGGAGAGAACGGCGGGACCTCACAATGCACCGGAAGCGGCGCCTCTCCGGGGCCTTCCTCGCGCCGTCCGGGCTGCATCGCCCCCATCGGCGACAAGAGCGGCCCGGCAGGAGGGACACCCCCGAGCCCAGAGCCTCCCAATCGGATACCTCCCATACCCGCTACGTGTGCCGCGGAAGCCGGACACAACTGCTGCGGAAGCCGCCGGAGCGCCTGCCGGCGCACGAACTACCCTTCCCGTGAGGCTTCGCGGCGGGCCGGGCGGCTGCTGCGCAGGCGCACGCATAGCGTGTGTAGCGGCGTCAGCGGTTCTAGAACGTTGCTGTGGTAGCGCTCGGGCGCCATGTTAGGACGAAGGGGAAGGAGGAGAAGCGCTTAAAGCGGCGGGAGCGGGTGCGGGAGTGGGGTTGGACCCAGGGCTGAGGCAGGCCCCCCCCTCCCTCCCGCCTCAGTAGATCATGCCCAGGGCGGCAGCGGCGGCGGTTGCGGGGGGGAAGTGACTGGGCGGTGCCGGCGCCGGAGACGATGCCGTTGTAAGTGATTTGTATTCTGTTTTCTCTCGCACGCCGGTGGGGCCTTGGGGGCGTCGGGGGAGGGGGGAGGGGGGCGCGCGAGCCGGGCCCTCGCCCCGAGGGGAGGCGGGCGGGACTGGGGCTCTTCCTGTTTCCTCTCCCACTCGCCGCCGCACTTCCCCTTGTGTTCGGTTCCCGCTTCCCCCCACCCCTTCCTGGCTTCGGCGGCTGTCGGGCCGGGGGCCTTCCCCTTCCGGAAGGGCCGGAGGAGCTTCTAACCTTACTGCTCCCGCTCCTCCGCCTCGTCCGATAAAAGAAAGGGGGGGGGGGAACCCGGTGCCCAGCTGCCGGGGAGGAAGGCCCTGCTCCTCGCGGGGTCTGCACACGGGGTTCGGGCTCGTCCCCCGGCGCCTCTCGGGCTCGTTTCGCTGCTTCTGTTCCCGACCTAGCTCTCCCTCACGTTTCCTAGATGCCCACTTCGTACGCCAGCGTTAACCCACTTCCGCGTCCCAGCCTGCCTGAGCGCGAGTTAAAAGCCCAGTTTTGAGCGTCGAGTCCAGCTGTTCGAACATCCCCTCCCCCCGCCTCCGTTCCCTCCAGCCTTTCGGCTGCCAGGAGAGGGGCACTTTCCCGGGTGCCCCCCGTCGAAAGGCGTTGCGTTACGTGTTGCTCTCCCGGTTTTGTTTCGATAGGGTCGCCGGATTTCATCTTGCTTCCGTCTTTCCATGTGCAGTGATACTTTCTGTTCTTCTGATGGTAGACTTTTTCTTATTGTAGTCCATCTGTGCCTTCTAATCTCACTAGGCCTGTATCTTATACTTTTTTCCCCTTGTTGGGTATTTTAAAGAAGTTTTCCTTTTCTTTTCTCTCTCAAAGAATGGGATGTAACTTGAGAACTCATTGTTGATCGAAAGATTACAGCCTTTTTTTCTGCGTGTATACAGCAGAGTAGAGGCCTAAATCGTGAGACTGCATTTCTTCCATTTTTGAAGATTCAAGGGTGAGAGATGGGGGGCCGAGTTCTCTTTGTAGCCCCGAAGCGTGTCATTGACTCTTGAAGTTTTACTTGAACGTAGAATAAAGATTTTGGGGTTTCTAGACACCTAACGGTCACCTTACGCTTATTTTATTTTTTTTTAAGTAAAAACACCTTTTCTGCAAATATCACTGATTATAGTTTTACTGTTTTATTTATGTATGTGTGTATGTCTCTGTTTACAGGTGAGGCTCTAAGTTTGAAACAGGCTTTAAAGACATCTGTCCCATTTTACACGATATTTTAAAAAGGAATTTCATGCTCCTTCCTTCTCACCCACTCTAGTCATTTTGTTAAGAGGCCTATCAACATATTATTTCTGTAATGAGGATATTTGTTAATTTTAATTAAATATAGCAGACCTAAAATCTTATAAGATGCAAGGTCCCTGTTAATTGAATCATACTTTTATGGAACAATGAAAAGGGTTACTAGGAGAACCGAGTCTAAGCAAGATTTTTGTGGCATTTTTCAATTCAGCAGCAATTAAAGTAAACCTAAATGTTTGCAGTAATGCCATGTGACTTCTTCGTGTTAGCTCACATTTTATTGCTGTTTCTGATAATCATGTCAGTATTAAAAATTGATCAGTAATAGGAAATGTATGCCTTAAAGGGCTTTAATGAAGAAATAATTTATGTCTTTTTAGAAATTAAAAGTTCTTTTATACCTGCTTTTTCCCAGCATGCTTTGAGGAAGGGAGGTATACCTTTCCTTTAAAGACCTAAGTGCTTCACATTCTTTGGAAGTTAGTGCAGATGTTTAAAATGGAAGACAAAGTGAAGGCAGCAGATTCTCACACACGGATATTGTCTTTCTAGTGTGTTTCTTGAAATGTGAACAATATGGCCAGTTTTTCATTAGCTTTTCTCTTACTGTTAACCCTATGTGTACTATAGTCCTTTTAAAGTAAACTAAAAGACCATAGACTGCCTAGTTAAGTAGGCCTTTTTTCTCATTAGTTTGCTTTCTTTGTTTTTCATGTTCTGGTGTCATTAATTTTATTTCTTTGATGTTTTGAATTGTGATTTCCAGACTGTATTGTGTTTGACTTCCACTTTCCTGTTTGGTGTGGCTGTTAAGTCTTTGTGTGTGGGTGGGGGGGTTAAGGTATAGGTAAATTGTCAGAATGGATGAAATCAAAACAGATTACTGAAGTTACGTCGTTAGAAAACATTGTGAGCAGGTCTCCATATATTGTCCAAAAGCATATGTAATTGCATATATAGTTTTGAAAAGCTGGTATGGTTTAAGAGCCATGGTGATTAAGCTTCCAAAATTTTGGTAGTCTTAGGATCTGTTAATACCAGATTTCTCATGGTGGTACTATTCACATTTTAGGCTGATAATTCTGTCCTGTGTATTGCAGGGTGTTTAACAGCATGCCTGACTTCTACCTACTAGATTGTGGGAGTCCCACCCCCCATGTCCTGGTAATGAAAATCAAAAGTGTGTCCAGATATTGCCAGATGTACCTTGGGGGCCAACATCTTGTTGACAACTACTGCATTAATACAGTGTATAAGACCTGTATGAGAACTATATTCCAGTTTCTGCCTTACTCTGTGCTGGTCAGATCATTATTTGCATCAGCTCAGTTCTAGTTATCACACTGGTAATAAAAAAGACTTTAAGGGGAGTAAACATTATCAGTGACTTAGCATTCATGGCACATTTGTAGAATGTTATTGGAAGAGATATTTAGCAAGACTTGGGGGAGACAATAGCTTTTCTTCCATATTTTTGGGGTTGTCACAAAAAAAGAGGGAATTGGAGTAGTTTCATGTAGTGATAAGAGGTAGAACTGAGACCTTTTGGTGGGTAGTAATATCGTGTAGCAGTGGTTCTCAGAGTGTGATTTGTAGAAGCCTGGATGTCAGGGGTCCTTGAGATCCTTTTAGGGAGTACATAAAATCCAAACTTTTCATAATATTGAGATGTTATGTCCTTTTAGTCTGTTGACATTTGCACCAGTGGTGCAAAAGCAGTGGTGGGTAGTGATGCTTTAGGAAGAATCAAGGCAGAGGCACTGTATTCTACTAGTTGTCATTGTATTACTTCACTACACACATGCACACAAACACACACAGTTTGAAAAAAAAGTCCTTGATGAAGCAGTAAAAAATGTTAATTTTATTAAGTCTTGACCCTTGAGTTTTTTGAGTATGTTGTGATAAAATGGGAAGTACACTTAAAGCTGTATGCTAAAAAGTAGGATGGTTGTTTTGCGAAGAGCACATGTATGATTGATTTGTGAGCTAAGCTAGTGCTTTTCTCATTGAGCTCTGTTTTTACCTGAAAGAACAATTGATGAACTATGATGTTCATACTTGACTAGTTAGCATTTACTTGAAAAATGGAGCCTGTCTCTTTAAGAACAAATGACAGTGTTTGTGGCCAGTGATAAAATTTGAGCTTTCAAGCAAAAATTAGAATTTTAGAATGCTTGTTTCTGTCATTGTGAGCTTGACAGCCTCCCAGTAATTAAAAATGTTTCTGGTTTGATCGATGGTGATATTAGTGAACTTTTTTTGATTTTGTATAATAATGTGCCAACATTTGGAAGATATGCGTATCTTAAGTGAACCCACATTTTCCAAACCACCAATCATGATGTAATAAAATCATGCATGGGTAAAGGTACATTTAAAGTGCAAGGTGGACCAGTCGATTTTAATGCAAGAGTGCAAAGGGTTTATTGCTGTAGTTTCTGCTTTCATACTGTAACTAGTCTCTAAGAAATTACCACTTGCGGCATTTTGGTGTAATATCAAAGAAGAATATCCAAAGTTATTTGAAAAGGCTATTAGAACACTGTTTTCTAGTTATAATGGTGTAATGCCAGGTTTTATTCCTGTGCATCTACCAAAACAACTTATCAAAAGGGATTGCATGCAGAAGCAGATGTGGGAACCAGCTTTTTTTTTTTTTTTGCGGTACACGGGCTTCTCACTGTTGTGGCCTCTCCCGTTGCGGAGCACAGGCTCCGGACGCGCAGGTTCAGCGGCCATGGCTCACGGGCGCAGCCACTCCGCGGCATGTGGGATCTTCCCGGACCAGGGCACGAACCCGCGTCCCCTGCATCGGCAGGCGGACTCTCAACCACTGCGCCACCAGGGAAGCCCGGGAACCAGCTATTTTTGATTAAGCCAGAGTTAAGAGATCTGCAAAAATGTAAAATAGTGCTGTTCTTCTCACTAAGTTTTTTGTTTTGGAAACCAGTTATTTTTTAAAAAGTCATTTATGTTAACATGTAATAGATTTCTTGTTACTGTACAAAAATTTCCCTGTTGTAATTTCTAATGTAGTAAATAATGGCAGACATAATCCATATAAACAAAAGGTCATTGGAGTCCTCAATAAATTTTAAGAGTTGTGAAAGGGTCCTAAGACCCAAAAGTTCGAGAAACTGATGTATAGTAACAACTGACAGCTGCCCCAAGCTGCGCTGTTTCCAGTGGTGGTGTCTGTGCAGCATCTCTGGTGGTTTTTGAATGGTCTGGAGGAATGGACACACACATGATTTAAAGATATTTTTTGTTGTCAATAAAAAACAATGTATTAGATAACCTTTGAAAGGTAACTTCTAACTGAGAGATTTTGATTCTCAGATTTTAAGATGTAGAGATTTTGTAATGAATTTCTTGCTGCTTAATAAAAGTTATGGTTTTGAAATGTGGTATTTTACTTTAAGCATGTTGTCGGTTCATGCTTTTTGATGGAGAAGTTGGGAGGGAAGATAATTGGATTTGAGTGAATTTGTAAGTCAGTTCCCACTCCCTGACACCCCCTCCCTCAACCCCCCAAAGCCTTCTGGCTTGAAAACATATAACTTTTGATTCATCAGAATATTCCATTTCTTGGTAACTAAGCTACTTCAAGTTAACATTACAATTAAATTTCACCTTGAGTTGCATCTAGGCAGGTTTATAAAAGCTACTCTCTGGCAAAATGAGGCCAGTTGGAGTCCCAGCTATTTTTCATTTTTGGTTGGTGGAAGAGGCATGTCTTTTATTTGGTATGTTCATCGTTCTGATTATTCAGCAGCTTTTAAATAAGTGTACAATCTGAGTCTGTGATTCATAAAACAGCACCATTGCAGGAGATATTAGTTCTTGTAAAGTGAGGCTCAAAGTCGTCACTCTAAGGTCTTAAGGGTGCTAAGTTATAGACTGCAGCCGAATTCAACTCTGGGTTCCATGTTTCATTCTCATTCTAGTACTGTGCCATTTACTGTGTATCTTGTTGAGAACTATGTTTCATCAGCTCAATGGGAGTCTGTTTGTATGTCTTAAGTATACTTAATTTTCAAGATCAAGTTGTGTGGAAGATAGTTGTTTTTTAGTCGTTGGATTGCAGGTCTGCAGAATTTTATAGCATTCTCACTTGAAAATTTAAGGATTTGCAGAAGAAAAAAATGTAGGAGTTTAAATTTGATATTTTTATTCCTCTTCTGTCACAGAATTGTCTCACATTTCTGTTCCCTCTATATTTCGTTCAGAAACCAGCTTCTTGCATTTTACAGTAGTCTTTATAGTTTTAAATAAGTTTTTATTTAAGAATAGTGTTCCTGTCATTTTGGTTATCAGAAACATCTAAATTGCATTTCCTGTTTATAATACTATGATTTAATATATTTTTGACTATTATTTTCTGATACATTTTTGTACTTTTTAGATTCTCTAGTTACATTTCTTTCATTTTCAAATTGTGCTTGACAAATACTGATGCAGGAATGCTGTGGTTTGGCTGTTTTTTGTTTTTGCTTCTAGCCCCTCTTGGAGAGAGGGCAGAGGGACAGTTGGAAGTGCCCTTAGGAAGGAAGGAAAAATAACCTGGCCATTGTTACAATTCAGTAACAAGTACCCTTTCTCTGTATAATCAACCTTTTATTTCCAAAGTTTGGCGTTGGGATTCATCATAATTTATTCCCCTTGAGCGTAAACTATTGCTTCATCTATACTTGAGCCTCTGCTGCTGACTAAATATTGGCTGGATGATCCACCTGGAATACATATTTTAAGACTATAGTTAGGTTCTAACTATGTTTAGTACCAGTTACACAGGATGGCAGGTGAATTAGCCATCCTTAGAATAATGTCTTAGTGAGCAAATACGTTGTCTTGTCTAAGCTACAGGTAAAATTTAAATATGTGTTAAACTTCTTGTGAAAGAGGAGATTGTATTATTTCTGGTAAGAATTAATATTTAATGCATATTCAGATACTTTAGAGAGATCCCATATTCCTATTCTGTTCAGTGTCCTTTTTTCCTGCTTAATTTGAATGGGCACATTACGTTTAAGGTTAAGGTCTTTGAACAGCAAATTACATACTGTGGTTTTTAAAAAAATATTTATTTTTTGGCTGTGTTGGGTCTTAGTTGTGGCATGTGGGATCTTTTGTTGCTGTGCGCCGTCTCTTTGTTGCGGTGCGCCGTCTCTTTGTTGCGGTGCGCAGGCTTCTCTCTAGTTGTGGTGCGTGGGCTCTGTAGTTGTGGCATGCGGGCTCAGTAGTTGCAGTGCATGGGCTCAGTAGTTGCTGAGCGTGGGCTTGGCTGCTCTGTGGCATGTGGGTTCTTAGTTCCCGGACCAGGGATTGAACCGGCATCCCCTGCATTGCAAGATGGATTCTTAACTACTGGACCACCTGGGATGTACCCATTAAGTGTTACTGTGATTTATCTGATTACTTCTAAAGAAGAATATCAAGTAAGTTAAGCTTTCAGTTTTAACTTCACTGACTAAAACTAGCAAGAAATGACAGTGTTTTCTGTTGGCTAGGATCTATATATTTTGAGGCAATTGACCCTTTTAGTACTACGTGCCACCAATTCCGTATGCCCAATGTGAGGAGGCAGAGATTCATCAGTAGCATGAGCTTTGTTTAAATTGGGAAGAAAGTCGTTAAATATTAACTATTTCAGAAAACACCATTGGTGATTTGTTGTCCTTTCCTTTGTGTGTTAGTCATCTGCAGAGACTGCTCCTTTCCCCTTCTGCAAGTCATTTAGAGTGCATACCTCCTTAACCTTTTCCTTTGGTATATCCTTGATTCTTTGTTTCTGTAATGTTTATTTTAAGCTTTTACTTTGCACTGATCTGTTCTTTAAAGATCTGAATCCCAGACCAAATTTGAGATTGTCACTGAGGTTAGAGACTATTTTTGTATTCCTGATTTTAACATTGTCTTTCATACATATTTAGGATCCTAGTTCAGTAAATTTCAGCCTAATAAAATACTTTCTGGGAAAAATAACTTAAATGAGGAAAAGGTGCTTTTAGGAAAATTGGATTGATGAAGTTTGATAGATAGCTTTGGTGCTTTACCAGTTTTCTAGAGCTGTAAATCATGATTTGCTTTGTATTTAATTTTCTAATCACAAAGCGTTACACTGAAAAATCCATTTTAAGGTTTTTCAGTTCTTTAAAATAACATTTTGATTAGCATAAACTACAAAGCTAATAATCAAAAACTAATTATTGATTTAAATTGAACATTTGTTTGCTGTCCCTTGCTGTTGGGGAATGATTTTAGGGGGTGGTTTTAGTCTCTTTACTATCACAAGCTTAATGGTGAATAGTAGAATTAGATGATTTTCAACTTTTGTATGACTTCATTAATATTTATCTTTAAAAGTACTTTAACAAATGGAAACAAAATCCTAGAAGATGGAATTCTTCCAACAATCAGTTTTGCTTCGTGTGTTTCTATGCATGTATAGACATAATACACAAATAACTTTTAAAGGTACAAGACTGTATGTTGTGAAAGATGTATAGAGGCTTATGATTATAGTCAGATGCCTGAGATCATATCCTGACCCAGTGAATAGAGTCGTTGGAATAGTCAGGAATAATGTAAAGTGCTTGCCACACTAACTGGAATATGTTGAGGTTTCAGTAAATATTAGCTATTATCATAATTATATTCTACAACTTCTTTCACCTGACATATTGTGGCCATGTTTCCATGCTACTACATGGGATAACCACCTCATTCTTTTTATATAGCATAGTATTAAGTTGTAAGAATGTACTGTAATTCGCCAGTCCTATATCATATTAATGGATATTTAGGTGGTTTCCAGTTTGTTGGTGCATTGTATACAGTGCTCCAGTGAACAGCCTTGGGTATCTTTTGTATTATTCCTATAATAAGGGTCAAATTCCAGAATCTGTAGGGTCAAGAGAGGTATTTATTTACAAATACCAAGCATGCTCCCTCTATAAAGTATAATGCTGGGGTAGACATTGTTCATTTCAAGCTTATTGTTGCTGAACAGGATTTTGGGCCCGTATTTGGCCTGTCTTCTAAGCCATTGTATTCGTACCCCAGGAGCAGTAGAAATTTGTGCTTTAATGTACACATTTAATATACTAAAAATGTGTTGTAAATTAAAGAGGCTATGTCTTCCAACATCAGGACCTTCAGTTTGAGTCCTTGTGTCCTAGTGTTTCTGTAAGAGATTGCTAGAGATGAAGTTGCTAGACATAAGCTTTAAAAAAAATTTGATGAATATTGCCAGATTGCTTTTTAAAATGATATACCATGTTCACATCCTTTGTGATGGCTAAGAGTGCTCATTTTTGGAGGTTTATAATAAGTCTTTCATTTTTTACCAGATGGACATCAGCTTTGTTTTTCTCCAGTCTGACAGAAAAAGTGATCGTCTTAATGTGCTTCCTTGATTTGCAGTGAAACTTTTAGAAGTTGATTTAAGAACATATTAAGAATACAGGTTTCCCTCCCTATCCAAAAGTAGAAAGGTCCTGTGAAAGTTTTTGTAAGCCAAAACGGCATAAAATGAAGAAGCAACTACCTTATACACATCTTGCTAACAGATGCATAGAATAAATTGAGATAAAGCATTGCTGCTCACAGACACAGTTCCAGGCTATGGTAGTTTGATGCTGAGTATACGTATATCCTGGGGAAGAAGCTTGTTAGTGTCGCTCTTGCTACTCAGGGCGCACGCTGCCTCTGAAACCGCTTGCAAAACAAACGAAGAGTGCTTTTGCTTTTTGCCTTTTTTTCGTAAAAGTGAAAGTCCTCTTTGGATTTCATTCACTTAGTGAAAACAGGTACTAATATAGGTCTTTCATTTGAGTATTCCTTAACTTTCCTCACTGACTTGAAGTGGTCGTCAATATGATACATCCAAAGATTGATCATACTTCGACTATTTGAATGTAGGGCTACTAAACTATAGTTTACAAATCATAGGAACTTGCACTATTTGAGTTAGCTTTATAGTTACTGTAATCAAAGTAGTTCTTGATATTTCAGAGCACATGTATTGGTTAAATTGGATGCCTAAACTTTTGAAACAAGTATCTGGCCAAAATAAGCAGCCTACAGTCATATGCCAGTTTCACAAAAATGTTGCCATTTCTGAGTACCAAAATATTTATACTAATTAGAGTTAGGTCTTAGCCTAGCATGAGGAAAGGATGGACCTTTCTTTTGAGTATTGGTTTAAAAACTTTCTGTGTTTGGGAACTGGACTTTCATGTCATAAACATGTTATAGTATTTAAATTTCTAGTTTGCCATCCAAAGTAGAGAAGAGATGTAATAAATTCTAAGGTAAATCCATAGAGTTACAACTTAACAAGAATCAGATAACTAGTGGCAGAAGTGAAACCAGAGTGGTATAACTAGTAGAAGTGAAATCAGGCCTGCTTTGTCTCTTTTCAGATTGCTTCTGGGTTGAGAGCAGTTTTTGTGGACAGTTTTGAATGCCAGTACCAGAAGTCATGTGGGTTTTTAAGGAAGCTGCGTGTTAGGAAGGTAACACTTGGTAGCAGTATGAATGGTAGTTTGGCATAGCAGGGGAGTAGAAAGAGTGGGACCAAGATGCCAAGAGGCAGAACAAGTGTAGTTGGAATGGATTTGTTATATAGAATGTTGTTGAAATTAAAAATAATAATAATAAAAAAGGAAAGGTGGGTATATGTCCTGGGTAAGCTTTGCCTTGATGAAAATTATTTTAAATATTATAAAGAAAATGCCTTATGTTCTAAGAGAGAGAAGAATTCTGAAAATATTTAGTATTGTGCCCTCTTCGTTTCTCCCTCCTTACTCCCAAAAAAGTGGGGTGGGGGGAAGAGTGTTTGGCTGTCTTTTGTAATTTTGGAGGGGGGCAAGATTCGTATATGTACTGTATGTATAGGTATTTATATCTTGCTCTGACCCAGAAAGGACTGAGACTTTTAAGAGTGCTTTAGTCACATTTTAAAACTAGCACGGTGTTTGCATTAAAGGTGGATGACAAGGGAGAATCAGGATAGAGATATAAAACAGCAAGAAATTAGGGTACTAAAACAGTTCTTACAGAAGTACAGTGATTTTTGGATTTTTGTAGAGAACTTGCTGGATGGCCACCAGTTTTGCTCTAAGAATTCAGGCAGTAGCCTAAAGGTAAGTACAGATATGTTCATGAGATGAAAATGAGCCAGTTACTCAGGAAAAGCACAGCTGTTCTTGATATTTAAATTGAAAACCAGAAAGAAATTTCAGTGGATCACAAATACTGTGGCTCCGTATCTAGTTTTTTTCTCATTGTTTTATATCATTGTAGAAGTTATTTTTAAAATCATGTCTGAAGAAAACTAAATACTGGTAAAAATGTCTCTAGAAAGTGACGGACATGGGCAGGTGTCTCATGTGTTCAAAAATTTGAGGGAGAGCTTTGCATTCTTGGGATTGATAGCTAGCTGTCTGGTGTATAGTTCCAGGAGAAAGTCTGTAAAGCAGAGTCCTTCACATTACCTGATATTGGAGTGTGTATATTTGTTTTGTTAGAAACAGAACAGCAACAAAAAGATCCTTAAATTGTTTTATCACTCTACTTAATTTCTAATATTAAAAATTAAATGGAAAATTTTGACTTCTTCCATTTAAAGCTCAATCATAGCTAATATTTCTACATGTTGGACATTCAGAGCATCTGGCAGCCTAGAATTCCTAGTCTAGCCACTTAGCGTAAGATTAAGCCATTTCTATTGGAGACACAGGTATCTTGTACCTTTCAAAACATGTATTTGTTTCTTTCCTTTTATTTGGTTGTGATTTACTTTTATTTCTTTTCATATGTGTTCTTGAATTAGTATATGTTCTATATGTAATTTGTATTAGATATGTATACATACAGAGATATGTGATACATATGTTCTTTCTCTCTTTTTTTTTTTTTTTTTAGTTGCGTCAGGCGGGATCTTTCCTTGCAGCTCATGGGCTTCTCTGTAGTCGTGGCATGTGGGCTCATTAGTTGTGGCACGTGTGCTCAGTAGTTGCGGTGTGCAGGCTTAGTTGCCCTGAGGCATGTGGGATCTTAGTTCCCCCACCAGGGATCGAACTGGCGT
This sequence comes from Aethalodelphis obliquidens, assembly GCF_003676395.1. Classification (NCBI taxonomy): domain Eukaryota; kingdom Metazoa; phylum Chordata; class Mammalia; order Artiodactyla; family Delphinidae; genus Aethalodelphis; species Aethalodelphis obliquidens. The sequence continues at coordinate 20,357,948 of NW_020837965.1, forward strand.
CCCCTGCATTGCAAGACGGATTCTCAACCACTGGACCACCAGGAACGTCCCCCTATAATGTTCTGTTTTGAATTAGATGGGACAAGTAAATGTGGTTTTATATGATGTGACTACATTTTGAATAAATAAACATTTACAACCGGAGTATGATTTGTTTCCCCATCAAAATGTTCATGTGGAAACTAATGTAGACATCAATTTTTTTTTTTTCAAATTAAAGTAGACAAACTTGGTGTGAATTTAGAAATCTGAGTCTAGGACTTCCCTGGTGGCCAGTGCAGGGGACACGGGTTCGAGCCCTGGTCCGGGAAGACCCCACATGCCGTGGAGCAACTAAGCCCGTGCGCCACAACTACTGAGCCTGCACTCTAGAGCCTGTGAGCCACAACTACTGAGCCCTTGTGCCACAACTGCTGAAGCCTGTGCGCCTAGAGCCTGTGCTCTGCAACAAGAGAAACCACGGCAATGAGAAGCCCGCGCACTGCAACGAAGAGTAGACCCTGCTTACCGCAGCTAGAGAAAGCCCACACACAGCAACAAAGACCCAATGCAGCCAAAAATAAATAAATAAATTGATTTTTTAAAAAAAGAAAGAAATCTGAGTCTATATCCAATATTCTGGTAATACAGGTGAAGTAGACAAGGATCTTGCCAAGCATTGATTTTTGTATGACAATGAAGAACCTGAATATTTGAGAAAGAAAAAATGGGAATCTGCAAGAAAGCTTAACCCCACAGAGAATGGGCAGTCATTTTGGTGATCATCCAAACTCAACTGGTAATGAATTTAGCCCCTTCAGAAAGGAAAAGAATGCAGATGTTTGCTCAAAACAAAACAATCCAATAGAGGTTTATTATTTTAAGGTAGGAAAACATGAATTCAATTTACATTTGACTTGAAAGCTCTCCTTGCATGAACCAAGTCTAGCTAGAAAGGATTTTACACTTGTTTTCATATCTGGCTCTACTTATGTTAAAATCATTTATAAAAAGTATTCATAATCCTGGGGTGGTCATGAAGGGCTATAGTTTACTTGGAGAAACTCACATGAAGCAATGAACAATGCAAGAAAATATAATTATACTAAGATATGTGTTAAGTGTATTTTTTTAAACTTAATACATAATTTATCTGGAATCTATTAGAGCATGGTGTGAAGAAATGGTAGGCAGTTTTGAGGGCCACCTTTTTGGTGTCAGCTTGGTGGAAGCTGATGATAACTATTTGTTGATTGACGAAAATATGTATTAACCAAGATATTATGAATGCATTTACACTTAATGTTAATTTGTATATTCTAATCATGGGAGATGCTACATAAATTTGAAAAATAGAACATTAAGATATTTAGTCTTTGAGGATGCTTGGTGCTCATGTGGATCCACAGCTCTGAATTAACACCATAGCCTTGTATAGCTGTGCAATTTAAAGTAGTAGGAGGAAGTGATGAGACATAAGTTAATTGCTGTAAGAGATAATAAATCTGACTCATATTTATTCAGCAAATGTTACTATAAAATCTGAATTAAAATTGAGACAATGTATAACTAGTTTAGGAAGCATTGATTAAATGCTATACAGCCTAGTGACTAATTAGTAACAAACACTATGGGCTTCCTGGCATTCTTAGGTTTTCTGTTGATATCAGAAGACAATATAAAACGTAGTCCTGCAGTCATAGTATAAACCAGAACCCAGGGATAGGTAGTAAATACATAATGGGACTTACCTGCCATGGGATTCTGGCATCTTATTGCTTTAGTAGATTATTGCACTTTAATTAAAAGTATATATATATATATTTAGAACTTGAAAAAAAGTAGGTGTGTGTGTGTATAAATTATTTCTTAAGGAACAGAATTTGGGGCAAATAACTGATTCAGATGTTAGCTTCTTCCTTAGTCCTTACCTGGTTCTGTATGTTATTTGACCAGGTAGTTTTTAGTTAATAATTGTGCTGCTTATCTTTAGAGTCCCTGTCCATTGATTTAAAAAGGGAGAAAAAGAAAACAAGAATTGGTTTCACCAAAAAATAATTGAGTCAGATTAATTTCCTAAAACCTTTCTTTAGAGCATGCCATACCTTTTCACCAGTTAAAACCCTATTGGTTGTAAAAATCAGGAATTGCTCTTAAAACAGAAAAACTTTTGATTAGTCATTGTTGAAGTGTAAATCTCTTACCAAAAATTCTGTAACAAGCTTAGTGTGAATATAGTTCTTCCCCTCCAAGTTATGTTTATGTTATTTGCCTCATTATCTAGAGTTTTATTCATTGCAAGTCAGATGTGAAATTCCATTTGGGGAGTCTGTTGTATTGGTAAAATAGTGTTTTTATATATATCCTCATCTCTTTAGAAATAACAATTTAATAGACTTTGGCTCCTTTTCAAGAAGTAAGGAGTAAGTAAAATTTCTAAGAAGTCCACTATATCCTAGATTGCATTTTCTCTAGCAATTTATTTGATCTGGATTTTTTTTTTTTTTTTTTTTTTTGGGTCTGCATTGGGTCTTTGTTGCTGCGTGTGGGTTTTCTCTAGTTGTGGCAAGCGGGGGCTACTCTTCGTTGTGGTGCGCAGGCTTCTCATTGCAGTGGCTTCTCTTGCTGCGGAGCACAGGCTTTAGGCATGTGGGCTTCAGTAGTTGTGGCGCACAGCCTTAATTGCTTCTCAGCATGTGGGATCTTCCCGGACCAGGACTCAACCTGTGTCCCCTGCGTTGGCAGGTGGATTCTTAACCACTTTGCCACCAGGGAATTCCCTGATCTGGATTCTTATTTATAGTTTATTTAGATATTTAGATAGTGACAAAGTTAAAATCCTTGGAGTGGGAGGAGAACTAATGTTTTCATCACTTAATTTTTGTGTTACTTTTTGTTTTAAAACGAACAAAATGTATTGAAAGTTTTTTGGGGTAAGGCAGGGAACCAACTATGTTTAGAAATGTATTTTACTAAAGCATTTTTTTCTAGTCATCTGATTAGTTTTAAATTGTAGAAATTTTTTGACAGTAATTTTATCCAGTTCTGTTTGCAGTCCAGTTACAACGCAGGGATCACAGCAAACACAGCCGCCACAGAAGCACTATGGCATTACCTCTCCCATCAGCTTAGCAGCCCCCAAGGAGACTGACTGCCTACTTACCCAGAAACTAATTGAGACTCTGAAGCCTTTTGGCGTTTTTGAAGAGGAAGAGGAACTGCAGCGCAGGTCAGTGTGTGTATATATCTTTCTTTTTTTGAATTTTATTTTATTTTATTTTTTATACAGCAGGTTCTTATTAGTTATTCATTTTATACATATTAGTGTATATGTATATCTTTTTTTAAGTTACAATTTTTTATTAACATAATAAACTAGTTTTGAGGAACTCAGCAAGTCAGAATTATTCTCCCCAATATATGTCTGTTTCAAACAAGAGTGATAACTAGAAAAAACTTTTCGTCTATATAAAGTTCTATTCCCTTAATTTTGATTTGTGATACTTTTGGTTAGTATAGTATTACAGCATTGTCAGGAGAAAGGGGAATGCCTTGCTAAGCTAGAGGAATGCCTCACCCAGTGTAACAGTGCTTACATATAGCTAATACTATAAACGTCTTTTCTGATAACTTAAAGACTGGTTAAAATTTAGGAAGCCACCTATTAAAGCTTTTTCATTTTAATTAGTAGTGATCTAGAATAGCAAACAACTCGATACTTGATTGATATTTGCTCTATCAACAGGATTTTAATTTTGGGAAAATTAAATAACCTGGTAAAAGAGTGGATACGAGAAATCAGTGAAATCAAGGTAAGGTGACTTAATTGTCTAGGAAGTAATTTGCCAGCTGAACGCAGCAATTGTCTTATATAAGTATTTAGAGTCTTGAATGCGGAAGGTGTTTTAGACTGTTGACAGCAGAATTTGTATTTGGTATGTAGCTTTTTTGGGGGTTATTTTTGGCCATACCGTGCAGCATGTGGGATCTTAGTCCCCCAGCCAGGGATCAAACTCGAGTCCTCTGCATTGGGCAGAGTCTTAACCACTGGACCGCCAGGAAGGTCCCGGTACCTAGCTATTTTGAAAGCAGGAAAAACTGAACTGAATTCAGTGATTTTATAAATACTTTTGGTTGTAACACTTCAAAGCTCAGTAATTACTTACACGCTTTACAGAAATAATGTTTCCCACAAAAGGTGCTTTAAAAAATGTATTAAACACGGTTGTTACAGACAGATGAGTGTGCTTAATTTTGAGGCAAAGTAGTGAAATGTTTTTCATGTTATCAAGAAAAAAAATTGACTGGTTTTGAGTCTACCTTATATGCTGGACCACATTCACGCACAGCACGAAATAAGTCAGGTTCTTTACAGATGGTATTTTGATAGATGCTGGATTGTGTCTGTGCCATATTTGTGCCCACTCTTTTAAGAACAATGTAGCATTGTCATTTGGATAAATTGTGATTTGACAGTTGATTTCGATAAAACGTTTGCTTCACTTAGGAAAAAAAATGTATTAAACATGTTTATTAAGTATTTGAGAATCTTGTTACCTTTTAAGGAATTCTGCAACGATGAGCATTTTTTAGGCCTTCAGATGTTAGACTCAAACTGAATTATCTATTCAGTTTCTTATAATAATATTCTTTGAGTTTCTAATAACTTTTTAAAAGAATATCATACAACTGTTGAATCCATGAATAGGCTTCTGGTAAAGGAAATGTAGTTTTTTGTGGTTTTTTTGAATTTTATTTTATTTATTTTTTTATACAGCAGGTTCTTATTAGTTATGTATTTTATACTTATTAGTGTATATATGTCAATCCCAATCTCCCAATTCACCCCCACCCCAGCCACTTTCTCCCCTTGGTGTCCATATGTTTGTTCTCTGGAAATGTATTCGTAAAGTTGTGTTTAGAAGCCATTTTTTAAAAACTCTGTAAATAGTGGTCATTTTTCCAGGATAGTACAAAATGCATATTTAGTCTATAATACAGCTGAAAAATTGATAGTAAGAGAACCAGAGGTAGAAGAAAACCTGAGAGAAGGTATCAAGGTAGGAGAAAACCAAAGGTAGAAGAAAACCTGAGAGAAGGTATCAAGGTAGAAGAAAAGTAAGTTAAAGTCTTCTGGCTTTAGTCAAATTTATAATACTGTTTTCTTAAAGCAGTGTATATATATTTCAAAGCAACTGATTAAAACTTCAGCCAGAATATTCTAAACTGGGGACTCCATGTATACTACATGTTTGTCATTGATAGAATTTTGATAAAAATGATATTTTGAAAAGGATTTCTTTTTGAGCTGAGCAAAGGATGTCCAGGTTTAAGTATTTTTACTCACTTATTGAACTTAGTGATTCTTTAATCTTGCATAGGAAACACAGCTTTGTTTTTAATGGCTTTTTCTTAGACATTTAAGTTGAAAACTGTTATAAGGCCAGAACTTAGATTTATTTAATGTGAAACGAGTACTGTCTCATTGATAGTTTTGTTTCAGTAATTGAGTGCCTGGTTAGTTTCTTTAACCGGTAATTCTATTTTTAATAATTAATTAATTAATTGGCTGTGTTGGGTCTTTGTTGCTGCGTGTGGGTTTTCTGTAGTTGCGGCGAGCGGGGGCTACTCTTCCTTGCGGTGCGTGGGCTTCTCATTGCGGTGGCTTCTCTTGTTGCGGAGCACGGGCTCTAGGTGTGCGGGCTTCAGCAGTTGTGGCTCGCGGACTCTAGAGCGCAGGCTCAGTAGTTGTGGCACACGGGCTTAGTTGCTCCGCGGCATGTGGAATCTTCCTGGACCAGGGCTCGAACCCGTGTCCCCTGCATTGGCAGGCGGATTCGTAACCTCTGCGCCACCAAGGAAGCCCTATCTGGTAACTCTTGATACAGTTCTTCCTGCTGGTTTTCTTGAGGGTAAGAAAAATTATTTGGATTAATGAAATTAATGCTCATTCCTAATCAAATTTGTCAGTGTTCTTTTCTCTGTAGCCTAACTCTGGAGGTAGTAAATTGGTTAGAGAGTGGGACTTTAGGGGCTTTACAAGTTTGATCTTTTTTTTTTTTTTTTTTTTTTTTTTTTTTGTTCTGGGGCCTCTCCCTTTTGTGGCCTCTCCCGTTGCGGAGCACAGGCTCCGGACGTGCAGGCTCAGCGGCCATGGCTCACGGGCCCAGCCGTTACGCGGCATGCGGGATCCTCCCGGACTGGGGCACGAACCCGTGTCCCCTGAATCGGCAGGCGGACTCTCAACCACTGCGCCACCAGAGAAGCCCTACAAGTTTGATCTTTCATATCTGTTTTCCTAGGGAGAATTTCGTCCTCAGCTGCTTGATTTTAAGACCTGATACAGGATGTCTTGATGTTGACACTATTGATATTTTGGGACCACGTATTTTTTTCATTTCTGGCCACGCCGCGCGGCTTGTGGGATCTTAAGTTCCCTGACCAGGGAATTGAACCCGCGTCCTCTGCAGTGAAAGTGTGGAGTCCTAACCACTGGACCACCAGGGAATTCCTCACATATTTCTTTTTTAGGGACTGTCCTGGAAGCTGTTAAGCAGCACTCTTCCAACTAGATGCACTGCCTGTCTGCTCTCCCCAGATTGTGACAACCAAAAATATCTCCAGTTAAATCAGTAGCAAACCACTGATTTTTCTGGGGGTGGCATGTGGGATCTTAGTTCCCTGACCAGGGATTGAACCCGCACCCCCTACAGTGGAAGCATGGAATCTTAACCACTGCACCACCAGGAAAGTCCTAAGAACCACTGGTTTTTGATGTATAGTTACAATTAATTTATAATATTTTGGGGAAAATTTATATACAATATGAATTTTATTTAAGTTGTTTGATTTGTTTGCCATCTAATATCCTGAGACTTAAAAAAGATTTGCAATTGAAAGGTTCTTCTGTGATGTTAATTAATAAATCTTAATTTCTGGATTACAACTGTAATAGCTATAAACATACTAATGTCTAATACAGTAGCCACCAGCCACACTTGACCATTTCAGTTTAAATTAACTAAAAATAAACATTCAGCTCCTCAGCCACCCTAGCTACATTTCAAGTGGTAGTGAAATATAGCTAGTGCCTACTGTATTGGACAGTTCTCCTGGAGAGCGCTTATCCGAAAGATTTGTATTTTACTAGAGATGTCCACAGAACATTGTTCTCAGGTAGTTTTTTCCTATCTTCCTTTGTAGGCATATTTCTGTACACGCCTTGCTGGCTTAACTTAAATAACCAAGCCAACTGTACAAGTGGTTTCTAAAATATCTAAACATAGGACGAGATGGTGGCGTCTCCTTTTAAAAAATGTAATGCCACACATTTAGATTGCCTGTTTTCTATAAGTGATGATTAAGTGTGCCCTTAAAAACAAGGGAGTCCCCTGAGCCTTTTACAATTTATTTTTAGGGTTGTTGGAATATGAAGTAACAATTTATGTCACTTTGGGAGGGTGGTGGGGAAGAGTGGTCTCTTTTATGTTCTGCTACTGAGTAAGACTTCACTGAGGAATTAGAAAGTAAAGAGAAACATTGATCGAGCACACATTAAGATTTGGTGTTTTTTTTTTTGTGGACAGACATTATCCTTACCACCAAGGGTGGTTAAACGTATTCTCCATAGTACTTTATAGTCATACCAGGGTCAGAAAGATGATTTTTAAGTGCTTTCCTTTCTCCTCATTCCTGGTGTTTTTACTCTAAGAAATCATCAATAAGTTTAGTTCTGCTCAAAATCATCCCACTAAAGCCTACTAAACTATTAAACGTAGCCTTATTGGCCTTAAAGTCACTTTTGATACAGTAAAATTATAGTCTAATGTACTGCGACATATTTGGTATAATCACTGAATACAGTCTTTTAAGCAATCAGAATGTGTTTTTGTTATATTCTAACATTCATGATTTATGCAGCACCTTATCATGAATAAAATTTCTGATTCTAACATTGCTTCTGTGGAATCACATGATTTCCTCTACCACAGTCTTCGTAGCAGTTTCCAAAAATGTGGCAAAATTCTAACACTAATTGAAAGTTGAAAATTGCTTAAATTTCAAGTTAGGTTGATCTGTGAAGGCCTGGTATTTTGTAGAGCTTATAGTTTGTTTACCCTCTGTATAAATTTGCATAGAAATCTTACTTGGTTTTTTTTTTTTAAAATGTAGTGTTATTTGAAATAGTTACCTTTGTGCTCCACTGGCAAAATAACTATTTTTTGTTTGCTTCAACAGAATCTTCCACAATCTGTAATTGAAAATGTTGGTGGAAAAATATTTACATTTGGATCTTATAGATTAGGAGTACATACAAAAGGTAAATATTGTTTATATTGTTTTAATTATCTTGAGAAGGAATACTTCTTTAATTTTTTAAAAATTATAATGACACATCCATCTCAGTTACTTGCAGTGTATTATACAGCTTAGGTTTGCATGGAAGAGATGACTTCAGGGAGCCTAAATTTGGTAAAAGAAGAAAGATATAAAATGATACCTTTCATACCTGTGCCCTCCAGTGCAGTATTAAGTAAAATAAAAAATTCAGTTTCTCAGTAGTAGTAGCCACATTTTCATTGTTAAATAATCACATATGGTTAGTGGCTACCGTACTGGAAAGTGCGCATGAAGTACACTTTTCCCCTTGGGGAGTCATTTTGGACAGTGCTGCTCTGTATATCATTTCCGCTACCTGAAGAATATCAGAAGAAAATGATATTAAAATAATGATATCTTCTTCTGGAAATCAGAAGAAAAATGAATTAAAGCTTGAAAAAAATCTGTATTATAGTCGTGAAATATAGTTAAGGAAAAAACAAACCAAAAAAATGTGTATCTGCAACACAGTAACAATCACTAATAATACTTTCTTAGTTACATTTGTAGTTTTTCTCCCCTGTGTAAGTAAATATACAATAAGAATGTTATCATGGCAGAGAATATTATTGAACTCTTTCTTTTTTACTGAGCATAGTTAGTAATCTTTTGGTCTTCATAATCTTATTTATTCTTATGTAACAAATAGAGGAGTCTGAGACTTAAAAAGGCAATACAGCTTGAACAGTTGCTCCCAGCCATCTCCTGGCAGAGCTAGGATTCTAACTCTGGCAGTCTGAGGCTGTACTCTTCAACCATTAGCCACTAGCCTCTGTTAAAAGTATCTGCCAGTCTCTGGTTCTCTCTGTTGTGGCATTATTCCTTCTCCCCATCTCCCACTACTCTGTGCTGGAAGTAGTACATTTGCTTTTGATGTGTCCTGTGAACTGTATGCCCTTCTCCCCCTTCATGAATATGCCAGATAAACAGCCTTCAGAGTTAGTGCCTCAGGTATTGAGTCTTTTAGGAAAATGATTACGTTGACCAGATTCCATATTGATCTCTTCTTTTTATGATCCCAGTTATTGATTTTAATCATCTTTTTTGTGCTCTCCCTATGTACTCAGTGCTGGCCTCCTATCAAGCACTAAATTAATAACAACTGTTCTTACCATGGTCTGCCTCTTTGGATTCTTGCCATTGGTCCTTCTTGAAGTGCATAGGTCCCATTTAGGTGCAGGTAGGAGCCTGGAAGCACCAGTCACAATGTATAAATGATAACTGTATTTTTTTGTTTCACTAATGAACATGGCTGTGACTAAGGACACCAAGATGTTGGGTGTATTCTTGCATAATTGCCTCTCTTACCATAAGAGTTCCTATCTGAGTCACCTTCCTTTGACTCCCAGTTCACCTGGGCCACTACAAATAGAAGATGCTGCAGGAAAAAGTATGTCCCATCGATTAGGGTCATGTTTTTCTTATACTGACAGGTAATTTTATTTTTAAGGAGAGGGGTGCATTTAGAGGCTCATCAGTGTAACATTAACAGGTTTTCAACATCAAATACTGCCATGATAAGATGCAAAATAATTTTCTTGTAATGGTAACTAGTGGTTGATGGGCTTAATTTTTTTTTTTAGGTGCCGATATTGATGCGTTGTGTGTTGCACCAAGACATGTTGATCGAAGTGACTTTTTCACCTCGTTCTATGATAAGTTGAAATTACAGGAAGAAGTAAAAGATTTAAGAGTGCGTAAATGTTCAGAGTGAAAGGGGAGGAGTTATAAAAATCAGTTTAGTCAATTGAGTGAGTTTTATGGTATAGCCATTAATTTATTGAACTCTTGCAATTTGCCAGACCCTTTTAAGCTTAATGTGTATGCTTGCATTTTATTCTTTACAGCAGTCTAAAATCATAAATCTGTAATCTCATGTACAGAGTAGGAAGTGAGGCAAACAAAGTAAATATTAAGCAACTTGGCCACCGTCACATATCCGAGTGGCAGAGATCAAGAATTTGAACCTAGGCTTGTGCGACTTAGGATTCTCGAGTCTTAAACCTGTTTACTGAGAACCTGGTCTGTGTCAGGTGTTGTGGTAAATTATGTTTAAGCTATGTCAGTACTGCATTCATTTAAGAGCACTAAAGCTAGTGTAGCCCTAAGGTATACTTTCAGAGACACTGATTTTTAAATTTTCCCACAGGCTGTTGAAGAGGCATTTGTACCAGTTATCAAACTGTGTTTTGATGGGATAGAGGTAAGGTTCAAATAGACAGTTCTTACTGTGTGTTATTTTGATAGGTGTAGGTTAAAAATTTGATTTATTTCAAAGGTTTATAATTGGTGAGTTGGTATGATATTAATACGAATTAAGTTTTTTTTGAAGTGGAAGTGACAGCCTATTCTTTGTAGTCTCTTTTAAAAAAGAGCCTAGTGAAACCAGGAGTTAAAATATAGACAGAAATGTACTGACTGTGAAGTGGCTGCTACAGAACAGCTTAATTGATAGTTTTTCCATAGGCAGATTTTATATGCTTTTAGTCTCCTTAAGGTAATATAACTATATTTTTGCAAGTGGAACTTTGGCTTCATTTAAATTAAATATTTAAGAGTTGAGAGAAAATTGTGACCTGATGTCATGTATGCTGAAATATTTTCTGATAGGGAAGGATATATGAGCTCAGATTCTTTTTTTTTAATTTATTTATAAATTTATTTATTTATTTATTTGTTTTTATTTTTGGCTGCTTTGGGTCTTTGTTGCTGCGCGCGGGCTTTCTCTAGTTGTGGCAAGCAGGGGCTACTCTTCGCTGCGGTGCAGTGGCTTCTCTTGTTGTGGAGCACGGGCTCCACATGCAGGCTTTAGTAGTTGTGGCATACAGGCTCAGTAGTTGGGGCATGCGGGCTCAGTAGTTGTGGCACACGGACTTAGTTGCTCTGCGGCATGTGGGATCTTCCCGGACGAGGGGCTTGAACCCGTGTCCCCTGCATTGGCAGGCGGATTCTTTTTTTTGGCAGGCTGATTCTTAACCACCATGCCACCACCAGGGAAGCTCTGAGTTCAGGTTCTTGAGATGATGTGCAGTTCTCTTTGATGTTTTCAATGTGTGTAATGAAAGTAGTTGTAACAAAGCTGACCCTGAAGCAACTTTAGTTATTTATGTTACTTCTGCCATACATAATGGTGCTGGAAAGTCACTCATAGTAATAATGACGGTTATAAAATTTCAGAAATGGAAGAATAATACTTCATTGTTCTGCAAAAAAAAGTGGTTTCTATAATTGTTGCATAAGGTGCCCAACTCTATCTTGTATGAAATATGAGTAATCTTAATAAGTAGACATAAAATGTTAAATTTAGTAAAGGATTATCAAGTTCAGGCAGCTTTGATTTACTGTCAGTGTTTAAATAAATATAAAACAACCATAATGTAGGTGATGCCTTTTTTTCCCGAAAAGAACATTAACCAACAAAGGGGAGATTTTTTGGGGTGGAGAACCAACTCAATTGTGTAAACTTTTCAGGATGGAGATAAAAGTCAAATGGTTACTAGAAATATTTAATGTGCTTGTTATTACTGAGTTGCTTTTTGAGTTACCTGGGTTTTTTTTTTTTTTTTTTTCCTGTGAGCATATAGTCTTTATTTCTGTCTAAATTAGGAGCGATGCTGGATTTTGGAATGTGTATCATTGGAAAATTTAGGCTATACCACAGGTACTTATTTGTGTAAATGTACAATCTTTTCCTGTCTTGTAGGTGCACGTTTAAATGATTTTTCACAGCAAGCTCTTAAAATACAGATTTTTTTTTAACGTCTTTATTGGAGTATAATTGCTTTACAATGGTGTGTTAGTTTCTGCTGTATAACAAAGTGAGTCAGCTATGCATATACATATATCCCCCTATCTCCTCCCTCTTGTGTCTCCCTCCCACCCTCCCTATCCCACCCCTCTAGGTGGTCACAAAGCACCCAGTTGATCTCCCTGTGCTATGCGGCTCCTTCCCACTAGATATCTGTTTTACATTTGGTAGTGTATATATGTCCATGCCACTCTCTCACTTCGTCTCAGGTTACCCTTCCCCCTCCAGGTATCCTCAAGTTCATTCTCTACGTCTGCGTCTTTGTTCCTATCCTGCCCCTAGGTTCTTCAGAACCTTTTTTTCCCCATATATATGTGTTAGCATACAGTGTTTTTCTCTCTCTGACTTACTTCACTCTGTATGACAGACTCTAGGTCCATCCGCCTCGCTACAAATAACTCAATTTCATTTCTTTTTATGGCTGAGTAATATTCCATTGTACATATGTGCCACATCTTCTTTATCCATTCATCCGTTGATGGACACTTAGGTTGCTTCCATGTCCTGGCTATTGTGAATAGAGCTGCAATGAACATTGTGGTACATGACTCTTTTTGAATTATGGTTTTCTCAGGGTGTATGCCCAGTAGTGGGATTGCTGGGTCGTATGGTAGTTCTATTTTTAGTTTTTTAAGGAACCTCCATACTGTTCTCCATAGTGGCTGTATCAGTTTACATTCCCACCAACAGTGCAAGAGGGTTCCCTTTTCTCCACACCCTCTCCAGCATTTATTGTTTGTAGATTTGTTGATGATGGCCATTCTGACCAGTGTGAGGTGATATCTCATTGTGGTTTTGATTTCCCTTTTTCTAATGATTAGTGATCTGTATATCTTCTTTGGAGAAATGTCTGTTTAGGTCTTCTGCCCGTTTTTGGATTGGGTTGTTGGTTTTTTTGTTATTGAGCTGCATGAGCTGCTTGTATATTTTGGAGATTAATCCTTTGTCAATTGCTTCATTTGCAAATATTTTCTCCCATTCTGAGGGTTGTCTTTTCCTCTTGTTTATGGTTTCCTTTGCTGTGCAAAAGCCTTTAAGTCTCATTAGGTCCCATTTGTTTATTTTTGTTTTTGTTTCCATTTCTCTAGGAGGTGGGTCAAAAAGGATCTTGCTGTGATTTATGTCATAGAGTGTTCTGCCTATGTTTTCCTCTAAGAGTTTGATAGTGTCTGGCCTTACATTTAGGTCTTTAATCCATTTTGAGTTTATTTTTGTGTATGGTGTTAGGGAGTGTTCTAATTTCATTCTTTTACATGTAGCTGTACAGTTTTTTTTATATTGAGCTGCATGAGCTGCTTGTATATTTTATTTATATTTTATTAATCCTTTGTCAGTTGCTTCGTTTGCAAATATAAAATACTGATTTCTAAAGTGATCTTCTAAAAGGCTTGTTTCTCTAGCAGCATTCAAAGGTTGGAACCATGAAATCAGACCCTCAGGAATAATTACCGAATGTGTGCCAAATTTCTTTTGCCCCCAGCCTTTCCTTGAAAAAAAGGAAAAAAACAATTTTGTCAGTTGCATTCTATAAGTCTTCAAAATTAGCCAGTTTTTGTTTTGTTTCTATTTAGTCAAAACTAAGTTGGAGAAACAGACTGGAATATTATAGATACATAAGTTCTTAAATATAAGAAGTTCCCTTTTTACTGACAGGTATATTTGGGCTACATATAACTATATTGGCCTTATATTTGAGCACCTTTTAGGATATAATTCACAGTTCATATAGGTGGAGAACTAAACAGTTAGTTTTAAATAATCCAGTATATCTGCATTTAGCAAACTTAGTATGATTAAAATGACAAGTAGCTATTTATACAAGTTCTGTTTATTTAGTATTACCGTGTTTTAACATCTGGTTAAAATACCTGTGGTAAGAATTTTGTTTGAACTTTTGGAGGTGTTGTCATGTTAACAGCTGATGAGAAGATCCTGGTCTTAAGGAGTTAATAGTGTTTTCTTTTTTAAAGAAATGCCTTAAAAATAGGCAGACATGGAATGTTTTGTTTTGTTTTTGTTTTAGATTGATATTTTGTTTGCAAGATTAGCACTGCAGACTATTCCAGAAGACTTGGACTTAAGAGATGACAGTCTGCTTAAAAATTTAGATATAAGATGCATAAGAAGTCTTAACGGTATGTAAAAACCTACTTCCTTTTGCATAGTAGCAGTTTTGGTCAAATATGAAATAGTTTTTAACTCAAGCTTCATAATGAAGCTTTTAATGGCCATATTGTTTATCCATAGTGAGTCAAATAAAATGAACTTTTTGCTTAATAGTTAGACTGCAGTGGAGCATTTAGTAATTTGTTAAATCATTGGTATCTTGCATTATTATTTCTTTTCTTCCTGGGATGTTTAAATACTGTCTGACGTTTGTACTCTATTGCTAGTGGCTCAGGTTTCACCTTGTAACTCTATTAATTTTGATCCTGATAACCTTTGTAACATTTTCAACTGTCGTGCTTTTAAAAGGGTTACATTTGAACACTTATTTTAGCATTGTTTTGTTAATATGCTCTTGAAGAACAATTCCTGGAAACTTAAATGGATCAAGCCCTATTCACCATCTCTGAACTGGAGCACATTTTAATTATGGGTTGAAAGTTTTTGAAATAAAGCAGATTACAGTTCAGATTATTTGGTTTTAGAGTAGTGTTTGTGATAGAAGGTAAAAGTTTTATATTTTTTATTTGCCTCTTTATTAACATTACTGATTTTACAAAGTAAATTTTTATTTAATTTGACATTAGTCTCAGAAAATTTAAAAGAAATATTATCATTAAACTTTTGATAATTTAATGTTCTGTTTTTTTTTTTCTTTACTCCTATTAATCAGGTTGCAGGGTAACCGATGAAATTTTACATCTAGTACCAAACATTGACAACTTCAGGTTAACCCTGAGAGCTATCAAACTGTGGGCCAAACGTGAGTTCCGAATTTGTTGGCTAGCTTATTAAAAATGTTTAAGTTTTTGTTCAACACTAACTTTTCTTTTTGCTTTTCCCTTATCAACAGGCCACAACATCTATTCCAATATATTAGGTTTCCTCGGTGGTGTTTCCTGGGCTATGCTAGTAGCAAGAACTTGCCAGCTTTATCCAAATGCAATAGCATCAACTCTTGTACATAAATTTTTCTTGGTATTTTCTAAATGGTATGTGTTTAGATTATATTAAAATAAAATTGATTGTAGACACTGAAGTTTAGTCTTATTTCTATGACATTTCTGCAGCTGGTCTCAGATTCAAATTTTAGTTCATGATGTAGCAGTATAGGTAGCCTTGGGGAGATCATGTTGTGTATAAAATGGCAAACCTAAATTCCATTCCTTTTCCCTAGCTTTCCCGGGATAGCAAGGCAGGTGCTGTTTGTACTTCCATGCGTAAACTTACTCTCTAAATAAACTGAATTTTAGCTATAATGTCTGCTAAAATCCAATGAGTTGGTAGGTTGGGATATCAGTTACTTTGGATAAAGCTTTATATATACCACCTCTTTTAATTTACTCTTTGAATTCTTCTAGATCTATAGACCATTAATTTCCTGTGGTTGTTTTTTGCTTTCAGCTGCCCATTTATCTTTGGTAGAATGTTAAGGATGTAAATGTATATAAAGCTTTTAAGGATAACTGTAAGTGCTTGGAAAGCAATTGAGCATCCCTTTGAGATTAGTCATTAACCCAGGAGAGATTTTTTTTTAATGCTCTCCTTCATTTCAGCCTGGTCACATTTGTCAACCATTATTTCTTTTAAGTAATATAAAAGATTGCTATTTCACATTAGTTGCTTTGGCCCAAAAGGTTAGAGTTCTTGGTTTTTAATCAAATTGATCTGAAAGATTTGTCTTCCCTATTTGTGCCAACCTCTGTACCTCCTCCCTCTGAAAAAAGAGTTTTAGTTATTTTATAAAAATTAGAGTTATTGGAGACAATTTATAATTTAGAACTGTGCCACACTTTTCAATACACATTCTGTAATTATGGATTTGATAGCACTTAATTATATATAACCAGGTTTGATGAGAAAAATGTCAGAATTTCTCTTAATGCTACACATACATGGCAAATAATATATTTAAGAAGCTAACCTTGATACTAAAGATGGCAAATGTTTTCCAGTTTTTAATCTCTTCTATAAAGGACTGAAGTAGCTAACTCACAAAACATATCTTGAAAACAGTGTGTTCACATCATTACACATATTCACATTAATAACCTTTGTCATGAGATAGAGAAAAATTTTCCTAATCAATTTTTATAATTATTCATGCTCCTTTGCCTATAATGAATTAAAGACAGGATCTTTGTCTTTTCAAGGGAGATTTTATCCTGTTCAAGTTTGCGGTGAACACATCAGATGTCTCGGAATAGTACTTTTAAATTTGAATAGTGCTTTATCAGTTCTTCTCTGCGAGGCAGAGAAGATATTTGACTTCAGTCTGAGAAAGCTACCAAATGGTTTAAGTTACTTTCATAGAGGAAATGTAATTCAAGTAGTCTAACGTCGACAGAAAGGAATAAAGGAATAAAAGATTATATATACCAAGAGTGCAAAATGAATGAAGAAGGATCACATTCACAAATGCTGTATGTTTAACAAAATACGTGTAGATGGTAATATCCAATAGTCTTATCAAGTGCTACAATCTTTTTAAACAGGGAATGGCCAAATCCAGTCCTATTGAAACAGCCTGAAGAATGCAATCTTAATTTGCCTGTATGGGACCCAAGGGTTAGTGTATTATTTTTTCCCCTACAAATTCACACTGTGCAATAACAAGTAAAAATCATCTGCATAAACTTCAGGGAGACTTCCCATCCTGTTACGTATGAGTGGACATGTTCGTATTACACTTTCTTTTTAATCTCAACTATAATTTTCCTCTGATGTGAGAAGCATAATTATGTACCCTGTAAACTACATTTAATTGTACATAGTTTATAATATCAAGATCACTAATTTTAATTTATTCTATATAGAACTACCTTGTAAGTCAAAGTTGTGTGGGCATTTGTGCTTAAAAGAAAAAATAAAAGGATACTAAAAATCCCTGTATTTTTTTTTGTTTGATCTAAATATTCTGTTAAAATTGGGTTATTGTAGGAAAACTGTTGCTTAATGTTTAACCGTGGCAGATAACTTCTAAGCAATATCACTTTAATTACTGTGATGTAATTGTAAAAATTGGTTTGGTTAATTCAGATTACAAAAGCATGGTTGGGCTGAAGAGGAGCTTCCATTCTGCTTCTTTGGAAGTTACGACCTTTACTGCTTACTCAGTTTAAATGTTTTACATGCACTTTATTAATTGATAAAATAAATTTAGGTTTGAATAAGGCTTTCTAGGTTTATAAAATTCTATTTTTCTACATTAATTTGCTATTTTATTACAACATCAAAAATTTTGTCAGTTTTAAGCTTTGTTAATGACATCAAGCTGTGAATTTTTAAGTTTTCTGAACCTCAAGACATTTAATTTTGGAGGGATGTGAATTTACAGTTTCCTCTGTGGAAATATGCCACTTTTATCATTAGTATACAGATTAAAATTAATAGTTATTAATCATTTCATTATACCTTAAAATGATACCAACATGGATAAAGTAGTTTTACCATGTGTTAATAAGCTTCTACTCCTGATAAATTAAGGATATATTAAAAACTAAGTTTAAAATTCGTTTTACACAGAACATACTATGACATTTCTCAAAAGTGTAATTGTGTGTACATCCCTATTTCTGTTGTAGAAAAAAGAAAAACTAAACATCAGTAGATGCCCAATTAGAACCTTTTTTTGCTTGACAGGCACACTATTTCTAGTAAGATTGCCAAAACAGTCATGCCCAAATGATTGAAACAAAACATTAGACCAAATCACAGATTCTGTAAAGAATTCCTGTAAAAACAGTGTCTCTTTACATGGTTTTTCTTTCTCAACTCCAGCTGTGAAATGAAATAAAATTTAATCATTGGTTCAGTTTAACAAGGGGTAAAAAGTCCAAGTATCTGTTGCATATGTACTTGAAGAAACTGATTGGCTGTTGTTGTATGTAGGTAAACCCCAGTGATAGGTACCATCTTATGCCTATAATTACACCAGCATACCCACAACAGAACTCCACGTACAATGTGTCCGTTTCAACACGGATGGTCATGGTTGAGGAGTTTAAACAAGGTAAGTGTTTATCCTTATGCTCTCCTTTATACACAAAGGATTTACATACCATTGTACACCCCGTAGTCGGGTATTCAATTAAATTGGAGAAAGCATTCACCGAAGTGGATTTTGGTGTTTATTTATTGATTACAGATTATATTTGAAAATTAACTTGGAAAACTCAGTTTAATTTCTTTTAAGCAATTTATATTTGATTATATATTGGAAGATTAACCAAAATTGAAAATTGTATCCTTAGCTGGGCCTTTATGGTTTAGTTCCATACTATTGCCATGTGAAATTTTAAATGATGTCATAGTTTCTCTCTAGTGGGTGACATGAGAGGCTTTTAGCAGGCAGTATACTTGAAAAGAGCTTTGAGCAGGATTTTGACCAAACTGCCTACTGTTTTGGAATAACCTCTAAACTTCTGAATCCCAGTAGTACTGCTAATTTGAAGGAGTAGCTATTGCTAAATGGTCTTTAAGGGGAGTAGCTAGAACTGGATTGTTTAATTTGACACAAGTCAAGGAAATAGAATCAGCTGTATGACTGCCAGCGTCAAACTCAGAAGTGTAAAGTTCTTTTCTGTAGTCTACAGGGGCTCTTCATGGGAAGATGTCGCTATCCTTTTATGGGAAACTTGTTTTTTAGAAAGGCAGGAAGCAAAGCTTATGGGAAAGTTTTCTTTCTTGGGTAACTCCAGTGCTTCAGTTTTAGGAGAGAGTCATTCTATGAGCATGGCATTTTAGAGTAATGGCAATTTGCCAGAAAACTGGATCTGAAAGGAACCCTCCAGGTTTTTTGAAAAGAGTGTATGTAAGAATCTGTATGCTCTAGAGTCATAGACTAAACTTGCTATGTTAAAATTATGATTTTAGGAATATAGTGAATGCATGTGGTATATTTAAGATCTTTAAAATTATAGATTCTTAGACTGAAGCATGCAAACATTTTAATATGTTTTTAATTTAGGTCTTGCTATCACAGATGAAATTTTGCTGAGTAAGGCAGAGTGGTCCAAACTTTTTGAAGCTCCAAACTTCTTTCAAAAGTACAAGTATGTATTTTAAGGCATGTCGGACATGTTGCTCTCTTAAGTAATGGTTTAATGGTAGCATACGTGACATCTCTTTTTGCTAGACTAATGTAGTCTTGAATTTTCCTTTAAACATCTTCTATACAAGTTTTCTTCCTGTCACAAAGGGCATACTGTTTTTAGTAAACCCCTTATTATTTCTTTATCAAGGTAAAGTGTAGTCCATACAGTTTTGCTGCCTGATGTAACCGAATTTCTACACTTGTAGCAACATCAGTTCTGAAGGCTTGTTAGTCATCCCCAAAACTCTAAATCTGTATACCTTGGCAAAGGAGTGAACTGTTAAAATCTGTAGTTAATGGTGTCTGTTAAGTAAGCATTTTCAGCCAGTTCTGGAAACTTATTTATCATTAAGATTCTCTATAACATAGGCAAAGCTAATAAAATGTCAGTGTATGTAGTCAGTAAAATGTTTTCAGTAGTTACAGCACATGATTGGCCTACCATTTCCCCCTAATGTTAATAAATCCCCTTCAGATATTTCTACAGATAATTTTCATGGAATCTCAGTGGGTGTAATATTTTTTTACTAATGGTTTTAGTATAATGGTTTAATACCGTAGTACAGGTTAATAGCCTGATTGTGTTGGTTTTGATGAAAACTGTAAGTTATAATAAATCTTACTTTTAAAAAAATGGACTTGCACTTTTATTTGCCCTGAGCTGAAAACTTGCCAAAGTCCCACTTAAAAAAATTTTTTTTCTTTAATGCTTGAAATTTTCCTGACCATTTGATCTTGTGTTGGATTGTGTTTTGTAATAATCTAAGCAAGATTGCTCTATGCTATTTCCCCAATTAAAAACAAGAATGATGACCTTCATGATGTCTCTGTGTTTTGTTTCTGTATCTTTTGCATGAAAAAGCAATAATGGAGCCAGCTTAATTGTTGTGTTCTGGGAGCACTGCATTGTCAGTAAAAATTTAAATAGCATAACATTGAATGTTCTTGTTTATTACTTATTCCCCATAAGTTGTGCTTTTCCATTTGGCAGATAATTTTCCATTGTTTTTTATTTTAACCACTGTTGAGGAAGTACCTTTGAACTTTTAAACTAATAAATACATATTCTGATGCTTTAAAAACTACATCATGAAAGAGTACATGATTACTTGTAAGGAGGATAAAGAAATTGGTCTCATAGAAAAGTGCCAGCATCTCTTAATCCCCGAGAATCCAAGAGGAAGCTAGATAATTTTTCCTGTCTCACTTTCTTGTAGGAGTAAGAGGTGGGTAGAATGAAGTTCTTCTAAGTACCCACTTAACTGGTTTCTTTCACTTTAAGAAAGACTAGTGTTGAAATTGAAGAAACCTTGATAATGTCATCTATTTGAATAAATTTGTATTAACTAGAACTTGGAAGTTTTTTTTTTTTTTTTTTTAAAGCTTGCTTATATCTTTCTTTTGAAACTTTTAGGCTGTCCTTCAGTCTATGCCAAATAGTACATATAAGGTCTTCAGTTGACTGATGAAAAGATTTATAGATTACTGTCTTTACTGAATTCTCTTGAAACAATCAAATTATTTTAGGTTATTAAAAACAACTTTAAACATAATTAGATATGAGGATGTAGCAACAAATAGAGGAAATTATATCAGGAAAATTTAAATTTCAGCTGGGACTCCTGCGAAAAAGGATTTGAAAACGTGACAACAATGAGCTAATTTTACCTATACCAAATTCTACTTATGTTTTTAACTTATTTCAAAAATTTTTCCTGTTAAAGAATTAGTGATTGCTATCATTATACTCAAGTATTCCCAGATTTGAATTTTTCTTTTAACGTATGAATTACCCCAAAGATCAGCTGTACAACTGAACTGAAATCCTTAGTTTTGCCTTGAGTCAGAGTTGGTTAAGCTTATTTCAAGTATATCCTGAAAGTATTGTGTTTGTTATGTGAAATATTTTAAGTCATATAGTATACCTGCCTGCCTTTCTTGGAAGGAAAGAATCCGTGAAGGAAATTTCAGTTGTCTTAGAAAGCAGACCATGTTTCAGAAGATATCAGTGTTCTTGTGAAGAAGGGAGAACACTGCCTTGTGAAATTTTATAGTTCCAAGAAAATATTTTTCATGTTTTACCTTTAATATATTCAAGCTCACATAAGTAAGTAACCAGCAGTAAAATAAATCATTATTGACGTAGGAAATGCGAATACTTATTTCAGATGTTCCATTTCCTTAGGAAACGAGGAAGCAAAGGTATTAGGGAAAAAAGCCAAATGTTCTCAGGAATAGGATTAATAATTTATAATTTCAAGGAGTATGTATGTATAGAATAATTTAGCCTCATAATGTTTTAAAGGCTTTAAAAATAGTGAACTGTAATTCTTGGACCTGAGTTACTTGAAGATGGAATTCCAAGGATTTTTGTCTAAGATAATTAGATTTTCAGTGCACATATCTGAGCTGTTACCTACCCAGGGAAAAATATTAATGTGATGAAATGGCCAGGAAACCTACTTACAAAATGCTTTTTTGGAGTAAATATTTGTGAGGTAATAATAGCAACTAAATTAAGTGTTTTTAGAAGCTTTTAAAGAGGTTTTAATTCAACTGTGGTACATTTTTATAGTTAAATTTTTTTTATTGGAAACTGATAATCTTTAAATTTTGGGGAAAGTTAATCATTATTTAATTGGCTTCAGTGTTTCATGAAGGCATTTGAGTACCTGAAGCATGATAGTGGCACTGTAAAGTAGGGGATGGCGTTTTTTGGAGCAGCAACAAAATAGTCTAAATTTAGACCTATTTCTGCTTGGTCTCTGTGCTCTGATAGGTAACTTAAGAATTAATGACAGGTTATTTCTATTAAACATGATTACTGTATTTTGTCTCATTTCACATTTGCTTAAATTTGGCTGAGTGAAGGACATTTGACTTCACATACATACTTGCTAAACTGTTTAAAACTTTGAGCTTTATTTAAACAGGTGCCTTTATCATAAACGATGTGCAGAGTAGACACCCCCCCCTTTCCACTGGATTTCAGTAAGAACCAAAGTTGAACTCTAAGCTTTAAAACTTTAAACTTTGAATTACCAACAAGATTATGTTCAAATGGATTTTATATTTTGCATAAGTAGAGAACATTATATATCATTTAAGTTTTTGTTCAAGACTCAGGTGGTCATTAAGAGTATCCATTTCTCTAAAAGAGTGATTTAGAGACTTGAGTTTTGTCCTCATATTAGGTGAACCCAGACAGCTTTGCTGTTTTGAGTTTTTGTGTGCATGCCTGCTTTTTATACTTTGTCTTATCCTCTTATAAGTTGTTATACTTTAGTCAGAGTTTTTTCTCCATCCCCTCTCCGCCCCCCCCTTTTAAAATCTGTTGTCCATTTTCAAACTCCCAGGGAACTGGAAATCAGGTTACTGAGCTTATTAGGATTTTGTTTGATTTATAAGGGAGTTTAGGGCCCCAAGAGCGTTTTCTGTATATGTAAAATGCATGAGCTTTTAGTGCTTTTATTAACTTTTATTTATTTGGGCTGTGTTTGTTCTGTATATTTGGTTTGCTCTAAATAATTGCTGAACAGATTAAACTGGTAAAGGAAACGAAGTATTGGTTGGTCTGTATGGATTTGGACTGCACATTTACTTTTCTGTCTACGTGTTTTCATATTTATGTATATTACCTCTGTTACCTTAAGTTTATAAATACTTGAAGTTAATTTAAAATTCTTAGTCATAATTCTGACTTTTCCACCTACTATCAGTTTGCTTTTTGAGGTAAAGTTTCTGGTGAGAAGTTTGATTTCTATCACTTCTAAAATGGATTTTGTAGAAAAGTATGTTGGATTGGACTTTTTTTTTTTAGTCTTACAAAATTCTTCAGTTGTAAATAGTTTGTTTCAAAAAGATTTAAAATAGTCAGTCATGATGGTGTTTTTCTGAAATGAAAACTTGATTTTGCTCTAATTTGAATGGAATTGGATTCTGCATAGAAATCACATTTCTTTGTTGCTCTCACATTAATGATGTCTGCATCTTTGTTATAGAAACTCATACTGTTGCTTGAAAAAAATCATGAGGCCTAACTTAAGTATTCAGTTTAATTTTTGCTACCTTTGAATTAAAAAGCATGATGTGTTTGATACTATTTTTTAAGTTACTGATGTGCGTATATTTAGTGACCCTGTTTTTGTGGCTAAAGCCTTGGTGCTTTATTTCCATCAAAGCAATTTTGCTTTAATAGGTTATATTTTAGTGAGGTAGCTCTTTATAGAAAAAGCACTCCACCAGAATCATTGAACCAAGTTATCAGTTGATATTTAGTCATCGTTTTTGAATTAAGCTGCTTTTTGGGTAATTATTCATAAAATTACTATCTTTTTCAGAAGAATTAAACTTGCCAGTAGTTAGAAACTTGTGGAATTTAGCATTTATGATTTTATGTGCAAACTGAGATTGCAGTTCTCTCTTGCTAAATTGATCTGTAACTGTCAAAAAGCTTATTACATTATGGTGTTAATATCCAGCACAAAGCACTTAAATGAAATAAATAGCATGTTGTCTTTATCTTCAAAGGCATTATATTGTACTTCTAGCAAGTGCACCAACTGAAAAACAACGCCTAGAATGGTGAGTATAAGATTAGATTTTACAAAACAAAAAACAACAAAAACAAAACTTCAGAATGAATCAGATAGCCACAGCACACAGTAGGAGGTGGAAGTCCTTAAAACAGCACATTTGGTTTTGTTCATAAATGGAGCTTTACTACTTGTAATGGAAGTGTAGGAATTTGGAGATCCATATGTACAATTGTTTTTATTTGCCTTATAGAGATCCATGTATTATTTCTTAACTGTATATTTAAAGTGCTTTGTTTTAGTTTACTGATTTTTTTCTTTAAATATTTGTGGGGTTGTCTTTTGTAACCTTCCTGGCTTGAAATGTGGCTTGATTCTCTTCTTCCAGCAGTTTTCACTTCATTTTTGGGGTAGAACATAAGGCTTTCATTTTATCTATGGGAGTTTAGACAGTTGAACTGCCCTTATATGTGTGTTTTATGATCTTCATATTACAGCTTTACACAAACATACTTGATTTTCTGCATTTTATTTTATTTTTAAAGTTAACCAGAATTTTCATTAATAATGAGTGACATTTGTTCAGGGTGGGCTTGGTGGAATCAAAAATCCGAATCCTGGTTGGAAGTTTGGAGAAGAATGAATTTATTACACTGGCTCATGTGAATCCCCAGTCATTTCCAGCACCCAAAGAAAATCCTGACAAGTAAGCAGTCCTCTAATTTAATCCAGTTTCCTCATCCCCTTTTCAACTTTTGCTCATGGAAGTTTTATAGGCAATTTTTATTAACTCAAGTTACTATTCTGTTGATTACATATGGGTCAGACCAAGTTGAAATTTATGGTTTAGGGTTTCCTGATCAGAAACACTGAAGAGAACCACTGTTTTTTTGCAAAAAATCACCCCTGAAATAAGTTGTAATGATGA
Source organism: Aethalodelphis obliquidens (assembly GCF_003676395.1). Taxonomy (NCBI): domain Eukaryota; kingdom Metazoa; phylum Chordata; class Mammalia; order Artiodactyla; family Delphinidae; genus Aethalodelphis; species Aethalodelphis obliquidens. Next base: position 20,382,838 of record NW_020837965.1, read on the forward strand.
GGTGCCTATTAACTAATTTGAGTTCAGATTCTGTAGGTCTGCACTTTAGCATTTCTGAACACACGTCCCCTTTTTTGTAGAGTGGTTTTCAGGATAGCTGCTATATCAAACATCGATCTTTGCTTTTTATCTTAATTTTTTGAAAAAGAAAACATGCTTTGATATGACCTTGCAAAAATTTGATTTGTGATAGGTTCTGGAACATTGAGAAGATACGTTATTAAAAGCTGCCTTGCCTTATTCTTTTAAGGATCTTTTTGTAGGTCAATTTCTGGTTTGATTGTTGCTGTGTTATTACCTATATGAAATTCTACTTTGCCTATAACCACTTGGTTTTATTTAGAGGGTGAGGGGAGTTTTAATAGTGAGCTTTTTCAAAAAAATGCAGTAGCATTAAAGATTGAACAATATTAGTGAATGGATCATTTAAGATTGTGCTGTAATAGAATAGCTATTTCTCTGATTCTACAGATTATTTCCTTTAGCATTCATGTAAAAGAGTTGGCATTTGAGCTTTTTATAAATATTTTGTTGCTGCGATCTTAATTATTAAAAGACTGATCCATTCAGTAGATATATCATTAAATGTTGAAAAGTAGCTGAATCACCCATTATTATTATGCTGCGGTCAGATTTCTGTACATGTGGCCTTTTCATTTGAGTTTAAAAGTTTAAGGGATGTATGTTAAGGTCTAGTTAAATTTTTATATCTACACTACTTTTCTTTGTTTCAAATTTTTGTAAAACATGTCATTCATTAGTATGAACATAATTTTTCTTTGCAGTGCCTTTGGTACTTAGGATTATCATTAAGAATATTGGCTGTCAGTACATAGATAATGAAGAGTATATTTGTCCTAGGACTCCAGTTTTTTATATAGCAATAGGAATATAGAGGGCAGGTATGGAGGAGGAATTTGAGTTTTGATGCAGTTTGGTTTAGAACTTAGTTTGTTTATATATTTGTCTTCTGAGTATTTCCATGTATCTCAGGTTGTCAACCACATTGATAACTGTTTTCATGAAATCCTGATAAACTATAGTAATACGCTTCTTATTTTACAGGGAAGAATTTCGCACGATGTGGGTGATTGGGTTAGTGTTTAAAAAAACAGAAAACTCTGAAAATCTCAGTGTTGATCTCACCTACGATATTCAGTCTTTCACAGATACAGGTATATCTCTACTTAGATAATCAAAACATGTACTTGCATATTTGAATTTGTCTTCATGTGTACCATAGTGGAATTTGCAATAACTGTTAAAATTACTTGGGAATATTTTACAATGATCATCAAAATTACCTTAATATTTTTGGATTAGTTATTAGTTTCAGTCATGTCTAATATATAAATGATTTTTTTCCTCTTATGGTAGACCTAAAGTTAAATGGTTGAACCACTTTAATTTGCCCACGATTACTTATGAAATTAGAAACCACCTGAATATTTGATTGTCTTAAAAGACTGAATCTGTGTCTGATTGCCTTAATAATCTTGAACCTTAGAAATTTGTGAAGCTAAACTTCTGGTGACATGAGAAAATTTATCCTCTATGTCATTTATAGACTCAAATGTTAATTCATGGGTGGGAAATACAATGATGAAGGCTTCATTTTGGATTGACCTGTACCCTGAGATACAAGGTAGTATGTTTTAACTAAAGACCAGATGGTGGATATAGTTGACAGAAGCTAAGACTCTATGTAGATACGCAAATTTTCAAGGGAATGGTAAATGTACTTAGCGACAACGATGAATGTGCGTCTTCTTTAGGGACTAATTATTTTTTCTTTCATACATCTCTCCTTTCCATTTAAAAAAATTTTAGTGTGTGTTTTTCTCACCTGTCCACAATAAGGAGTCTTCACCTAAGGACATTCAGACGTAACAGTAAAAGTTTTTTTACCTCCTTGGAGAAGGAGAGACAAAAATCGGTACATTTTTTAAAAATGTCAGTATCATACACTAAATGTAAAGGAGAAATAAAAGGAAAAGAATGTATTTCAGTATGTAAATGCTTAGGTACAGTGACTAGAAGACATACCTAAGTAGGTAATTGCAGTGTGGTAGCTGAATTCCTATGATACAGGTGTTACCTGTTGTGATTCAGAGACCATCAGCAGCATTGCCATTGGTGACATGAATTTTCCTAGAAAATTCAGCTTAAAAATACTTTGTTTTTATGTAAAATTGAGTTGAGTTCTTATTCAAATAATTGATAAAGTAGGTTTTTCATCTTTAGGAATGTAAGTAGGACGTGGTACAGCGCATTGCAAAGAACTGTCCACGTTCAAGGATATTTAGTGTCCCTATCATGTAGTAGCCCTTAACCATTATGACAACAAAAGCACTTATACAGATTTTATAGGATGTGATTTGGAGTGTGAAAACTCCACTTGCTGAACACCAGAGTAGCGGTTTTTTCCAAAGTAAAAATTCTGATGTCAACTTAAACTATTTATGAACTAACAAATCATGTAGAGATATTTAGACTAGAAAATTTGTTTTGGACATTATACCTAATTGAACTGCTTATCAAAGATTGTGCTAATGAACCATCAAGATTTTAAAGCAACTTTCAGATATTTGGGGAAGGAAATATTTAGTTGCCCTGTATCTTGAAACATTTTAATGGAATACTTTGTGGGATTTTCTAATAAAACATATTTAACATGTTGAAAACTCAAAGTTCTTACTCCCGGTCTCCTCTAGCTTCTCTTCAAATCTTTTTGCTCTCAGGCAGTGACAGCTGTGTCCTTGTAGTTGCTCAAGCTAGAAGTCTTGCAGTCTTCCTTGAATCCTGTTTTCCCCATACTTGGTATTAATCTATTAAAAAATCCTCCTGTCCCTACTTTCAGAGTATGTTGAGATTTCTGCTACCAATTGCTGTTTATACCCCTAGTCCAAGCCACTTATCACTGGTCTTTTGGATTACTGTCATTTAGTTTTCTTGTTCTGCCTTCAGCTATTCTTAGTCAGCATCCAAAATGACATTAAGCCAAATCATGTCTCACCTGCTTAAAACCTATAATGGCTACCCATCTCACTCTGGATCAGTCCAGATCTTTACTGTGGTTTGCAGGCCTTTATGGGATCTAGTCGTCTTATTATGTCTCTGACCTCATTTCTTATATTGATAATAAGAAATATATAGACATATATAAAACTTAATAAGTTCAGAATCCTTTATCCATATGTCTTGAGGCCAGTAAGGTAACAAAGTTAGTAAATAATATTCCCAGTGGGGTCTGGAGTGACATTTGGTAGTCAAAGGCCGTAACATTTCTGTAAGATATTTACATAAGGTATAGGTAGAGAGATTAAATAGCTACAAATAGTTCAAATCAGGGTTTGTTGCCAGTTGAGGTTTGGTGCCAGTCTTAGGAAAAACTTCTATTTTGGGGAGCTTTGGGGATTTTACAACTGCAGATAAGGGATTATGGATCTTCTACTTTCCCTTCTCCCCGTGGCCTTTTTGTTGCTCCTCAAACATCCCAGGCATGCTTGGGACCTTTTGCCCTTGATGTTTGCTCTTCCTAGAGTAGATTCCACCAGGTACTCACAGTTTATTCACTCACTTTAATTTGAGTCTTCACTCAATTGTAATCTCAGTTTCCAGGCTGAGCTTCCTGTCGTCTTCCCTACTCAAATTTTTTCTCCATAGCTCTTATCACCGATCTGATATGAAATATATTTTACCTTTTTTTCTGTTGTGTTTCTCCCCTAGAATGTGGACTCTGAAGTTTTTGATCTCTTATTTCCTGCTATATCCCCCACGTCTAGAACATGTGATACAGTATAGGTGCCCAGTAAATCGTTTTATGACTGAGTGAATGAAATTTTCCACTTTGTTGTTTTGCTGTGGTTGTTACATACTCGAGCTAGAATTTTAAATTATACTGGTAGCATAAATAAGTATGAATTTAAGAAACCCCTTTTGTCCAGTTCTGTCATTTCTTTTTTTTTTTTTTTTTGGTACGCGGGCCTCTCACTGTTGTGGCCTCTGCCATTGCGGAGCACAGGCTCCGGACGCACAGGCTCAGCGGCCATGGCTCACGGGCCCAGCCACTCCGCGGCATGTGGGATCTTCCCGGACCGGGGCACGAACCCGTGTTCCCTGCATTGGCAGGCGGACTCTCAGCCACTGCGCCACCAGGGAAGCCCTCCAGTTCTGTCATTTCTTAAGGAGTTAACTCTTTTATTACTTCAAGAGTTTTTACACTGGAAGAATTAATATACTATGTGTTCTTATTCGTTATGTACACCTTGTGGTAAGAGACACTTGTGAGATAGGTTTTGACCTGATAATTTTATAGATAGGCAATATTGATGGAAAACGGATCCGTACTTTAGAATAGCTTCTCTGGGTTAGTTTAACTGCCTTTATGAAGATGTTTCTATTTCTTGTAACAATTTCCTAATTGTACAGTTTATAGGCAAGCAATAAACAGCAAGATGTTTGAGGTTGACATGAAAATTGCTGCAATGCATGTAAGAAGAAAGCAACTCCATCAACTACTGCCTAATCATGTGCTTCAGAAAAAGAAAAAGGTAAATTGAGAAAGTACTTTAAAAAGCATTACTAACATAATGTTTTATGTATCCAGCCTATCAATATTTCAGAATTTAGGCTGAGTTAATAAGTCATATTTGAAATAGATCACAGCATTTTGAAAACCTATTACATGGAGAAATTCCATTATGTGAAACCTTGCTCCTAATCAGGTTTCTTGCACACACTTCCTTCAGACTTCAGATTAGTGGCAATGCTTCATATCCTTAATTTATATATATTTATATTCTCTTTTCAATGTCTCTTATTGGTATCCATTTAATAGCCCACATCAGTATGTAATTTCCTTTCCTTTTAAAGGTAAAGAGAGTTAAATTAGGTAATATGTGGATCAAGTAAGTTGTGTGACTTTTTAAATGAAAATCATTTTAGTTTCATAAGGATTATACACGTATATTATTTAAAAATTAAAAGTTATTGGCTATAAGATCACTGACAGTGGTAACCTCAAGTATGATGTTCTGGTGTTGATGCTTCCTGTTGTATAACTTATTAGCCATGATTTTCTTATTTGGACTTTTAAATTTGAAATTGTATTGAAATTTTAGTGCAGAAATAAATAATAAAAATAATATTTTTACTTTAAGTGGTTTCAAAAGTAGCTTATTCTTTATAACTTTAAAAAATTATTTCTTTTATTTATTTATTTTTGGCTGCATTGGGTCTTTGTTGCTCTGCGTGGGCTTTCTCTAGTTGTGGTGAGCAGGGGCTGCTCTTTGTTGCGGTGCACGGGCTTCTCATTGCTGTGGCTTCTCTTGTTGCAGAGCACGGGCTCTAGGAGCCTGGGCTTCAGGAGTTGTGGCTCACGGGCTCTGGAGTGCAGGCTCAGTAGTTGTGGCGTATGGGCTTAGTTGCTCCGTGGCATGTGGGATCTTCCCGGACCAGGGCTTGAACCTGAAAAAGTGGCTTATTCTTAAAATGGAATACTTAGATCAGTGAAAATACATGAGTTAGAGATACATATATGAATGTATTGGGTTAAAAAGTACAGATAGGGCTTCCTTGGTGGCGAAGTGGTTGAGAGTCCGCCTGCCGATGCAGGGGACACGGGTTTGTGCCCCAGTCCGGGAAGTTCCCACATGCCGTGGAGTGGCTAGGCCCGTGAGCCATGGCCGCTGAGCCTGCGTGTCCAAAGCCTGTTGCTCCACAACGGGAGAGGCCACAACAGTGAGAGGCCCGCGTACCGCGAAAAAAAAAAAAAAAAGTACAGATAAATATATATCATTTGATACTTTTATATAAAGTTTACAATATATCTTTTAAGATAGAATATGAAATACAAGTATGCATTAGAGCATGAAAACTGCTGCATTCTGTGATGATGGTTCATTATCTGGGGCTGGGATTGGGAGGAGAGGAATGAAGTTAATATAACTTCATAATGTTTTGTTTCTTAAAACATAGAATATATTATGATACAAAAGTAGCTAAATCAAGGGCAAGGGTTTTGCAGTAGACTACCTGGCTCAGGTTCAGGTTCCAGTGCATCCTAGCTGTGAGACTTTGGCAAGTTGTATTACAAATATCATGTTCTTGATTTGCCTTAAAATCACAATTCTAATTTTACCTACCTCGTTATGTATTTTGTGAGGTTAAAATGAGCCAGTGCCTGTAAGAGGTAGTTTAGATGGGTGCCTGGCACACACTAAATGCTCTTTTCTTTGCACTCTTATTAATAGTTTCCTTTTATTAACTGCTATTCGCAAAGCACTGTACCAGTAAAGAAGATGGGTATTCTATATTTAATGATACAGTAACCTGTAGCTATTGTCTCTATTATAGAAGAAACAGAGTGATTCAAACATTTGCCCAGGGTCATGTACTATGAGATGTGAATTGGACCTAAGTCTGCATGCAAAGAATGTGTGTTTATTTCTCTGTAGTATGTTCTGTCTTTGTTTGTCTTTATTAGAAAGTTTGATAGAATATTTATGATTTTGTGGCATTGAAGTCTCTTGTGCCAAACTTGATATAGACACAGAGGCAAAGCAAAGCAGCTTGAAGGTTATGTGTTCAGACCAACCAGTTAAAACCTTCATGTTCACTGATCATCCCCAACACTGGCTTGTTACTTCACAGGTTATTTTTTGATCACCTGGTCAGGCAGGTAACTGTGTGAAATGGAGTATAATTTACTCACTGAACAAATTTTTTGTCTGGTGGGGAGAGAGAGTGGTAGCTTTTTGCATAGGAAAGATGCTTATTTTACAATATTAAGAAAACTGGTTTTACAGCTGACTTCATAGACGAAAGGCATTCCTTTCTCTCCTCTCCCTTCTCCCAAATCTCATCTTCCCCATTTGATTAATATTGATTTATGTACACAGGTGGTGTCTCTGTAGTGCTAACTCAAAGATTTAGATTATCTTGTCATTTGGGGAATTGGAGTGTGGGTGTATACATGCACACACACACACACACACACACATATGGGGTGTGGGTTTTTATTAATAATGCAAATTATTTCCATTAAAATGTTTTTGTAGGTAAGCGAACACTTGAAACTAAAAGTGTTCTGAAAAAAAAAGCTGAAGAGATCAATTTGATGTTATAATAGCATTGATTGCAAAAACAGAAACTTTGGTCAATTTAGAAATCAACTTTTATCCCATAGCACCATTTATAGTTTTTTAGCTTTTGGTTTTTCCTGCACCATGTAGCTGTTTTTGAGTGCTTTGATTTTTAAGAAGCAGGACCAACATTAGGATTTATATGTGGTCATGAAGTTTAGTTTTCAGAAAATTAGTTTTGCTTTTATTCTAACAGGATAGTTAACACTGTTAAGTGTACCATGTTAAAATCCTCAGTTGCAGGTAGAGCACTGGAAATCTCTTGCTTTTGAGAGACTCATACAAATAGCTAGGAGTGGCACTAAATTGTACCTACGTGATAATTCTTTTAGAAATTATACATTTTTATCTTCATTGTAAAACAATTTGAAATCTATAAACAAAAAGTTACTTCTAATTCGACTGGCCAGAGGTACTCATTGTTACTATCGTGTTTTACCATTGACTTTTTTCCTAATATATATGTGAGTGTGTGTGTGTATTAATAGTCCTCTGATTTAAGATACATGTGTTTTCATATTAAAGTGCTTTTTAATTTGCAGTGTATTTTACATTCAGTGTGCAGGTTTATTATAGCATTTTTTTCTCGCTTTTTCTCCCACTGAAGAACTGTAGTTAAGTTGAGCATCCTTAGAAGTCAGGAAGTATGTGTGTCCCAGCTCTTCACCTTTTATAGTCAGCATGACACTTCTGATTATCATAAACATATTGATTTGTGCTCTTTAGTAGAAATCATTTATCAGTTAAGTAAAAGATGTTTATGTTTTAAAAGGTCTAGATAAAATAAAGGTATATTTGATTAAATATTTTATTAATTGCAGCATTCAACAGAAGGTGTCAGGTTGACACCTCTCAATGACAGCAGCCTCGACTTGTCTATGGACAGTGATAACAGCATGTCTGTGCCTTCACCTACCAGTGCTATGAAGACCAGTCCATTGAACAGTTCTGGCAGCTCTCAGGGGTAAGGAAAAAGGGAAAGGAAGTGGAGTGACTGTTTAAATAACCCCTCCAGTTTCATATGTTGAAATACCTACTGCCTGTGGTGAACTGTATGGTGTGCTAAGGAGAACCAGACAAGAGGGACAAGATCACGTTTCTGTCCTGGAGATGCTTATTACCTGTGTAGCAGGGGGAAAATATCTATGAAAAATATTAGGGGTCTTCTAAAGAAGGTGAGATTTATGTGGGCTGGTTTTAGTGGAAATTTCTTTTGAAGAATTAAGTGTCTTTTTAGGAACATTTAAAGCAGCTAAACATTTTTATTTCAAAAGAAAAACATGGCCTGTGTTGGCAAAAATTAAAACACAGAAAGCCATATTTAACTTCCATAAATCCTTATAGTGTTATCATTGCAGATTTATTTTTTAATGGATATACTACTGTATTTTCAAAGGGAGCTGTTTATTATAGATTCTGGTGATACTGCTATTATTTTAAATTGTGACGGTTATGCCCATCCCTTTGTTCAATGAGTTGATACTTAAACCATGAACACTTTTATGAATGCATGTTATATTTTAATGTTTTGAAAAAAGCAGTTTTAAAAATTGGATTGTTAAAGTATAACCAATGGCAAAGATGAAGGTTGGGATGAATCTTTGGATTCGTATGAAATAGAACATGCGAGGTGCAGTAGATGATGAATTTAGTTTTATTCTCTTGGACTTTGAATGTGTGATGTGTTTTTAGACCAGTCACGTGTAACCCGAAGACTTCAGGCATCAACGTGGCCCCTAAGTCTTGTAGTTTTAAAACAATTCTCCGTTTGTGCAGCATCAGCTTCCAGATTTTTATTTTTAATGGTTTCATCATCTTTTTTTTGAGTGAAGCAAAAATTTTAACAAGAATTTTGGGAGTCATATAAAAGCCTTTCTGTACTTTAGAGTTTGTGCACATGAATGTAAAATAGATGTGTATTTGCTCAACAAATACTGAGTATTTATTATGTACTAGCCGCTTTGCTATTTCAGGTTTTCTCCTGAATCTGTGGTTGTTCTCTGACCAGTTCTTCTTTTCTGTTTAATTGTTAGATATTTGTGCCTTTCGGGGCTCTCTCGTTAGTCCTTTATGCCTTCTTTGTATTATTGGGGGTGTGGCATCACCCACTCTCTTGACCTCATTTACTTCCATATACCAGTGAGCTCCAAAGCTCTGTGGAGCTTTGTGAATGTCATGTATGCACCAAAAATCTAAGTCCTCTAGCTTTGCCCACCTTTTCATGGCATCATCATTCAACAGTTGGGAGTTGAATAAGCTGTAGTTGAAGGAGACTGAATAACCACAGAGGACTTTTCGCTTTTTTCTTTCAGGAGATAATAAAAATGAGATTATTTAAACGCTAATGTATAGGATTTATTTGAGACAGAAAAGTTGAATGGATAGGACAGTGAAGGAGGGGTGATTTGAGTTTCCTGAGATGACAGGAGTGAGTGGGATCCAGAACATTGAAGGAGGGATTGGGTTTTGAGATCCTTTGTTGTTTATATGGGCCACTGGATGGGCTTTTAGGGTTTCATGAACCTTTACGTTTTGTATGCAGAAACTTATTTCTAATTCTCAGACCATTTTCTTCTTTACAGATTTTGATCGTATTTTCTTATATCCCAAATCATTTAAGTCAGTTACCCCAAGTCAAATAAGAACAGATTTTTTTTTAGCTCTTCTGTCAAATACGTTAGTCACTAGCCACATGCGGCAGTTTAAACTTAATTAATATTAAATGAAATTAAACATTCCATTTCCCACTAGTTCTGTTTCAAGTGTAGAGTAGCTGCATCGATATAGTGGCCACCATATTGGGTAGCGTAGGTATATAGGTCATACTTATAGGAAGTTCTCTTGACTAGCACTGCTTTAGAATGTTTCTGTGTTTTTGATTGTTGATTATATTTTATGAAATAAAGTTAGTTACTGATGTACATATACGTATGAGAAGTAAAACTAAAGAATCATTTACTTTAGAGAATAACTTCTGCACATACTACATTTTATTATTGAATTTTATACCTCTCTTTGCTTTTTTCACTTTTTAATTTTTTCCCCATTTTTAGCAGAAACAGTCCTGCTCCAGCTGTAACAGCAGCATCTGTGACCAACATACAGGCTACTGAAGTTTCTGTGCCACAAGTAAATTCCAGTGAAAGCTCAGGGGGTAAGGAGACTGACAGATTTGAAAATACTTGCATTATATTTGGTTTTAGCCTTCATTTTGAAAGATGGCTTCGTTAGTTAAGTAGCTTGAATTCAGTTTTTTAATACCATTTTATTATTTACCTGTAAACTTATGAATAAAATAAAAAAGCTTTACTTGTAACTTGATGTTGATATGATTTAACTTTTATGTATTTATGTACTTACTACTTAGGTACATCGAGTGAAAGCATTCCTCAAACTGCCACACAACCAGCCATTTCGTCACCACCAAAGCCTACGGTCTCCAGAGTTGTTTCTTCAACACGTCTGGTAAACCCACCACCAAGACCTTCAGGAAATGCAGCAACAAAGACACCTAATCCTATAGTAGGAGTCAAGAGGACATCCTCACCTCATAAAGAGGAGAGTCCCAAGAAAACCAAAACAGAAGAGGTATCTATATGTTAGTTAGCCATGGGAATACCACCTTACCTGTTTTAAAATCCAGTGGAAGAAAACCTTTGTGAGCCCAAGTTGAGAGGCAGCATGGAGGAAAGCTTTTAGATTATTTTTAGGTAGTGCTTTAGTGCCAGAGTTCTTTTCACCCTTTTCTACTCTTTTCAGTGTCTAACTCTTTCATAAAGCTGTGTTTCTTGTTTAAATTTCTGTAGCATGTCTAGGCTGTAACACAACTTAGCATGGATTTACATCTCATCTTAATTTATTATTCTCTCATAACTGTATGTTTCATGTGTACCAATTCTTTGGTGGCCCCTTTGGACACAGTTTTCTGCTTCTTTGATCCAGGTGGAGTTTTGGAGCCTCTACACTGTACTTGATATTACGGGGTCACTGAATATGAGAGGTTCTCAGGGAATTCTTATTGAATCACTGACCATAAGCTGCGAAGTCAGATTAGTTTTGGTACCTTGAATGATTGTGTCCTCCAGCCCTTCAGGAAATTTTCTAACAATACTTCCACTTTTTATAGTGGCTGGTTTACCTTGTCAAAGTCTCAGATAGTTTTAGGAAAACCATTAAAAGTGTACACTGATTTTGATGTTTGTGTTAAAATAGAAGTAGCCTTATAACACACTTTCATTGTTCCCTGGAGTCACTCTCATTGTGTTTTTCTATTAATTAAACTTTCACCATTGTCCAAGAGATGATAGCCCAAAAAACAACAATTTTGTTGTGATTTTTGGTTGATAATTTTTTATTTAGGAATTTGTGCATTACATGAAGGTTTCTTTAGAATGGTGGAAAAAACTAGGTATCTTATGCAGTGGTTTGATTTTTAATAGTGAAAGATTATTGTCTTTATAAGTATTACTCCTAGCTTATTCTGAATCCTTTTGTTTTAGATTTTTTGGAAACAGTCACTGTTAACTACACATGAATAATTTAATGAATTTTGTCACTCTGATGATGCTAAATGCAAATGAAAAATGGGCATAGTATATCTTATCTTACACCATGTATTCTGAAATACATTTGTCTCTGTAATTATCTCTTAAGGCAGTGATTTTCAACCTCAGTTGTACATCAGAATTAGTTTTTCAGGGTTTGTTGGTTTGTTTCTCTTTTGTTTTTGTTTTTGCTTTTTGTTTTTTGCTGTATGTGGGCCTCTCACTGTTGTGGCCTCTCCCGTTGCGGAGCACAGGCTCCGGACGCGCAGGCCCAGCGGCCGTGGCTCACGGGCCCAGCCGCTCCGCGGCATGTGGGATCTTCCCCGACCGGGGCACGAACCCATGTCCCCTGCATTGGCAGGCGGATTCTCAACCACTGCGCCACCAGGGAAGCGCTTGTTTTTGTTTTATAAAATACAGATTTTAGGGCCTCCTCCAGATACACTGAATCAGACTCTCCAGGCCTAGTAATCTTTTATTAAAAGCCCCCATTCTACATGATTGTGTTGTACAGCAACCTAAGAATGTAGTTTTGGTGTAATGCCACTTTCTGTTTATTGATATTTGTTGGGAGTTGTCAGAGCATTTCAGAATTCACGTTTCTTTTTGCCTTAGTAAGGTATATGTAAGCATAACTCTAGATACCTGTCATTCTGTTTCCTTAATGTTAATGGCTTCATTCCTTACCCTGTGAGAGTTCCAATATATATCAGTACAATGCTTATAATTTCGTTAGCACTTACCTTGGTAGAAAACACTCATGTTTCATGTCTAGTTTAGAGAGGCAATAGGAATATAGGATTTTTTAACTTAGTACAGAAAAATTTAAATATACACAAGAGAATCATTTCATGTACCCATGTACCCATCATGCAATTTCAGGTATAGTGAATTCAGCCACTATACCCTTAATTATTTTTCCTTTCCATTTCCCCTGTACTTGCATTATGTAGATGCAAAATCCAGACTTCAGTCATATCATTTCCTTAGTATTTTTAAAATCGTGTACCTAAAAGATAATAATTACAAAGAGAAAAGTATAAACAAAGTAAACCCACCTAAAAAAGTGAACAATTCATTAATATCAAATATCTAGTCAGGGCTCAAATGTCCCTGATTATGTCATTGCTTTTTTTTTTTTAATAGTTTTTATTCAAATCTGTAAGTAAATTAAAATCCTTGATTCATGTTTCTTAAGTATCTTTAAAAATATAGGTTCATCACTCCCCGCCCCCTGCCCCCAGCAATCTTCTGTGCTATGTATTTTCTCACAGTTTGAGTCCTGCTTATGGCAGCTCCATGGAGTTGACTAACAAAAATAGCATTTCAAGATATGTAAGGGATCTTAGGACTTTAGGTTATCTCATAGACTAATCTCCTTTCCCAGAAGAACTGGAGGTTCAGTAGCTTTCCTGTTTACAAAGCTAATTAAAGTCAGAGCCAGGATTAGAACCCAGGCCTAAATCTCATGGTGCTAAAGTTGAAGAAGATTATTACAAATATTCTGATTTTGAAGGTCTCCTACTGGGTCGTTCATTCTCCGTTAATGAGTATTTGGTATTAGAAATTCTAGTAAACCAGAAAGAAACACTGGTCCTACTCAATTAATAATATACTAACATGTATACAGGTAGGAGAGTTTCAGGTATTGTCAAGTACTTTAGTTCTACTTAATTTTTATCACATACTAAAGCTTTTCAAATACATATAGATGGTAGAAATGTAAAATAAAAATAGAAAAAAGTGTGCCTTGTCACCTGAATTATATGGCTGAATGATGTTATATGTATATATATATATTTAAAGTTATGGAATATTTCAAACATGTACAAAATTGTAATGAACAAGTTATATTTACATCACTTAGCTTTAATGGTTAACAACTCAAGGCCAGTCTTCTTTCATCTGTAAATCTACTCCCTTTCCCATTGTTATGAAGCAAATCCCAGGCATGTCATTTCAACCATAAATATTTCAAAAACACATCTACAGTATATTATCACCATATATATTTGTGTGTGATATATATATCGGTACATATACTGATCGGTGTATGTATACACCGATCAGTATATGTACCGATATTAATAATGATTCCATAGTGTCACATATCCAGTCGGTATTGAAATTTGCCCAGTTGTAACTTACGTTACTATTTTTTAAGTTTGTATGTTTGCAGGATACAAATAAAGTTCTTATGGGAATTGGTTGATATTGGTGTTAAATCTTTTCTACCTTGTAGGTTAGCCGTGGTTTCTATGTCTTGTTTTAAAGCCACATTTAAAATTAAATTTTAGTTCTACCTAGTAAAGAGAGCAGAGAAATTAGTGCCGAAATTGTTTTTCTTAAGAAAGTGATGTTTATTGCAAGTCACTGCAGGAATGGGAAAGTATAACCATTTTTGGTTTCCCATTTTCCCTCTTTACCAAAAAAATATGTTGTTTGTTTTAAATAGCATTATAATAAATCAAAAAAATAAGACCTGAGGAGAACATTTTTCAGACCTCCTTCAGGATGTTAATAAGACATACTAAGCCAGGGGGATTCTGTGGTTCAGTTTAGGAAAGTTAAAAGATTCTTTCTAGAACTTCTCAGAACCTTTTATGTGCTAATGTGTGTGAATCTCCCAGAAAGGGGGTGATAGTATTCCAAGTTCCTAAGTTGTTTGATTAAGGAACTCTTTTTTTTCTCTTCCTTACAAAAAATATTTTATGAACTTAGTGGTTTGGGGAATATACTTCAGGTGGTGATGATCAACAATAACAGTTTTCCTCGTGTTCTTTTTTAAAATTTTGGTAGAAACTGAAGCCAAATTGGTTAAAATGAAAAAAAAAAATTAAGTGAACCAGTAACCTATTTTAAGGACATACTTGATCGATCTTACAGGTTAATTATTTTTATACTTTAAAAAATTTTATAAATTAAAGCATTGATTGGCAAATAATCTAAATTTTCATTTTAGAGAATAAAGCTTTTTTTTTTAAAAACAGGATGAAACAAGTGAAGATGCTAACTGTCTTGCTTTGAGTGGACATGATAAAACAGAAACAAAGGTATACTAATTTAGCCTTGGAATACATACACAATTAAGAGTACAGAGATGTGATAGAAATGTCTATAACATTGCACTGTATTTCGTTCTATAGGTTTTAGGTTTCCAGTATTGTTTTTAGAGAAGTGTTTGTCCCTTTTTAGTGTTAATTTGTAGCACTGAAATTTAATTCCTCAAGTGTATGAGGTCCTACTAGATGCGGGGTTATCTGGTGGATACCAAATGGAATAGAGTGATGAGTGAGATGTTCCTGTTTTCAATGGAACTTATATTTAAGTAGAGAAGATAAGGGGTAGAAGTGGTTAATTACGTTATCAGAGAAAAAGTAATTGAGGATGGTGGGGGTGGTGAGAGGCAAGACTGCAGAATTAGTAAAGGCTTCATAGAAGGAAGACATAGGATTTGGGGTAGTCCTTGAAGGATACAGAGGATTTGGGGTAGGACAGGATGAGAAGTTCATCTCACTATTGGGGTAAGAGTGTGGTATATTTAGAGAACCAGTTTTTGGCACACAGTTCTGGCTAGAAGCTGTGGCGCAAGGGGCTTGAATCAAGGTAAATGGGGTAGGAAAGATTGGTTTAGCCAACGTATTAGACTTTGAACGTCATTTTTTCAGAAACTGAAATGTACTGAAGACTTCTAACTTTTTTGTCCTTGTTGTAGAAAAACTGGAAATCTTCCTCCTTTCCCCAAATTATCCTGATTTCCATGATAGATATTTTAGCAAGTATTCTTTTGGTGTCTTTATAGATTTTGTGTGTGCATATATATACCAGTGCGTTTTGCTTTCAAATCTTTATTCACTCTGTAAACCAAGAAAAATTGTTCATGCCATTGAATAATCGACAAATATTACTAATAGCTGCATGGAATGCTGTCTTAAGGCTGTTACCATATTTTATTCAACCAGTTCCCTATTGTTAGCAGTTGTTTCTGTTAAAAAAGGAAGTTGCCCTTTTCTACTGTGATGTTGGCTGTAGCTAAATACCTGCCATCCATTTATGTTTATTTTATTAGGATAAATTAATGAAAGAGGAATTACTGGGACAAATAGATGCTTTTAAAACTTAATATGTATTGCTAAGTTGTGCTTCAGAGAGACTGCAGTCTTCCATTTCTAGTACACTGTTTACCCTTTTCAATTTCATAGGAGAAATTTGATATTTCATTGTATTATTATTATATAGTTTTATAGAAATTCAAATTTTTGTATGTTTATTTTCATTTGTGTGTGTGTGTATATGTATTATTTATGGGCACTGCTTTAAAAAAGGTTAGAGCAGTGGAATGACAACAGTTCACCCTGTATTTTCTGATGATTCTTAGAGTAGAATCAGTGCATTGGTTATTGAGAAGGGCAAGAGAAACCAAAAGGAAGGAGGAATGTTTTAGAGACATTTTCTACTTTTAATTAAAGGCCTGGGAGCCGTTTTTGTGCTTCTGGGTAGTTTTATTTAATAATACTGAATGAGTTTTATTTTTTTCACATAGCTAAAGCTGAGCTTGGGTTTATATTCTGTTAATTATTGTCTGGGCAACGTTTTATAATATGCATGTACGTGTCTTTAATTAGTGCTTGTTTACAATGTCCAAGTTGGAGTTGGTTGGAAAAGTCATGAGATATTTTGACCATGCCTTATAAGGTTTAAGTAGGCAGATAGACATTTATGTGTATCTGAAATGGTTAAGTAACCTACAAGGCTTTTTTTAATGATTAACCCTTTGATGATGATAGATGATTTTGTAATGTAGTCACATCTTTCTCTTGATCCGTCCTGTCTTCCAATTTGTCTTTTTTATTAGCCACCAAACCCAGTTATGTTCTTTTATCCTTTTTTAAGTCTCTTTCCTCCCCCGTCCTCTTTGTCTCACAGGAACAACTTGATACAGAGACAAGTACAACTCAATCAGAAACCATTCAGACAGCGGCTTCCCTGTTGGCCTCTCAGGTACTAAGTGCAAAAAGCAAGGAGAATTTTATAAATGTTGTTAAGATTAGTGTTGTGTAATGAATTAAAATGAGCATATCCAGAAGTTGAATAAAGTTATCTTTGTGAAAGTAATTGCCAGCCTGCAGATGTATTTATTGTATTCAGAGGTAGAGCACTGGAAATGATGGAACCGTTCTTCCGCACTGTCGGGATGCTAACTCCTCCCCTTACATGCTGTTTGATATTGCAGATCATTTAAATTGTCACTGCACAATGTCTTCACGTAGAGGTTTTGTTCATAGGTCAGAGAGTGAAATTTAAGTTAGAACTTAAAACCATTCTTCATGGATTTTTAAAAAAATACCTTTTAATTTTCAAAATGTGCTTCTGCCTCACTTTTCACCTCCGATTTTCAATTATTAATTTAGTGTAATCCATAGTTCTTTAAAATTATTTTTTCATTTGTCCTAGAAATTCTACTTGTGACAGTCCCTTGCATACAGTAGGCACCTGGACTCTTTTCATTGATTTGTGAACCTTCATTTTGTTTGTGAAATAATTGTTTTCTTCTTGAATCCTTTCAAATTAAATACACTCCAAAGTCTAGGTCAAACTCTGACATAAAGGAAATATTTTCTTTAAGTAGACATTAGACTGGTTAACCTCTACAAAATAACTGAGATGACAGCTGCCGCCCAGTGATGCTGCTGAACTGATGATACAGTGATACTGTGCTGCTTTGTGGTTCAGAGTTATTTTAATGTGATCATTTTACAACATGTTTTTGCTGGCTGTTAACATTCATAGTCCCTAGTGATATAAATATTATGACTGCTTTCTGAAATGTCTTTTATTTTCATAGCCTTTACCAAATAAAAATTTTGTGGGGTGGAGTAACTCCCAACAACATTAGGAAGTGTTGTGCTTGATACTGATACATGGACAAACTTGTTTGTCAAACTTAAGTTCTGTGGTTATAATTGCATGCCTTTTGGTTTGCCACATTAATCTCTAGGGAACTATTTTCATAGTTTGTCTTATTGACTTCATCACTATCATGATTCGTACCCGTGGGTGTTTGCCTTTTAGATATTTTTATAAGGAATTAGAATTTTCTTTCTAATGAAAAGATCCCTAGAGCCATTGAGAGAAAAATCACCCAGTTATATAATATAAAAGGAATGATTATATTGATTTAAAAAGTTTTTAAAAAATACATCCCTATATTTGGTGATATAAGGGTCATATTTATTTCTGGGGAGGTGATTATAATATTGTGACTGTGTCTAACAGTGAATCCTTGTTTTGAGATAAACTTGAAATATTTACAGATGAAATGATAGGATCTCTGGGATTTGCTTCAGAATAATCTGGGAGTGAAGGTGTGAGGACTGTGGATTGGCTTTGATTTGACAGTTGATGAAGTTGGATAATGAATACATAGATGTTCGTTATATAATGCTCTTATTTTTGTGTATGTTTGGAATTTTCCATAATAAAACACTTAAAAATACCATCTCTATGTTTTTGGATGTTAAAGAAGGCTTTGTGATTTAATTGTTTTTAACATAATAAAACCTCCCTAAACTTTGAATAATCAAATTATTGCTCAGTTGTGTAGATTTAATTTTTAATTTACAGGGTCAGAAAATAATACATTCCCTACTGTTAACTGCTACTGCTGCTCCTGTGTGTAAGGTGAACTTTAAGTATTCTCCCACATGGGGGTGCTCCGATGCCAGTTAATATTACAGCTGTTAGTGTTATTACAAGTAAACGTAACTTAACATGAACTTAATAAGTATATTATAGGTGGTTGTTGGAGGAGTGTGTTTATTAAAGCTGTATTTGAAATTAGTTTTTGTATATTGCTAAAATATTACTAAAATATTGCTACTTACTTGAAAATTTCTACAAGTGTTAGAACAAACAATTTCATAGTAATAGGCATGTTTATTTACACTCCATTTTGAAAACATTTTGGAGTGTTTTTCTTTAAATTTTTAATAGTTATGTTAAGGTCCTATCTATTTCTTAGGAAGTAAAGCAGTGGGAAGTAAATCTCATTGTTAAGTTATAGTACTTTGAACAATGTTGTGTTCTTTGCTTTTATTCTCAGAAAACATCCAGTACAGACCTTTCTGATATCCCTGCTCTCCCTGCAAATCCTATTCCTGTTATCAAGAATTCAATAAAACTGAGATTGAATCGGTAAAAACAACCTCAGGGGTCCATAAACAATATCTGCCAACCTGTTGTCTTCAAATGCTAAGAAAGGAGAATGGAGGGTACAAGACTAGACACGACTGAAAATGGATTTAGGTTTTTTTTGTGACCTCCCTTACTGGGCTAATCAGCACTTGATCGGAAGTCCAGGTTAGTATGTGAAGCCAGGAGTACTATTATTATTGTGTTAGCAACAGTTACATTAACTATTTCAAAAAATTACTGCCTTTAAAAAAAAAAAAAAACCTCAAGCTATATTTGTATTCATAATTGACATCTGGACTGGGTTTATGTTTGCTGCATTGTTTGGAAAATTTGCAATACAAACTGGCATAAGAATTCCTTATTGTGATGATGCACTTTTATGTATTTTTTTTTATTAGAAAGTAGAACTAATTTTAGATTTTCAGCTTGATGGATTTTCACTTTTTCCTGAAGAATTTCCTTTACCATTAGTCTTCAAATTGGATGCCACTGTGCAGTGGTGTACTGTTATACTTCAGAGAAAGGATAAGAGTACATCTATGAGGTAGCTGTAACCTTTAAAAATGAAATGTCGACTCTAGGGTATATATTTGACATTGAAAGAATAATTAGGAGATACTTCGTTTTGATGGGGGTCATGATTAAGAAATGCTATATTGGTTTTATTTATAGAATTGTTTAGAGTGCATACAAATCAGCGATCAGCCAACGAATATTTTTCTTTGAGCTTGTTAAAGCTCCGTATTCTTTTGCCTTCAGTATCTTGTCTTTGAAACAAAGGTTTCGCTCCCTCTCCATTCTTTTTCTTTTCCCCTTTCTGCTTGTATGCATAAGGTAGGACTTCTTTCATAAAAAACAAAATGCCAGTATTTTCTTAAGCCATGGTGTGAAACCAGTGACCCTGTGGCCACATGGCACAGAACACTAAATTTTGGTCCCATGGCTGAAATTTTAGGGTGACTAAAAATAATGCCTGTGAAACATGATATCTATCTTGGACGGCCATTTGATCTCTAAATATGAGGAATTTTGTACACTCCACAGAACTCCTGACTATAGTAAAGTTGATTTTCAATTTTAAACATGTGGGCAAAAAGGCATTTTCTCCAAGAATTTTAAACAAATTTTTATTTTTAAATGGTTGACCAAAATTTGTCAGTAAATTTTACATGTAGAAACATTTAAAAATCATTTCTAGCAAGCACTTGACATCTAGTCAGCTCTCTACTCCTTTTTTCGTTTTGTCTTATCCTATCAATAAATAATTCCACATAATTAAGCAGCAGAGCATTCATCTTTACAGGATATGAGGGATGCCAGATGTTGATAAGCTTAGTTATTCTTTCTTAATCTGGACAAAGCAAACCTAACAGATTTTTCTGATGAGCATGTTTTATGAATCCTCCATTGTGCTCCATTCTATCACACGTGCATTTTTCATGTTAAACTGCAATTACTTAAACTCTTCCCCTATCCTTCTAAATTAATTTTCCGAAGTTGGAGTGTAGTCTTTTCCCCCTTAGGCTATGCATTAATTGAGGCTTTCTTTTCACCATACTTTGTAATGTCTAGTATACAGTATTTCTACTTCCCACATCTTTGCTCTGCACAGTCACCTTGCCCTTCCTCCTACCACCTAAGAAGAAAAGATGGTCAGACTAACAGGTGAAGTCTACAAGGTGTCTGTGTGTTCTGTGTAGCTTCAGAGTTAGATTGAAATTGCCAGGCACAGATTTAGTCTTGTCATTTTGTTTACACATTGGGGAAAAAGAATTCAGTTTATTAAATGTTTCATGTAACTGAACCCAAGTTTTGCCAAGCTGGGAACTTGGACCTTTTCTGTGTAGTGACTTTTTAATTCTAGTTTTCATAACTTGGAGATCAGACTGTTGCTTTCGCATGATGTACGTAGTGTCTCATGACTGGAGTTTGCTTTGTTTTATAGTATCTGTACTCCTTGTATTTTTCAAGAGCTATTTTGTAAACAGATGATGTATTTCTCCATTGAAAACACAATAAAAAAAAAAAAAACAGCACAATCCCACAGTTGGCTGGTTTCTTTTGACTGTTTTTGGTTTTTTCAGTGATATTATTATTTCTACTTGTAAGTTATAGCTCTAAGTGAAGATTTGCGAAAGAATTTACTTTGGTTACATTTAGAAAAGATCTATATCTGGTTAATTGTGCCGTTAGCAGCAGCCTAGTTTTAATTGATATCTCACATAATCAGGTATTTGCTTTTCATATAATTGATCATTAGGGAGGAAAACATGAATGTAGTACTTAATAATTAACTCTTAACTGACCCACTCTTCAAAATATTTATTCTGTTTATATAGACACTGTATCTTTTCTTTGTATTTATTCCATGCATGTAGACAGTGTACTGTTGATATGCTTCCTTTTCAGAGCTGGTGGTTTTCAAAGCAGTTGGTGCTTTATCTCCAATGTCAGCAGGTGGCACTGTTGTTTTTCAGTGAATTTAGGATCCTCTGTTTCTCATTTTACTAAACGCAAATCAGATTCTACATTTCTTAAACCCTTAAATGGTCAACATACTTAACTGTGGTTAGCAGGGTTAGGAATGAACTGCTCTGTATGCATGTGATGGCCAGCTTTTGAGTATGGTTATCTTAAATGCTTTGAATGGAGGGATGGACCTCCTTATGTTAGGTTATTTCAAGGGACATGCAATTGTGCACATTTTCATTCCTGAAATTCCAAATTCTAATACCTTTAGTATATGTAAAAATATATGACAGCAATGCAGAATAACCTTTTATTAAAATAACACTTAACTTTTGGGACTATTCAGTAAGAGGGAAAATATTGTAAAAATTACCCTCGATGCCATTGTTAACACCTACAGGATAGAGCTTGCCATACTTCCTCTACTTTGACAGACACCTAAACATGGGGATGAATATCACAGCTTTCTGAGTTCTATCACCCACATAGACTTTTGGCATTTCATGGTTCTTGCTGAATTAGTAAAATGATAATTGAAAGTTGTGTTTTGTGGCTTTGGGTATATTCTGGAATAAAGTTTGTATTTTTCTAATTAACACCTCTTTTTTTCTCCACACAGAAAATGTTTTAGAGCTCTGCGTAGTATTAATTCTGGCTGCACTCAAGGTGGCGATAAATGATCAGCAGCTCCAAATAGTAATTGATATATGAAAGGATAAATCATTAACACACACAAACTCGTAGACCAAGCCCTGAAAATATTAACTGTTAGTGCACTTCAGTGCATTCAAACAAAAAGATAAACTGTTTACCTAAAATGGCATTGAACAATCCTTCGGTTATACTTTTGCCTATTTTAATTCTAATAAAAGAATAGTACAAGGAAAGTTAGTTACCTTTTAGCCTGAATTGCATGTTTTGCTTTTTTAAAAAAATTCTCCACTCTGTTTCTTTTCTGTTAGCTTTTCTTCAAACCAAACTCACAAATGGTTGCTGTCTCAGTGCAGACCTGAACTTGGCAAGTGAAATACTAAGCGTGTTCTATAATAAACATGACCTTCAGTCATATAGAGAGAAGTGGTCTGTTTAATTCTGTGTGATATGTTTCTCATTTGTAGAATCAGTTTATTCATCCTTTCTCCGTACTCATCAGTTTAAAAATTCTTGTGACATTTTATATAGCTTTATTGGCGCCAAGAAAGATGGCATCAATATTTCTGAGCCGTGTATTTTGGAAGTGATCGTATGTACTTAATTCTAGAAGTGATTTCATATACTTGGGAAGTCATTTAAACTTCTGCTTTTCTTCCTTAGAGACATGCTTTTGTCTTAATGTTTTGGGAACATCATTGCAGCTGATCTAACCATACACATATTTGTTGAAAAGGATTGAACTTTAAGTGCATTGTTCCTTTCCTCACCGCCTCCCAGTTCACAGGACTTTCCTTGAAAGGGTAGAATTGAGGCTGTACTCAAGTTTACATTTCAGAAAGCTCACATTGTTTCATGAAGGGTTGTGACTGTAATTGTACTTTATTCTCCAGTTATCACCTTTTTAAATACTTCACGTTTTCAGATAGCTAAAAATCATATCTACAAAGGGCATAGTATTGTTTAGGGTTTATAGAGTTTAACCACCTGATATTTAAAATGTTAATGTTGAAAATATTCTTACTTTAACATAATGTAAATAAGACACTTTTTTCCTGTTTTGAGTATCTTTAAATTTCACTAGTAGGTGAAATGAAGAACAGAACAGTCTGTGTGTGTGCTCCAATCAAAGCTTTATAGTTTTTGCTATGATATTTCTAAGGTAAAGGATAATGCCTTTAATCAAAAATAGTCTCCTCCTTGCCACCCAGCTTAGAGTTTTTGTTTAAGTGTTGTTTTTGTTTTTTAGTGGGGAGAATGGATTTATGCTAAACCCTCCACAGTCCATCTTATGGGTTCCAGCATTGACCAGGGAAAGCCTAAGGGTGTGTTGGTTTTGTTTCACATTGTAGAATAAACTGAGGTCTAGAAGCCCCAGAGCTGATTGACCCTGGCCTTCAACTTAACACTACCACTTTGATCATAGCAGGTCCTTTTCCACCTGAGCACAGACATCACAGCCCTCAGATAGTTTACCTAAGACGCACTACAGCAAAATGCATTATTTAGAACAGTGTAAATTCAGTTGTATAGTATCAGAATCTTGAAAAACATAAAAATTTGTTTTACTTATAGATACGGAATATTTTTCAAACAATCACATCAATAGATTGAAATACAAAACAGATTAAAGGGAAACCCATTAAAGGTAAATTCTGCCCTATGGTGGGTTTAAGTCTTGGGCTGAGTGTCATGTAATTAACAGTTGCAATGATAAAGTATCACTCTCAGTACCGTGCATCTCAGTATTTGGAACTATCTAGACAGTATACTCAGTTTTTACTTCACTTGGATGTTTTAAATTTCATATTAGTCATGTGATTATGACCCAATTAAAAAAATATTTAAGTCCCTTACAAATTCTTTGCAAGCTTTTTAGAAGCCATTTCCTTTCATTATTTTGTAAGATGCTATTTTTTGACCAACAGATTTCAATCCGAAAATATGTATTTTGAATAATTCAAAATTTCAGTTTTATGGGTTTCAGGTCATTGCAGACATTTATCTCAGCCTTGTATGTTTTCTAATGTCATATAGTCCTTAAAGATATTTTCAGGGGATATGATACATTTTATGGAAATGCAAAATAATACAGTCATCTCTGGAGAGTAAAATGATCTTGTTCCACTGCTGTGCCCCTCTCCAGTCGCCACGCACACACACGTGTGAATATTTGGGTTCTTTTCAGATTTTAGGCGTAAGAAAGTGGGTAGATGTGTTTTAGTATAAGAATGTAAAATGTCCCAGCTTTGTGCTTGTTCCTCGTGGAGGCTGTCTCTCCCTCGGCAGAACAGCCCCTACACGCTTTCACACTGTGTGGGACCTGGCGCTGTGCGCTTTCCAGAAGTCTGGCATGAAAATTGCTCCTTGTTTGCGTTTTCTGACTGCAGCGGAGCTGTTAATAAAGAGATTGATGATAAAGTTGTGGAAAGGAGACAGTTGGGCAGAACTGCTCCCCGTGAGTGACAGAGGGCACGATCTGCCTTCACAGTCGAGAAAGCCGCCCCCAGCAGAGAGCCGGCCATGCCTGGACCCTGTGCCAGGACTGTTAGAAGGAGCGCTAGTGTACTGCTAGGCCGCTACAGCTCTGTAATTTAAGCTTGGTCTCACATTGCCGTTTTTTATCTAGTTTGTGGAATGCTCAGGACAAATACATTTGCGAGTATGACACATTTCCCAACTGTAAAATAATTGTTTTTGCCCATTATTAAAAGCACTCATAATTCATTCTGATTTGGTTTAGTAAAGTTAAGTTTTATTTAGAAAATATTACAGTTCTTATAGAAAGCCTAAGTTGAGCGGTCTCCTTAGAGTCTTACGGGAGTCAAGTCTGACGGCCTCGAGAATAAGCATTGGCTGCAGTAAGTACTGGTCACGGGGTGTTACGTACGTATCATGGTCATAATGATTATCATTGTATATATTTTTCATCTATCACTGCTAGTAAGCTTGGGTGACTGGCATTCGGTTAAGCTGTTCTCTGTTTTGTGTGGTCTCCCTGATAGTCCACAAGAATTTTTGGCACTCTCTAATAAACACTGCTTTAAAGATAGAGATTCTGCCTATGATTGTTTTAAACCATTCTAGGTTACATGTATTCTACTTTATTTTTCTTGAATATGAGACTGTCTTGGACAGCTTTCTCTTTTAAGGAAACTACTGTATTATTGTGGCCTTTGTCTTGTTAAATAAATGACCCAAATGTGGACACTTTAGTTTCTTGACAATGAAAATTTTTGAAAAAGTTAATTTTGCAAGTATGGTCTTTGCCTCTGCAAACATGGTTGGATTGGAAGTATGTGTATGTGTATCATAAGGCTTAAAATTTTTAAAAAACATGTTCATAAAATCTCAAAATTAGAAGGAACCTAATGAGACATCTAGTTCATTGTATCTGTGACAGGCTTATCCATTTCTGTTGATGGAGGAGTCCATATTTCTTCATCTCCATTGCTGGGCAGTATTTAAAATTTTAGATTGGGCTCATAGTGATTTCCTTGATCTGCAGTCATCTTACCGTTACCTTCAGAAGCAGATTCTGACCAATCTGTACTTCCTTTAACATGAGACTTTCACCCTGAACACTCACTGGCCTTAAAGTTTTGACAGTTTTAGTTCTTCGTTGGGTTATAGCCGAAATGGTCTCTGGCAGTTTGAGCTTTGATCCAAGGTAGGACTTAGGGAATCTAACACTGGAAAGAGGTTGAATATTTGAGATTCTATTAAAGTTTAAACTTTGTGTCAGATCAACCTGAGGCTGGATTTTTTTGGTAAATTATTATTTCAACCAAATACTGTCACCAGTTAACAAAAAGCCCAGGCCTTCAGGAAGTACTAATCCTATCCTGTCCACCAGAGCCTGGTGACCCTGTGCAAGTTGTTTAAAGCTTTCCTTTCAGTTTCTGAGTAAAACATAACGCTTTATGTCTTTTATTTCTTTTTGGAATTCAATGTGGATTAACAAGTAAATAACACGTTTAGAGAATCACAGATTTTTAAGTGTTTTGTTAAACCTAATTTGAATTTGTTAGAGGGCAGGCACAAAGGCCAGTTGTAGTCGGCAAAGGAATATCTGGAAAACCACCGCTCCTAATTCCCAGAGTTGTTTTCCTGATGTGAAATTTGGGCAGGACCAAGGTAGGGAGAAAAAAGTTGAGTCAGGTAAAGCCCTTTTTCTTTTCTTCTTTTAGATTTTTGTGGGGTGGGGGCAGATTGGCCTCTTCATCGGAAGACTTTCCTCTGCCTTAGTGCCAAGAGAGATGCAGCACACAGCTTCAGAGGACACAGAGCATGCCTGCCTGCTCCTAGCTGAGGGTTCAGACACAGCAAATGGACCTGGGAAAAATGTCTGACAGTGAATGGTGTCAAAGCAGTAGGTCTAATTGTTAGAGCAAACTATGAGGTTGTTCCTGACATAGCTAATGGCGCCACCGTTTACAGGTGAGGAGAACAGGCTTAGTCTGTGAAACACATTGCCCGCGGTCAGTCAGTTGGGATTCCAACCTGCTTTATTCTAAGGACTTAATCCTGAAACATGACCTCGTGTTTTCCCACTCGACAATGTTGCTTTTTAGTGTATTTCTTTGGGTATCATTAGGGAAGGCCAGGGTTATTAGCTCTTTTTTTGCATAAGCTTCTAGTTTCAGAACAGCTCAAATGCATTTCTGCTATTTGGATGCCCCTGCAGCTGGCCTACTAAAGGTGAGAGGGATGGAAATCTGCAAAGACAGGCTGCAGTGGGAGATGAACTTCAAAGACTCTAGAGGAAATGAATGTGTGTTTATTAGTGCTGGGGAGGATCAGGCTCTGGCTAGTTTGGGTGAACTGATCTATTCACACCCAATTCTCTTAACAATTGGTTTGTCTTAAATTAGGATTTTTTTAAAAAAATGTTAATTTTCCATATTAAGATGATTTCTTATAAATATTTTTCTTTTTTAGCCAATTAAGACAGAATAGTACCTACAAGAAGTGCTAAAAATTTTTAAACTGCTTCAGAGTAGAATAAAAACATCAACAGTGACCTTAGCGCTTGCTCAGGAGGTGCTGTAACTATTGTATCATGTCTGAAGATACTCATTTGATAAGTTGTTATTAAAAACATAAAAATAAGGCAGACGTGCCCTTAGAGGAATTAAATTAAAACCATACTTAATGTTAAAAAAAAGAGGTAAAAATACAAATTGGTATCTGAAAACAAATTTTTTGTAGGGAAGGCTTTGTCCATTATATTGTGTATAAAATGCCATGACTGTCATTCGTTATTATTTACAATGTGGATTGTGGGTGAATATGTCATTTGGCAAATTCGTTATTAGGTGAATTGATTTTAGGCACATTTTATGCTACCTAGAATTCGTTGATTTTTTTCTGGTTATAATAGGAATACATATTCACTGTAATACTTGAAAAATGCAAAACACTATAAAGAAGAAAATAAAAATTACCCATAATCCTGCCTCTTAAAGTTAGTTTTTAAGATCTCTTCATATATGTTGTCTCTCATGCCCTTTTTGTTTTTTTTTAACACGATACTAGCTAAGCAGTTTTATGTCATAAGCATTTTCCGTACAAATTGTCATGGCTGTTGAGTAGGTGTAGTGAAGAACCCAAGAATACCTTGTGTCCTAATGAACCACCCTTTGGAGTGTGGCCTTGGAGAAACGTGGTGGTCTGGACCCAGGAGGGGTAGATGAGAGGGGAACAGGCTGTGTGGTGGTCAAAGACTTCCTGAAATTCTTTTTTTTAAAAATAAATGTATGTATGTATGTATGTATGTTTGGCTGCGTTGGGTCTTCATTGCTGCGTGCAGACTTTCTCTAGTCGCGGCGAGCGGGGGCTACTCTGTTGCGGTGCGTGGGCTTCTCATTGCGGTGTCCTTTCTTGTGGAGCACGGGCTCTAGGCGCGTGGGCTCAGTAGTTGTGGCTCGTGGGTTCTAGAGCACAGGCTCAGTAGTTGTGGCGCACGAGCTTAGTTGCTCCGCGGCACGTGGGGTCTTCCCAGACCAGGGCTGGAACCCATGTCCCCTGCATTGGCAGGCGGACTCTTAACCACTGCACCACCAGGCTTCCCTCCCTGAAATTCTTAGGGAGAGGATAGAATTCTGGTGGTTCGCTGTGATGACTGGCTTTATGCTGAAATGAACACTCCATCAGATGGTTAGAACAAGCAAGTTCAGAAAGTCTTAATTTAGCCAGGTCTTTCCCCCCGATTCTACCCGCCTCTTATTTTTATGGTGCAGTAGTGTAATTCTGATGGATACAGTTGTGCCTCAGAATGTTCATTCACTTAACCAGTGGTCACTGATCCTACCCAGCTGGGTGCTGTCGCAGTGAGAGCGAATCAGGCAAGCAGGGCCCGGGAGCTGAGGCTGAGCGTTAGCATTGTGCTGGGCACTCGGTGCAGTGACAGCTCTATGTGGAGTCAGTAATGGGTTGAACCTGTCTGTTTCCAAAGCCCAGTCCCCTTCTGTTTTGAGACACTGGCTCATTCATTCAGCAGTTGTGTAGAGGCCCTGGGTATCCACGGTCAACGCAACTGGCAATAGCCGCTGTCCTTAGGAAAGCTTATAGTTCACAGGGAGTAAGGATGGCCCACAAAACAGATGAATTACAGACCACTAGAAGGCTCTGAAGAAAACCCAGTGCTTCCAAAAGGGCAGGAGCTCTCTTACAGCAGACAGGCTTCCAGTGAGGCAGCGGCAGCCAGGTGCACGGTGAGAGGGGGCAGCACTTCTCTGAAGCAACAGGGAGTTTGGTGACTTCAGTGGAGCAGGAAGGCGGCAGAGTTTTGTGAAGTTGGATGCACAGGAGCTGGGGCTGAGAGAGAAGTGCCCAGATGTGTCACGGTGTGATAACAGAGGGCCAGAAGGGGTTGGCGGGGGCAGGGGACAGCGTTCCAGGCGGAGGCACTGACGGGAAGGCGCGGCGGGGTTTGTGTGTGGCGTGGCTGGGAAGCAGTCATGGTAGGGTAACCAGAAAGAGATGTCGCACCTGTGTTGTGAACGTGACCATGACGTGGCCCAAGCTCTTGGTGGGTTACAGTGGGGATGGGCGGGGCGGGGGTGGTGGTGCGTGGAGCACAAACCGAATGAAAACGGCGGGTTCAGCCCCTCTCAGCCTTGCATCAGACCCTGCTTCCAGGCACTCGCTCTGTGCTTGTGTTGCGCTTAGGGTCAGCGGGAGGCCAGGAGAAACCGTCCTTTGCCAGTGCCCAGCCCGCACTAGGACATCTCGGACCCTGTCGCTGTCATGCCCTTGCCCTTGCTCCTCAGTTCGTTCCAGATCCAGGTTGGAGCCCTTCATCTCGCTCTTGTTCACGCATAGTCTGTGACAACTACTCAGTACTCTCAGGTTTCCCCTGCCCTCTCTTCCTCCCTGATCTGGGGGTTTGGGGACAGACCACCCTGCCCTGTAAGATGGAATAACACCAGCCTTTTTGAGTGCCAGGCTTGCAGTAGGTGCTCTGTCGACCCCACCTCATACGATCCTTCCAACCCCACGAAGGAGATCTTCCAAATCCCGTGGTCCTGACTGAAAACGTGGTTCATTCCGTGCGCTGGGGCTCAGCACGGAGCCATGGCACCTGCAGCTGCACGCTGGTTCGTTCCATGCGCTGGGTCACGCCCTCCAGCGCGGCCATCCTGCCCCTTGCCTCGGCCACTTGGCTACGACACCCAGGTCTGTGCTAGTAGCGCTTTTCTCATGGCTGCTGTGGGCCCTGAAGCAAGTTCACGGGGCTTGAGGTACGTCACTGAGGCCAGCCGAGGCCGTGAGCAGTGTGCCCTTTTCCTTCCGACACTTGTGTGGGTGCCGTGACGGGACCTAGGAAGACAGCGGCCCACGTCTCTGCAGGGTCCTCCCCTAGAAAGCCTTTTAGTCCCTGACATCCGTCACTGTGGGGGCTCAGCTTTGCTAAGCCGAATATCTGTGAGTCTTCATTAAGGCTAGAAACGGCTCTGCGTATGTTCGTTGATAACGCAGCCACCCCTGCTTGCCTTCACTGCCACCTCCCAGTCACAGCCCACGGCAGGGTGCGGCCCGGGCTCGCTGCTCCCCCCGCTTCCTGCTGCGCTGCCGGCTGACCTCAGGACTCCAGCGCCCATCCACCCAGCAGTCAGCGGTCAAGGCTGGATCGCTCTCAGTGCCCCCAAGTCGTGGAGGGGAGGTGGGAGGCATTGCTACCACCACTGACAGGAGATGCTACAGTTTGACCAAAGGGCACTCCAGTCCCAAGGCACCTCGTGACCCAAGTGGGAGACACTGGCGAAGACAGCCCAACAGGATTTGGGGCAGTGCCGTCCTGACGCGGCTGTCTGTCTGCTGCTACTAATTGCAGCCTCCACTGAAGGCTGGAGGGGAGGGTAGTAGCCAGCAATAAACATCTCTCAGCTGGGAAGGGAAATCTGAGGGTGGGGGGCGCCGAGGCGGAGGCACGGAGAGGAGAAATGAGGACAGATCTTTGGGGACCTTTGCTAGAAAGAGGCCAGGGGTGTGTGGCCCGAGGCGTGACACACACCTCATGGCCCCTGCTGCTTGACCCCTGGACAGCCTCGCCCTGAACCTTGGTTCCAAAACCCAAGCCACTCCGCAGCACAGCTTGAGGCCCTGACCCGCATCTCTGACTGGGGACCTGAGGACCTGGGTGTGTGAGCAGCTCCCCAGGGGTCTGTGAGGCTTTTCTGGAGCAGCCTGGCCTGGCACACCCAGCGGTGCAGGACCACAGCTACCCACTTGCTCCTCGGGGGGAGAGGCCATGAGCCAGATGTGAGGAGGGCATTGACTGTGCAGCAGGCTGGGGCATCACTCTGTCAGCACTTCCCAAGCCCCAGGTGCTGGCGCGAGCTCTGGGTGGGTCAGATGAGGGCGGTAGGGCAGGCCCCCTCCTGACCGGCCACTCTCCATGCCCTTTGGGCTTGGCTGGCTTTCACTCCTGCAGGTTGTGGGTTAGACATCAACTTCTCCGAGAAGTCTTTGGATCCCTCAGGCTGGGTAAGACCCCTCCACTCCTGAAGCAATCTGTGACTCCATCTCTTAGCATCTGCCTTATTGCCTTTTCACCCCTCCTGGGAGCTGAGCTCTTTGAAAGCTGGGGCCGTGTCTTGATACACACCTAGAGCCACAGCCCACGACGTGTGGTAGGTGCTTGCCAGTATAAGTTCAGGGAATGAAGGATTGACCGATTCCTGCTCCGAGGAGCTCTGATGTCCCGGGGGTGGCGTGAGGGAGCGTGCACCAGCTAACATTTATTAAGACTTGACGTAGTAGGTGCTGTGCTAAATGTTCTACATGGATTATCTCATTGAATCAACAATCCTTCAAGCAGACAAATGTTATGGTTCCCATTTTATAGCTGATGAAACTGAGGCCCAGAGCAGTTCCCTGCTTGTCCAGGGTCCCACGGCTTCTAGATGATGGAGCCAATCGCTATGACGGGAATGTTTAGGGCGATGGATTGGAGGACAGGGGCCCCTGACTGTGTACCAGGTCCTGTTTGGCATCTCTCACTCAGTTCTCAAAACAGCCCTGTGGGAGTAGTGTTGCCTGGAACCTAAGAATTCAGAGAGATTCAGTGACTTGTTCAAGAGCACCAGCCAGAAAGCAGTCACGTGGGAGTTCAGACCCTCTGACCAGCCCTAAGCAGACAGACACTGAAGAGAGGACCCTGATGGCCAAGGGGGTTCCTCAAGGCAGGAGCTCTTTCTGCCTGTGGTCTCTCCCCCTTACTGGGAAGAGACTCTGACATGACAAATCTTGTCGTCATTTACTGAATAAACCATGACAGGGAGCCCAGCTAATGGGGATGTGGGTTGGAACTAGAAGGTCCTTGTAGATCTCAGGGGTCACTGTCAAACCCTTTCCTTGGATTAGGACTAATTGCTGGTTACCCAAAGTCTTCCAGGTCATCACCTCCCTGGCTGCAGAGTAAAATGACAGGGGCTAAGCAGATTCCTGAGAATGGCCAGAGAAAATGTGGCATAGCTCTGGCCCAGTGCTGGTAAAGGAACTCAAGCTGTAACTTAAGTGATTTCCAAAAACCCCAATCTTGGCTTATGAGTCATTGTAATAAAAAAATGAATATGACGTCACTGCCCTAATTCCCATTTCTTTAAATGGATGCTAAGAGCATTCGAGAGAGAGCAAGGCCAGATTCCCATTCAGCCTTAACTGTCTGTCCTTCCGAGGAGCACAGGCTGATTTTAAGGTAATCCCTGCGATCATCACAAAAGGAGTTGGCATAAAAAAAGGGGAGGCTCAGGAAGGAGGGCAGGCGGTCTAGGCTACAAGTGAAAGCATATTTATCTGGTCGTCTGGCTAGCTGACACTGTTCCTCTGGAACTCAGCCCTAAATCTCTGAACCAAGCAGCGCGCGGAAAAGGCTTCCGAGCTCTGGGAAGAACGTCACACACCCATCACCGGGGCTGTGCCCTGCCTCTTCAGGTGCCTAGCAAGGTTCTTCGTGGCTACCTTGCGGATCCTTCGTGGGTACGAATTTGTGGACCTGCTTGTATATCTGTTTTCACAGCTCGAACCAGATTATCCTAGATGCCTTTAACTTCAGCAGGCTTCATGTATCCCCGGTTAAACGTCACCTACCTGATCCCCTGTACTCCTCACAAAGAGCTTGTGAAGTAGGCCCTGTTAACTGCATTTTACAGATCAGGAAACTAGTTCAGATAAGAGGTGTCCAGCTTGTAAGATGCCTAAGCCTGGCATAGACAGCTGCTTTGCTAATCGATTTGCTAATTGTGCTGGGGGAGGGAAGGAAGGCTGCCTTTTAGCCTCAGTTGACTTTTTTTTTTTTAACTTCTTTATTGGAGTATAATTGCTTTACAATGGTGTGTTAGTTTCTGCTTTATAACAAAGTGAATCAGTTATACATACACATATGTCCCTATATCTCTTCCCTCTTGCGTCTCTTTCCCCCCCACCCTCCCTATCCCACCCCTCTTGGTGATCACAAAGCACCGACTTTTTAAGAAATGCACACTTTGAACCATTGGGGCTGCGTCTTTTCTTAGTGTTTTGAGGGACATACCTTTATCTTACCTTATTCCTCTCCCATTCAACTCCTTGAGATCAAGGAGGTATGACAATGGAAGACAAGGTTTTACTTTTGGAAAACATTTCAGTTCTACCGGACCAACCCAATATACACTGAAAAATGTCAAGTCACGAGACCGTGCCTGACTTAATCTTTCTTGTAAATACATATATAAATGCTGACAGGTATGGAGTTAAGGAAGGATTCCAGGAAGGTGTGCAATTTGAATCTGACTTTGAAGATTAACACCACAGATAATTAATATTTCATCAAGAAATCCAAACTGAGACGCATTCTCTCCCTCCCTCTATACAGACTGGTGAGGTTTTTACGTTTCTCCCAGAAAACCCTAAAGAAGGGATTTTGGGAAGGGGAGTCAAGAGTGGGCTCAGAGTGAAGTGAAAAAAACGTACAAGTTGGAGGATACGTTTGAACCGCACCCTCTGATGCGATGCCGACCCAGGGGACTCCTGCGAGCAGGCTGGTGGTCCATAGATCGTCCGTGTGTACCTCGTACGACATTTTCTGAGGCCGCAGACAGCCCCATACTTTAAGTTCTTATTACAGTTTGCTTTTTCTTGTTTGCTAAGTGTTCTGCCTAGGAGCTGGGCTTTTTATTCTCAACAGTATGTACGCATCTTGAAGGCAAGGATCATACCTTCAGCTCATTCTTTCTCCGCACAGTGCGTAGCAGAATATTAGCATGGCCTGGATAGGACTGACCTTCGAAGCATCTCCTGGATCTTCTTTGTCTATATGAACAAAAATTAAACACAGCAGTATTTGCATATTAACCAAAAAAAGAAAAATCACAACTGGCTGTGTGTCTCTCAGAAAATTATTTCTTCTCTCTGGGCCTCAATTTTTCCATCAATAAAATGAGGCCAATTGACAGGGGGTTCCTGGAGGTGCTTCCAGCTCCAAGCTCCTTTGGGTTCTAAGTCTCCAGTTTGATCGAGAATGTTTTTCCCCCCTGAAATCTGTGATTTGACAAAGACTTGGTCTCTCCTGCCGTTCCAGTGGCCTCTGACCCTCCTGGCTCTAGCCTGCCAGCCTGACCCCCCCTGGCATGCCCCACCCACCTCTCTTTGTTTGCTGGCTCTGCAAAAGAAGCCCAGCCCCTCCTGGCTTCTCAGGGAGAGTCCTGATGAATACAGATACTGCCTTTTTTGCATATTAGCACTGGTGCCAGTCTGAACCCAGCTGTGTGCAACGTAAGGTGAAATATAGATTCCCTGGCCCGGCCTCGGCTTCTCCACGCGGCTAATGGAAAGCTTTCCGAGTGGCCCACATTGCATATGCATAAGCTCTCCTTTGGCTAGGGGTTGGGCGGAGTGTGATTTCACTCTCTGTTCCACTGTGTGTCTTTGTGCTTCTTTGGGTTTCCTTCAAGATGAGCAGGCCATCTGGGCTAAACAGCTATTTGAAGTGGCTTGACTGGGGTCTTGAGATCTCTGGGACTTGAGTCTTGAACTGGGACCCACCCTCCTGCCCACCCACTCAGCATGGCAGCGAGAACCTTTATTTGTCAGCAGCAACCTGAGGGAACCGAGGATCCCCTTCACCTCCTGCAGGATAAAGATCAAGCTCCTTTCCTGGCATTGGAGGCCCTACCCCGGCTGCTCCTAGGCTCCCTGTCACCCCCGCCCTCCATTCTCCAGACTTACCTGCCGCCTCCGAACCAGGCCAGGCCTCCTCTTGCCTTAGAGCCTTTGCACTGGCTGTTTCTTCTGCCCTCTCCCTGGCACTCCTGCAGGGCCCGGGGCAGAGAGGAGGATGCAGAGTCCATCCAGTCTGTGTTCCCAGAGCCCAGTGGTCTACCTCTGGCACACACCTGCACTTGGGACTCATATCTGTCCCTGCTGGCCGCTGGGCCCTCCTTGGCCCCGGCCCAGAGCCTGCACACAGTACAGAAGGCCCAGGGCTGATGCCCTTTTAACCTCCTTTATCAAAAATGCAGTTTGAAAACCTTGCTGATTTTTGCCACAGAAGTATTTTGCAGAGACCAAGACTGGGAAGAAAAGCCAATCTGAGGGGCTTGTTTCGGTACCTTTAATGGGAAGCAGCTACATGGAGAGAGTGCTGGTTGGTGCAGGGCTGGCACTGTAGGCTCCTGGAGAGGAAGGCCCTCAGATCCCGCTGCGGGAATGGGGAGGAAGTTGGGCTGCCTGTCTGCCCGGCCGGCTTGGTCACGTGACCGAGGGGGTGCGCGTGGTGGGTGGCCACCCTCCCCTCCCTGCCCTTCTCGTGCCCCTGCCAGCTCTCTCCTAGGCGCCCTCTCCCTCCTGTCACTCCTCAATTCGGGTAGCCGGAAGGGACAGCAGAGGGGCTCAATGGAGTTTATATAGCCTCCCCTGTATATATTTAGAGATAAGTTCATTTAGGGATTAGGGGCTGCTTCTCGTCTTTGCATCATTAGGCATACCACATCTGCTACTGCGCTAGCAATCAGCAGAACACTGAGCAGAGTTATAAAGAAATCTTCTTGTCGGTTCATCTTCATTCCCACCTCCCTGAGCCCTGGCTCTCAGGCTTTTGTGAACCAGCTACCGGGAGGAAGTAGGCCTGACGCTGTTGAAACCAGCCTCAGGACCCGGCACTGAATTCAGAGAAGAGCTCAGCTTTGACCTGCTGCCCTCACACCGTGTGTGTGTGTGTGTGTGTGTGTGTGTGTGTGTGTGTGTGTGTGTG
>NW_020837965.1:20418585-20431025 GCF_003676395.1 Aethalodelphis obliquidens
GTGTGTGTGTGTGTGTGTGTGTGTGTGTGTGTGTGTGTGTGTGTGTGTGTGCGCGCGCGCGCGCATGCGGGTGTTAGGGTGGACTGTGGCGGACAGTGTGTGTGTGTGTGTGTGTGTGTGTGTGTGTGTGCACGCGCGCGCGCATGCGGGTGTGAGGGTGGACTGTGGCGGACAGGGGACCCTCTATGGAAAAGATGAGATGCACTTCCCCATGATGGCCATGCCAGGAAGGGGCCCGTGGCAGTCCTGGGTGACCGTGAGCAAGCTGCTTCCGCTCTGTGGTCCTGTCTCCTGATCTGTAAAATGAGGGCATTGGACTTGGTCGTCTCCCTAGCTGAGTGGGGTCCGGGAGGACCAGGGAGCGGGTGAGGAAGCGCTGCACAGCCCCGCCTCCTCCCAGTAAGGACCCCTGGGCTCGTCTGGCCCAAGCTGGTGGCCGGAGGGCTGCTCCATGGGGCCCTGGTCGGGGCAGAGCAGCCCAGCCAGGTCCTTGGTTCTGGAGGCTCCCAGCTGCAGACCGGGGGCAGCAGGTGGGGCCCCCGCCTCCCTGGATCCTTCATCGGGCCCAGAGGGCTGAGTCGCCTGGCCCCCTCCCTGCGGATCCCTGGCCACCCTGGCCCCTTTGGCCCCAGGTGGGCGATGCGGTGGAGCCCGGAGGCCCAGCCTCTCCCGGGCGGCTGTCCCGCGGCGTGACATGTGGCGGGTTAAACTGCAGGTGTCACTGTTAGCCCTGAAATGGGGGCTCGGCTCGCGGGCCCCAGGCCGGCCCACAAAGGAACCTGCCCTCTCCGGCCAGCGGGCTCGGCCCAGAACCGCGCGGCGCCCATCCTCCCCCGCCGCCCTGTCCCCGGTCGCGCCCCTGGGTGGAGCGGAGACAGGACCGATGATCCCGCACAGTCCGGGCCCCGCGGAGGCGCCGCGCTCACACGGCGAGCCCACGGCTCCGAGCGCCCGCAGTGAGGGGGAAGGCGCAAAGCTCGGTGTTCCTGGGTCCAGCCCTTGACCTCGGCCGACATCGCAGGAAGGAGGGGGGCGCGGCGGGGGTCCGCCGAGGACCGGCCGGGACGCTGATTCGAGAGGGGGTGCCGGGCGGGACCAGCGCTCGGTCCGCGGGGGGCCGCACGCTGCCGCGTCCATGCGGTCGGCGCGGATGGTCGGGGTCGCCTCGGGGGTCGCAGCCACGCGACCGGCGCGGACGGGGCCGGGGTCGCCTTGGAGGCCAAGCGCCTTTCCCTTCGCCGAGGAAGCAGCAAGGGAGGAGAGACCCAGAGAGCGACGGGGTGTTCAGGCTGGCTCCTTGTGCCCAAGCGGTGGCA
Organism: Aethalodelphis obliquidens; assembly: GCF_003676395.1. Taxonomy (NCBI): domain Eukaryota; kingdom Metazoa; phylum Chordata; class Mammalia; order Artiodactyla; family Delphinidae; genus Aethalodelphis; species Aethalodelphis obliquidens. Next base: position 20,419,902 of record NW_020837965.1, read on the forward strand.
TCCGCCCCCTGTCAGATACTGCCAACAAGTTAATGGATCTGGATGAAAAAGACCCCCTTTTAAAAGTCCGGTTTTCAAAAACAACCCGCTGGGTGCTGTTTTTCCAGGGACTTTTAACTCAGAAACCACAGCGCCCTGGTCATCCTGTCCTGCACTGGCTGTGAAATACCAGCCACCACTGGACACGGTCGGGTACCCAGGCGCGGCCAGAGAATCCCACCCTGACTTCTCATAGGGGGGCTGGTTGAACCCCCAAATCCCTCCCCATTTGTTTTGCTCCCCTTCCTTTTAATTCTGCATTTCATTCCGGCCTGAGAAACGTGCTGGACGTGAAAAATGTATGTATATCTGCTGGAATCAGGCTTTAGGGGGTCCCTTCCTGGGAGCTGGAGCCCTCCCCCAGGTCCGGCAGCTTCAGGGGAAGGGGCTGCGGGGTCTCTGGGCTCCCTTCTCTTAATTTCTGTTTAAAGGGAACACAGAACGAAGGACGCGTGTGTTGGTGGGGAGTGAGGGCAAGGAATATTTCCAGGCCTTAAAAAAAGAAGAAAAATAAATTTTTGAATAAGAATGGTCCATGTACTGTGACTGCAGGGCAAATGCAAATGTCTGTTTTCAAACACAGGCTCGTGAATTCTTATTAGAGATGGTGACTGTGCCTCCGAGCAGGACATTGCATATTCATCAGTGTGACGGACCTCAGCTCCCCACTTCAGGTATGGCCGTCGCAGCACCCTGGTCCCTTTAATCTTGGGGGAAGAAGAAGGAGGAAAAAAACCCACCCAAACCCATGACCCAGCCGCATTTGGTCTGTTTTCTTCAGTCCCTAAAGTGTTAAGGGAGTAGGAGATTAAAAGATGCATGCAGGAAAAGAAGCAGCCGCAGCGATCCTCCACAAAGATCTTTTTGGTGTCAACTTAAATGTACACAAATAGCAGATGATGATCTCTTTTATTGGACTAACATTTATCCAGTAATATCCACACACTTTTAAAACCATTGAGGCCTCCTCTTCAGGTGTTCATTTGAATAGAAATAGCTGAATGAGTGTTTTTATAATTGATCCCCTGAGAACTGAACGTCTAGTGCTGCATAACCAACATTTTCCCATTGCTGGGTTTTTTTCCCCCAAATTGCCACTCTGCAAAATTAGGATTTTGTACAGTTTTGATAAGAGAATTAACCTCCCACGTGCCAAACTCCCTGAGTCTGAGGGGCTCTCAGGGAGTCGCCTGTGTGGGGTTGGCTTCAATACCAGCGCTCTTCCGGGGGCTTGGCTGCCTCTTTGTCTTGGGGAGGAAACTCCCAAGATCTGGTGGGAGGTGGAATTGATGGAGGTGAGTGGACGCAGAGGGAGGGAAGGCTACTTCTGCACACTTTGGGGGGCTTCCTGGGCCCAGGAATCTCAGCCTGTGACTTTTTTCTCCTGTATCATCAGCAGGGTGAGCCTTGTGCTCACTGGGCTGTACGAATGGTCAGCTCTGGCCTGACGTGGCCTCTGTGGGCGCTTGGAGCCCTGGACCTTGCAGAAAACATGAAAAAACTTCTTGTCTCTCCTTCCGGCACTTTCTCAAGTGCTGTCAAGTGCTTTATTTTAATATTCACTGTAGTTTTCAGGTTACCATCCTAATATAGGCTCATTGTAGAAAATGTGAAACTATGTAGAAATATAAAGTTGAAAATAAGTATTCCCCCAAATTCCACCACCCAGGGCTAAACATTGTTGTGTTTCTTCCAGTCTTTTTTTCTCTGTGTGTATATATTAAAAAACTATGAATCAATATGTACGTATGAAATTGGGATCATACCGTACCTATGGTTTTGTGTATTTTTTCTCCCTTTTAATGGTATATACAAAGCATCTCTTGTGTCTTTAAGCACCGTTTGTCAGCATCAATCTAGCGGCTGCACACACAGCCATCACATGGCTGGAGTTCAATGAATTTAATTACCCTCATTGATGGACGGTGGGGAGTTTTCTATTTTGACCGTGTACAAAGAAAATATCCCTGGCTTTTTTAAGGGTAGCTTTTTTTTTTTAACGTTTTATTTTATATTGGAGTATAGTTGATTTACAATGTTGTGTTAGTTTTAGGTGTACAGCAAAATGATTCAGTTATACATATACATGTATCTATTGTTTTTCAAATTCTTTTCCCATTTAGGTTATTACAGAATACTGAGCAGAGTTCCCTGTGCTATGCAGTAGGTCCTTGCTGGTTATCTATTTTAAATACAGTAGTGTGTATCTGTTAATCCCAAACCCCCAATTGATCCCTTCCCCCCACCTTTCCCCTTTGGTAACCATAAGTTTGTTTTCGAAGACTGTGAGTCTGTTTCTGTTTTGTAAATAAGTTCATTTGTATCATTTTTTTTTTAAGATTCCACATATAAGTGATATCGTGTGGTATTTGTCTTTTTCTGTCTGACTTACTTCACTTAGTATGATAATCTCCAGGTCCATCCATGTTGCTGCAAATGGCATTATTTCATTCTTTTTAATGACTGAGTGATATTCCATTGTATATATGTACCACATCTTCTTTATCCATTCATCTCTCGATGGGCATTTAGGTTGCTTCCTAAATGCCCATCGACAGATAGCTTCTTGGCTATTGTAAATAGTGCTGCAGTGAACATTGGGGTGAATGCATCCTTTTGAACCATGTTTTTCTCCAGATGTATACCCAGGAGTGGGATTGCTGGATCAGATGGTAACGCTATTTTAGATTTTTAAGGAACCTCCGTACTGTTCTCCATTAGTAGCAGCACTGATGTGCATTCCCAGCAACAGGGTAGAAGGGTTCCCTTTTCGAGGGGGGCTTATTTAAACCAGAGTAAGAACATTACTTAGGAAAAAAATTTTCCCTTTGGGGCCTAGAAGTGATGGAAAAAGTAGTTTGTTGCAGCTGAAACTGAGGGGTGCAAGGCGAGGCCTGGGCCCCCAGCTACTGCCAGGCCCTGGGCGCTCAGCATGCCGCATCCCTTCCTGCTCTGAGCAGAGCTGCCATACTTTAGTCCTTGTCTAGGTGGGCTGCTTCCAGCTGCAGGTACCAGAAAGCCCAGCTCAGTGAGTTTCAAAAACGAGGACGCTGTCTGTGTCACGTGGCAGGACTTCCGCAGACGGCAGCTCCAGGTTTGCTAATTCAGCGACTTCCCTCCCCGGGCGTCCTCAGCACCACAGCTCAACCTCAGGCTGCCTCCCCTCGTGGGGCACGTCGGCTGCCCAGGTCCAGCCACGCCATCCAGACATGATGAAGAGTGATGAAGTCCAAAGGTGGAAAAGGGACCATTGTATCAATTTTTTTTTTTTTTTAAATCAGCAAGGACAACCTTTTCCAGAAGCCCAGGCCAGTTTCCCCATCCTGCTGCCCTTACCTTGCTGGCTAGAACCCAAGGCAGTCCTTGGCCAGGAGAAGGGGGCTCATCCTTTCTGAGGCTAAGACTGAGAGCTCTCTGGGGTGGGGCAGGGGGCACTGTGGGTACCTGGATGTGCCCTCTCACCCTTCCGGACGTAGATGCCCTGGGGCCCTTGCACCCCACCTTCTCCAGACCACTGTAGGCTGTGGGCACTGAGTTTTTCGAGGTGCAGCTTCACCCAGACCCCAAGGCAGCCCTTACCAAGCGACCAGGATGTTGACTGTCCCAGCCTCATTGGCTGGCGGGGCACGCAGGGTCCACTGTGAGACCTGGGCCAGACTCAGTGCTGGTCTCTCCAGATCCCAGAGTGTCAACCCCACTCCAACCCCAGTGCCATGGGTGGGCCCAGAGTGCTGGATGGCCAATCACTGCCTCACACCCCCAGATGAATCTGGTTGGTTACAATGGGGATGGGCACGCGATCCAAAATTGGTTCCATAAGAGTTGATCTGGGGGTGTCTGCTGGAATTCATGGGAAAGAGGCATGCTTTCTTTTCCCTGAGGTCTCCAGGATGTGAGCCAGGAGCTGGTGGTCCCCAACTCACCGCCATGGGGGAGAATCTGCCTGAGAATGAAGCCAACGTAGAAGAAAGCAGAGTTAGAAGATGGAGAGAGACCAGGTCCTGATGATATCAGTTGAAGCCCTGGATTCAGCCATTCCTGAAGCAGTGCTACCTCTGAAATTATCATTTACGGGAGGCGACAATTTTCCTTTTCACATAAACCAGTTTGAATTGGGTTTTTGTTGCACCTGAAGAGTCTTGACTAAAGCTCCTACAGACTAGTCTTCCCAAACCAGGATCCCATGGCCAGACTTTGATAACAACCCCCGATGCTGAGGCAGGCCAGGCCCCAGTGCCACTTTTTCTGGGTGTTGAAGACTGAAGTCTGATCACCCTTCCTGGGGCCACTTCCTCCAGTCCACAGAGCTTCTCTGCAGGAGAGCTGCTTCCTCTGTGTCCGTTGAATTATCTGGTGTCTTCCTTTGAAGCCAGAAACAGGAAAGGCATTTCCCTTCCCTCTCCACATCGACTCCTCCCTCTGCCCAGGCTTTCACGATTCTAGGGGTAGTTTCCTGATAATTCAACTGAAAATTTCCATGGCTCCGTTTCTGCTTCCCTGAGTTGCCCCCTCAGTCTCTGCTAATGACTCAGCTCCTTCCCGAGGCCCGTGATCGGAGCCTTTCTGCCCACGTCACTGTTTAGCCAAGCTCGGCACATTTCCTGTGTTCATCCTTCTTCATAAATCATGTCTCCAGCCTGCTAATCACTGCGGACGTGTTTTAAGGGCTGCTTTTCAATTTTCATTGGCTGTGGTGTTGCGAGGTCTTCCTCTAGGCAGCAAGGGGCTTTCCCTCCAAAAGGCTACATGTTCCTGTGCCCTGATGCTCAAGGGACCAGAAGGGAAAGGAAATGGAAGAAACAGTCTGGTATTTGTTGGGGGGTGGGGCATGGCAAAACAGGGCCCATAACCTGCCCTGGGGGGACAGCTACCTCTCAGGCTGGTCCATTGTCACCATGCAGGAACCAGGCCCAGCATTTGTACAGCTAATGATTTCTCAAGGGAAGGTGGAAATCCATGTTTTTGTGTGAAATTTCCTATTAAAAAAAAAAACGGGGACTTCCATGGCGGTGCAGTGGTCAAGATTTCGCGCTTCCACTGCAGGGGACGTGGGTTCGATCCCTGGTTAGGGAACTAATATGCCACATGCCATGCGGTACGACCAAAAAAATAAATTAATAAAAATAAATCTTGGGGGCTTCCCTGGTGGCGCAGTGGTTGAGAGTCCACCTGCCGATGCAGGGGACGTGAGTTCGTGCCCCGGTCTGGGAAGATCCCACATGCCGTGGAGCGGCTGGACCCGTAAGCCATGGCCGCTGAGCCTGTGTGTCCGGAGCCTGTGCTCCGCAATGGGAGAGGCCACAACAGTGAGAGGCCCGCATACCGCAAAAAAAAAAAAAAAAAAAAATCTTAAAAATACCAGCAACAAAATAAAAAGAATTTAACTGCTATAAAGACGAACTGTCTCTTGGACCACCAGTCTGTGACTTTCGCCCTAGTGGATTAAAGAAGTGACAGGGTGTCAGACCACAAAGAGCAGCGTGGCCTAGTGGACAGACACGGGGCTGGGAACAGGGAAGCCGGGGTTTTGGTCCTACCCCAGGTTACACCGTGTAACCTGGGGCACATTATTTGGTTTCTGAAAATTCCTAGCAGTTCATGTACATTTCCTTAACCCTTCCAACAGTCCTAGAAGATGGGCTGCATTAATCCCATTCTGAATAATGAAGAGAATTTTTTTTTTTAATTTTGGCCATACCCGGCGGCATATGGGACCTTAGCTCCCTGACCAGGAATCGAACCCGTGGCCCCTGTATTGGAAAGTGGAGTGTTAACCACTGGACCGCTGGGGAAGCCCCTTTGCTGAGGCATAGTAACTAATTTGGATCAGAAGCAGAACTCACATGTTCCTAGAAAATGTTACTTGGCGCTTGCTCTTCTGTCTCTCCATTAGCTCTTCCTCGGGAGTGGTTCTTTGACTACTGGGATATAAAAATCAGGCACGGACTTGGAAGACGTGTGTCTTAGTTACTTTGAGCTGCTATAACAAAGTGCCACAGGCTGGGTGGCTTAAACAACAATGCGTAATATGAATTAAATATAATAAAAACAGCCTTTGGTATGTGTCCATAATGCTACTAAATACGGTCAGCACATAGAGCCCTCACTGTGTGCCGGCCACTGTCCTAAGCACTGTACAGTTTGAACCATGAATGGTCACCACAACCTGAGGTGAGCAGCACCACAGTCTTCATTTTGCAGATGAGGAAACAGGGGCAAGCAGGTAGAGTGACTTGGCCAAGGTCACACAGCTAGTAAGTAGCAGGGACAAGACACCACCCCAGCCCTGCAGTCTGTAAAGCCCTTTCCCAAGCGCTAGAGAAGGCCCCCTCCTTCCTTCCCAGAGCGTGGCCTCCCTCCTCCCTCTTCCCTCCTCCCTATCTCCTCGGGGCTCTTCTGACCTCCTGCTTGCCCACCTCGCTGGAGTATGGTCTGTGCATGCACAGCACACTTGGACCCCGCCCCCCCCGCCCCGCCCCAGCTTCTTGTCCCGCTCCCTGGGTAGCTGGCCAGGGAGCTTCTTGAGCCTGGGTTCCTCTGGCTGTGTTGCATTCAGCTCCCTCCGCTACAAACTAGGACTGGTGATGCCCCAGGCTGAGACGTCCGTATGCCTAGTACACACAGTGTGTTCACCGTCTCTACTTTTGCTTGCCAGGTGCACTGGTGGGCGATGCCTCCCAGGACACCGGCCTGACTCTGTTGAGGCTTTGATCCCACTGGTTCTTCTTCAGGCCCAAGCAGGCCTTCGTACCATTCCTGGCCCAGCTTGCATCCTCCCCATTCCAGGCGGGGCCTCCTGATTTCTCTTGGTCTCTGCAGCCCAAGTTGCAGAAGTATGGGCACGGGGACCCTTCCTTAGTGTTCTCGGCTGCCCCAGACACTGAGGATGGAGCAGGAAAAGCAGAGGGGCTGTGGGAGCCATGGGGGACTCTCCGAGCATCAGAGGGAGAGGCAAGAATGGGTCAATCATCCCCCTTCTCCTCCAGACCAGCCTTGGACCCTGCGGTGTCCTGCCCAGAGGGTATGTGCACCCCCTCAGATGCCAAGGAGAGCTGCTGAATGTCGGGTCCTTGAGAGAGGACGGGCTTCCCCGATGAGCTCGATGCTTTGTGACCACCTAGAGGGGTGGGATGGGGAGGGTGGGAGGGAGGCTCAAGAGGGAGGGGATATGGGGATATATGTATACGTATAGCTGATTCACTTTGTTATACAGCAGAAGCTAACACTATATTGTAAAGCAATTATACTCCAATAAAGATGTTTAAGAAAAAAAAAAAGACCTCCCCTTCCCAGCGCACACAATAGTCATGCAAACCGGACTCCACGTCTTTTCTACACTAGTGGCCACTGATTTTTTCTTTTTTAATTTTTATTTTATATTGGAGTATAGTTGATTAACATGTTGGGTGGCCACTGATTTCTATCTTCACAGTTCTTCGGACAGCTTACCTTTGCAGCTTCCTGGCTTCCGCGGGGCTCTCCCGCCATTAGAATAACTAGGGGGAACAGCCCTCTGTGTGAGTGAGGGGACCTCACGTCTGCAGAAAATCCTCTCTTGTATTTATCTCCATCCTTGCGTATTCCTCTCTGCCCCTCTGTCTGAATCGGCCGTCCTTTGCTAAGAGTAATTTCAAAGTTTCAGGTCTTGGGAGATGGAGGGCTGGGTCTGGGGATAGAGATGGAAAGAGTTGAGTGGCCCTAACAAAATGAAAGGAAGAAATTGTCAGTGTTCCTTCGAGGCGGGGAGCAGAGGCAGAGGGGTGAATAAGCTGGGAAGGAGAAACTTGCGGGGAGCCGGGGGACCAGGGCAGGAGAGGCCCCGGCCCCGGGGGGCAGAAGGAAGGGGGCACCCCAAGTCTCAGTAATCGAGAAAAATAGTGTCTTAATGCCACATTAAAAAACTCGAAATTACTGAAAAAAAAAACCCACAATGAACAAAATATCAACATTTTAAATACAGCTTCACCTGTGCAGAGCCATATTAGAGACAGAGGCAAAAGGAAAAATCATTAAGAATGATCCTGTCTCTTTAAAATGTGGATGTTTTATTCATCATGGACTCTTTCCCATTACTCTTTGCATTAAAACATTATTTATCTTGATTTCTGGCGCGCTCTTCAATTCTGCACCCAAGGTGAGTGACTGGCTTGCCTCACGCTGATCCAGCCCTGGGAGGACGGTGGGGCCGGGAGCACACAGTGAGGCCACCGTAGGACCTCTAGCCGTTTCATCGCTGCGATGGGACGCCCTGCAGCCCCCGACTCCAGGTGAATCTCTCGCACACACAGGGGCCTCTCGTGAGTTTTTTCTCGTGGAGATTCAGGGGAAGCATTGATGGACGCCAGACGAGCAAAGGCAGCCCGTGTGAGGTGACCCTCAGACTGGGCAGATGGGGACAGAGGTGGGTGTGGCTCTTCCTCAGCCAGGGCTTGGGGCTGAGCTCACTTGCCTAGGGCAGCTGGGCTGGCTGACTTCCAGTCACAGAGGTGACGCCAGCTCCCTGGCTGTCCAAGGCGGACCCCTTTGCCTTAACCTGCCCTGGTCATTACTCATCTATGGCCGGGGGCCTCCCCAGCTAACAGGGCACCTCCGATCCAAAGGGCTCTTTGGGGCGGCAGGCTCTTTGCAGCTGAGGGCGTTTGAGTCTGTCGTAGCCCCCAAACTAGTGCTCAGTTTTGCAGCTGGAGGGCCGTCATTTCGGTTCGTCACTGCTTTTCCAGGGATTAATACCTGCCAAGAAAGCTGCCTCTCTCTCTTCGCATGTCCTGGGTAGGCATCGCTAACGGACCCCAGATGCCAAGCCCAGAGGCCCCCCTAACCCCCTCCTAACTCAGGGCGTCCAGGCTAACTTACACGGGAACTGGCGCCAAAAGATGAACTTCGTCATCTTTAGCTGTGTCACTGCTTTCCTCCCCTCTCCTTGGTGGTGACGCTTTTGTGCTTGAAAGTCTCCTGGAGGGAAGGTTTGTGGATAAGAACTTATGGGGAAATTTGTATTAAGGCAGCAAGATGACAAGTGCAACCACGAATTTGTGGATATAAATACACTTCTATACATTCACCAAAACAACCCCAGCAGTCTAACTAAGGACCCGCTTTATAGGTTGTAAGTTTGTAATGAAAGGCACTGTGCGGTTGATTTCTGCAAGTGCTAGTCACCTGAGAAATGTTTCAGGATCACTGACAACAGCAGTTTCACAAAATTGTAACCATTCACTCTGCTTTCCCCCAGGTCCTGTGCAACTTTGAGCCCACGCTGCCCCGTACCTGAGTTTGAATTCCAGCTCCACTCTGGGGACAACTTACTTCTTTGAGGCACCGTCTTCTCATCAGCCAGGTGAGAGAAGAGCTTTCTCTCAGGTTGCTGGGAAGATTAAATACGTTCATGATTCATAGGGCTTGGCACGGGGCATGCAGTAGGCACCTAATAAAGGCTGGCCCTCCCTTCTGGTTTCACTTCCCTCCCTTCCCTGTAGGGTCCTCCATCCAAAAGGTGATAGCTTTCTGACTGAGTCCCTCCCGGTCCCATCTTAGACTTACTCTTTTTTTTTAAAAAAAGTTATCATCTTAGACTTACTCTTTTTTTTAAAAAAAAGTTATTTTATTGAAGTATAGTTAATTTACGTTGTTGTGTTCATTTCTGCTGCACAGCAAAATGATTCAGTTATACATATATACACTTTTTTTCATTTCATTTCTTTTCCATCATGGTTTTATCACAGGATACTGAACATGGTTCCCTGTTCTATACAGTAGGACCTTGTTGTTTATCCACTCTCTGTATAATAGTTTGCATCTGCTAATCCCAACCTCCCAGTCCATCCGTCCCCTCTCCCTGCCCCCTCCTCCCCCCCGCGTTGGCAACCACAAGTCTGTTCTCTATGTTAGACTTACTCTTGATTTGAATGTCCAGATCCCCAAACCTCGGTGCAGATAAATGAAAAATGAAGTTGAAAATTTATACCAGGGGCAGATGGAGGTTTTGGGGAGCTTCTCACAAAGCTGGAAACTCCAGTTTGGGCTCAGGGCCATGGAAGGGTTCTAGACAAGGGAGGGGGGCTGAATTTCAGAATTTCACAGGCAGCGAGCTGGGGCCTGGGGACCACTGCAGGCTTGTGCCTCAGGGTCCAGACCCGATTCCTTCCTCCTGGGAGTCGTGTCCACTGGCTGTCTGAAGCCCCAGGAGTGCAGCCTGGGTAGGGACGCGTGTGGGGAGGGCGTGGGCTGCCCTGATCCCCTTCACCCACACTCGGGTTTGTCAGCTGTGGGTGAAAGCCCTGCATTTTGCCAGGGCTGCTCTTGAAATCCAGCGGACACCCCGCCAGGAGCTCCCCTACATGTGCGCTGCCCTGGGACTGAGAGGCCGCCCGAGCCCATTGGCTGGAGCCAGACGATGCGAAGCTGGGATCCAGGCTGGGCCCTGCCAGATACGCCCGAGTGCGCCCAGCTCAGGGATGAGACCTCCCCCAGCAGGGACCGGTCCCCACCCACCTCCCCTCCCTCCCCTTTCTCCTCCCCTCCCTCCCCTTTCTCCTCCCCATCCGGCCTTCTCCCCCCCCCCCCCCCCCCCCCCCCGCGCCCGGCCCCGCTTCCTCCCCTCCACCCTTCCCTCCTCCCGCTTCTCGCCCTCCCTCCCTCCCTCCTCCAGCCTCCCCAAGGGTGGCTGGGCTCTGGAAGGCTCTTTTCCCTCTGGAAGTGTCTGCTCAAGTCTACGCACCTCCCCCACCCCATGCTAACGCGGGCTCAGCTGAGACATCCCCTTGACGGAGCTGTCCAGTTGCCTGGAAAGGGCTGACAGCAGACACAGCCCTGGTCGGGCAGAGCAAGTCCCCAGCCAGCTGGTGAAGGGATGGGCCCGAGCCAGGTAATTATTGCCTGGTGCAGAGGTCGAAAGCCGCAGAGCGGCGGATGTACTAATGAAACACAAATGGGACATCTGTGTTCAGGAGTTCAGCAAACCATGGAAAACCCAACTTTGCCAAGTGTTTATGTACTACCGAGAGCAGAATCGCTCCTTCCAGCTATGGGAGCAGTAAACACACCACAGCCATTTTCCCCCCTTTGCTTCTGCACAGATTCTTTACC
>NW_020837965.1:20431035-20553535 GCF_003676395.1 Aethalodelphis obliquidens
CTGGAGGTGTGTTGGCAGGTGGAGGGCCTTTCCGCAATGGCTCTGAGGGCGAGGGATTTGGGGGAGGGGTGGGGGGGGGGGGGGGGGGGGGGTGACAGGAAGTTTCTCCTTCCATCTCCTCTCACGGCTTGGCTCTGAGCCAGACCAGGACCTTCCTTCCTTCAGCAGTGTCAGTGGGCCTGGAGTGAGGACCCATCTGGAGCCAGGGCCAAGGGGGCTGACGTAAGGCGCCAAGTCCGATGTATTACAGAATGTTCTGGAGTAAGGGGTGATGCCAAGCAGCCTGGCTTCTCCCAGACCCACCATTCGCTCCCCGGGCTACCTCGGCAAGTCACATGACCTCTGGGGCCTCAGTTTCCACGCCTGTAGAGGGAGGATGTGGCTCACGCCACTGTATTCGTTCAGATTCTTTGGGGGCACAACCAACAGACATGTGCTCTGACTGTCTTATCCAACAAAGGAGACTTTACTGCGGGAAGGGGGAGTTCTGCGGAATCGGAGGAGGTGCTGGCTCAGGAAGGACGGGAAGCAGGGCGGCCCGGGGACCTGGCCAGCAGGAGGTGGTGGCCATCACCTGAGCTGGCCCTTACTTGACTCACTACAGTGTCCCCGCCCCAAGTTTTCACACAGTCGTGGTTCGGTTTCCAAATCCTGGGGGGCAGACTCTGGCCCAGCCGCTTGGGAGTGGGGTAGGCACCAGAGATGTGGCCACGCAGGGTTAGCCCCTGCTTCGGGGGCTACTTCTGGAGGAGAGGGGACCACAGAGTACCAGCCGGCCACCACTGCAACGCTGGAATGTGCAGTCACGCATAGGGCACTTATGTCATCTGATGGTCTGAAGCCAAGACAGCCCGGGGACCTGACCTCCCCACACCAGCTTCCCTCCTTGCTCCTGACTCGGCCTCACTTCCAGCCTCTCGTTCACCTCTGGGACTGATGCCTGAGCTGGTCCTTTTAGGAGCACACCTCGACTGTGGTCCCCATATGCCCTCGGGGGATACTGCTGCTTCTGTCACCATGACAACCAACACGCACCAGGCCCTTGCTGGGTGCTAGCCCTAGAGCCTCCCAGAGTGTTTGCTGGGTGCTGGTTGCAGAACTGGGGTCTTCACTGGAAGTTGCTGGGGCCCATGGCAGTGGCACCAGGACTGCCCTGGTTAATGGGGGTGGGGCAAGGGCGGGGGCTGGTTGGGTTTCCTGAGGCCAAGGCAGGGCCTGTACCTGCCTAGGCAGTGCGGCCCTGGGAGCCCAGCCACGGGGAACCAGTCCCTCTAGCGGAGGCTATAATTCCAGTGAGGCCTGTGCAAGTGCCTTTCTGAGAAGTGCCGGAGCGCGGGCCACAGTCAGGGCCAGGGGCCAGGGGGGCGGTGCTGGGGATAGATCAGAGCAGAAGCAGGTCAGGAGTGCGGGGGGTGGGGAGGGTCCTGAACAGCCTGGCGGGACCAGGACTTGCCTTCCCCGGCGCCCTCCCTACCCTTCCCCGGTGAGTTGTAATCCCTGGGCTGGAGGAGGGAGATTCATAAAGCTTAGGCATTTGCCAGAACAACAACTGGCCAGACCAAGAGTTCTACTGGAGACGTGGCGGAGCGGCCAGTAAATCCGCCCAAGGCTGCTTCATCCTGAGCTGTGTGAGCCCGTGGCTCCCGGGAGGAAATCACCAAGGACAGGGTTGTACGTCTTTCCCAGTCAAGGCCTTACCAATTCTTGTTACTCATTTCCTCAATTTCCTTAGGAAATGCTGAGAATGCTTTGCACATAGACAAAAGCATTCACGCTCAAAGCTCCCATGTGAGCAGGTGTGGCAGACACCCCTGAGCTCGCCGTGAATCCATTCCTCCTCCCCTGGGGCTGGGGTCTGATTTCTTCAGGGTCCATCCTCCTCCACCTGGCCTCGGCTTTGTGAGCTGTGATTGGTATGAGGTTCCCACTCCCCTTGACGACGAGGCTGGGCAGCTGACTTTGCACATCTGAAGTCGGCGCCACCTCAGGGTCCTTTGTATGTGGCGCAATGAACCTCTTTATTGTTTAAACTTCTTTGAGTCCGTGTTTCCGTTACTTGCAGCCCAAAGCCTCCCAGTGGATCCTGCACAGGAAGAGTGACTTTCTGCTTTTATGGAAGACTAACTCTGAGGCACGAAACCTTCACAGGAACGACAGGTTCCATGGACGCTGTCACATTTGGTCCCCACGGCAGCCCTGAACAGGGTAGGTGTGGCATCAGCTCCACGTTTCAGATGAGGATGACAGGCCAAGGACAGACCGCTCCATGGTGGTACGGCCAGAACCCAAACCAGGAGAGAGGGGTGGAGGACAGCAGGGGACAGCAGAGATCATCCTGGGCCCTGACAGCAGAGAGGGAAATTGAAGCCACACCTGAGCTGGAGGAAGCCATGCATCATGCGGCTTCAGGAGCTCAGCGTGGCCAGTGCTACTGTGGGCAGGGGCACTCCCTTTAGTAATGACAGTGCTTACTCTGTGCCAACTACTACCCTAGATCTCCTGGAATCCCCGAGGTGCCCCATAAGATTGTTCCATATCATTTACATTTTAGGCTAAAAAACCAAAGTGAAAAAATGTAAGTGGGGGCACCTGAATTGGAGCTCATTTCTGCTAGAGCTTTCTTTTTTTTTCTTGGCCGCACAGAGCTTTTGGGATCTCAGTTCCCGACCAGGGATTGAATCCGGGCCACTGCACTGAAAGCCCAGAATCCTAGCCACTAGACTAACAGGGAACTCCCTGCTGGAGCTTTTAACCATGGTGCTCAACTGAAATTACTACCTCTCCACACAGAAGGCCCTCACATAAAGGTTATGGGATGGAGCTGAGACCCAGTGCGGGATAAAGGGCAGCGTGTTGATTCCGGGTTCAGCAGGCATCTTACCCAGGGAGCGCTTCAGGACCCAGACTGCTAGCAGCTCCTGGGACGGACCTTGTCTCCGTTGCTCCAGCACCCCAAGGCCTAGCGCAGTGCCTGGCAAGCAGGAGGTGCTCCACTGGTGTTTGTTGAGTGAATGCATGAGTGTCTGTAGTGGCTGGATTATCCCAAAGCAGCTGCTTAGAATGAGAAAGTCAATGATGGGCCAACAGGGGCTTTAGATCAGAGACTCTTGGATTACAGATGTGGAAAGAGGCTCAGAGGAGGTCTAAGATCACACGGTGAGTTGGGGGAAAGCAGGACTAGAATTTGGATCTCCTGCCGTCCAGTCCATTGTGGCCCAGAGCTTCAGGTTTTATCTGCAGGGACCCCACTTGGTCAGGAGCGGTGGGGGAGGGGAAGGAGGCAGCGGGTGTGCGTGTCGGTGGGGGAGGGGTTGGGGATGAGCAGGGACCTCCTACGAGAGGGGGGAGCCGCCAGGAGCTGTGGTCCCTCTGAGGGCCTCGTGAAGAGGGGCACTGGGGTGCTCTGACCTCCTGCTTTGCCAGGGCCCTTCTCTGGCTGTCCTGGCTGAGGAGTTGCCATTGGTGGCTGTCGTATTGAGAGAATGTTCGGGAAAGTAACGTTTACTGGACTTCCTTTTAGCTCCAAGCTGCCAAACCTTGGGGGTGGTATCTGGAGTGAAGAGATGTCGCAACAGTCTTGCACTGGAGCGGAGAGAGGGGCCGTGACAGTGGCCCGTGGTGTTTCCCTGCCCTGGGGCCCCCAGCACCCCCTGAGCGGGCAGGACCGACGGGAGAGGCTCCATGGGGCTTGACTTTGTACTGCCAGGGATGAACTTTGCTCGAAAGTGCTCTGTAGGCAGAAAGAGGAGTAGAAAAGGGCTTTCGTGCGCTATTTCAGGATTGCTGGCCCTGAACACTTATCACTTACTGATGCATATAATTTGCCTGATGACTCAGTTTCATATATTTTAGTTTCCAAAGATAAACAGTTTTTGCATATTTCCTGCAAATGGGGGTTATATTTAATAATCTCAGGGTAGGAGGCCCGGGTGCTGGAGACAAGGCATTCGAGGAAGGCAGAGGGCTTGGGGCAGCTTGGGCTCAGCTGGGGTCATGGCACAGGCTTGGAATTTTGGCGGGTGGTGTTTGGCCTGCAAGGCCTATGGGAAGAGATGCGAAAGGCTGGCCCAGAGATACGCTGGTTTTGGAGGTGGTGGATGGAGTGGGTACGGCCTTCGACCTCTTTACAGGCCCACTGGGCTGTGGTCAGGGGCAAGGCTGGGCTGGACGTCAGCGTGGGAACCCTGGGGTTTTGAGCCAAGGCAAAGAGCCTCCCCTGCTGTCCACAGAGTCCAGACCCAGCCCTGGCTGGCCGTCTCACTGCATCTGGTCACAAGCAGGTTGGCTTGAAAGGAGTGACACATCCACTTTAATGACAGTCAGAACCCTGAGTTGGAGCCCTGGGAGGCGGTCTGGAAGCTCTGGGAGACAAACCTGCCAACAGCAGGGGCAAATGTGGGCTCCAGCTCCGGCTCTGTTACTGACTTGGGTGCAACTTGGACAGAGAGTTTAATCATTTTGAATCTTGACAGTAATATTTACCTGATGGGGTTCCTCAAAAGTTCGGATGATATATGACATGTAACAGCACCTAGCACAATGCCTGGCACAGAGTGAATGCTCCACAAATGCTTCTCCCCCAGATGTGTACTTAGAGGTGTATTAGATACTCGGGGTGATTGAAAATATGTGCTATGCATTTCTCTCCTTAAGGACTTTGTGTCTAGTTAAAAAAGCAAAGCACACCTTCAAGGAAGTTCGGCTGTGATGGTCAGAGAGGGTCTGATTCGGTGGTCATATTTGTCAGGACTCGTGGTGGCAAGCGACAGAAACCCAGTTCAAACGGCTTGGGCAGATTCTTGTGACCAAACGGGCCAAGGGTATCCTCCTCTGCAACTGGCTTTGGGGGCCCAAGTGATGTTGCTGGGACTTGGCCTTGCTCCTGCTGTCTCCTGGAGGGCTCCATCCTCAGGCAGGCTGTCCCCACGTAGCACCAGGCTGGCTGTGGGAAGCTCCAGGCTCACATCCGCCTTCTCAGAAGTGTCAGTGAGAATAAATGCTTCCCTTTCCCTTCAGCCCCAGTGAAATGCTTAGAAATGAATCTTGTTGACTCAGCCTGGCTTGGGCCATGTGCCCATCTTTGAACCAACATCTATGGCAAAGGGGCTACCTTTGGCTGGGTGGGTGGTAGATTGTCTGGGCTGGGTGGTAGATTGTCTTCATTCTCCTTTCCTATCAGAGGATTATACACCCACTCCCTCCCAAGCCACCTGGCTTGCAGTGTACCTCCCCTCCCCACTGACCTTGAGCTTGGTGAGGGACTTGCTCTGCTCAATGGCATGCAAGCAGATGTGATGTGTGCCATGTCTGCATGGAAGCTTTAAGAGATTTAACATTAAGGTTTCCGCCAGCCCCCTTCATCTTCTCCCTCTGCCACTAGGAGGTGCTGTCACACACAGAGGCTGTATCCAAAACTAAAGAAGACGCTAGAACAGAGCTCCCGCTAACCTGAAGCCTACGTGAAATGCAGGCGAGAAATAAACGTTTGCCATTGTAAGTCCCTGAGATCTGTCTGGGGATCATTTGTTACTACAGCACCACTCAGTAAAGGCTGACTGATACAAAGAGGGAATGGATGCTGGGCAGGCAGAAGCAGCAGACGTGTCCCAGAGAGGCAAGAAGGTGATAAAATCTAAAAGCTCTGTGAATTCATAGTCCCCAGGACAGACTTAGGACTTGAAACAGAGGTGGCCCATCGGCATTTGGTGAGTTTACTGAGGCTGCTGAATGAGGCGGCTCAGAACTTGGTTCTCTAGGCCATTTCTACACAGGCCAGACTGAGCGTTGTCCCAGATCCAGTATTCTCCAAGGGCTCCCTTTAAAACACAGTTCTGGGGACTTCGCTGGTGGCACAGTGGTTAAGAGTCTGCCTGCCATGGGTTCAAGCCCTGGTCCGGGAAGATCCCTCAAGCCATGGAGCAACTAAGCCCATGCACCACAACTACTGAGTCTGCGCTCTACAGCCCGCGAGCCACAACTACTGAGCCCACGTGCCGCAACTAATGAAGCCCACACACCTAGAGTCCGTGTTCCGCAACAAGAGAAGCCACTGCAATGAGAAGCCCGTGCACCGCAAAGAAGAGTAGCCCCCGCTCACCGCAACTAGAGAAAGCCCGTGCACAGCAATGAAGACCCAATGCAGCCAGAATAAATAATAATAAATAAATAAATAAATTTATTTAAGAAACAAAAGTCCATGGGGCTTCCCTGGTGGCGCAGTGGTTGAGAGTCCGCCTGCCGATGCAGGGGACATGGGTTCGTGCCCCGGTCCGGGAAGATCCCCCCCATGCTGCGGAGCGGCTGGGCCCGTGAGCCATGGCCACTGAGCCTGCGCGTCCGGAGCCTGTGCTCCGCAACGGGAGAGGCCACAGCAGTGAGAGGCCCATGTACCGCAAAAAAAAAAAAAAGCTCACAGTCCCAGTCGTATTACTTACTTGCTTAAAATCCCTCAGCAGGTCCCCACGGCCGCAGTCCTGACCCCCGAGCAGGCCACACATGGCCCACCTTGACCTGTCACAGAGCCTAGTCACTGTGCATGCCTGTAAACCAACCCCCCTTTCTTTGCTTGCATGGGGACAAATCCGCCATCATGCCGCAGCTGGACTATGGCTATAACCCCTGAACTGCTTCCGCTCAGCCCCTCCAACCCACTCTCCACTCAGCCGCTCACGTGATCCTCTCCAGATGTAATCACGTCATGTCGCCCACCCACACTGAGCTGTCACGTGTTCAGGGAAACCCAAACTCCTTGCCATGGTGAGGATTTTCCCAAGCTGACCATGACCCCGAATCCCATCCCCCATGTTCTTTTTTTGCGGTACGCGGGCCTCTCACTGTTGTGGCCTCTCCCGCCGCGGAGCACAGGCTCCGGACGCGCAGGCTCGGCGGCCATGGCTCACGGGCCCAGCCGCTCCGCGCCATGTGGGATCTTCCCAGACCGGGGCACGAACCCGTGTCCCCTGCATCGGCAGGCAGACTCTCAACCACTGCGCCACCAGGGAAGCCCCACCATGTTCTTCTTATGGTGCTGCCCTGACACTCCTCTCATTGAGAGGTGGGGTCTTTTTCCCGTCTTCTTAAATTTGGGAGAACTTTGGACTATGGTGGAAAAGACACTCTTTCTGAGGGCAGATCATATCACAGGTGATGCAGCCTGGTTTTCATGGGACACTCATCCTTGGAACCCAGCCACCACGCTGGGAGAAAGCCTGAGCAGCCTCTGGAAAGGCCCACATGGAAAGGAACTCAGACCTGTAACACAGAACTGTAGCCAACACATGAGTGAGACATCTTGGAAGGGAACTCTTCAGCACCCCTGTCCAGCTGCCCCAGCTGACACCACGTGGGGCAAGGACAAGCTTTTTCTCATGAAATTGCATATTCATGAGAAAAAGAAATGACCATGGCTGTTTTTGTTTTTTAAATTAATTGTTATTGGAGTATAGTTGCTTTATAATGCTGTGTTAGTTTCTGCTGTACAGCAAAGTGAGTCAGTTACATGTATACATATATCCCCTCTTTTTTAGATTTCCTTCCCATTTAGGTCACCACAGAGCACTGAATAGAGTTCCCTGTGCTCTACAGTCTGTTCTCATTAGTTATCTATTTTATACATAGTAGTGTATATATGTCAATCCCAATCTCCCAAGTCATCCCAACCCCCTTCCCCACCTTGGTATCCATATGTTTTTTCTCTACATTTGTGTCTCTGTTTCTGCTTTGCAGATAAGTTCATCTGTACCATTTTTCAAGATTCCACATATAAGTGATATTACACGATATTTGTTTTTCTCTTTCTGACTTACTTCACTCTGTATGACAATCTCCAGGTCCATCCATGTCTCTGCAAATGGCACAATTTTGTTCCTTTTTATGGCTGAGTAATATTCCATTGTACATATGTACCACATCTTCTTTATCCATTCCTCTGTTGATGGACGTTTAGGTTGTTTCCATGTCCTGGCTCTTGTAAATAGTGCTGCAATGAACACTGGGGTGCGTGTATCTTTTTGAATTATGGTTTTCTGAGGGTATATGCCCAGGAGTGGGATTGCTGGGTCATACATGGTAGTTCTATTTTTAGACGTTTGACTAAAGAACTCCATACTGTTCTCCATAGTGCTTGTATCTACTACATAGATACCATGCAGGGAGGGGGAATTCACTCTCTCTGCCTGAGAAGCTGGGACATCTGTCTTCTCCTACCCTCAATTGGGACTTATACCATCCGCCCCCCGGTTCTAGGAATTACACCACTGGCTTTCCTGGGTCTCCTGCTGCAGATGACAGATCATGGGACTTGTTAGCCTTCATAATCACATGAGCCAATTCCTTATATCTTATATATCTATACCTATATCTATAGCTATATCTTTCTAACTCCTATTGCTTCGGCTTCTCTGGAGAACCCTAACATATCATGTCTCCCCAACTTTTTTTAATTGAAGTGTAGTTGATTTGCAATGTTGTGCTAGTTTCAAGTGTACAGTAAAATGATTCAGCTATATATATATATTATATATATAAAAATATATATATCACTTTTCAGATTCTTTTCCCTTATAGTTTATTACAAAATATTGAGTATGGTTCCTTGTGCTATATAGTAGGTCCTTGTTGGTTACCTATTTTATATATAGTAGTGTGTGTCTGTTAATCCCAAACTCCTAATTTATCACCGCCCCCCTTCCCCTTTGGTAACCATAAGTTTGTTTTCTATGTCTGTGAGTCTATTTCTCTTTCGTAAATAAGTTCATTTGTACCATTTATTTATTTATTTATTTATTTTTGCGGTACGTGGGCCTCTCACTGTTGTGGCCTCTCCCGTTGCGGAGCACAGGCTCCGGATGCGCAGGCTCAGCGGCCATGGCTCACGGGCCCAGCCGCTCCGCGGCATGTGGGATCTTCCCGGACCAGGGCACGAACCCGTGTCCCCTGCATCAGCAGGCGGACTCTCAACCACTGCGCCACCAGGGAAGCCCTGTACCATTTTTTTAGATTCCACATATAAGCGATATCCTATGATATTTGTCTTTCTCTGCCTGACTTACTTCACTTAGTATGATAATCTCTAGGTCCCTCCATGTTGCTGCAAATGGCATTATTTCATTCCTTTTTATGGCTGAGTAATATTCCATTGTATATATACATATACCACATCTTCTCTACCCATTCATCTGCCTATGGACATGCATTCCCCAACATTTAAACTGGTGC
The DNA here is from genome assembly GCF_003676395.1 of Aethalodelphis obliquidens. Classification (NCBI taxonomy): domain Eukaryota; kingdom Metazoa; phylum Chordata; class Mammalia; order Artiodactyla; family Delphinidae; genus Aethalodelphis; species Aethalodelphis obliquidens. Next base: position 20,440,252 of record NW_020837965.1, read on the forward strand.
TTGGCACGTAGTAGCAACATGACAAATATTTGTCAGATGAACGGACAGCTCTGCTTTAAGCAGCCTCTGAGGTCCGGGCTGCTCTGTCTCCATAAGGCTGCTCCAAAGCTTCTTCTTTATTGCTCATGCTCACCCATTTCCAGAGACTCTGCTCGGCATGCCCTCCTCCAGGGAGCCTCGACCCTCCGGGCTGGGCCAAGTGCTGTCTGCTCCCCAGCAGCTCTCTGTGCCCGGCTGTCACAGCACTGCCCTGTGATAGCGAGGGCCCCTGTGGTGGCTCCCACCTCCCACAGGCTGTCAGCTCCCTGGGGACACGGAGCCTCGCAGCCTGGGTGTGAGGTCAGCTAGGACTCTGGAATGCCACCCAGGCGAGGCTCCTGGGGGGCAGGGGGCAGGGGGCAGGGTAGCTGGCTCTCCCGGGGTCAGGACCCTGCACTGTGTCAGGTGGACCCGATTCCTGCCTCCCGGCTTCTGTGTTTGTTCCCTGCTGTCCTCCCTCAGTGGTTAGCTAAGCTTTGGAGGAAGTTACGGCCAGATTCAGGTGTGATCGGGGAAGCTCTGGAAGGAGCTGGGTCTCCCCATGTCCCCTGTGGTGGGCAGGGGGAGGCAGCCTCAGAGATCCCCAAGGGCCAGGGCTGAGACTCAGGGGTCAGAGCGAGGGTCACTCGGTCTCGCAAACTTTCTCACTCAGAGATTGTCTTTTCAGGGATAGACTAGGATGTGGTTCTGGGATGTGCTGTCGTTGTAGCCATTTTCCTGGTGGAAAACACGAGGAGCAGTGGTCCTCCGGCTGCTGGGGACCCGTGGGCCGCCGGGGAGATGGCGCTGCCCAGCCCTCGCACCTGTGGCCACTCCTCCCCCCGAGGATCTAAAGCGTGCACTTCCCCACTGCTCCTCACACCTTCATCGCGCTGCAGGCCTGGCGGAAGCAGTGCTAGACACTGTGGCCAATACTTCTTCTTCTTCAGAACCAGTTCTAATGACACCCTGCGGGTAGGTGTCATTGCCCCCATTTTCCAGATGAGGGGCCCGAGGCTGAGAGAAATGAACCAGTAGAGGCAGAGCCAGGACCCGAGCTGTGCTTGGGCCCCTCCGCAGTCCTCTGGCACCTTCCGGTGCTCCCTCCCTGCTGCAGGCCCATCTCCTCCCCGCAGGAGGGAGGTTGGGTTTCCTCTGCCAGGGATGACAGCTGGGTTCAGAGACTCATCTGCAGGGTACAAAGAGCTATTGTGCTCTTGTCCGTTCAACACACAAGGACATCAAGACCCAGAGAGATGAAAATGGACTTAGCAGCACCCCTTGGTGAACCCAGCTCCTGACTCCAAACCCCGGTCTGTTAAAAGCCCAAAGCTGGGCAGAGCTGCCAGGGCTGGTGCGTGGGGATGCGGACGGTCTCCTGCTCCTTCCCTCTCGGCCGCATCCACATGTCTGCTCAGCTCCTTTCCTTCTTCCCCAGCTCCTCTCTCCACCCCAGGACCTTAGCATGTCCCCTTCCCTCCGCCTGGAACAGTCTCCCCTCTTTGCCCACCCCTCCTGGCTGTTCTTACACTGCCTATTCTGTGAGTTGCACTGTCATCATCACTTCCTCTGGGCATCCTTCCCTAACGTCCGCAGACCAGAATTCTTTTGCGTTTGTCCTTTAAAGCCCTTATCACAAGAGCAACGATTCACTTCATGCCCTGTCCCCCTCGTAGGTCATCTCCGTGGGGCGGGGGCCAGTGCCGTGGTGTCCACCTCTGTCCTCACACCTGGCGCAGGTGACTCTGCGAGGTGGTCGATACCCCTGTGCAGGGTGGATGGATGGATGGATGTTTCTATTCCCTTACTGAGGCCTTGAAACCAGCAATGGTGGGGTCAGTGCCTCCACAGGTGCCAGTGATCCCGGGAGGACCCCCAGAAGGTGGCCCACATAACCGTCCCTGTGCTGGGCAAAGCCTCCTCTGAACTAAAAATGAGATCCCTCTTTCTCCTCCCCTGCCCCTCGCTCAGTCCTACATCAGAAGCCACATTGGAGGCAATGACCCAACTGCCTCGTGCCCTTCCAGGGCCAGCCTGAAATGTCGTGTCCACAGCCTTTCTTGGAGGGGGATGTGCAGAGCAGAGGCCGAGAGGGGCACGTGTCTCTAGACTGACCTCTGCTGTCCCCGCCACATTGCCTCTGTCAGTAACTTGTAAGGTTCTCTGGGCAGCACGTCGGGGAGGCGTGGAGCCTGGCAGGTGGAATGAGGCCGCCCAGGGCGGGGTGGGGGGCGGAGTCTGCATTGTGCGGCTGGGCGGCCCAGGGCAACTTGCCTGATTCTCTGAGCCTCAGTTTCCCCCTGGGGAGCGTGGAGGCGATGATGTGTGATCGATGTGGGTGCGGGGGAAGGTCACTGCACTGTCTTCCTCACAGGCACCATGACTCGCAATCGCCACCGTCATCGCTGTCCTCTAACTTTGTGCTCTTTTCCAAAACACTTTCTCACCTAAAGGGCTTATTCGAGGACCTGGAGCCCCCTCCTCTCCCACCGTGGACCCCCCCCCCCCCGCTGTCCCTGTGGAGTCAGGGCACCAGGGGCCTTAGAACGAGTTCTGGCCCACGTGTCTGCTTTGGGGGCCCAGCCTTGTCCATGAGTGTGTCTGGTGTTAGCAAGGGCCCGGCACAGAGAAGCTGTTTGCTTCACCTTTGCTGAGTGAAAGCACGGGCTGAGGTCTTGGTGAGCGAAGGGGAGAGATGCCACCATCCTCCTCATTTACACCGAGGGACCGCTACCTAGTTCTCCCCACTTTGGCTGCTCTCAGGTGTTTCTCTGGCACTCCTCTTGTTTGGTCCTTTGTGGACGTGAAGCAAAATGACCCATCTCATTTAAATCCAAGCTCTTTCTCCCCTTTCCGTGCCTGTCCACTGCCCCACCCCCGCTCCCCAGCCTCCTGCAGGCCCAGTCCTGCCAGGCCCTGAGCCACTGGGCGCCCGGCTGGGAGGGTTCTGGAACTCCTCCCCTGCTGCCCAGGGATCTGGGTGCCCGTGAAGAATGAGGGGAGCCTCCCTCCCCAGCCCAGCCCAGCACCCCTGCCCCAAGCCCCCGACATGCTGCCTATTGTATGGTCACAGGATTTTGACTATGTCTTTTTATATATATATTATTTTCTGACTATAAAACTGATAAGTGTCTATTGTGGGAAATTTGGAAAACACACAAAATGACAAAGAAGAGAGTAACAGATAGCTACTGTTACCACTCTGGCATGTTGAATTTGTGCTGTGACTGCATCTCTTTGCTTTTCTTGCTTATGTTTATTTTATTTTATTGAAGGATAGTTGATTCACAATGTTGTGATTAATTTCTGCTTACAGCAAAGTGACTCAGTTATACATATACATTCTTTTCCATATTCTTTTCCATTATGCTTTATCCCGGGATATTGAATATTATTCCCTGTCTTGCTTCTGTTTTTGAGGTTTCCTCAACTTTGCCCTCTGAACTGTCTATCGAAGTTAAAATTTCTTCAGCCATGTTTTTATTTATTTTATTTATTTATTTTGTTAATTTAATTTTTATTTCATTTTAAAGTATAGTTGATTTTCTTTTTTAAAAATTTTTATTATTATTTAATTAAATTTTTTTTTAACATCTTTATTGGGGTATAATTGCTTTACAATGGTGTGTTAATTTCTGCTTTTCAGCCATGTTTTTAATTGCTTAGGTCCTTTTCTTCCCCTCTGGTTGTTCCTTTTGTTGTTTTGTTAGCATCCAGTCTTATTTATCAGATGTGGTATTTTTTATGATTTCTGTTGCTGTTTCCTTATAACTTTTTTTCTTTTTCTAACTTTTGTATCAAAGGCTTTTCTCCAGTTCCGGTGATCATGCGTGGTGATCCTTGGCTGTCCATCCGTAGTTAAGAGTGAGGCACTAAAAAGCTGAGTGGAAGCTCTGGGTGCAGGGGCGGGGCCTGTGCGCTGACGTTTCTCATAGAGGATGACTGGATGACGATCTGGTCATTTTTTTGGCAGGTTCCCAACTGTCAGGATCTGTAGATTTTCCCTCTTGGACGCTGTCCTCAAAGGGGAATCTCCAAGTCTCCCGCTGGGGCTGGGGCTGTGCGTGGAGGACAGGCAGGGACTGAACCGAGTGAGGACCGGGCGCCACGTGTCCCATCATATTCTCCAGGCAAGCTTTCTCTTAACCCCCTATTTCCAGTAGGGTGTTCACTGTGCCCGAGGTTGTTGAACCACAACCTTGTTCATTTTTACCACAAAGTAAACTTTATTCCAGTCTTCTCCTGGTGGTAGCAGGGGCAATTTCAAAGGTGCACAGGATGGGTGTGGGGAAGAATAGCTGGTTTGCCTGGGACCATCTTGGTTTTAACATCATAAGCCCTACATCCGGGAAACCCCTCAGGCCCAGGTGACTGGGACGGCTGGTGGGCTTGCTGTCCTCGCTCTGACTTTCCACCCGTCCTCTGTCTTTAGACCCATCTTAGCCTCCAGTCTTCAGTTCGTCCTTGGTCCTTCTGGCTCCTGGGTCTGGCTGGGCTTCTTTGAGGGACCTTGCTTACTTCTTGTTGCCCACCCTCCTCCCCACCCCTTGAAATCAATTAAATTTTAGTTCTCTAGTGTGCTAAGTCAATTACCACTGACCCATCAACTGTCCATCTTCCAAAATTTTGTTGACCTCTCTCATCGGCTGGGTAGTCAGCCCTGCTTTCTTTGTTCTTACGTGTTTTTAGCTGTTTTGTTCTCTTACCATCATTTAGGTGAGGTTCCTGAAACCAGAATAAATGCACATCTTTCACTCCTTTTGCCTAATGGCCAGGCCCTCTATGCTTCCATTTCAGCCACCATCCACTGGCCTCTCAGCTCTGAGGCTGACCACCACACCTCCTCCATCCCTAGTCCCTAGTTCTGCTATTTCATGATACTAAGTCTCTTCTAAAACCACAGCCGTTGAATTTTAGTTCTATATTTAAATGAATCCACTCCCTGCCGCTGATGCTTCCACCGTACCTCTTTCTGCTTTTGTTCTGTTGAGTTATCATGCTCACTAGTTGTTCAATAATGAGGAACCTCCTTCTCTTTCCAGAATTATGTTTCCTTGTAGGCCAGGATCTTTGTTTTTCTGTCTCTCTCTCCTTTTCCATCGCTTTCCCCTGAGGATTGCTGCATGGGTGCCATGTTAATATTGTCAGATTTCCTCCACTGGGGCAGCTCTGCCCAGGCCTCGTGGGCTGCCTTCAAATGCACTTGGGGAAATACCTGGGGGTGCGTGGGTGATGCCCTGTCTCCTTTCCCAGAATACTTCAGATCAGTTTCTTTGCAAGCTGCAGGCTTGGGGGGTGTGGATTTCTGTCCACTTTTCTATAACTTCGGGATGGTTGGGAGTGGGGGACGATTCAGCTGAGGGAGTAGGAGGTCTTTGTCAAGACGGGGGCGCTGTACTCCATGGTCTACGATTACGTAAAGGTCCTCTGCCAGGGTTTTCTTCCTTGGTTTGGGGTGGATCGCTTCCCATGATGGGCTTTAGATGGTTCTCCAGTTTGGAGTGGCCCCGAGGGCTCCCTTCTGTTGAGTTGTGGGACCCCCTTCTAACCCTGTCTCTGCTGGGCCATTAGGGATCAGGGCTGAAGAAGGGAGTGGCAGGTGGGCCCCTGGAGTGAGGGCCTAGAGAGCGTGGGGCAGGGACAGGGAGAGTGGCTAGGGGCTGGACATTCGGATGCCTGGGCCCGAGGGTGATGTCCAACTGGCCATCATTCACTCTGACTTACATTTTCAAGACCCTCCTGCTTGGGCCGCATAACTGAGAATGGTCCATGGGCGGTCAGTAGCCTGGCATGTGCCCCGTCTGGGAGAACTCCTTTGAGGGGTGTCATGTGGGTGCTCAGAAGCTATGGGAAGGCAGGGGACCGGCCCCAGCCCATGATCGGGGCTGATGTGCTGGGTGGACTGTCTGAGCTCCAAGAACTGACCCCTCACAGAACCCCCCTCCCACAATTCTCAGACCTCGGGTGTCACATCACCCCTTCTTCCTCACTCTGTGGGCCCCATCCATCTGCAGGCCCAAGGGGACCATGGATGACCAGACGGCTGGAGAAAATGACTGCCCATCCCTGGTCCACTGGACCAGCCTGACGACAGAGGGGAATGGTCACCCCAGGTAACCCTGTTATAGACCCCAGCTGCCCAGAATGAAGAGAGTTGCGGTGAATCTCCCTGCCCCCCACCTCCTCTGAAAGTGGACCTTGGGCTTCAATGCCTCTCCTCCTGGGAGCTCATTCCAGACACTCAAAGGGAGCGGCGTTTCCCCTTCAGTCCTCTCCTTGCCGCCCTGCTTTTATTGTCTCCACATACCTATTGCTCTGGGCTGCGGGTGCCTGTCGATGTGTCCATCTACCCCTCCCAGTGCGGGTACTGTATCCCATTCCCCCACCCAACCCAGTGCCCAGCACATAGTAGGTGCTCACTCTATTGAACAGACAGATGACTTCACTGAAAGCAAATAGGTCTCATCTTCACCGGTGCCTCTCCACCTGCCCCCACACACACCAGAGACCACACACACCGGGGCATGCCTTTACCGAGCGGGCGATTTTAAGGCTAATAGGATTCATTCATAATCACATAGTTAAGTAAAATTTATGTTTGGTGGAATCAGCCGGGCTCCCTGAGGGCAGCATAAACCAGAGGGATGCTTGGTTTCAAAGTCCCGTCTCCCCGTTTAAAATAGTTTGTCATTCTTTTGTGGCGATGGTTAAGAGCTCCTGGAGGCACATGGTTGCTTATTTACTGATCCACAGATGACGGATGGTATATCCCTGCTTTGTTTGGAAGGGAAAACTTGAACAGCTTGTCTGCACCTCTCCACTCGGACATTAAATCAACATGGCTCTATTAGTGGCCTTGGGATACCAGCTGAGCTGTCTCTGAGCCTGTCACCGTGATGTCTTCATCTGTAACCAGAGCAGACGTGAGCTCCTGGCAGCTTCGGGAGGTGACAACAAATCCAATTAGCTCCTCTCCACGGCTCTGCAGAACCGCTGCGAAACGGCCTGATGGGGAGGGTGCCTGCGGTACCCCGCACAGTGGGACGTGGCGTTCGCGGGAAGGAGAGACAGGGAGGGAGAGAGAGAGAGAGGAAGGGGAGGGAACAAAGGGACCCGAGCTTAATTGTTGGAGTGACTTTCTGCGTGAGTGGAGAGACCTCGTGCCAGAGCGGCCTGAAATGGGCCAGCCCCTGCGGGTCTTGGAGGGCTGACGAGGCCGCCGAAAGCCCAGCTGATAGAGTCAATCCCTACTTGAAGCCGTGCTTGACTTTGATGCTGGTTGTCTTGCAGCATGTCTTGATGCTGGACGAGCCAGTATCCCATTCCCTTCTTCCTCTGCCTCCTTTCCTGCACATCTCCTGTTCCCGGTCCACACACGGTCCGGAAAATAACACAACTTTGGGTGCTGGTGGGAGGAGAAAATTGGGTATCTCTCTTGGTCAAGGTGGGACCCAGAAGACAGGTTCTGTCTCTCGGAAGTGATGGAGGCGGGGGTGGGTGCATGGGCTGGGCGCAGGGTGGGGTGACATAGCGAGGGGAGAAGGTGCTGGAAGGAAGAACTGGGGACCGAGGTTGCAACTTAAAGCATCCGGTGGGCGTAGAGGAGGCAACGCCGGGTGCAGGCACTTGGCGGCTTACTCTGCGTGGAGAGGGTGGAGGGAAAAGGAAAAAGAAAGAAGAAAAAGAGCAACCTGCCCCCCAAAGCCCACCTCAAGGCAGCTCGCTGGGCTGAGAGCTCACGGAAGTTTCCGAGTTCCCGGGAGGAGCACAACGTGAATGGTCTCGTGGGACATTTATTTCTTAAGGATGACTCCGTTGCAAGCTCTGGGATGTTTCCCGCCACCACCCAGGCCTGGGTGCCCTTTCTGGAGTCAGGAGTTCTCTGAGCTCCACGAATAGCCAGAAATGGAGGGGGAGGGGGAGAGGGAGGCAGGAACTGGGGTGACATGGAAGGGGACCCTTGAGATTTCGGGAGGAATGGGGCCGAGAAAAGGGGGAAGGAGAGGAAGGAGGAATGGGCCTCTGAACACTGCCATCGTTGTAGACCTAGTTGGACAGGGATGTCTGGTCTGCATGGCCCTGCCCCGCCCATGGGAAAACGGGGTGGGCAGAGCGATGATGGAGTCAGGAGCCCTCGCCTGAGCTCACCCACCAGCTGGGCTGCCTCCCACACTGTCCTCACCCTCTCTGAGCTTCTGTTTTGCATGTTAACAGGAGTGAAGAGGGACAGAGCCCTTCTCAGAAGGTTGCCTGGAGGGAACTATAGGGGCAGCACCCGACAGGTACTCAGGTGTGTCTTTTTTCCCTTTTTGGCCTCATCTTTCTGGTTCTTCGGGGAGCGCCAAGATGGGGAAACAGGTCCCTGCCGGCAGAAGCCAGGCCTCAGAAATGCCTTCGGAGTTTCAACCACATGAAATGGGCCAGAGCCACTTCCAGGAAAGGGCTCGGTGCATGGACTCCTTCCCGGGAGGGGCAGCGAGCAGGAATTTGTAATCATCGCCTGCTGGAGCCAGCGGGAATGGAGTCAGTGGCTAATGGCTGGCAGTGCAGGGGTCTCTGCTGCCAGCTCGCCAGTGCGGCTGTCGCTTCCTGCCACAACCTGGTCCCATCTACCTGTGGGGGGCTGGCAGCAGCAGGGCCCTCGGGTGAGCGATGGCAGGGGGAGAGGCGGGAGAGGGGCGGGGCCGGGAGACGGCCTTGGGGTCCTTCTTTCAGGAGCAGTTTGCTGTGAGGGCACGTCTTCACAGTCCAGCTCATTCCAGATTAATTGGGCAGGGTATGGAGGCAGCTGGCTGTTGTGTAGAGCAACCAAAGATTCCGAGTGCGCTGGTGCACCGGCCGCCTTCTGGAACCGGCCCAGCGCTGCCAGGCACAATTATTTTCAGCAATGTCTTTCTGCCACCGAAACTTAGGACTGTGGACTTTGGCACGCGAGCTAAGTGCCGATTTGCAAGCTCACAGACTGACACGATCCTTGATGCGAGATGTTGTACCGGGGCCAGATGACAGGGAGACGGACCCCACCCGCTGCCGCGTGGTGGTTGGGCATGCTTGACGTGTGTCTGTGTGCGCGCGTGTGTGTGCGTGTGGGAGGAGGTGAGAATGAGGCTGTGGGAGCCAGGGACCAGCTCACAAAGGGTCTTACAGACCTACTGGAGAGTTTGGACTTCAGCCTGTAACAATGAGAAGGACCTCACTCATCTCAGCCGTCAGTCCCTCCAAAACGTCTCACAAGGTCCGCAAGGCCCCGTCAAGGGGCCCTGGGTGCTCCCACTGTGTCATTTGCTATCTCCCATAGTTTGTAATGTGTATGGTAATTCACTCTTTCCCTGCTGTTACCATGAGGTATTGAGCTTCTTGAAAGAAGGATCGTGTTTGTTCATAACAGTTCCCCAGCACCCAGCACAGGGCAGATGCGTTAGACCCTGAGTCGATGTCCGTGGAATGGTCCGCGCTTGATGGGAGAAATACAACCAGGTCATCAGCTAGTGTGGGCACCTGGGCCCAGGAAACCACATGGATAAAACCTCAGTGGTCCAGATAAGAGATGAGAAGGCTTAAGCTTGAGAAGAAGAGGTGGAGAGGAGGTGACGTATGAGCAGGTGTTTAAGAAACCGAATGAACAAGATCTGGCCACTCTTTCCACGTGAGGCGCCAGAAGGAGGGAGTCCAGGATGACTCCCTTTTTCCGTTTTGGGTGGTGGATGGTGGGCACACAGGCAAGGGAGGAGCAGGCGTTTGGGAGAGAGGAGTTCACCTGTGGGCATGCAGAGGCTGCAGGGGTGCCTGTGGGACATCCAGGTGGAAAATTCCCATCCTCTCCATGGGTCTGGACCTCCAGGAGGTACCTGGATTGGAATTACATGGGCCATTACCCGTGACCGTGGAGGAGCGTGGGCAAGGACACCCAGGGAGTGGCTGAGAACTGAGATGGGAAGTCAGTGATGGGGGAAGGAAGCAGTTGAGACCTGGGAAGAGGAGTCTGCACAGGATCTGAGGAGGTGTAGCCAGAGAGCTGCGAGAAGGGCAGGTGTGAGTGATGGTGCCTCAGGACAAATGAGCAGTGTTCAGATGGGGAGCGGGGATGGGGGAGGCCTGAACAGCAGCCTTGGGTGTGGTGTAAGTGGTCCCTGGAGACCTGGCTGTGTGCACTGTGGGTGGGGCTGCAGGGCGCCCCTGGTTACCAATGCGCTGCCACTTAGGACCACCGATCACAGCTGTGTCTGGAGCCAGGACCGAAGCACTGAGCGCTCCAGAGCCCGCCTTGGGGGAGGTGAGGACGGCTGGCAGTGGGGAGCCCAGGGCCTGGGAGTATTTATTCTGTTCAGGAGGGGAAGGTGGAAGAAGCCAGAAGACCACAGCAGAGTGGGTAATTCAGGGGAGGATCGGAACGTCAAGAGCAACTTCTCACTGAGTGAGACTGTTGCATTGTAAGATCTGCGGTGGCAGGAGCCATGGTGGTTGGGTCACTGGTGTGTCCCTAGTGCCTTGTATAGCACCAGACTCATAAAAGGTACTCAATGAATGCTCACTGGAGGAGTCAATGAACAAATGCTGACCCACTGAACTACAGCCACCCACGTGGGTAACAGTATTAGCTGCTTAGCCCATAACGGGTGACCAACACCAACTCTATCTAGACCATAGCAATGGCCCGTGGCCTTTCTGACAAAGAGTGTACATTGCAAGAATGAACAGAAAAGGATAACAATTGAAAGATAAAGCAAAGAGCTGAGTCTTCATATTCTGTGTGCAGGCGTGTTCCCATGCAAGGCGGGAATGCATGACCTCAATGCATGATGCTAACATTTCTTCAACTTGCTACAAATCCCCTTTAGCCCGCTTCCCCCTTTATCTTCCTCCTTCATGGCTCCCTCTTGCCAAGAGTACAGTTTTAGTCTGAAATTGCTCAGGGTTGGATGCCAAGTGTATAAATTAGACCTATCTACTCACTCATTCTTCTGCTCAGTTAGAGATGCAGCAGCATCACTGGTCCAGTCACAGTGCTGCCTCCACACCCATTCTACTCCTCATAGCCACCAAATCTCACCTAATTAATGCATATCCCTTCAATTTCACGCTATATCTACATAAACGTATGCATTGTATGTAAATATTATATGGTATTACTTTTGTATTTAAAATATTTCCTTAAAATCGTATAATACTATACATTCAATTCTACAAGTTGTTTCTTTCCCAATCCACATACTCTTTGATTCATCCCGGTTGTAAATAGAGACTTAGTTCATCTTATAAATTGCTGTATAGTTTTCCAATGCATGAACATGCCATTTTCTCTTCTCTAGATTCTCCCAATGATTAGCGTTTTCATTTTCAATTTAGCCATAACAAACGATGCTGTAGTGAACATTCTCGTACCTATCAGTTTGCATAAGAGTCTCTTGAGGGTGTACACTGAGAAATGGAATTGCTGTGCTGTGGAGTGTGTATGTGGTGGGTGCGAAAACACAGCCGCGCTAGTTTGCAGTCCCCCCGCCTCTTGTATCTTGGTTGGCCTCGTGACTTGCTTTGACCAACAGACTACCTCTTGATGGAAGGGGGGCTGCAACAACTTGTGTGACCTTGAGCAAGTCACCTGCTTGCCCACCCCCAAGCCACCAGCAACTTGATTCCTCTGCTCTTTACTATCCCAGCTTCCCCTTAGGGCCAAGGTCCCTTCTTAGTGAGAACAGCTGTCAGCCTGACAGCCTCTCCACGGACCAGCCATCCAACAGGGAAGAGAATGAAAAAGGCAGAGCAGTTTTTATAGCCCATCATCCCTTCCAACCCACCGAGGCGAGGAGAGGCCTGATGGGGGAGGGTTTTCATGAGTGTGGCTTTGTTCCACGTATTTCTAAGCCTTTCTTCTCCAGAGAGTTCTTTAGCCCTTCTGAGCATGAGCTAATGACGCCTGGTAGCACTCCCTCGGAAGGACCAATGCTCCCTGCATGTGCTGGGCACGTGGTCAGCCAGGAGTGTGACTAGGCACCTCGTGGGGGAGAAATTAGGGGAATCTCAGAGAAGATGCATCTTGGAAGGTCAATTTCTAACTTTCCTGTAGCCCCTTAAAACCCTCCTGGATCCAAGTTAGATGTGAAATGCAGCCTCTCAAGGACTTTCATGAACTGCCCCAGAAGCTCCTGGAACACACCCGGCTGTGTCCATCACACATTGATCCATGGCCACGCGAGACACCAGCTCAGGCCACCCCCCAAGTCTGCTTCCCACCTCAGCTCTGTCCAGTGTCATCTCCAGACAACCCCACCAGACATGGTCACATCACCTACAGCAGGCAATGATGTCGTCACTGCTCCAATAGGAGGGTCCAAACAAAACACAATTCACAGCACGGAACACCAAAATAGCAACCCAACGTGCAAATGTGGCACTTAAAACCCTCTTTAAAATTTTAATTTATTTATTTAAAACAATTTTAATTGAAGTATAGTTGATTTACATTATCATATAAGTTTCAAGTGTGCAGCACAGCGATTCAGTTATATATATATATATATATATATATATATATATATATATATATATATTCTTTTTCAGATTCTTTTCCCTTATAGGTTATTACATAATATTGAATATAGTTCCCTGTGCTATACAGGAGGACCTTGTTGGTTATCTATTTTACACATAGCAGTGTGTATTTAAAACTCTTCTGTGGGCTCCCCTGGTGGCGCAGTGGTTGAGAGTCCGCCTGCCGATGCAGGGGACACGGGTTCGTGGCCCGGTCCAGGATGATCCCACATGCCGCGGAGCGGCTGGGCCCGTGAGCCATGGCCGCTGAGCCTGCGCGTCCGGGGCCTGTGCTCCGCAACGGGAGAGGCCACAACAGTGAGAGGCCCGCGTACCACAAAACCAAACCAAAACAAAAAAGCTCTCTTCGGGCTTCCCTGGTGGCGCAGTGGTTGAGAGTCCATCTGCCGATGCAGGGAACACGGGTTCGTGCCCCGGTCTGGGAGGATCCCACATGCCGCGGAGCGGCTGGGCCCGTGAGCCATGGCCGCTGAGCCTGCGCGTCCGGAGCCTGTGCTCCGCAACGGGAGAGGCCACAACAGTGAGAGGCCCGCGTACCGCAAAAAAAAAAAAAAAAAAAAGCTCTCTTCTGTTTAAAAGTTAGACAAGTTTACCAGTCTCTTGTTTTTTAAGATCATTTTGGAGAAATTAAAATCATGATACACATACAAAGTCTCTCTCCTGTCCACACTGTCTTCATGTTTAACCAGTTCTTGCTCAAATGTGCTCGTCTGGGCATCTGTTTGAGCCTGGGTCCCCTTGTTTCTATCCCAACTGATGAAACCCCGCCATCACCCCATCTACATCCTCAGGGTCAAATGAAGGGTGAATCTCCTTCCTCAACTCAGCTTTCTCCAACTGCAAGTCCAAGAGGAAGGCAATACCTGACACTCCACCTCTGTACAGTTCCTTCACGCCTCTTCAGGACACCCTCCAGCTGTGCACTGATTAATTACCAACCAGATCTGAGAGCCCAGAGGAGCCCGCAGCAGAAGCAGCTGACCACCTCTGATGGCCCCTGCTGACCATGTTCCTCAAGTCAAAACAGTGCCCTCAGAGCCCCATAGTGACCCCCTTTTGGGTGGCAGTCTAGATCTTTGGTCACAGAGAGCAGCTTTATCCAGCTGGTGTACCTGGGAGGAGATAACCACGTTCAGAGAACACAGACGTGAGCAAGCGCCCTGCCATCAGCTTCTATGCCAGTCGCCGGGATTGCCCGTCTGTGGGCCTGAAATGCAACTGGGGGCAATTTCTCAGCAACCAGTTGACTTGGGTTCCCTGCTCCCCCATTGGAAAGATTCTATTCCCTGAGGGAAAACCCACCATTCCTGGAAAATAGCCCCCAGAACACATGGTGGAATTTAGGACTTTCTAAGTTGTGGTCCCGGCGTTTCCAGACTTGGACCGACATTGAATGTCCTCTTCATTCAATGTTAGTCTTCACCCACTCCATCACCTTTTCTGATGGGCACTTTCTCCTGTGCCTTCTGTTTTCCTGACACACGGATCCTGGACGGAGGGAGGGGTTGCCACTTCTCCTCGGGAACAGGATGCCTGTGGACCACGCGGCCGAGCTAAATCACGTCGCCGGCTCCTCCATCACCACCCCCTGCCTGTTGTCCCGGTGGGGTGTGTGGTCTGCGGGACCAGCTCTCCAGCCCCTGCGGGGGTCCTGCGAAGCCCCTCCTCCACTCTGCCTTCTACTTGGCATTCTAGATGGACCTGTGCTCCCGCCTGCAGGGGTGACAGTTCCTCCCACTGCCCCGTGGACCTCGTTATTGAAGGCTGGAAATATCTAACAACTTTCCCGAGCCAAGCCTGTGCTCTATGAGGCCCAAAGAGAACCCCAAATTCTTTCACCTGCTGGGCATCCTTTCCCCTTCCCTTTACACCCGCTCCTCCTCCCTGCAGCCTTCCATCCTGAGACCTCGGGGAACTTCTCCACCACCTTGGTGGCCCCAGTGGCCCAGCATGGTCACCTCTCTTTCAGGCCATCCAACCCTGGCCCCGTCTCCCCCAGGTCCAGCCCTCTGTGGCTTCCATGCAGGCCCGGCTGGCTCGGAGCACTCCAGCTCCCCCATTTTTCTGCCCCATAAACCTCAGGCTGCCGTGGTTTGCTGGCCCTTTCTCGTCCACATGATTCTTGTCTGGACTGAAAGATACAAAACTTTTCAGTTGACTCCACGTTTCCTTAAGTTTCTGGTGATTCCTCCCACCAAAGTCAAGAGAGATTCCTAAGGGATAGTCTTCTGTCCACAGAGCACTGCGAACGCTGTCTCCTCCCTTTCCCTTCCCCAGGGTCTTTGTTGACTGTAAGATACACACTTGACTTTGAAGCTTCCTCCCCGAGCTTCCGACGCTTTCCTTTCAAAGCCAAGCCAGTGTCTCTAGTGAGGCTGCTTCCTCCGGGCAACAGATCTGGCTGCAGAGAGAGTCAAGGCCACATGTCTCACCCTCCCAGACGCCTTCTCAATCTTCCATCCATCCTGCTGTCTGGTGCAGGCGAGATGCCCAACCAGCAAATCTGCAGCAAGTACAGGAATGGACCGGGAAGGGCTCTGTGTCTCAAGATGGCCCGGAAGAGGTGCCGGTGTTCTGGCTCTGGGAGGGGAGGGGAGGG
Source organism: Aethalodelphis obliquidens (assembly GCF_003676395.1). Taxonomy (NCBI): domain Eukaryota; kingdom Metazoa; phylum Chordata; class Mammalia; order Artiodactyla; family Delphinidae; genus Aethalodelphis; species Aethalodelphis obliquidens. Next base: position 20,455,418 of record NW_020837965.1, read on the forward strand.
GAAGACCCGCAGACAGGGACCTTGAGGCAGCCTGGGAGGTCGGCCTGGCTCTGGGCCTGCCTCCTGCTGGCCGGCCGTGTGCTCTGATCAGGGCTGGGCCCGGCCGCCCACTCTCCCCTGAATCCCTCAGAGCTGGAGCCCACCCCGAGCCGAGCTGGGGGAGGGAATGAAAGAAACTCTCTTGCCAACGAGTTCTTCCCTTTTACGGTTTTTGGCCTGCCCCCTGGTGCTCACACAGCCGCCATCTGGCTCTCTCTGCTGCGGCCCAGCCCGCGCAGGCTCCCGGGCCTTCCTGGGAGGGGCTGTTTGCTGTGAAAACCCAGGGTCTGGGGGTGCAGCATGTGGCGTGCCAGGTGGAAGTTCTGAAATTCAGGGACCGGCTCCCCAGCCAGGTTCCTGGCTGGCCTCTGTCGGCTCCTGAGGCCTCGGTTTCCTTCCCTGAGCCATGCGCGGAGCAGGCGGGTCCTCATCTAACATCTCAGCCCAGGGGGAGCGGGGCAAACTCGGAGCCGTCTTTGGGGGGCCACTGAATGCTACCTCTGGGCCTGCAGTCTGCTGGAGGTACACTCAGAATCCCACTTCATGGGCTGACAGCTTTTATGGACGGCCCCCCCTCGTGCTCCCCTCACACACATCGCCCCGATTTTATTTTTAAGGAAATAATAACAACAGCAGTGAGCTATTCCTTTGTATCGTTCCAATAAAGGAATAATTTAAAGGGCCCGGCGTGCTGGAATTGCCCCTTCTTATCCTCACTAGGAAGGAGGACAGCCCGCCGTGATGGACCTGGGGCTCACCTTGGGGGACCACCGCTCCAAGGCTGCCCACCTTCCGGGGGCCCTGAGCCTCACCTGGTGCGGCCAGAAGCGGCTCAAATGCACATTCCAAAGGTGCTGCAGCAGAGACTCACAGACTAGATCAAAGATCAAACACGACACTTCAAAGGGAAGAAGAGCCACAGGACGAAGCCGGGCAGCACTCCAGTCCCCAAACGCGGGGACACAAAGGCTCCTCCCTGCCCAGGGCTCGGCCGCCATCCGAATCCCAGCCCAGAGCACCGGGGATGAGTCTTCAGGGACGATGTGACCAGTTCCCGCACTCTCCGTGCTCAAGCACTCGGAGGGGCTAATTAGTGCTTTTAATATGCAAATCAGAGCCTGAGCAGATTAAATCTAGGGGAAAAAAAACCAGCTGGTGAATATGTTATTTTAATTATTACTCCAAAGGAAATATGGGCCTGCCTTAAGCGGATGGCAGGTGGGTGAGTATGAAGTTCCTGTGGAAGGACCTTGGTTAAGGGGAGACCAACTTAGAAAGGGAGACCTGGGGTCGGGGGAGGGCGCTGGGAGTGATTGGAGCCCCACTGGCTGGGCAGTCTTGGGCAAACTGTTTTTTCCCCTGGGGCCTCAGTGTCATCACTGATGACATCAGGAGCATGGATAAGATGATCCCATTCATTCATTCATCCATCCATCCATTCATTCATTCGACAGATACTAACCGGCCACCTACCATGTGCCAGGCGCTGAGCCAGCAGCAAGTTCTATGTCCTAATGGAGCTTGTGTTGTATGGGGGGAGACTGGCCATCAACAAATAATACACAAGCAAAACAAGTCCAGTCGATGGAGGTGTAAGAAAGAAACAAATCAGAGACCGTGCTAGAGACTAATACAGAAAACTGCATTGTTTGCATAGCGTGGTAAGCACAGCTTCTTACTGGAGAGGTCACTGCAGCTGAGACCTGGAGGATGAAATGGAGTTGGGGTGTGATGAGGACAATCATCGTTTTTTTTTCAGGGTGGCACTGAGTATCCCCGTGGTGCTCCCATCTGACCCTTGGATGGTTGATCCAGTCTCACTGAACCCGGTCGCCTTATGGGAAGTGAGAAGTAGGGAGGGACATGACATCTTCACGGTAAACAGAAAACAAATCCAAGTGAGCCGATCCTGACTCAGTTTCTCTTTTGAAACTAGAACGAGGACGGAAAACTCGTTGGGCGAAGTCTGTTTTCCCTGGTTCCAATGACTCAAGACCCTGATCAAGTAAATATTCAATAAATTTTTCAGGGAGGCAGGTGAATCCTGCATAGATCTCCCTTCAGTGTGTGTGTGTGTGTGTGTGTGTGTGTGTGTGTGCGTGTGTGCACGCGCACGCATGTGCACAGCTGGTGCCCTTGGCTAGAAACATAACTTCCAGCACCTACATCCTTGGAAACTTGGAGAAAGCTTTCTAACAGGTTCCTACCCTCCTGCTAGGGACTGAAGCCAAAGGGGGCCCCCCAATATCCTTGACCACCAACAGGGCAGAGTTCACCTGATGTGCTGACAGGCTTGCCACTCTGATGCCTTGGGCCTGGCGCCTGACTTTCTGAGTGGGGTTTGCTTTTATGGGAAATGACAAAACAAAACTCAGAGATCAAGGTGTCTCATATCTCTAGTCACAAACAGAGGGACCTGAGTTCCACTTTCTTAGGTAAAGGAGCAGAATAATGGGAAAACAAATGAAAAATTCATTCTTCTCCATCGACGTTGCCTGGAGGCAGCAGGGGAAAAATTCTTTGCACAGGACAGAGAGTCAAGAAAGGTGGGTGGGGCTTCCCTGGTGGCGCAGTGGTTGAGAGTCCACCTGCCAATGCAGGGGACACAGGTTCGGGCCCTGGTCTGGGAAAATCCCACATGCCGCGGAGCAACCAAGCCCGTGAGCCATGGCCGCTGAGCCTGCGCGTCCGGAGCCTGTGCTCCGCAGCAAGAGAGGCCGCGATAGTGAGAGGCCCACGCACCGCGATGAAGAGTGGCCCCCGCATGCTGCAACTAGAGAAAGCCCTCGCACAGAAACACAGCAAAAAATAAATAAATAAGTAAATAAATTTAAAAAAAAAGAAAGGCGGGTGTCTGATGAATAAGAGACAGCCACAGAGGAGAGAGAAAGAAGAGAAAAGAAACGAGAGAAAGAGAGAGAGAAGAAAAACAGAAACGAGACAGAGGAGAGACCAAGAGACATGTCAGAGAGGAGAGGAAGCAGAAAGGGGTGGAGGGAAGAGGAGGTGAGGAACAAGAGGAGGGAGAGGAGACAGAAGGGGAAAGAGGAAAGGAAAGAGGAATGGAAGGGAGCAGAGAGGGGAGGCAGCTGGGTGGGTGTGGGCCATACACCCCTGGTTCAGGCAGGTGGGTGGTGAGGACCCCACACCAGCTCCCTCCAACTTGCCTCCCCCAGCTTGGCAGGTTGTCCACAAGGACCCACGGGCAACAGCCTGGACAAAACGATGGCTGCTTTCCAAGGAAACAAGTGTGCAGCACGTGTGTGCCCCCGGGCTCCCGTAGCATCGGGAGGAAGTGGGCCAGGGGCCGGACAGGGTGGTCCGTGGCCCACCTGCCCCAGGTTCATGCTGATTGACTCTGGGCCCTGGCACCCCACTGGGCACAGCCTACCCGTGGAGGTGGCACTATTATTAATACCCCCGTTTTAAAGACAAGAGAACCTTAAGAGAGTTGGAATCATCTGACCAAGGCCACCAGGTAACTGGTGACAGAGCAGGCGGGGCCCAGCGCATGGACGGTTACCTCACAGCCCCCCGTCAGCCAATGGGTGCTTCCTGCCTTTTCTTCCATTCCTCAACTCTTCCCTCAGTTCAGCAGACGTTTTCTCAGCCCATCCTCTGTGTCAGGCACTACACAGGCTCAGGCACTGGACAATGGGGGCTCCTGGTTTGACAAGGAAGCAGCCCAGGGCCATGAGGGCTGGGACAGGGCAGGGGAGGATTCCGGCTGTGGAGGTTGACTTCAGACCAGCCCTGTGACAAGTACCCTGGTGTTACTCGTCGGTCCTGTGAGATGGGTGTCTCCCCCACTTGCCCAGGGTCTCAAGGTCAAGGCGGTGTAGGACATAGCCAACAGGTGCTTGGGGAAGACTTTCTAGAGGAGATGATGTCTGAGTTTTGGAAGATGGCAGAGTTAGGTGAAGGATGGTAGAAAAGCCATAAGAGGAAGGAGGACCAGCACAGGCAAAGAGCTGGAGGTCAAACTGTGTGGGGTGTGTGTGCAGGAAAATAGAAGATGCTTGGTGCTAACTAGTCTGAGTCTGGGCTGATAGGAGCGGAAGATGATTGGGTTGACAAGGGACAGGTCACAGAGGGTGAAGAGGCATTCCTGAAGAGTTTCAGGGAAGGGACAAAATGATTCAAGTTCCGGGAAGTTCCCTGTGGCTGCAGTGTGGAGCCGTCCGTCTCTGCCCCTTAGAGCTACAGATCTAGGAGATACCAGTGAGGAACCTGCAGCAAGGATTCAGGTCAGAGATGAAAGGTTCCACCCCAGGGCAGCGAGTCATCGTGTAGAACAAAGCGGGCAGGTTTAAGAATTTTGTGGGGAGAAGAGTCGGTAGGACGGCTGAGTGTTTGGAAGTGGGGGAGGGACTTCCAGGTGACTCCCAGGTCTTGGGTTTGGGCTGAGCAGTGGAAGTACCACCAACTGGGACAGAGAGGGGAAAGGGCAGCAGCATGTTTTCTAGGCGTGGTGATGCTGAGGGACTTTGGGGACACTCGGCAGACAGCTGGATACAGATTGACACTTGGAGGACAGGCATAGATTTGAGAGTCATCAGCAAAGGATGGGGGTTGTCACCGTGGGAACGAGACAGCACACCCCTTCAGGTGACTGGGAAGAGCAAGAGGGGCAGTGGGCTGGAGGTGGGGCTCTGGAGAACACCTGTTCTGAGCTGGGGCAGAGGAAGTGGATCTAGAGAAGAGGTAGAGGAGGGCTGGCCAGGGGAATTGGGAGGGAGCACGTCCTGGAGACAAGGAAGTGGGGGTGGAGGGGGTGGTCAACAGAGTCAAGTGCTATAACAAAGAAATTTCTGCTGTTTATAAGCCACTGGTCTGTGATGCCCTATTATAGCCACCCGAGTGGACGAAGGCACTGAGCTTCCACCACGTACAGCTGATGGCTTGTCTTTGCAGGATGACTTCTCCAGGCCTGTGAACTACGGCAACCTTGCATGACTGTCCTGGGGAAGGAGAAGACCTGATCGCTGACTGTCCTGGGGAAGGAGAAGACCTGATCTGCTTCCCCAATGGTGATATTTTGCCTCCTGGATGATCCACCTTCTGCTCTTACGGGAAGCACTGCCCGGCTCCTCCAGCAGCCGCTGGGGAAGATCCATGTCATGAGGGCAGCAGCGGCCATCACAGCACGAGCCTGAAGCCTGCAGACCTGTGGGCCCTGAGGGTACCTCCAGGTGCATCTGCAGGAACAGAGATGCTCAAGAGCAGGAGGGGAGGGGATGCTGCAGGAGGGGGAGGTGAGGCACTGTTGGCTTGCTCTTGAGGGCGATCTGGAGAACTGGCTTAGGCCACACAGGGGCTAGGTAGGCAAGCAGGAGACACACCTTGGCAACATGGTCCTGCCATGAAACTGGCAAGGAAGGTGGGCATTTCCTCTCTGTGGCCCTCACGCATGCAGTTGGTGCCAGGCCATCTTCCTGGAGGGTCAGCAGCAACATCGAGCCAAAAATCATGGCCGGGCAGATCCAAAGATTCTTGTAAGATGAACCCAGCAGAACTTACCATGCACAAGACACTGTGGCAGGTGCTGGGATACGAGATGAATTAGACATGGTTCCCTGCCTCTTAGCAAGTTGCTCACAGTCTAGAGAAGAGATAGACAGACAGAGAGACAGACAGACAATTACTGCACATAGTTTTGAGAGCTGTGACAGAGGTGAGCAAATGACCTATTGGGAGCCTAGGGAAGGGTCCTCATTCTGGACTGGAGCAATAACGAGGGCCTATTTCAAAGTGAAAGGGGGAAAGTGGCTTTGGCAGCCAAGTATATGCCATGGCAACAAAAATACCTAGCGAGCTCCCAGATAAAAACAAAGACGATGATAATGGTATAAAATGATGATAATAATGATTATTATTTAATAATGACATTAAGATAAGATAAAAATACACACTTTCAACAAAGCACTTCAGTCATACCCTTTGAGCATCTCAGTGATGAGGAAACCAAGGTGGAGAGAGGAGAGGTGACCTTCCCAGAGAGTCACAGCTAATCAGTGGCAGGACTGGGACCAAATCTCAACCTTTGCATCAGGTTGGGAGATAATATTGAAAATACCTTCTATTTCCATAGCTTTTTATAATTTTTGGAGCACTTTCCCATTTATTATCTCATCTGATCCTCATCTAATCCCTTGGTTCATATAAGCATCAATATTCTCAATTTATTGAAGAGGAAACCAAGGATCCTGGAAGTGGTGTGTGCACTGGTGAGACGCAAACCCAGGTCTCCTGTCCCAGGGCTCTTTGGTGCTGTCAAGAGCTGGAGGTCAGAAGTCCTTCACTGCTTGCCTTGGTTTGCTGTGGCATGTCAAAGTGAGTTGAGATCAAGGTTTGTTTTTCTAGTTTCACAAAATTTCAGAAGACTTGAAGAAACCCCACCTCCTCCTACATACACGTAGAAACATCTATTCTTCTTTGTACTCTTAGAGCAGGGGTTGGCAAACTAAGGCCTGTGGGCCAAGCTGGACTGCTGTGTGTTTTTGTAAATAAAGTTTTATTGGGCTCTAGCCATGCCAGTCTGTTTCCACATTGTCTGTGGCCGCTTTTGCACTACACCACCAGAGTCAAGTAGTTGTGACAGAGACCGGCTAGCCTGCAGAGCCTAAAATATTTACTGTCTGGTCTTTAAGAGAAAACACTTGCCTGTCTTAGAGCCTTGCTCTGATCTGAATGTTTTTGTCCCTCCCAAATTCACTTGTTGAAATTCTAACCCTGGATGGTATGGTATTGGGAGGTGGGGCTTTTGGAAGGTGCTTAGTTCATGAGGGTGGAGCCCCATCATGGGATTAGTGCCCTTATAAAAGAAGCCCCAGAGAGATCACTAGTCCCTTCCCCTATGTGAGAATACAGGGAGAAGGCACTGGCTATGAACCAGGAAGTGGGTCTCTTCAGCAAAACCTGACCATGCTGGTGTCATGATCTTGAACTTCCTGCATCCAGAACTGGGAGAAATAATTCTTTGTTGTTTCTAAGCCCCCCAGTCTCTGGTATTTTGTTATAGCAGCCTGAATGGACTAACACAAGCCTATTATAGGTTCTGGCTCAATACATATCTGTTGAATGAATGAATGAGTTCTAAGTAAGAATATTAAACCTCAAAGAATCCCATTTGTTGTTGGATAGCTGATATTCCTTCAGCTTCACTTGGATCTAAAGCGGTGACTGAAGGATAGGTGAACTGAGTTGAGGATTGCACTTTTCTTGATGAGGAACTACTCTGAATTTCTCCAATGTCCAGGTTTTCTGGCTGGGGTGGGTGCTGATAGAGAGGTCACTGCATCAGAAGAAGAATGCTACTCTCCAGTCTGGGAATCCCAAAGCCAAGGGGTTACCAAGGAGGATATCAGAGGAAGGAGTCATGCTCAGAATCTGAGGCTGTTGCACGTGCAGGTAACGCACACACAAGGCTTCAAGACACACATTTTAGGAATGGGAAGAGATCACGAGACCGTAGGAGCTGTAGTTGGTGTATCTGCATCTGCATCTCCATAAGGTTGGCCTTTTAAGGCTGATTGGCATTCATCACCACACACATCTAGAGCATCCATTAAACACGTGGTGGGATGCAGTCAAGGGCACCGGGATCGTGGAGGGACCTCCAGCCGTCATTCAGTTGAGCGTCCTGCTTTTGGGGCAGTGAGAGTCACCCCCAGCAGTGGGCAGTGTTCCACAGCCAGGGCAGGCCTCACTGCAGTTGAAGGACTTCTGTGCTGGTCAAGACCCCGCTGATCCTCAAATCACTGTCAGTTGGTAACTTCAAGTCAGCTCCGTGCTAGGAGATTCGTGTCATTTATGGAATCAGAGAATCCATTCTTCTGAGAGTTGGCTGGGGCCTTTCTGATTGCCCAAATGAACATTTCTCTTAGTCCTGGTAGAAGCCTGGATATCCCCAGAGATAGGGCTCTCACTACTTCTCAAAAAATCCCATCTCTCTTTTGAATATTCCCTTGCTAGCGTTCCTCAATTTCCTTACCTGAGATGTGCCTCCCTGCAAAATGTCCGCCCATTGGTCCTCCTCCTGTCCTCTGGGAGCACCGAGCAAGTCTTCTCCTTTTGTGTGGTAACTGGAAACGTGGTGTGGGCATGCAGTGGCTCGGGAATCAGACTGGTCCCACTGCTCACTAGAGATGTGACTTTGAGTGAGAAACTGAACCTTCTGAGCTCCGGTTCCCTCATCAGAAATGGAAAAGACATAGGAATGACCTCATAACTGTGCTAAGGATCAAATGAGAGGATGCGTGAGAAATGCCTGGTACAAAGCATTGCTCACAAAAATGGCAGCCATCTTGTTGTAAATTGCCAAGACGTAGAAAGGATTTTTAAAAAAATAAATTTATTTATTTTTATTTTTAAAATTTATTTTTGGCTGCGTTGGGTCTTTGTTGCTGTGCGCGGGCTTTCTCTAGTTGCGGCGAGCAGGGGCTACTCTTCGTTGTGGTGCGTGGGCTTCTCATTGTGGTGGCTTCTCTTGTTGCGGAGAAGGGGCGTAGTCTTCAGTAATTGTAGCACGCAGGCTCAGTAGTTGTGGCTTGCGGGCTCTAGAGCACAGGCTCAGTAGTTGTGGCGCACACGCTTCATTGCTCCTCAGCATGTGGGATCTTCCCGGACCAGGGCTTGAACCCGTGTTCCTTGCACTGGCAGGCGGATTCTTAACCACTGCACCACCAGGGAAGTCTCGACCTAGAAAGTTTTGCCAGGGAAACTGGTTGGTGTGGGCATGGAGATGGGTAAAGCTGTGACCTTTGGATGGAAATGTGGGTTTTGAAGTGGAAGGAGAATGATATTATTATATGTAGTTATAAAACAATGTTTGGGCATGTGATTAACGACTGCATTGAAATACCTTTATATATAAAGGAATGGAAACCTATGGAAGGGGATGGAAGCAGGTCTGGGCAGAGGGAGGAGCCAAGGTGTGGGTGCGAGGACTGCCTGGGTGGGCTCCACGGTGAGCTTTGGAACTAGAGTGGCCTTTGTTGTCGACCTGAGCTGGGCTGAGACAGCTAGCCTTTTGGACTCCTGCAGGGAGCGGTCATGGCATGCGGGGCACGCGGGAAAGCATGTGACCTTGGCTTCGGGGACTCCCCACAGTGAGAGCTGCAGGTTGACTGCCAACAGGGCTCCCAGCCGTCGGGACAAAAGCCCCCTTGTTGAGGAATATGGGTTCCTCAGTTCCTCATCACGGTGCTCACCTCTGTCCACCCCTGGCACCTCTGGATCTATGTCTTCATACATGTTCTGGGAGCTGCTCCTCTAGGATCCAGGGGGCACTCTCTTCCTGCTGGAAACTTGGAAAAGAAAGGTTAGCGGAGCTACTGAACCCGATCCTACAGCTCATCTCAGGGCCACTAACTCATACGCATAATCGCATCTCCTTCCTCTACTGTCGACTTTAGATTCCCTGCCCCTCCAGCCAGCCCCTTTGTTGGTCTCAAGGACTTATCTGGCTGTAGGACCCTCGTCCCTGAGGGGTTAGACTCCTAGTCACCTTGCCCTTCCCAGGCCTGGGCAGTGGTGGCAGTAGCTAGATCAGCCTTGGTGAGTGGAAACCCATGCTTTTGGGACCGTGCATGGCCCCGACGTCCCCTCGGCTCATGTGTCCCTCATGTCGGCACTGAGGGAGCTGATGAGGAGTCTTGCTGATGTCAGCTGGCCAAGCCATTGGGTTGTTTAGTGCTTCTTTGATGGTGGGCCATGTGATAAAAAGAGCTTCACCTCTTGTGTCCACTCCCGTCTACTCACCCACATGTTTCTTTCCCAGACTTCCTTGTCCCAGATCTTCCAATCTGCCTCTTTACAAGTCCCTCAACAGCCTGCCAAGGTCTTTGCCATTGACCTGAGACTATATATCCTAACTTTAGGTCACAAAAGTGAATGACCAGAGGCACCACTCGAACCCTGCCCGTTGGGAGGGTTTTCCCTCATCACTGATATTTGAGGCCGCCGCTGAGTGGGGCTGTCATGACGATGCATCTGTTTCAGCTTGCACGCCCACCCCTTCTGAGCCCCTTGGCTGCCACTCTCACCCTGTTGTTTATCACAGCTGCATCACCCTGGCTTCTGATGGCTTGCGTCGCCATTGCTATCAGGGAAACAAGTGCTGTAAATTCATCTTCTAGCATCAGCCCTGGCCTACAGAGGGAGGGTGCCCAAGGAACTTCATAATGATTGCTGGCGCTCCTCTCACTAGCTCATGGCCTTGATAAATGACTTATCTTCCAGGGCTTCGTATGTAACCTAATCATCTGTGTGTCTTCTGACCTTACACAGCGCATCCAATCCAACAGACGTCTCTGAGCCTTTCAATCCTTTCTTGTACTGACTGCTGTGGCAATCCTGGCATTTCAACTTCAGTGTGGGCATTGGTTTTTTCCCACACTTCTGGAACCATCCGAAGTAGTAAGTTTGTACCATCACGTGGTGTTCTGGTAAGGAGGTTAAATCCTGTGTTCTGGGGAAATGCACCCAGCATGACAATCTCCCCTTTCCAGCCTTATTCTCTGGCCTCCTCCATCGAGCACCCTTGGACTCCAGCCCCGGATGCGTGCTCTTCTGGCAGCCTCCTGCTGGTGTATGCTGGCTGGTTGTAATCAAGGTGGTGAGACCCGCAGGTCCCCAGGAAGAGTGGGAAAGAAATAAACATCTTCTCAGTCTGTGTGGGGGTTGGGGGGTGACCCAAAGACTCTGGGAGCCAGTTGGTGCCTCAGACAGAAGGACTGGATACATGTGGTATCTCTGCCTGTCTCCAAGAGAAATCCCCTCTGGGAACTGGGGTTCCTAAAATGGTCAACTGGTAAAGAAAGTTGCAAGCCCCAGCTCTCATGAGAGATTAAAGGCACCAGAGTTGGAAGGTGCATGAGCCTCACCTATGAGCCCAGAGACCTGGTCCCACCCAGAGCTGGAATAACCCCCTGAGGATGAGGTCTGGCAGCTGCTTAAGGATGCAGGGAGGGCGCAGGGAGGAACAGCGCTTGGGAGCAGGGGGCGCTCAGAAGACGTGGCTGTGATCTCTTGCGAGATTGAAGGAAGTTTCAAAATCTTTAAACCTTAACCTTTCTCCTCGAGCCTTGTAATTCTCCTTCTGAAACTGCCCTTACCCTAACTTTTCAGTAAAGAAACTGGGCATTTGCCTGCACAGTCTGGTATGTCGGTCTTGTAGAAACTGAGGAATCAAGTTGACAAGGGGTTGGGTTGAAGGTGAGTTTTATCCAATCCAACCCTCTGCCAGGACATTGACTTTTTTTCTTTTTTTTTTACAGCTTTAAATACCATAAAACTTGCTTATTTAAGTCTACAATTCAATGGTGTTTACTAAATATAGAGAGTTTTACAATCATCACCTTAATCCAGTTTTAGAACCATTTCATCACCCTGGTAATTCCACCATCTTTGGTCAGTCCCTGTTCCCACCCCCAGCCCATGATAACCACCCATCTGCTTTCTGTTTCTATAAATTTGCCTCTTTGGGACATTTCATGTAAATGAAATTGTAAAATATGTAGTCTTTTGCTTCCGGCTTCTGTCACTTTGTGTGGTGTTTTTGAGGTTCATCCAAGGTGTCTGAGTCGTTCCTTCCTTTCCATTGCTGAACACAATCCCATCGTAAGGATATACACTTGGTTCATCCATTCACCGACTGATGGACATTTGGATTGTTTTGAGTTTGGGGGCTCTTACGAATGATGCTGCCACGAGCATTCACATACACGTCTTTGTGTGGACAAATGTTTTCATGTCTCTTGAATAGGTATCTAAGAATGAGATTGCTGGGGTGTATGGTAAGTTTATGTTTAGCTCTTGAAGAAACTGCCACGCTGTTTTTCAAGATGGCTGCCCCATTTTACATGCCCACCAGCAATGTATGAGGGTTCCAGTGTGTCACATGCTTGCCAAACTTGTCATTGTCTTTTTGATTATAGCCATTCTAGTGGGTGTATAATGCTATCTCATTGTGGTTTTGATTTGCATTTCCCTAATGACTAATGATGTTGACATTTTTCCTGCGCTTATTAGCCATTTGTATATTTTCTTTGGTGATGTCTAGTCAATTTTGTCTGTTTTTAAACTGGGGTTTTTGTCTTCTAATTATTGAGTTGTAAGAGTTCTTTACGTACTCTGGATACAGATCCCTTATCAAATATATGATTGGCAAATATTTTCTCCCAGTACATGTCTTCTCTTTTCATCTTCTTAAGGGTGTCTTTTGAAACACAAAAGCTTTTCATTTTGATGCAGCTCAATTTATCACTTTTTTCTTATATGGTGTGTGCTTTTGGTGTCATTATCTAAGAACTCTTTGCCTAACCCAAGATTCAAAGTGTTTTGCTAAGTTTTCTGGTAAAAGTTTTACAGTTTCAGTTAACTTTGATTTTTTTGTGTATGGTGTGAGATAAGGGTCTAAAGTCAGCCTTTTGCATATGGGTATTTGATTGTCATATTACTACTTGTTGAAAACATGATTCTTTCCCCATTAAACTGCTTTGGCACCTTTGTTGAAAATCAATTGATTATAAATGTAATAGTTTTATAATCTGAACTCTCAGTTCTGTTCTAGTGATCCTATCCTTACGCCAGGACCACATTATCTTTTTTTTTTTTTAACATCTTCATTGGAGTATAATTGCTTTACATTGTTGTGTTAGTTTCTGCTGTATAACGAAGTGAATCAGCTGATATATGTACACATATATCCCCATATCCCCTCCCTCTTGCGTCTCCCTCCCACTATCCCTATCCCACCCCTCTAGGTGGTCACAAAGCACTGAGCTGATCTCTCTGTGCTATGCGGCTGCTTCCCACTAGCTATCTATTTTACATTTGGTAGTGTATATATGTCCGTGCCACTCTCTCACTTCGTCCCAGCTTACCCTTCCCTCTCCCCGTGTCCTTAAGTCCATTCTCTATGTCTGCATCTTTATTCCTGTCCTGCCCCTAGGTTCTTCTTTTTTTTTTTTTAGATTCCATATATATGTGTTAGCATACGGTATCTGTTTTTCTCTTTCTGACTTACTTCACTCTGTATGACAGACTCTAGGTCCATCCACCTCACTACAAATAACTCAATTTAGTTTCTTTTTATGGCTGAGTAATATTCCATTGTATATATGTACCACATCTTCTGTGTCTGTCGATGGACACTTAAGTTGCTTCCATGTCCTGGCTATTGTAAATAGTGCTACAATGAACATTGCAGGACCACATTATCTTGATTAGAATAGCTTTGTAGTAAGTTTTAAAGTCAAGTAGTGTAAGTTCTTCCACTTTTTTCTTTTAAAAAATTGTTTTGGCTATTCTGGGTCATTTGCATCTCCATATGAATTTTAGGATCAGCCAATCAATTTTGACAAAAAAAGCCTACTGTGTTTTTGATAGGGATTATGTTAAATGTATAGATCAATTTGGGCAGAATTATCATCCTAATGATATTGAGTCTCCAATCTATGGGCTTGGACTGTCTCTCCACTGATTTGAATTTTCTTCAAATTGTCTAACAAGCGTTTTATAGTTTCAGTGTCCCAAACTTGAATTTCTTCTGTTAAATTTAGTCCTAAATATTTTATTCTTTCAGATATTATTGTGAATGGGATTTTTTTTTTCATTTTCAGATTGTATGTGGTTAGAATATAGAAGTACAATTTATTTTATATTAATCTTATATCTTGTGACCTTGCTGGACCCATTTATTAGTTCTAGCAGCTAGCTGTGTGTGTGTGTGTGTGTGTGTTTGCGTGTGTGTGTGTTCCTTAAGCTTTTCTACACAGAATTATGTTATTAGTGAATAAAGACAGTTTTATTTCCTTTCCAATGTGGATGCCTTTTATTTATTTTCCTTGCATGACTGTACTGGCTAGAACTGCCAGTAGAATATTGAATAGAAGAGGTGAGAAGGGACATCCTGCCTTGTTCCCAATTTTAGGGGGAAAGTGTGCATTCTTTCACCATTATGTAGGATATCAGAAATAGGTTTTCTGTAGATGCTCTTTACCAGGTTGAGGAATTTCCCTTCTATTCCTAGTATGTAGAGAGTTTTTATCATGTTTGCTATATTTTGTCATATATTGTTTTCTGTATCTTCAGATGGTTTTTTCCCTTTGTTCTATTAATATAGTGTATTACATTGATTGATTTTTTCAGAGGTTAAACCAACCTTGCACTTCTGGGACAAGTCCTACTTGGTCATGATGAATAATCCGTTTTTATATTGGGTTGGCCAAAAAGTTCATTTGGTCTTTTCTGTAAGATGGCTCTAGTAACGCTTAGTTGTTTTTAACTTCATTTGAAACAATTTTGTTAGATTGTATTGTGACAGCTGTCATATCAGCGTGCATTTAAAAAAAAAATATCAAAACTGGTGAATTTTTGTGTAGCCATTTTAATACTGATGATGGAAGAAAAAAGGAACATTTTCAGCATATTATGCTTTATTGTTTCAAGAAAGGTAAAAATGCAACTGAAATGCAAAAAAGAGATTTGTGCAGTGTGTGGAGAAGGTGCTGTGACTGAGGGAGTGTGTCAAAAGTGGTTTGCAAAGTTTCATGCTGGACGATGCTCCACAGTTGAGTAGACCAGTTGAAGTTGATAGCAATCATATCGAGACATTAATTGAGAACAATCAACATTATACCACGCAGGAGATGGCCAACATACTCAAGATATCCAAATCAAGCATTGAAAATCATTTGCACCAGCTTAGTTATGTTCATTACTTTGGTGTTTGGGTTCCACATAAGTTAAGTGAAAAAAACCTTCTTGATTGTACTTTGGCATGAGATTCCTTATTTAAGCATAATGAAAACATTCCATTTTTAAAACAAATTGTGATGGGTGATGAAAAGTGGATACTGTACAATAATGTGGAATGGAAGGGATCGTGGGGCAAGTGAAGTGAACAACCACCAGCCACACCAAAGGCCAGTCTTCATCCAAAGAAGGTGATGTTGTGTATATGGTGGTATTGGAAGGGAGTCCTCTATTATGAGCTCCTTCCAGAAAACCAAACCATTAATTCCAAGTACTGCCCCAAATTAGACCAGCTGAAAGCAGCACTCAGCAAAAAGCATCCAGAATTTGTCAACAGGAAACGCATAACCTTCCATCAGGATAATGCAAGACTACACGTTTCTTTGATGACCAGGCAAAAACTGTTACAGCCTGGCTGGAAAGTTCTGATTCATCTGCCATATTCACGAGACATTGTACCTTTGGATTTCCATTTATTTAGATCTTTACAAAATTCTCTTAATGGAAAAGATTTCAGTTCCCTGGAAGACTGTAAATGACAGCTGGAATGGTTCTTTGCTCAAAATGATAAAAAGTTTTGGGAAGATGGAATCATGAAGTTGCCTGGAAAATGGCACAAGTTAGTGGAACAAAAGGGTGAATACATTGTTCAATAAAGTTCTTGGTGAAAATGAAAAATGTGTCTTTTACTTTTACTTAAAAATGGAAGGAACTTTTTGGCCAACCCAATATATTGTTGAATTTTGTTTGCTAATATTTTGTTAAAATGTTAACATCTATGTTCATGAAGTATGTTGATCTACTTTTCTTTTCTTGTGATGTCTTGTCTGACTTTGGTATCAAGGTAATACTGTTTAATCGAATTAGTTTTCTGGAAGTTTGTAAAGGGATGGTATTATTTCTTCTTTAAATATTTGATAGAATTCATCACTGAAGAGTGCATTTTTCTTTGTGGGAAGATTTAAAAACTACTAATTAAAAATTTAAAACGAATTATAGGTTTATTCAAATTTTCTGTCTTCTTGAGTCAGTTCAGGTAATTTGTGCCTTTCTAGGAATTTATTTGTTTCACTTAAGTTGTCTATTTTATTGACACAAAATTGTTCATAGTATCCCTTTTTAGTGATTTTCCCTTTTTTATTCTTGTTCTTGATAATTTGTGTCTTTTTTCTTCTTGATCAGCCTAGCTAAAGGTTTTTCAACTTTGTTGATCTTCTGAAAGAATGAGCTTTTGGTTTCATTGATTTTTTTTCTATTGTTTTTATGTTTTATATTTCATTGGCTCCCATTCCATCTTTATTATTTACTTCCTTTCGTTTGCTTTGGGTTTGGTTTTCTCTTTGTTTTTTAGTTTCATAAAGAGGAAACTTAAGTTATTTATTTTATAATTTTTAAAAAATAAATTTATGTATTTATTTATTTATTTTTGGCTGCGTTGGGTCTTTGTTGCTGTGCACAGGCTTTTTCTAGTTGTGGCGAGCAGGGGCTGCTCTTGGTCAAGGTGTGCGGGCCTCTCATTGCAGTGGCTTCTCTTGTTGCGGAGCACGGGCTCTAGGCATGTAGGCTTCACTAGTTGTGGCATGCAGGCTCAGTAGTTGTGGCTTGTGGGCTGTAGAGTACAGGCTCAGTAGTTGTGGTGCATGGGCTTAGTTGCTCCGCAGCACGTGGGATCTTCCTGGACCAGGGCTCAAAACCCTGTCCCCTGCATTAGCAGGTGGATTCTTAACCACTGCGCCACCAGGGAAGTCCCAGCTTAAGTTATTAATTTGAGACTTTTCTTCTTTTTTAAGATAAATGGTTAAAGCTATATCTTCCCTCTAACCACTGTTTTAGTTGCATCCTATACATTTTGATGTTTTGTTTTCCTCCAGTTAAAATATTTCCAAATTTGTCCTCTGATTTTTTTCCTTTGACCTGTGGGTTAATTAGAATTATGCTGCTTAATTTCCAAATATTCAGGGATTTCCTAAATTTCTTTCTGTTTTTGATTTTAATTTAATTCCATTGTGATTGCAGAGCATACTTTGTATGATTTCAATTCTCTTAAATTTATTGAGACTTGTTTTATGACATAGAACATGATCTATTCTTGAAAATATTCCATGTGTTCTTGAGATGAATGCATATTCTGCTGTCATTGGGTGAGTATTCTAGAGATACTGGTTAGGCCATATTGGTTGACAGTGTTATTTTCTGTATTCTTGGTGATTTGTCTAGTTATGCTATTGAGAGTGGGGTATTAAAGTCTACAACTATTATTGGATTATCTACCCTTTCAATAAATGTTTAAAATATTTAATTGTGGTAAAAAATAATAGAAATTTTATCATCTTAATCATTTTTAAGTGTACAGTTCAGTGGTGTTAAGTAGATTCACATTGTTGTGCAACAGATGTCTAGAACTTATGTGTGTGTGTGTGTGTATTTGCATGTTATAAGCCCAACATCACAGCAAGTTATAATTACTGTTTTCTGCAATCTTCTGTCTTTTAAAGAATTTAGGAAAAGATTTAAAAAATGCAACATGTTGTATTATCCTTATATTTACCTTTTCTGGTGCTTTTCATTTCTTTGATTCAAGTACCTGTCTGATGTTATTTCCTTTCAGCATAAACAAATGTGTTTCTTTTAAGGCAGGTCTGCTAGCAACAAATTATTCAGCATAAATAAATGTGTTTCTTTTAAGGCAGGTCTGCTAGCAACAAATTATCTGAGTCATTGTTTGTTTGAAAATGTCTCCATATTACTTTTGGGTTTTGAAGTATAGTTTTAGTGGATATAGAATTCTTCGTTGATATTTTTTTCCTTCAGAATTTTGAATATGTCACTCCACTGCCTTCTGGTTTCCATTGTTTCTGATGAAAAGTCTACCATTAATTATATTGCTGTTTCTCTACTTGTGATGAGTCATTTTTCTCTTGCTACTTTCAAGATTTTCTCTTTTTTACTCAACAATTTGACTATGATGTGTTTAGGGTGGATCTCTTTGTGTTTATTCTACTTGTGGTTCATTGAGCTTCTAGAATATGTCATTTTTCATCAAAACTGAAACATTTTGGACATTATTTTTTTATTACCATCCCCAGCCCCCATCTCTCTTTCTTCTCCTTCTGAGATTCCCATTATACATATATTGGTTTTTTTTATGTTGTTCCACATGTGTCCAAGGTAATACCATTATTATTCATTCTTTTTTCCCCCCTTTTTCTTCAGATTAGATAATTTCTATTGGTCTATCTTCAAATTTGTTGATTCTTTCTTATCCCCATATCAAATCTGGTGTTGAGTCCTTCTTATGAATTTTTCATTTTGGTTAGTTGGAGATTTCAGCTCCAAAGTTTTCATTTGTTTTTTTAAAAAATAATTTCTATCTTTGTTGATATTCTCTATTTGTTGAGTCATTGTTATATTTTCTTTAATTTTTTATACTTTCTTTTAATTTAATTCTTTTTTATTGGAGTATAGTTGTTGTACAATATTATGTTAGTTTCTACTATACAGCAAAGTGGAGTTCCCTGTAGCTATACAGCAGGCTCTCATTAGTTATCTATTTTATACATATTACTGCATATATGTCAATCCCAATCTCCCTATTCATCCCACACACACACCCCTTTTCCCCCTTGGTGTCCATACGTTTGTTCTCTACATCTGTGTCTCTCTTTCTGCCTTGCAAACCAGTTCATCTGTACCATTTTTTTAGATTCCACATATATGCATTAACATACAATATTTGTTTTTCTCTTTAATTTTTAAAAGATTGTTCTCTTTAGTTTTTTGAACATGTTTATAACATCTGCTTCGATATTCTTGTCTGCTAACTCCAACATCAGGGATCCCTTAGACAAAATTTCTACTGACTGCTTTTTTTCCACCTTTCCTTAGCGTGGTTCACTCACACTTTCCTGTTTCTTTGCAGATCTTATAACTTCTTGTTGAAAACTGAATAATTTAAGATTACATAGTGTAGCCACTCTGGATTCTGATCCTCCCTCACTCTCCAATGGTGGTTGTTGTGGCTGTTTGATTGTTGTTTAATAACTTGCCTGGACTAAACCTCTGGAATCTATTTTCCCTCAGAGTGCAGCTGCAGATGTCTCTGCTTAGTTTTTTCAAAAACCTATTCCCTCTCCCACCTCCATCTTTTAAAGCCTGGATGCCTAGAAACTTACCCCTGTATCTGTATAGCCTACTAGTTAATCAATGATTTGTCAGAAATTGTGCTCAAACATTCTGAGCAGGTAAGGCTTCAACCCTCCCCTGATGGACTGGTTTATATAAGAAAAGGAGTACCTTTAAAGTTCAAGTTGTTTTTAGTCTGCTCCCTTTTCCTTTCATATCTTCTCAGAACATGTGCACAGGCTTATAATCTGCCTGGGATATCTGCATAGCTTGGGTCCTCTCCAGTCTCTCCTACATCGATATGTCAAGAGCTTGTCAAGGCTTCCTATCCTTGTATCTTTTCCCACATCTCCCTGTTAAATTTCTGGCCAGTCTGCTGGTCTGTACTGTACTTGCCCCAGTGAGAACCACAACCTCAGGCTAGCTGAATTGCTGGTCTTCTCTGCTCACTTGCCACTGAAATTGCTACTCTTACTGACTGTGCCCCTGGGTTGGGGTTTCCAGTGCTCTACTCCAAATCAAGCTACCCCTTCTGCCATCAAAGCTACTGGCTTTCATGGCTTACCTCACTTTGGGAGAAGGATCTGGAATGAGGGAAAGGAGCAGCCCCAGGCAAGGATGCTAGATACTTCCATTGTTCTTATCTGAAGTGCAGTACAGTATGTCCCTTACATATGAATGAGTTCCATTCCAAGAGTGTGTTTGTTCGTAAGTCCAATTTGTTCGTAAGTCCTACAGAGTTAGTCCAACAAAGGTACCCAACTAACACAATCGGCTATACAGTACTGTACTGTAATAAGTTTATAACACTTTTCGCAAAAAAAATACATTAAAAAAAGCAAACAGAAAAACTAAACATTTTTAATCTTACAGTACAGTACCTTGAAAAGTACACTAGTCCAGTACAACAGCTGGCACACAGGGGTTGGCATCGAGTGAACAGGCAAGAAGAGTTACTGACTGGAGGAGGGAGAGGAGGTGGGAGATGGTAGAGCTGAAGAATCGTCAGCAATAGGAGACGGAGGGCAAGCTGCCATTTCACTCATGCCTGACGCTGATGGCACAGGTTCTGGTTCCTTGCTGGATTCAATTCTATCTACCCTCTTGAACATACGATCCAGTGATGTCTGGGTAGTAGTTCTTTTTTTCTTGTCATAGATGACTTGATAGCATTCTGAACGGCTGCTGCAACCTTCATGTACTGTTGTATGTTCGGGTCCTGTACCTGAAAAACTAACAGTGTCTCCTCAAATAAAGATAACCCCCTTGCCATTTCCTGCATCTCTTTGGTTCTTCAGTTACTTCTTCTTCCTCTTGTCTCTCTTCGTCCTTTCTCTGGGTCTCCAATTCCATCAGGTCTTCATTAGTAAGCTCCTCGTGTTGCACAGCAAGGAGTTCGATGAAGTCGTCCTCTTGCAGATCTAGCTCCAGCTTCTCGCCGAGGGTCACTAAGTTGCTGAAGACCACGTTTGCATCTTGGAAAGTTTGTAACTTGAAGGTTCGTATGTAGGGGACTTACTGTAGTTTTTCATGAATGACCACTTCTCAGTTTGGCGTGTAGCTTTGATTGATTTCTAGATCTCTAAAATGTTTTTTTTTTCTGGGAATTTTGTTCAGTTTTATCATTGCTCCTTGCTCTGCTGTACCAGAATGTCCTGCTAGCGCTGACTTTTAAGGGCTCAGAGTTAAAGATGCAGTCATGGGAAGACCTGGAGGACATTTGCAAGAACAAACCTAGAAAGTTCTTAAGTTTGCAAATTCTGCCCCTTTGAGAATGGAGAGAGAAGACACTGAGAATCCCTGGGTTACTCATCCATCCATCCACCCATCCATCCATCCACCCATCCATTCATCCTTCCTTTTATTTATCAAACATTTATTAAGTGTTCATTCTGTCCGGGGCACTGTGTTAATTTCTCAGAGAACAAAAACAACTAAGATAAAGTTCTTGCTCTCAAGAAAAGCACATAGGAAGGAAGAAAGTCTTGGTGATAATTAGTGCCCCAACAGTGGCTCTGAGAGCGT
This sequence comes from Aethalodelphis obliquidens, assembly GCF_003676395.1. Lineage (NCBI taxonomy): Eukaryota > Metazoa > Chordata > Mammalia > Artiodactyla > Delphinidae > Aethalodelphis > Aethalodelphis obliquidens. Next base: position 20,476,364 of record NW_020837965.1, read on the forward strand.
CTACACAGAAGCAGGGCAGGAGGGGTGGGTTGTGGTGAAAGCGTAGCTGAATGGGTTGTTCTTCTGGCCTTTCCCAGCTTCTCCAGCCCCCACCCTCTGTTCCTTCCCCGATAAACTTCAGTCCTTACCCGAAGACTGCTGCAGCCTATCTCTCATGTCTAACATGGAGCCCACTTAGCTTTGGGGGGAACTGTCTTCTCTGCTTCATATCACAAAACTCTAGACAGCCGTTCTTTATCTTCAGCTGAGAACTGTTTCACGCTCTGGCATAGCAAAGTGTCTGCAGACAGAGATAAGCTGTGTTTTCACATTTTTGTCTACAAAATTAATGATCTACAACTACAATAAAACCGTCATCTCCTGTCACCAGTGGGGATCATAGGACATTCTGAGCTTGGAAAAAAATAACAACACAAAACCTCGATGGCAAAAAGTGCAGATGATTTTATTTTTCCTTTTCCTTCAATAGCGTGTATATTTGTTAGAAACATGGAATCATAAAACGCTATGGTTGGGATGCTCCTGAAAGAGTTTCTAGCCCAAAGCCTTTATTTGACCAGCGGGGAGACGGGACATGTGTTCAGGGATGCTTGGTCAGTGGCTCCGCCTGACCCAGGACTTAGAAGCTCCACCGTCAGCCTTGTTTTCTATTCTTTAGCAGTGAGCTTCTCAGTTCTCTGTCTGAGCAGGAAGGCCCCAGCCCAGGGCTTGAAAAGCTGGCCGCTGGAAGTGCTCTGCCCTGTGTCTCCTGGTGCCTCATCATTTTTTTTTTTTTTTTTTGGTGGTACGCGGGCCTCTCCCTGCTGTGGCCTCTCCCGTTGCGGAGCACAGGCTCCGGACGCGCAGGCTCAGCGGCCATGGCTCGCGGGCCCAGCCGCTCCGCGGCACGTGGGATCTTCCCGGACCGGGGCACGAACCCGCGTCCCCTGCATCGGCAGGCGGACTCCCAACCACTGCGCCACCAGGGAAGCCCTGGTGCCTCATCTTTACTTCCTGAGCACAGACTCTGATCCCTGCGCAGGACTCAGCTTCAGGCTAACCCCTTATGCTTCTCTTTAGACTCATGGGAAGCTTTGAAATTGTTCAAAACAGGCTGACACTTGGCGGGTAGGCATCTGCGTGGCTGCACCAGTCGTTAGAACACTGAAGGTTTGCATTCCAGGGGTAAACAGCTGCTGCTTGATCTCTGCTGCCATCCCTCCCACCTCCCCCCCTCGTCCCCGCTCCACTGCCCTGTGCACCCAGTAATCCAGCAGCTGAGAGGTTGTGGCTGGCAGGGGCCCCTAGGACCCAGCTCTATCTGTAAGGCTGGTTGGTATCTGCTCTGATGTCCTACTGGTTGTTAGCTAGTTTGCATATCAGCACTGGTTAAGAGCACAGGCTCTAGAGTTGGCCTGTTTGGATCAAGACCCTCTTTTCTTTTCTGGTTCTGTGACAGTGGCAGGTTGTTAAACTCTTTAAACCTCAGTCTTCCCATCTGCAAATGGGGATAAATGCACACCCCGTAAAGTTGCTTTGAGACGCACACAAATAAAAACGTCCTGGTTTCCATCTTGCCAGTTTTCACTGCTCACACCCCATACTTCCTTTCCTTGTCCCTGAGTCAACAGTGAAGATAACCTGTGGGCCTCTGCTTATGTCTAAAGCCATACATGGGGGCTGTGCAAGGACAGAAAGCAAGCTCTGCCCGAGGGCTTGCTCTCTTGAACCTCACTGGTGATACCTGTTACCTTCTGGGCTCCAGCCTCTGCCTGCCCAGATTGGTTGCTGCTTCTTCCTTCTAAGGACCACTGGCTCTACTTCCTCAGAGCCAGCTCTCCCCTCCTGCTAACCACATTCTGACTACAGCCAGGGCTGCTGTCAGCCCATTCAGTGCCTTTGTGAGAATTAGAAAAATTCTGGACAGGTGTATGACTTAGCAATTGGACCACAGGCCAGGTTTCAGTCTCCACTTACCCCTTTGGCTATGTGCCCTTTGTGCAGTGCACATCCTGTACAACTGTATATGGCATCCCTGCTGGCAGAACTCAGGGGCATTGAAGAAGAGTGTCAGTAGATTTATAAACTGACAACTAACTTTGATCATTAGTCCAAGTTTACCTTACAACCGAACGGCATGACTAATAAAGAAGGTGTCCCAAACCCTTAATATTTATTTAATAATCATTTGTAAGAGCCTCTGAAGAAACAGACATGGCCAGGACCTGAATTTGATCCCTGAGGGATGTGACATCTAGAAGAGAGACAGTGCATAGATGCAGAGCCCAGCCCTGGACTAATCAGGACTTGGCCCTTGGAGTCAAGAGCAGGAAGGTCCACCTGGGGCTGGAATCCAGGAAGGAGTGAGTGGCCATGAGCAAAGGAGGAGTTTTCGCTCTCCATCACTGGGCCTTCCTGCCAGGGTGGCCTTTGCTCCAACTTCAGTCTAGTAGAGAAACTCAGCTTTCCTACTTGGAAGTTCCCCAACTGGTTCATTTCCTTTCTTTGGGAGGCTGAGGATGAATCCTGACGGAGGTAAGCCGCTGCGGTTTGGGAGCGGACAGCGCACTCCCTGTACAGCTTGGCAAGTGCAACGATGTCAGAGGCATGACATATCGAACCTGTGAGGGTTTGCAGATGAGCAAGTTTTGCCGACGCGTGCTCCTAGAACAGAATCACCTTTTGTACGGTGTTAATGTAAAAGTTTCATTTAAAAGACACCAGCTGTGGTCCTACCCAGGTTTATTCATATGGGACCTTCACTGGGTCAGCTTAATACTTAACTACTGCTTATTATCCCATCAGTCTTCAGGGACAACCCATGATCTAATTGCCCAGCATTTATGTTGCTTGGTAACCACAAATAGAGAATAACAGTCCTTAAAGGGGCAATGTGGAATTTCATGCCCCTGCAGTGAAGTACACTTCATTTCCCAGAGCACCCTGTGTTTTTTAATTCAGTGAATAAAAATGTGTAATGAATAATTAATTATGTGCTTGGAGGCACAATAGCTGTCTACTTTTGAATATTCATCAGTGGCATTATTAATTCACCAGAAATCCCAGGGAGGGATGGGACAGGCTTTTAGCTTAGCTGGAGGACTTAAAGATAATGCTTTGCAACACGGACAAACTTTTTCAGAGCCGACTTTTCTTTGGGAGATGCTTTCTGGGTAATTTTCCTCTTTTAAGAACATTTCACCCTGGCCCGGATTCCTGCAGAGCTGGTGGGATGCAGAGACTACTAGCGACCATGACAAAGGCCCACTCTGGACCTCCCGCCTGGAAAGTACATTAATAACCAGGCCCACTGGTCCCCTGTGGCCTGGAGTATGCTAATGGGAGCGACAGGCCTGGAGTCAGGTGGGAACGAAAGCAAAGAGGCTGTTCGACAGCCTTGTGCTTTCCCACGGGGACGATGTTCCCTCCCTCTGCAGCCTTGGAAGAACCTATCTGATCCACAACAGGTGCTGAGCGGCTTGCATGGCTCCCAAGCGTGAGCTTGTGTGAGTCAAGGCTGGAGCCCTGCCCTCTAGGCCTCCTCATCCAGTTCTCCTAAACACAGCTCTTGATGGGCTTCACGGCAAGGGATCCTGTACTAAGTTTCCTTCTGCAGTTTTCTGACGTCTTCCATGAGGGTATAACTCCTTACCCCACTTCCTCATGCAGCCTGTGGAAATCTTCCTGCAGCAGGGATCGCTGGCTGCCTACCTCCCAGCTGCTCCCCAGTTCTTTCTTACAAATATGACCTCTGCATCCTGGAGGCAACCCTTCCCTACCTCCCTTGCAGCTAGAGGTGGTCATGGGACTAGGTTCTGGCCAGTGAGATGACGCATGGGGAAGTTGCTAGGTGGAGTGTTCTTAAAAGGAGGTGGCAGACTTCCCTGGTGGTGCAGTGGTTAAGAATCCGCCTGCCAATGCAGGGAACACAGGTTCGAGCCCTGGTCCGGGAAGATCCCACATGCTGCGGAGCAGCGAAACCCGTGTGCCACAGCTACTGAGCCTGTGCTCTAGAGCCCGCGAGCCACAACTACTGAAGCCCACACGCCTAGAGCCCATGCTCTGCAACAAGAGAAGCCACCGCAATGAGAAGCCTGCGCACCGCAATGAAGAGTAGCCCCCACTCGCCGCAACTAGAGAGAAAGCCTGCACTCACTAACGAAGACCCAACGCGGCCAAAAATAAATACATAAATAAATTTATTTAAAAAAAAAAAAGGAGGTGGCGACAGAGTCCTGTTTGCCCTTCTGCCTTGCTCCTCTCCTCCAGCCTACGTTGTAGATGAGATGGTTGAAGAGCCAGCAGCCATCTTGGGCCATGAGGTAACCCTGAGGATGGAAATAATGTGCTTGGAGGTAGGGTAGGAAAAAGAGAAGGAGCCTGGATCCCTGGTAACCATGGCACTACTATACCAGCCGAGTTACCTCCTTCCTCTCTTCTTTCACATGAGAGAAATGAACCTCTGACTTGTTTAATCTGAATTGTTCCAGGCCTCCTCTTGTGTGTTGCTCAACCAAATCTTAATCTAGTTCCCCTGCTCAGAAACCTGTCATAGTTTCTGCATTCTTTGTAGATTTCTTAGCATTTGCTCTTTCTGGTAGATGTGAAAATTCTTTCAAAAGTTAAAGTCTTGAATAATAAAATACAGCCCGTGTAACAGGAGTAGGTGCTTTGAAAGCAGTGTTCTGTCAGGAGGGCTGCAGACCTGCTCTATGTGTCTCCTGGGAGCCTCAGACTCTTGACTGGAAAAGACAGGGGCTTTAGCCATCTCTCTGTAACTGTGGTTCGGAAGAGTTCTTTCATTTGGGACTTCAGTCAATGAAAGGATTATTCCAACCGGGTTGAACTTACGCTCTGAAATGAGAACTTCCACAGTTCACCACATCTAAGACATTATCAAATATAAGGTGCACTATTATTTTAGATACCACCATGGAAGAAAAAAATTCTGCAAGTTATAATTATAGATTGTATCCCGATTCTGGAAATGTGAAAAACGTGCTTTTAGAATCAATGAAATAAGGTACATATAGTTAACTATACAGTTAACTTAAGCGTAATTATCCACAACCAACCAGAGCTACTCCATGGAATTCTGATAATAACTTCCGTTCTTGCAAAGAAGTAGATGAGACCTTTCTGGATTCCAAGCAGTTTTTGTTCCAAGATAAAAATACCAGAAAGAAGACCACTTTTTGGAGTTAGATCCTTATTTCTATTTGTAAACATACCTGTGTCTCTACACGTGGGATTCCTCAAATTTTACTCTCAGTACTAACTCTCTCTCACTGGTGATCCTGGAGGCGCTTTGTCCTCTCCACTCTGCTCAGGAGAAAGCATGATGATGGTTATGCATTACGAGATGTGGATTTCCTGTACCTTGGTCCTCTTCCCTCCCGCTCTTGGCTTCTAGGGTCTGTCTGTGGGTACCGGGTACATTGTACCTGCATTTTGGTGGTGGGTACAATGCCTTCTGCTGACAGCTTTCTACCTCAGGTGGCTGAGTCTCTCCTTTTCTCTGCCTCTGGTTTTTCCATCATCTCAGAAGTTGCCACACCTCCTCAACCAGAGGTGATACGATGCTCTGGGCTCCCCTCTTTGATGCCTGCCCAGCTGGTTTCTCGGAGGTCCCCAGCAGGATTAAGCCCCTACTAGCCACTCCCTAGCACTGGGTTTCCCTCTTCCCTACTCCCTTATTGTGCTTCTCAGATAACTTCCCAAGTAGTGAATTATCTGCACCAAAGTTCTTTTATCAGGATTTGCTTTGGGGGAAACTTTGTTTATCAGAAAGAGCAACTTCCTGATTGGAGCCTGGACTGGAAATGGTTTCTTCCAATAGACAAGAAAATGGACACCATATTAAAAAAAAAACTTCCTTAAGGCTGCACCTTTGGAGTTTTGATAGATTGTGACAGTAATTGTCCCAAATGAGTTGCACCTCCAAGGATCCATGTCTTTGTGCGGTCCCCTCCCACACGGACTCTGGTCTAGGCTATAGGACTCCTTTTGGCCAGTGAAACATCAACTAACATGATGCAAGTAGAGGCAATATGGGCTTGCACATGTGAGCTTGCCCTTTTGGAATATTTCTGTTAACATACAAGGAAGCCCAGTCCAGCCTCCTGGAAGATGAGATGCCAGGTTGAGGAAAACTGAGACCCCCCAGCCAACAGCCAGCACCAACTGCTCGTTGTGGGTGAGGCCACAGGCCAGGACCTGTTAGCTCAACAGCCCACCTGCGCCAAATTCAAATTTTTACACATCCTATTGTTTTAAATACAGTCCAAACAAGCAGATTTTTAGCCGATTAGGACCTGCTTGCTCTACATACCCTGAGAAACTGTGCCAAATCTGTTAGCCATAGAGAATAGAAATCCTATGGCTATAAAGACCCCAAGCCCATGCTGCCCTTGGAAGCTCCTGACGCAGCAATACATGTAAGCCCCCTCTCCAATCTCCCTGTATCCAGGAGCTCCTTTTCATTCCTCCCCTTCTGCCGTCGCTTCTGGAAAGGGTCATGCTATAGGGGACTTCTTGCCTACAAACCTGTCAAGCTCTTTGCCTGCTACTGCCACCTTGTGTCCCTATTCCCCCCTGCCGCCCCCCAATCATCCCTGGAGTCCCTGGAACACGCTGCAGTGGGGGCATCAGAACAGACTGACCCCACCAGGGCTGAAGCCCACAAGAAGAGCAGTGGTGGGTAGGCATTGTTCACCCTGGGGATCGTGGTGGCTGGGAGCCTGTGAAGGCAGGGTACTTGGGCGGAGGTGTGGCCCAGGGCAAGGTGGCCGAGATGGAGCAGGCTGGGGTGGGAGAAGGAAGGCTCCTGGCATCCCAGAGTGTCAGAGAGAAGGAGGGGGAGGATAATTGGTTTTCTCAAGAGTTGCTAAACATTGTTTTCCTCAAGTGGTGTGACTCACGGTTGAGGCTCCTGTTTTGGACTTCACTCTGTCAATGGGATACTGTCCTGGCACCAGACCCTTTAGGCTTTGTATCTGACACACAATGAACATCCTTCAAATACTCCTTCCTAAAAAGCTCTCTAGTCGGGAAATAATTTTTCTAGATGTTTCTCTTTCACCAAATTCTTGACCGAGACACAATGTTTTCACTTTGAACAAGTGAGACAACTGCATCTGTGCAGTCATGGCTTAAACGATCCCCATTTTCCTCAACAAAGTCATACTTTTATTAAAGTTTGCCAGGAAGTTCGGGTGCGTGGATTTAGATCAAGGAAGACCTTCTTGCATTTTGTTCCTAGCTTGGGTTGCGACTGGAAGTAATATTGACATGTATACTTTTGATTCCTGGGAGTATAACATTGTGCTAGTAATAACTGTAAGAAAGTAGTGAAAGCTACATTCCAGACTTATTCGCCCCTTATGTTTCAAGTAAGGGATGGAAGAATCATGAATAATAAATATGGAGATAAGAGAATGAAACTGGGAAATCAGTTTACTGCAAACTATTTGCATATTTTATTAAAAGAAACTGTGTATGAGACCCATAACGGGGTGGGTGATTTATATTTTGATTTGATTTGGGAGCATTGTACCCCTGGGACGACTTGTCTTTCCCATCGGTGTCAAAGTCTTGTGGTGCATTAGGGTTCAGAGACACTTAGGTGCTGGCTCTAAGTCTCTTGTTTTACAGAAACGGAAACTGAGGTCTGGGGAAATTACGTGGGTTGGTGACAGAGCCACAATTCACCTGGAAGAAATTCCATTGTCCTACACATGTCAGGAATGTGTTAAAAAGCATAAAGAAAGTCACACGAGTGTGTATCTCGACAGTCTTTTACATCTTTGCTCAAAGTTAGGAAGACAGCTAGCTAACTCTTTATAAAAGCACATAAACACAGATGAATGAACATCTGGACATGTTTGACATCTATTTGAGACAGACAAGGGAGAAGAGATTTTCATTGAATATACACCCCCCATTTCTGCTCCAAGTACAAGTTACGGCAAACAGATTTTTCTTCAGTGAAATGGTGGGCCATTTGTGGGATATTTCCTCCCTGCTTCAAACCCTCTCTACTACATAAAAAAATGTTTTAAAAATTATGTCCCTGCTGGTTATTGCTGATGTCTGATGATACCTGAAGCTTGGGATTGCTACCCGCTTCAAACCTGAGGCCTGTGGTGATAGCCTCTTCCTGTCGGGCGTGTCCGCACTTCATGTTATCCAGAGGACCATGGTTCCATAGGGCGGCTTCCACTCTGGGTTGATCTTCCCAGGAATATACTTCTCCCTTTCAGCTGCTGCCTTGCAGACTCATGGGTCCCCCAAGCTGCTCAGGAACCCTCCAAGATTCCTGGCCAATACCCTCTCCCATTTCCCACAGAGCCTCTTCCAAACCCTCTCCACTGTCCTCACCTGCTTTCTCTCTCCGAGGATGGCCATGCCTCCCAGTGGTGGGGTGAACAGAAGCTGCTGGGGTGCACGTGCAGAGCATGGCTACCAGACTGTCTGCCTTCGGCACGGTGCCTGGACAGAGTGTGTGGTTGCCGAGCGACTGAACTGATGAAGCAGTAGCTCTAGGAGGTGCAGGTCCAGTGGAACCGGAGTTCAATCGAAATGAGCAAAGGCAGTGTCACCACATCTATGGATTGGGGGGAAATGAAATAATTCATTCGGGAATGCCTTGTTTCAGAATGGGAAGATGGATTTAGAGCCAGTTCCCTTGTCAACTATCCACATAACTTTTGGAAAGTATTCCATCCATTTCGTCCATCCATCCATCCATCCATCCAATCAGTCATTCACTCCTTATCCCAAAGCCATCACTCATCACCTGCCTCGAGCTGGGTGCGATGCTGGGTGCTGAGAATAGAGACACAGTAAGATGCACGCCCTGCCCGTGTGATGCGCACAGTCTGGTAGAAGCATGAATACAACAGGGTGAAAGCTGAAAGGAGGCACCAAGTCAGAGGGAGCCCAGAGGAAGGAGATTTCATTCTGGCTGGGGCGGATGGTCAGGGAAGAGGGTGGCACTGGAGCTGGAGCTGGAAGGATGGATGGGAATGTGTCAAGTGAAGAGAGAAGGGAAGAGCAGAGCGCTTAGGCCCGGCAGGAGGAAGCCAGAGAGAACCGGACAGCAGAAAGGGCTGAAGGATTGTGAGCCTTTAAGACAGGGGGAGAATATTCTTTAGCCCGGCCAGTCCGTTGCCATGAAGCTACTGGGGAATCAGGTTCTGGGCTTGTCATTTCGGCGTGAGCGGCACTGCCAAGATTCCTGAAATCTATTTGTATCTGACACACAATGAATACCCTTCAAATGCTCCTTTTTAAAAAACTCTCTAGTCGAGAAATAATTTTTCTAGATGTTTCTCTTTCACCAAATTCTTGACCGAGACACAATGTTCTCACTTTGAACAAGTGAGACAACTGCATCCTTTGGAACTTGGGTCCCTACCTTTGGTTTCCAGGACTCCCGGCCTCCTGGCATTTGCAGACACAGGGTATATGCCCTCGTGGGATAGATGAGGAAATTGGCTCCCAGAGGAAGGCAGGACTGGTCCAAAGTCACAGCCCTTTGCAGCCAGAATGTTTGGTGGTATTACAGAGGCCTTCAGAGATGAAGTGAAAGTACTGCTAGAAAGAGAATGGAAATCAGAGGAAGGAAGACGCAGGATTCCACTCATTAGAAATCTGACTCACGTATAAGTCAAAAATGAAGTGAGTATTGGATGCTTATTTTGCTTCCTGGGGCTATTCCTCCTCCTACTAAAGCACCCCCCTGCCTTATGGGGTGCTACCTCCTCTGCTTTGTGTACATTCTGGGAGGTCCTGTCAGTCAAAGGGCCAATGGGCATGTGACCCGGGCTCAACCAATCAGATTCCCTCCTGAAATTCTTGTGCAAGACAGACAAGTATAAAAAAAAGGGTGGTGCTTGTTCATCCCAGAAATTACCTTCTGAAGGACACTGGACGATCCTTGCTACCTGCATTCCCAGAGCCACCCTGGTTCTGTGTGTGTGTGTCTAGTCCAGCTTTCCCTTCATTTCTGTGTCTTCCTATGTGTGGTCTTGGGTGGACTGATCTGTCTTGCTTAGCCTCCGTTTCCTTGCCTGTACAATGGGAAAATAATCCTACCTGGCTGTGCTGTTGAGATGACCAAGTGAGACAACGGGGCAAAGGCATTCTGCAAACTGTAAGGTGCTCTAGGCATGTGAGGGGCCGTTATTATTAGGACTATTATTCAGGAGCAGCTAGTGGCCACTGAAATCACAGCATGAGAGTGTTTCAAATGGCCCTGGTGAGATTATATAGCTGCTTTCTATCAGTAAGTCCATTTAAAATGTGTTGCAGAGGAAGCCCGAGGGGAATAGACTCTGCTGAATCCATAGTTTTACATGCTGTTCATTAAAAAGAATTTCTAAAAATAGGCTCAGGTCAGAGAAGTTGTCCCAGACGGAAATGTTTTTCAGAGCTTGACCCAAATCCCTGTGATTTCATTCCCCAGAAGGCTGGCTGCCTGGGAGACAGACCTGGCCCAGCTCAGTCTCAGTGATCATTTTCCACCTCCAGTGAGGTCCAAGAGCCCTTTCTCTGCACATTTGGGCCATGAAGTCCCACCCGGAACCACGCCTTTTAAAGCGCTGGAGCCCGAGTGGCTCCTGGGTCCTGTCCATCTTGTTCTCACACAGCTTCCTTCTTCGACGGCAGTTGGAGTCATGAGCGCAGATCCAATGGGCTCACCTGTGATATGCCCCAGGATTCTTCAATACATGCCTCTCATTCAGGCTCCTTTCCTGAGCTTCAAACCCGTGCAGGCAGCGACCTGCTAAACATTTCTCCCGGAAGGTCCATAAACTCACCTGTCTGTGATGAGCTCATTCTGCACCAACCCTCACTCCCAAACTCTGCCCCGTTCTCCACCTTCTCACCCACCCAGGAACCCAAGCCTGACACTCGGAGTCCCACTTATCTCCCTGAACCGCCACCCTCACATCTAAAACTCCAGCAAGTTCTGCAGCTATTCATCCTCTAAATATCTCTAGGGTTAGGGTTAGGGTTACACCCTTATCCTCCCCACTTTATTGACAGGTAAACTGAGATTCAGAAAGTGTACTTGGCCAGTAAGTATCCCTCCCAACTGGCCTCACCACCTAGCATCCAGAAAGCCTGAGGGTTCATCCTGTTTAATCTCTAAGTGTCTGAGCTTCCATTTCGGCACCTAAAGAACAGGGGAAATAACAGGCCTCAAGGCAACTTTATACAGGTTACTGTGATAAGAAAAAGGAAAACAGTAGAGAAGGCACTTTGAAAGGGAATCCGTGATATGCAACTAGGAGGCATTGTCAATCGATGCCAGCACAGGGGAGCCCCAGCAGGCCAGAACAGTTGAGCCCTGCAGTATTCTACCCCAAAAGTCTATATGTTTGCAGGCCAGAGAGCACCCTTCGAACAGCTCAGTGAACCTGGAGGGAGTGAACCCATTTCCACAGGGTTATTTCCCCAACTCCCTTCCTTGTAACCCGATGACCTGGAGGCATGCCGAGTAGCTCTCAAATCAAAGAGATTTGGAAATGTAGACAGTGGAGTCCTGTCGTCTGATTCATTTTCTGTTTCCAGTTTCTTTGCTGCTGTGGATGTGATTCATAATGGAAAGAATCAATCTACTGAAAAAAGAAAAAGGGTAGTTCTTTCCGATTGTACACTGCTCAAGCATTAGATTTCCAGCTGCCGGTCTGCTGTGGCCAGGGCATTTCAGTGAAGTTCAAAGTCGTCCCTATTTTCCGTCTCACATCCCTGACGTCAAAGGGTACAAGCTGCCCTGTCCCATCCGGGACTGCTGTCATGCTGGAGATCATGGGCTGTGGCTTGTGAGGCAGGAAACCTGGTCCCTCTCTGTCACTAGTTGGATGTTTGACCTAGATTAGAGATTCTTAAACAGGGACAATTTTGCCCCCAGGGGACAATTGGCAACATCAGGAGACACTTTTCGGTTGTCATGACTGGGGCGATGCTTCTGGCATCTGGTGCGTGGAGGCCAGGGGTGCTGCTGAATGTCCTACGATGCACAGGACAGATCACCACCCCCGCCCCTAATCCCGTCTTGCCAAAGTCTTATCCGGACCCAAGTATCAGTGATGCCCAGATTGAGAAAGTCCCTAGAGGAAGTCCTTCCTCCTCACTCAGTTTCCTCCTGTGAAAATGGAGGTGGGGGAGCTGCACTGGTGATGCCCAAGGTCCCCTAAAGCTTCTGATTTAATTGTGTCTCTGGTTCAGGGGTGACTCAGAGGTTCTGCATCACTGACTTCCTGCCCCTGTGACCCCAGCACCCAGTTGTAGCATCTCCAACACCAGGGTGCCCGTGTGACGTCGCCCTCAGCTGGAAGAGTCCAGAGAGCTCTTCCAGAAGAGCTGGAGGCTCTTCACAGAGAAAATCTCCAGAAAATGCCACGATGGAAGGCAGACAGACACTCTGAACCCCCGAGCTCTTCTTTTGTTTGATGGTTTCCTCATCTCCTCCTTAAATAGGGCACTGTGGCTTTTGCATTTGCAAAAACTTTGGCTAATTGGACCTTCTCATCAGGCTATCACATGAACACAGAGTCCAGCAACTTGTCCAAACTTTTCAGTGTGTTCCAGCTTTTGTTGGTTTATTAAGGTGAGTCTGAGGCAACGGAGAGGTCCTAGCAGTTGGTATTTGATTTCAGAGTCCCCATCCCCTTTGGCTTTTCATTTTGTCCCCTAAAGGATTTCATCAGACCCCACCTGGGCTGACCCCCGCCCCCTCCAGTCCCCCATGCCCCTTATCTTCCCCTTTGTTCTGTCTTCTCTGCATTTGAGTCAGATGCCTGGTGGGACTTGAGTCCTGACTCCACTACTTCTTACTTTGATGTGGTGGCCGTGGAGGTGTCCTGCCCAGGGCTCATTTCCAGAGAACCCGCAGCAGGCAGGGTAGCTGGCAGTTCAGGCATGTCCTGCCCTGGCTGTTCCCAGCCAGTGATTGAGGCAGTGGCGCCGGATCACTGCTGCCCGACTGACCAGCACACCTCTTACAGGCAATCTGTGTTCTGGGGCTCCCTACCAGCCTGGCTGAGCCTTGCTCAGAGCCGCCCTGTGGTCTAGGCGCCTCCTCTCATCCTCTTCCTTTCCTTCCCTCTCTCCTTTCCCAGATGTCAGACCTGCATATCAGTCTCCATCCCCTTCATCCTTCCAGACATCTGCTTCTTGAAGGACCTGAACTGACAAATCTCGGCAAGTCAGTGAACACCCCTGAGTCTCAGTTTCCTCCTCAGTAAAATGGGGAGATGTTATCAGATCTGCTGTAACTCACAAGGCTATTGTGAGGATTAAATGACAAAATACACGTGTAACTTTGCACACCACGCAGTGGTACAAATATATGCACCACTGTTCCATCAGAGTTTGCTGGTCTTAGGTCCCATTGTTTTAGAGACCCTCGCAGGCCAGCCCCAGATAAACGAGGTTACTGTGGAAGTTTTTGTTGGAACTATTCTTCGTCAGGTGGGACTGCATCCCATTTGGCATCAAAGCCCACCTGCTAAGTGCCAGTAGTTTTCTCCCACCTCCATAATTGCAGCCACCAACAATGACCTCACACCATTTTCAAATGCCTGCTATAGGGGACTGTTTGGTCCTTGGGTGAGAACTACTGTGCTATACTGAGTCCAGCTGAGATGTTAGTGGGTTCTCCTTCCTCCCAAAGCATTTACACTTCAACTTGGTCCTTCAAGGATGAGTGCCTGACACTCTCTTATTTATTTTTTGTCCTTTAACATTTGTGTATAGTTTTGTAAGCTGCCTCACTCCTCTATTGAGTGAGAGGGCAGAAGAAGAAAATTAGTGAAACAGTAAGTCCGTCTTCTGATGCGGTTCAAATCACTCTCATATGAGGCTGCCTACTTCAGCAGCCAGAAAGCCCGCCCTGGACACGGGCAGCAGCTACAGCTGGTGGTGAACTTCATTGTTGAGAGTTTTTACACGGCCCACTTGGAAAGGTTTCCAGCACCTTATCCTTTGCTGTTGATTCCTGGCATCTCTTAGTAGCTAAGCAGCCAGGGGCAAATCACTTAGCCTCCTTCAGTTCCTTAACTGTAAAGTGTATACATTAAAGAGGGTAACACTTTCCATCTCTGACTATTATCATCAGATAATAGCTGAGAAACTGTGCCTGGGGTGGAATCTTATTTGCAAAAAGGGCCACAATGTTCCTCAACCCTCATCCTTGCTATCTGACTTTGCATTCTTTTCTTTTTCTTTTTTTTTTTTTTGCGGTACGCGAGCCTCTCACTGTTGTGGCCTCTTCCATTGCGGAGCACAGGCTCCAGACGCGCAGGTGCAGCGGCCATGGCTCATGGGCCCAGCCGCTTCGCGGCATGTGGGATCTTCCCGGACCGGGGCACGAACCCGCGTCCCCTGCATCGGCAGGCGGACTCTCAACCACTGCGCCACCAGGGAAGCCCTGACTTTGCATTCTTTTCATTTAGTGGAGCCCGTTTCTTGACCCCATGAATGTGGTCTTGTGACTTGCTTCGACCAACAGAATCGAGCAGAAATGATGAGATTGTTTCCGAACCGATGCCTCAAGAGACGTTGCATGCTGCCACATGCTCTCTCGGATCCCTGCCCCTGTTGGGTGAGTGTCCCCTGGCTGGTCTGCTCGAGGATGGGAGAGCACAGGGAGCATAAATAAGCCACCCCAGCGGAGATCAGCTCAGGCCCGTCAGCCCCTAGCCAACCTGGAGGCCGACTACTGTGGACAAGGAATGTTGCCTGCCCCATGAGCAAACAAAGGATGTTGTGGCCATCAAGCCCTCAGCCAGTGCAGCTGCCCAGACTGCACACCCTGAAAGGATTCGAGATGGAAAAAAGCAGGATACTGGCTCTAGATAGCTAAGGTGCACATCAAAGGAATGATTTCAGTGAGCCCAGACTCTTGCATCTTCCCATACATAGAAAGTGCAATTTTCTTTAATTAATGTAATCTTTTTGTTACTGGAAGGGGAATCCCTTCCAGGGTCTGAGAAGGGGCTTTTGTCTAACACTTGGAAATGAATTGTCCAAGGAGACACACGTACTGACAAAGCAAAAGACTTTATTGGGAAGGGGCGCCCCAGCAGAGAGCAGCAGGGTAAGGGAACCCAGGAGAACTGCTCTGTCACATGGCCTACAGTCTCAGGCTTTATGGTAATGAGGTTAGCTTTCCAGGTTGTCTCTGGCCAATCATCTTTCTTGTGACCATATTTGGTCTGTGACTCAGGGTCCTTTCTGGTGGCACTTGCAACTCTCAGCCAAGATGGATTCCAGCGTGAGGGTTTCTGGGAGGTTGGCAGGACATATTACGGGTTGGCATCTCCTCCTTCCTTTCGGCCCCTCCCAAATTCTTTCAGTTAGTTTTCGGTGACAGCACCATGTTCCTTATCAGGATCTCTTGTTGTGAGACAACTCGTGCAAGCAGTTATTATCGTGACTGGCCAAGGGGGTCGGTTTCAGTCAATGGCTTCCTAATATTTTGATGTCCCGACTACCTGGTTTTTGTTTCAAAAACTCTTATATACCCTGGCTCCTTCCTTACGTCTTTGGAGCAGTCCCTCAGAGCTATCTGAGAGGTTGTCTTCTGGGCTTAATTGCTTAAAAAGTATGCTGAAGGAAACACAATTCTCAGCTTTTAGATTGTGCATTTTTTTCAGTCAACTCTACAAATGCACAAGTGAGTCCAACTGAGACCAGAAGAACCACCCTGGGGATCCCAGCCAAAATTGCCTACCTATGGAATCACAAGTAAAAGACATGGTCACTATTTGACTCCACTCCATTTGGGGATGTTTGTTATGCAGCAAATGCTAACTGATGCACTTGGGATAGAGGAGAAGGAAGCTGAGTGGCACTGAGGTCAGTCATCCCAGGGGTGGGTAGCTTTGGGGCAGCTGTTGAGGATGTGCAAAGAAGTCAGTTTCCAGAGCAGGCACCACCCCCTCTGCCTCCTCAGGGCAAGACAGGGAGTGCTGAGCAGTTGGGTATCATATGTCAGGGACCAAAAATTGCATGCAAGCAGAAAAAAAAAAAGCCTGGGTCTAAGGTTGTTATTTATAGCAAAAATTTAAACAGGGAAGCTCTGTCAGTTTTCTGAATTACTGACAGTTGCAGAAATGTTAATACAAATCTTTATAAGACTGTCCAGATGTTAGATGTTAAACAAGCATCTGTTTTGTATAAAAGACTTTTTATGCCCCCCACACACACACTGTCTCTTTCTTTCTCTCGCCTTCTCAACCCCCACCCCCTGATCCCATGATAGATCAGGGCAGTAGCTGAGGGTAATTGCCTCAGCTATAGTTTTATTTAGTTTCTGAATGCCGGTGTCCACGGTGTCAAAAATACACCCCAAAAAATAACCCTGGGAAAGGTTAATAATGGCCTTTCTGGTGTCATATTCTGCACTTTATGTGTTGCAGTAATTATTATCATTAGGGCTGTAAGAATGTCTGGTTATCTTTCTTAATCACACACTATAGAGGAGTGCTTCTGAACACATATCTATTATTTAATCAAAATTTCACAGTTATTGGCATTTGTGCTCCACCAGGGCTGTGTTTATTTTCTCTTTGCAAGGGGGAGCACTGCATCCCAGAAAAGAGGGGGCCCCACGTCCATATCCACTTTCATCACTGTCATAGCATGTGACACTCGGTGCTATTAATATTGGAGATGCCAAACACATATTATTACTCCCCACTCCCCACATTGGGTCGCATTCTAGGAAAAGCACTCTTATTAACAAATAAAGGGGGGGAAAGGCATGCCATCGATGAAACTTGCTGCCTGGCAGAGGCGATCTGGTAGGGCTGAGACCTTTAGGGATGTGCTGGTTCCAGGGATGGAGAGGGAAGCAGGTCAGCGGGACCACTACGGAGGTCCTGTGATGGCCACCTTGGGGCGTGCCCACCCACTCCTCTGGAGGGAACTGCACCTCAGAGGCAGGGGACTAACACTCAAAGAGGCATCACTGCCCCATTTTACAGATATGCAAATCAAGGCTCAGAAAGTATCATTTGCTCAGCGTCACCTAGCCAGTGGGCTGGCACGTGAGGCTAACTGCTTGCTTGATTCGACGTGTATGGTTTCATCATAAAGCCATGCGCGACCCCCCAGCCTGCACTGGCCAAACGGCGGCCCCCAGCCTTGTGTGGCTGCAGAGCACTTGAAACGTGGCTGGTCCAAACTGAGATGCTCTGTGAAGTGTTAAATACACACTGGCTCTCCAGGACACAGTATAAAAATAAAAACAGTGTGAAATATCACAGTAATTTTTTAATATTGATTTCATGTGGAAATGATAATATTTTGGATATAACGGGTTGAATAAAATATATGATGGAAACTAATATCACCTGTTTCTTTTTACTTTTTAAAATGTCACTACCAGAGAATATAAAATTACATCTGTGCCTTGTATTTGTGGCTCACATTATATTTTGATTGGACGGTGCTGTCCTAAGCTGTGAGTTTGTGTCTGTTTCTTCAGAAAGTTTTTCTGGCTGCTTGAGAGTAGGGCTTCTCAATTGGGGGTGACTCTGTGCCCCAGGAGACATTTGGCAACGTCTGAATCCATTTTGAATGTCGTAACTTGTGTGTGGAGGGGCGCGTCCTGCCTCTAGTGGGTGGAGGCCAGGGACGCTGCTCAGAACCCTACGGGGCACAGGATGGCCCCCACCGCAAAGCATTATCCAGCCCCAAACGTTAATAACGCTGAGGTTGAGAAACCCTGGTTTAGAATCATACCGTGTGTATTTCATTTTCCTTTCGGGGTCTCCTAAGGATGTCACCAATGCTCTAAAAGAGGAACAGTGCCATGAATGTGACAATATTGATCATTTCTTCCTCCATTTCCCTCGTGGACATCCTCCTTCCTGACCTTTTTTTCCCCACAAAATTAAAAACCCACGTCTGCCCATAATTTTCACATATTCCTGCCGCGTGGCTGACGTTTTTTGAGAACATGCAACGGTGGCCGTATTTCCTCAATGGCATTTTCAGGTAGCAAACCCCTCTTCCCACAACTCACAGGTTGTGCAGCTCCTGTGAGAGGATGAAGTGCTATCAGAATTGGGAAGATCTGGATGGAGGAGGGGAATAAAGAGGGGCTGACCCTGTGTGAGATGCAGACACCCGGCCCCTGGACAGACTCCAGGGAGGAGATCCTTAGACCTCACCTGGGCTCCAGCTGGGAGAAGAGGCCCAGAGAGAATGAGCTGAGCCCTCGTGTGGACACCTGCAGCGGTGAAAATGGTCCAGGTGTGTAGCAGGTAAGGAAGACCATTCTGCCATAAGGGCTGACTCTCTAGGTCACCCCAGGGGCCCAGGCAGGGGCCGTGGATCCTCCGGGTGGCCGAAGTGGTGCAATGCCCCTGGGTGAGTTGGGCGTGGCCAAGGCAAACCCATGGGGACCTGAGCTGGAAGTGGGGTCCTGAGCTGGAAATGTAGAGAGTTGCGACACACCTTCCCACTTTGAGGAGGGACAGTGTACCGATGGGGATGCAGTGCTGCTGGAAACCTGCATTCGGCCACATGCAGAACACAAATTATCTTCAGTTTAGGGCTTCCATGTAGCCCAGGAAGGTGTGGCCAGGGAAATACATTTGTTACAATTGTGTAACTGGCCTGAAGCTCGGGCCATTAGCTCAGATGTATAAGAAATGCCACTCTCCTTTCTCACAACCGGCCGAGGCATAAATAACCTGCTACTCACCGAAAGCTCATGCTTCCCTTTGGTAGTGCCTGGGTGTGGCTGTCCAGCCAGGATGGCATTTTCCAGCCCCGCTGGCATCCAAATGGTGATATGGGCTGGACGTGGGCTTCGCATATACTGCCCTGCTTCACACCCCACTGGCTCTGAGGGCCTGAGGGGATGCAGAGCTGACATCCAGGCTAGAGTTGCCTGCTGAGCTGACAAGGACATGGCAGAGACGGGAGGAGATGGACGGGTAACTTCTGGAGAACCAAGCTGGGGGCGTCTGTGTGTTGTGAGTCCCTGCAGGCCTCTCCAAGTGGCGCAGGAGTTTTGCTGGTGTTAGGCTTTCGGGAATCTGGAAATGGTACACGGGCTGCACGTACCTCAAGAGCCCTCAGAGAGCACCTAGCACACAGCAGGCTGCGTGTTTAGGCCACAGGGCCACAGAGGTGGCTGTGATACAGCCTTGAGCTCATAGCCGGTGGGAAAAGAGAGTCACAGCAGAACACAGATCACCTTGGCTGACTCTGTGCCAGGCCCAGCTCGGCGTGTCATGTATTCACTCAGTTCAGTCTTCCCATGAGCTTGGGAGGAGCTGCCATTATGATCAACGTTTCAATCTCATAGACAGTTTCATGCATCAGCAGAAAGGTTGAACGATGTGCCCAAGTTAACAGAGCTGGGATCCCAGGGTGGGCAAACGGGCTCCAGAATCCACACTCACCCCCGTCAAGCTTCTTGGTGCAGAGAATAAAAAGCAAACAACTTCCCTCCCAAACACCCCAAACTCACCCTGATCTCCCTTCCTGTTCTCTGGCAGAATCAACTCCACCCCCATCCCTTTACTTGTATACCATAGAATTTTGTTCAGACAAAGATATACATGTTTATCTATGCTCCTAGGTTGTGGGAAGATGAGAGCGTATTAGGTTTCGTGGCAACAATGATGCAGGAAACAAGCCCCAAATCTTAATGGTTTCCTAAATAAATATCTCCTTCCCCCTTGTGGGTCTGTGATTCAAGTGGGCTTGCCTGGGCTTCCATCTATACCTGCTCCATGGGTTTCTCATCCCAGGACCCAGGCTGAGGATGCAATGACCACCTGGGACATTGCTTTTTCATTGCAAGTGGTGGCAACACAAGGGCATCAGGATTTGCAATGCCCCTTGAAACCTCCACTGGGAACTGTCAAGTCTGTCCTTGGCTATAGTCAGTCACGTGGTCAAACTCACAGCCGGTGAGATGGAGAGTCAGCTCCACTCACAAGGAAGCCAGGGCAAGTGCAGGGAGGGAAGGAAGGTCTGTGAGCAAATGACGTGTCACTTCCAGACACCAGTGGGAAGGGGGTTGAATGCAGAAGATGTGGAGAGGTCAAGTTCATGCAGAAGGAGTCTGTCTCTATGGGCTAAGGGAAAATGGGTGAGAGCTATTGCTGACACACCTGAGCCTGTAGGTGTGGGATTGAGAAGTGGAGGATGTTCCTCCCCAGGGCCTCCATTTTTCCTGAAGATTGGTGGGTGAGTCATTCTCAGAGACTGGGCAGCGGGAGCCAGGGGTCTGAAGAGTATAGAGAAGGTTCTGAGTGCGACCAGCCCTGGGAACTTACAATGAGCTGACCAGGGCCATGAACAAAGACAGGTGAATAATTCTGCCTCCCAATTGAGTTTGTAGAGGCCCCAGACTTTCTGGTCCCCACCCCAGAGGGTGTCACCATTCTGTCTCAACATGGCCCTCTCTTCCACCCACCTCGTCCACGTCTTTTCTGTCTGTTGATTTGGGGATGAACACGGTGGCAAACCAGTTGTAAAGTGCAGTTGTTAATCTTGCAAGAGGGTTGGGATTTCTTGAAGTCACTGCAAGTGACATTGGAGAATTGCTTGAAGGATTTGCAAAAGCCACCGGCAAGGAAGACCTGGCAGTTCTAGAAACGTGAGCACTGGATTATCATCATGGCTGATGAAGGGATAGATGCTCTGAATGATTTGACATCAACGAATAAAGAAAAGCCTTTGGGAAAATTGATGAAACCCTTGAATTAAAAAAAAAAAAAAGAACTTGTTTATTATTTCATTGGGAAGTCCAACCTGAAGCGAAGGACATTGTAACCTGTTGTCTTACAATTTTGTTGGAAAAATCATGCCCCTCACCAACGTACTGCTTATTTATTCTAAAGATTGATGAATAGCTGCCATTATAACCTAAATTTTTTTAACTATAAGGAAAAATAAACTTGATTTTATGATTTTTAGTTTCCATTTTTAAGACAAAGTTCCAGCCACATCTTTTTAGCAGTGACAGAAAATGTTGGTTCTTGATTTCGGTGGATTCATTCCTCTTGGCCCCTTGTTCCCCCTCAGGTGATGAGACCTTGCATTCCCAGCCTTCCTCGGTTCCTTTCTTCCTCATGCCGGCTGGAGCTGCATGATGCTGGGCTCTTTAGCTCTGTGATTTAGTCCTTTGGAGATTATCTTATTACGGCAGAGCCAGCACTGGTCCGGGCCAAGGTCATGGGAAGAATGTGCCCAGGTCCCATTGGTGGGAAGTGTTCCATCCTGGGTTCAGTTCCATGTCCTGTTGTGTGACATTCCAATGCCATGCCATGTTCTGTGTCACGCCAGAAATAACTGACCTGGATACGAACGCTCAGCCATTACTGCTTAATCATATCACACCCAATATTATGTGGGCTATGCTTACAGTCTGGGGAAGTCAAAATACAACCCAGGATGGGGAATTCAAGTGATTGAAACGTGGAAATGAATCTGAGCAGAAAGGTCTAAATCTTACCTGGGTTAGCATTATTGTTATAATAAATAATCATAATAATCCCATACATTTAAAGCTTACAAAATCCTTCTTATACATTACTTCATTTGACTAGGTTAGGGAGAATAAATCTGCAGGCTTAATTTCTCTTGGAAATATCAATCTTTAGTCTATACTACACCTGGCTGCCTTTTTAATGGTCCCAAAGCACGGCTTCCCTGTTCATTACCCAGCTCAAAAACTTTTCTGTGTCTAGAGAAGAAACTCCAAACTCCTTATCCTGGTATTCCAGACCCTCCAGGATCCTGCCCCAAACTCTCTTTCCAGCCATGTCTCTTGATGGTCCTAACCACCCATCTTGCCTTCATACCTGGCCTCGGCACTTCCTGTTTCCTGGGTGCATTGCCCTGGTCCTCTGCCCCTGCATCCTTCATCCTGTGACTGCTCTTCCTGCATCTCCTCATATGCACATGGCCAAGCCCAACCCACCCTGCAGGACCCAGCCTCAGACACCTTCCTGAGTCCCCCTGCAGGCAGGGACCTCTTGCCTTTGAGTGCCCTGACTACTTCCTCTGACCGCCTCTCAGAACAACCTGCCCTGTAATAGAATAACAGCTCACACAGCTTATTTCCTCCACTGGGCTGTAAGCTCCTTGGTGGGCAGGACCTCAACTTGACCCTCCTGCTTCTGCTATGGGCCCCCCACCCCCGACCCTACTAAGTGTCTAGCCCAAGATCGGCAAAACCTTTTCTGTAAAGGGCCAAATGGTCAACATTTTAGGCTTTACAGACTGTATGATCTCAGTTACAACTACCAATTCTGCCTTCGTGTTGTGAGAGCAGCGATGGCCAATGTGTTAACAAACGGGCATGACTTTGTTCTAATAAAATTTTACTTACAAAAATAAGCCTCAAGCTGGATCCGGTCCGTGGCTGTAACGCGCTGGTCCCCTGGTTCAGCCACATGACTAGCAAAGGCGTTACAGAGATGATTGTTGACTAATGGGTGGATGCATGAAAGAAAGAAAAACATACGCATATTTGAGAATTGGGTCTATCCAAGCACACAGGGCCAGGACCAGAGCCCTGTTATCGCATCGTCACTTGCAAAATAGGGGAAAAAGCGTTGCCTGGGCCCGGAGGCATTCTCACGTTGGAGGGGAGTGGTGCCTGAGAGGAGCTGGGGGGCCCTGGGCTCGGCAGTAGCAGAGGAGAGCTGGAGGCGGAGCAAGGCCAGCCTTGTGGGTCAGCGATGAGAGCAGTGGGAGACTCATACACCCTGCCCAGGGCCCCGGTCCCGCTGGCTCACTCATCTGTCACCCGCCTGAGCGAGGAAGCTGGCATCTTGGGGTTGCCGCTTCCACAGAGTAGATCCCACTTTGGGCAGCGTGGATACCGTAGTATCAGGCTGTTTCCTTCTTGTCTGTCTTTAGTCAACCCTGAGTTGAGAGAGCGGCCTCAAAGGTCCCGAGGGCCAGGCAGGAGGTGGGTCCTGAGAGTGACCTGCATAATCTTGGGCAAGGAAGGAGCCTGGAGCTACTCTCCCTTAGGATGGTGCCTGATACCCATGTAACCCCTTGTTGTCTGCGCAGGGGTTTCCCTGCATCTCACCTCGCAGGATGCTCCCACCAACTGTTCAAGGTGAGCAGCGGCTATTATTACTGTTCTCAGTTTCCACGTGAAGAAGCAGGCTTGGAGAATGTTTGGAGGATTCGTTCAAGGCCACAAAAGGTGGCGCTGTGTTCTCTCCTCCAGCGGAAGCAGAGCTGAAGCCGGGACCCAGTCAGCCCCCCTCCAGCCTGGGGTTTCTCAAACGAGAACTGCTGCCCCAAGGCGGAGCCATTCCCTTGCAGAAACTCAGTTCCCAAGTCCCTTTGCCATCACAACACACAGCCGCGTTCACTGGCACACTTGCCTTTCCACGGGATAAGCAAGAAACCCTCACCTTTCGGAACCTCAGTGTGTGGGGTGAGCCCTCCTTCAAAGAGGAGACCCTGTGTCAGGTGCAGGTGAGGATTGCAAGGGAGACCCACATCATAAAGAAAAATAAACGGCTGGTGACCAATACAAGGAAGGGTGCAAAACGGAACTGATGACCCAGGTAGTCATCAAGATATCTCAAAGCTGAAAGTGGGCTATTTCCAGATCTTTCCCAGATAACCAGTGACCTGGTTGATCACCTGAATTTCCCTGTCTTCCTTCCATATGAAGACACAGGTAAAAAGAAAAAACAAACCCTATATTTCTAAAGACGAACTCAGATCACAGCGATGGAGCAATGATATCATCTCTCATCCATGGTTCTTTGAATAAAAATGCTACTTTGGACATAAATACAATTCTATCTAATAACATCCCATTATTGTTTTCCACACAAGTGAAGAGCTGGAGGATAAATTTAAGAAGTTGTACACAGAGTACAAAGTTTTATTTTTATATTTTGTCAGCTGGGCGAGTTCAGGACCAAACCACTTAAGAACAGTGGGAAAATAACTTGAAGTAGAATGATCCATTCAGTCCTGAAACAAAACAATATAAAATGAATGAAGGCTGCTTCTTGAAATCATCTTCACTTTTCTACATTTTTCCCTTTTAATGGACAAGAGAAAAAAATGATCAGATTAAGACGTGAAAGAAAGAGAAACCAAGAGGGGGCAAGATGCTGCTTCCTTTCACGATTCTGGGAGAGACAATACAAACATCCTCTTGAAGAGAAGGGAGATCCTGAATTTCCTCCCTTTAGCCAAGACTTTGCTCACCCCTGCGTTACTTCTTTCACTTCTCAAGCCTTACTTCTCTCTCTCTCTCTCGCCTTCTCTTCTTCTTCCTCCAAGGTTTAAAGCCCTGCCTCCCAACTCTCAACGTTTAAAAAATTCTTAATGATGCAACCTGAAGTTGCCATGGCAACTGATTTCCTTGCCGAGGCGGTGGTAGAGCCCTGTGAACGGGCTGCCATTGAAATCACAAAATAATTTTCCTTTTCTTTCAAAATTAAGCGGGCTGTCTAAAGCGTTCCACTGTGGTTTTCCCTTCCCCCAAAGAACAGGTCTCCCCTGAACTGAAATATCCAGTTATTGCATCTCCCTG
The DNA here is from genome assembly GCF_003676395.1 of Aethalodelphis obliquidens. NCBI lineage: Eukaryota > Metazoa > Chordata > Mammalia > Artiodactyla > Delphinidae > Aethalodelphis > Aethalodelphis obliquidens. The sequence goes on from NW_020837965.1 coordinate 20,500,905, forward strand.
TTCTCTTTTATGACTTCTATCTTTCCAGGCACATAGACGGTCCCTCTGGAAAATAGTGAGAGCTCACTCTTTCTCTTTTGTCAGTGTGAGAAATGCTTCTGAGGAAGTCTAATGACATTGGATGGGTTTTCCCCCACTCTCTTTTTAAATTGCCTTTAGTTTCCCATTCTTAGAAACAACCAAGTTTCTTTCTCCTGAATCTTATTTATTTATTTAATTGAAGTATATTTGATTTACAGTGTTGTGTAGTTTCAGGTGTACAGGAGTGATTCATATATATATATATGTAATATATATTCTTTTTCAGATTCTTTTCCCTTATAGGTTAGTACAAAATACTGAATATAGTTTCTTACACTATACAGTAGGTCTTATGCTATGCGGTAGGTCTTTTTTATTTATCTGTTTTATATATGATAGTGTCTATATGTTAGTACTAAATTCCTAATTTGTCCCTCCCCCTCCTTTCCCCTTTGGTAACCATAAGTTGGTTTTCTACGTCTGTGAGTCGGTTTCTGTTTTGTAAATAAGTTCCTTTATATCATTTTTTTTAGATTCCACATATAAATGATATCATATATTTGTCTTTCTTGTCTGACTTACTTCACTTAGTACAATATGATAATCTCTGGGTCCATCCGTGTTGCTGCAAATGGCAATATTCCATTCTTTGTTTATGGCTGAGTAATATTCCATTGTATATGTACCACGTCTTCTTTATCCATTCCTCTGTTGTCTCCTTGAGTCTTGAGGACAGCTTTGTAAATAGCACGTCGGAGCACAAAGAAGCCTGAAGGTCTGCACTGGTGTCACCCCACATGACTCTGCAGAAGCTGGCCCTCCCTCGCACGTGTGCCTTAGCAGCTTCCCAGCACGGGGTGGAGCCCCGCTTCTGTTCCCCTGTCACCTTGAGCAAACCCAGCCTGTCTGCTTTCCTGCCTCAGTTTCCCCCAAGGGGCCAACACTCTCACCTACGTGAGCTCAACGTGAGGTGCAGTTCTATGGCTCTGAGGCTCCTCAGGCAGGTCAAGAACATAAAAAAGAAGAGTCAGGATGTGGAACAGGGAAGGCTTCGGGCAGAGGCTATGCCTTCAGAGGTTGGGCTGTGCGGAAGAGGGGTGGCACGGGGGAGCAGGCTGTCTGCCGTGCCCCTCCCACCATAGGGCACCAGCATGGGTACCCACACTCGGGGAGGGAGGCGGTCAGAGCTGAAATCGAGCACGGGATCTCTTCACCTTCCTGTTCTGGACATTGTGATAACCGAGACTGTCTTTGTGACTTCCGAGCGATCTTAGGACAGGATGCTGCCCAGGAAGGAGCAGAAAAGCCCTGGGAAAGTGTCAGGTTCAGGACAAGCATCCCTGGTGGGTGAAGTGTAACGAGGAGGTGACCACGGCAGCAGAGCCATGCCGCACTTGCGCAAGGAGCCCGCTCTGACCTCATTACACCTGCAGTTGATGAAGCCAGTTCTTGTCTCGGCCTCCCCAGGCCCTGGGGCCCTGAATCCACCTCCTTCTGAATTCTTCCCTTCTTTGGCTTTAACGACAGGGACCCCTTCAGGGCTTCCCCTGACCGCTCCTTCTCTACTTCTTCCCAGTGTCCTGAGAGAAGGCATTTCCTGGGTCACAGACTCCACCCTGTCCCCACGATCTCTGGGAAATCTCTCTGTACCACTGTACATCAACGACCCCAAAGTGTATTTCCAACCCACAGCTGCCCCTAAACAAACTCTGCGCCCCTACAACTGTCTGGTGTAATGGGTACCAGGCAGAGCTCACCACTACAACCTCACACACTTCTTCTGGTCCCATCAACGTGGTGAGCTGTGTTGGCGTCCCCTGGGAGCAGAAACCTGGGAGGCAGCTTTGAATCTTCTCTTCCGTGGCTCTGTGGTCATCAGGTTAGCAGGGCTGTCACCTCTCCATCCAAAGAGCCCACAGGTTGTGCCCAACAGGGCTTCATCGGCCCCTGCACAGACTCCCGCAGCAGCCTCCCCGGCAGCCTCTGTCCCTCTCGGCCTCAAAAGACTCTCGCTGACGCAAACTCACATGAGACAGGCCCCTGCCCTAAGCACACTGCCCTCGCCTCGGGAGTGCAAGTCCAGGTCCTTGATATTGTCCGCTGTGCTTGCATAGCCTTCGGGGGTCCTGGCGGGGCAGGAGAAGGGAGGCTCCGGACGAAGGGCAGGCACAGTTACCGTACGGGTCATCGGGGCTGGGGAAGCAGGGAGAGTTTCTCTGCAGCATAGCATGTCTCATCAGGACAGAGCCGGGACAGGAGCTGGAGCCTTTTAAGTCTTATGCTTTTCCAGGAGGGAGAGGGCTGGTTCCCAAGGGCAGGGGACCCCTAATCTCTCTTCCTCCGCCCCTCAGATGCATGGATGCAGCCTGCCAACCATGACAGCGTGACCGTCTCTTGACACTGGACTGGCTCGGGTGTTTATTCATTCCCCGTTTGCTGGGGCACCTGCTTCGGGCTGGTCCTGTACCAGGCGCTGGGGTGAAGAAGCAAGTGAGACACCATGCCTGTCCTCCCACAGCTCCCAGTCTAGGGGAGGGACGGGTGCTGGAAGGGAGCCCTGGAGACCCCGGGGAGCCGGGAGCATCCCCACAGATCCCTGGGGGCGGGGCAACCTCAGGCAAGAACTGAACTTCCACAGCCACGGGTTTGGCGTCTGCAAAATGGGGCGAATTTCACATTCCCGTGGCTGAGCTGGGGAGCTACCCAGGCCTGGGGGGCTCCTGGCACCCTACTCTGTCACTGTGGCCTTGGTCGCATTGCACAGCTGCACAGAGTCTCAGTTTCCCTCTCTGCAAAATGGGAAGAGCCAGAATCTCCCCCTCACAGGACTGGAGTGAGAGTCAGGGGAGACGACGCCTGTAGGATGCTCAGAGCAGGAGCCCGACTCCTGGAGAGCGTTCCGGGCACACGTAGGAGGAGCTCAGGGGAGGTTTGCTCAGGAAAGGTGTCCTGGGGATGGGGAATGACAGCAGAGGGTGAGGGTGAGAAATAGCAGGGTTGTGTGTGTGGTGTGTACATGCTGGTTGTGTGATGTGTTTGTGTGTATGTTTATGTGTGTGTGTGTGATGTGTGGTGTGTGTGTGTGATGGGTGTGTATGTGTATTGTCTTTGTGGCGTGTGTGCGTGTGTGTGTGTATGTGATGGATGTGTGTGTGTGTGATGGGGTGTGTGTGTGATGGGTGTGTATGTGTGTATCGTCTCTGTGTTATGTGTGTATGTGATGGGGTATGTGTGTGTGAAGGGTGTGTATGTGTATTGTCTCTGTGGTGTGTGTGTGTGTGTGTATGTGATGGGGTGTGTGTGATGGGTGTGTATATGTGTATTGTCTCTGTGGTGTGTGTGTGTGTGTGGTGTGTGTATATGTCTGTGTGTTTCTATCTCTGTGTGTGTGTGATGTTGTCACAGGCACATGGTGGTGAGAGAGAAGGCTGGAGAAACAGACAAGGGTCGTGTCACCAAGGATGGTGGCCGTACAGGTCCTGTTGAATGGTTTTGCCTTTGTCCTGAGGGGCCCTGGGAGCCTTTGGCAGGTTGACACAGGCGAAGTGTTGTGTGGTCGGACCCCTTGGGCAGGCAGGCAGGAGCATGGGGGAGAGACGGGAGGGGGAGAGATGGGAGGGGGAGAGACGGGAGGGGAGAGGCCCGAGGGGAAGGGCTGCCAAAAGCTTTCTGGGAGGCCCCCCAGGTGGAGGTGGGCCAGGGACCAATGGTGGATAAAGCAAAGGCGTCTGGATCATTCCTAACACCTTCTGAGGCCTCCTGTGGGCAGGCACATGTTGGGCACTGGACATCTGGACACAAGTAAGCCTCGCCTCTGCCCCCCAGTGGCTCGTAGGATGTGAGACCCGCCTCTGCCCCAGCTCCACACGTTTTGGGAGGCTCTAGAATGCCTCTCTAGCATCAGTATGACTTGAGACAAGATCACACAACCAAGTCCAAAATCTCCTTTCTGACTTTCAGATCTGTAATTTGGCAAGCCTCGGAAGAGCTGCTGTTTAGCACCTGGTGTCAGTAGTTCCTGACACACAGTAGGCACTCAATAAATATTTGGTGAACGAATGAATGATTCCCGGGTTCATTCTCCATTTTGTTCAAGGAGCTGACAAATCCATTTGGGGGGATTTCTGGCTTGTAACAGAAAGTGTCCTGGGTTAGGGCCCAGCCCGGCTCTGCAGGCACCAGCTCTGTGCACCTTTACAGGATGAAGCTTTGGGGCCTCCGCTGCCTCCTATGCTCTGCTGTCCTCCTCCTTGGCACTGAGGTTAAGTGAAGATACGATGTGGGGGCTGCTTTGCAAGTGACACAGCATAAAGGACCTGTGGTTCGTTCATCAGTGAGAAGCTTGAATGATGGGAGGACAGGATGGAATCCATGGGAGCACCAAGTGAGACTACATACTAGAACAAGAGCAGGGCTGTCAAGCACTTTCCACTTATTCTCACCCGGGAGGGACTGGGTAACTTTGTGAGCCGTAAGTGCCTTAGGGATTAGAGATTTCAATTAAATTCCGATAACTTCCCACTCACCATCCAATTTCCACACACCCAACCCAGCAGAACCCTGAACCATCGCAGGTCTGTCCAGCACCAGCTCCCTTCTCTTTGTATTGTCCCCACTATCTACTGAGATAAACGGGGGTCCCCAAGGAAAATTCTTCCCTTTGAGCCTTTGCAGACCTCCTAAGCAAAGACGATTTAGCCGGCATCATCTGAGGTTAAAGAATGGCTCAAAGCCTTAAATGGAAACAGAAAGCGTGTCTATTTACTTGGAGAGCTTCTTCTACTCATTCACGGGAGGCATCAATAACACAGGCAGAACAAAGCCTGCGATGCGCTGGGTGGAGTAGCCCCAAAGCAGAAGACAGGGTGATTCTCTGGGAGTCAAGGTCTTCCTGTGATTCTGTGGGTAACAGCATTACTCGGTAATGATGATAAAGCACTCAGAAAGTAATGATGTACTTAAAGGTACACGTGAAGTGCTTTTAATTTTTTTATTTTTTTTGACAAAGAGAAAACTGAAGTGGGCAGCTTCAGTGAAACATATACCTCTTTCCCTAACTTATGCTGAGTGTTTGGTCAAAGAACGTGAGCGCCCTTGCTGAAGGCATTATCACCAACAAAAGATTCTTTTCAGAGGCTGGGAAGCAGACCTTGGCCTCTGTTTCTTTCTCTTGCCTCTGAAAGCCTTTCTGTTAATGCACTGCTTCAAGAGAGGGGACTCCACTGGTGTTTGCAGGATGTAGATGTTTGGAGAAAAACTTGTCAATGGAGGAGGTGAGTTACAGATGGTGGTGGGATGGGGGAAGCAGGCTGGATCTTTTCTGGGAGAGAAGGGGTCTAGTTCTGGGTGTATAAGTTAGTGGATGGGAACCTAGGGAGCCCCACAGATTAGAACATGTACTGGTTAGCTGTTGCTACCAAATGCCACGTAACAAAACACCCCTAAACTCAGTGGTTTGAAACATCTCTTATTCTCACAAATCTGCAAGTTGGTTGGGCTCAGCTGGGCAGCTGTGCTTCACTGTGGGTCTGGCCATGCCTGGTGGGCTGATTCTGCTCCATATGTGTTAACTTGGGGACTTTGGCAGCAGGGGCAGCGGCTACCCGGGGGGAGGGCTTCTTATGGCAGTGGCAGAAGCACAAGACAGCATGGTCTCCTAAGGCTTAGGTTTGGAACTGGCTAACTCACTCCTGCCCACATGCCACAGGCCCCCAAAAAGTCACACGGCCCAGCCCAAAGTCAATGGGTGGAGGAAACACTCTGTACACGACAAGGCCATAGCAAGGATGTGAATACAGGGAGGGGTGAAGAACTGGGGCCAGTCATTCCATCCCCACGTGAAATAATATCTGTTGAGCGCCTCCCATGTGCCGTTTACTAAGGCTGGTGTATTGTATACAAATTCCGGGTTTTTTTCTTCTCAGCAATTCTGGAAAATAGGAATTATGACCACCCCCTCATCTTTAAGATGAGGTTTGGCAAGGTAAAGTAACCTGCAGACTCTTACAGAGCAGAATGGGATTAGAACATAGGTCTACACAACTTCCAAAACCAGACTCTTCCACCTACCAGTTCATCCATTCATCCGTCATTCATGCAATGAAACATCCACCCATGCGTCCATCCAAACATCCATTCACATGTTCTTTCAACCAATATTTCTTGAACACTTGTCCTAAGAAAGACAACGAGCATGAGGATACATGGCTAAAGTGAAGGAGTAAAAAGACAATCATGTTTTAAAAGCACCTACTATGTGCAAAGCACTTTACATATGACATCCAGTGTAACTCTCACAACAGCCTGAAGATTCTGTATGGTTTGGCATGGGGAAAACAAGACTCAGAAAGGGCTGTCCCTTCCCCAAGGTCATACAGCTGGTAAAGGCAAAGCCAGACTACAAATCCAGTCCTTCTGATGCCCAAAGCCCTCTTGTTTTCAGGTGCCATGCCATTCACTCTCCTTGGGCTTGTTGCACCGGATGGGCACATACAGCCATAACTCTTGAGCATTTCCTGCTATGAAACTCCCATCATGTCTCCTCCCTCTATGAGACTTGGTGAAAGCCCAAGGAAGCCTGAACTGAGAGTTGCAAGCTGGAATTTGTCCCATGACAAGTTCCATGGGAAATTGATGGCTAGAGTTGGCAGGACTGTGCCAGGAGATCCAGAACAGATGGCAGGGCTTCTTGGCTGCTTGTGGCGCCATATTGATGGAGCTCCATTGAGAGGACTCCTGTGAGGGCATCACCTGCACGCTGCACCCCTCATCAGACTCCTGAACGCCGACGAGAGGCTCATCATTGCTTCTGGCTGGCTGCAGTGTCTTTCTGAGCCTCTGGTGACAGTTTGCAGGGGACTGGAATATTGTCTTGAGGTCACAGAGCCAGAAGAAGTTAGTTAGAAGAGACCCAGGGCATTATCTTGTCCAAATGGGAAAACCGAGACAGGAGGGTATAGCAGAAGCCGTCAATGTTCCACCTGGACCCATTTCACAGCCACTGCTTCTACCTGCCAAGAGCCAGCAATGGGCCTTTTGCTGGAGGACCACCTTCAGGCAATTGAAATTCACTTAGCTCACGTACACAGAGGGCCAGAAGTGCTGGGAATCCAGGTAAGAGAGTACCTCTATGTCCTGGCCCCTGATTGGACAACTCTGAGGTAGGTCCTTACCCAGGGATTTCCCAAAGTTGCCATCTGTGGGACTTTGCTGAATACCAGTCCCTTGGGTGGCTCTCTTCCCTCACTGCCCGACTTGCCTGCTCCCTTACATGTTTCTCCTGGGAACACCTCCTAATGGATTATTTCAGAAGAATCTGCATTGCAGGGTCCGCTTCCGGGGAAGCCAACCCAAGTCACAAAGGCAGAGTGGTCTAAAGGAGAAAAAACTATCAATCTTACACCAAGCAGAGCCAACTCCAGTTTTATTTACAGCTGGGTTGACCATCACTGAATCCAGATGCCCGAAAGCCATTGGTGTGATTGGGCTTCAGTCCGACGGACCGCGTGGTCCTCAGTCTGATCCGCTAAGCAAACGTACGGAGCATCCACTGTGCCCCAGGGACAGCACAGTGTGGTGGCAAAGAGCGCGACACAGCCAGTGAACAGATCAATCCATTTCGTGTGGTCAAAGGTGATGGCAGAGGGTGTGCAGGGGACACAGAGGAACACTGGACCCCACTGCTGTAGGCGGGGGGTGGTCAGTTAAGGACATTCCTGTAGGAGCTGAGTACGATGGGGGAGGGGGACAAGTCTGGGTCAGGGAGGCCATTCCAGGCAGAGGGGACAGTGTGAACAAAGACCCGGGGGCATCAAGCAGTGGCTCAGAGTTGCCGAAACAGCAAGTTCAGGGCAGGGAGTGGCAGGAGATACGACTAGAGGAGTCAGCAGGGGCCGGAATCAGAGGGCCCTCGTGGACCACTGTAGGTTCAGCCATCATTCTGGAGAGCCCATGTGGAGTTCAGGCAGGATGATGGCTGGAGGCAGGAGGCCATTGCCATGGTGATGAGAGCCTGGAACAAGGAGATGCTGGGATGGAGGGGACTCTTGTCTTGCACTTCAGGCTCCGGTCACATCAAAGACCTCAGGTCCCCTCCGTCACGACTTTCTTTGTCATGATACTGTGGCTTTGCTCATGCTGGCGCCTCTTCCTGACTCCCCTCACCCTGCTTGACCACTTGGCTCTCCCTCACCCTTCAAGCCCCAGCTCAACCTCCACCTTCTGTGACAGCCTTTATCTAAATTCCCATAGCCAGACGACTAATGACTTCATTCTCAGTGGCCCTGGGACACCCCCTGGGATGTTCCCACTGGTCCACGAGCCCCTTGAGATTTGGGGCTACATTTCCATTTCCTGTCCCCTGTGCTTAGCACCCCACTTCTTGGTTCACAGGTGTACTCCAAAATACTGGTCAAGGGAAAGACGAAAATGGCATCTTGCTAAGGGCTGAAGTGAGGACAGGGACCCTGCCACTTGTCTGGGACCCCAGTGGCTGGCAGAGCCTGGCACAGAGTAGGGAGTAATGAAACACTGATTGATTGCCCATCGCAGTGTGGGCTGATTAAGGGAGTGTGACGACAAGCCTCCAGGTTTTCTTAGGGTCATGTGACAGTAGAATTGCACGCTGCCTCTACCAAAGTAGCTTCCACTGTAGATGAACTCACAGTTATCAGGGGTCCAAGCCCAGCACATTCATCCGTCGCTCACAACACAGTCTAATGCAGGTGCTCCTGACTGGGTAGCCTGACCTGTGCTCAATGGGGCCCTTCCATCTGTGTCTCTGCATCCTCGTAGTGCTCTCTCCCCATGGCGAAAGAGCTTGCGGGAGCTCACGGGAGGGTGGCACAGGCCAGGCTTGGAAGTGGGGCCCACCCTTCTGCCTGCATTCCCTTGGCCAGAACTCAAATCACTCAGTCACTCGGATCTGGGAAGTGGGACTATCTGGTCTACCTGCATGTCCCTGAAGAAAAAGAAATGAGTTTTGATGAACACACAACGGTCTCTACCTCAGGCAAGTAACTTAACCACTCTGAGTTAGTTTCTGCTATAAATGGAGAGTAATAATACCCACTTCCTCTGTCGTTCTGAGGACTGATTGTACTAAGACATAGAACATGCTTTTCACGGGAACTGGCAGCTGGGAAATGTTGGCTTTATCATCATCCTTCTTAAATTGCTGTTATCAAGACTGGTCTTAGCACCATTGTGTAGGGACCAAAAGCCATTATTGCCCTTAACGGCATCTCATAGAACCTCCCCTCTCTAGACCAGGAGGAAACCCCACAGCTTCCCTTTCAGCTCTCACAAGCTGTCTGAGAGCCAAGGTCTTTCATCTTTCCCAGGCTAAATGCATGAGATAGAAACAAAATATAGCAAGGGACGCTGTGGGCTCACATTAACCCCCAGCCTTGTGCGAGGCTCTGTGTTCAAGGCCTGCAGGTGTCTCTTGGTCACGGCCCATCCTTTGCGCCCTGATGGTTGTTGTCATTGTCATTCAAAATACCCTGAAAAATAAACTTTATTGAATCCATTTCCACACTGAATGGAAACATACAAGTCTGCCTCTTTCAACAGAAATGCTTTCAGAGGTTTTTCCCCCTCATCAAATTCCTCCTTCCTTAAATAAAGGACTCCTTTTTCTCCCCCTCTTTCTCCCTTAGCAGTGTTGTTCAGCAGGCGGTATTATGTGGAGGTTTTTCTACAGCAGAAGTCTTTGGTGACCCTCGTCTTAAGGAACTGCTTAAGTATTCAATAATAGCCCATACAGCGGCTCTCTAAAAATAAACATCTGCTTACAAAGAATTTAACCCGGGGACGCCACAGTTTAGATGCGAGAGCATCCTTAATGGACTCTTAGTGCAGAGCCGAAAAGGAGTCCATTGCAACTGAAAACTGACGTCCTCTTGTTGTCATGATATGAGGGATATTGTTAACAGCCGGGCCAGGGGGGCTCTGAGGGGTGGTGGTGATGGCAGCTCACCAGGAGTCGGGAAGGAAAAGGTGCTCCCTGCCTGATTTCTTGGGAAGAATCTGCTCGGTAAAGCAATCTCCTCCTCTGTGCAAGGTGCCTGGGACAGACTTATTAGTCCTTGGACCGTCCTTTGCCCAGCCATGAAGAGGGAGGGCTGGAGAAGAGGTGAGGAAAGGAGGAGAGAGGAGGCAGGTTGGGTGTGGCCATGAGGACAGCTGTGCAGCACAGCCGGACTTGGCTTCCTAGTCCCGTTTTGCCCCTTCCTGGCTGTGAGCCCCGTACCAGCCCTCAACCGTCTGAGTTTCATATCCGCATCCGTAACCTAGAGATGCTAAATCCACTGTCTCAGGGCTGCTGGGAGGATTAGGGGTTGCATGTGCGAAACTCCAGAGCAGAACTGGGCAGATGAGGAGTGTTGAGTAACACGTTGGTTGTTATCACCAAGCCCACCCATCTGAGCAAATAGGCAGAAGCATTGTTGATGCAGCTTGAAAAGAGATGGAACTCCATGTGTTGGGTGCCAGGAGGCAGAACTGGGAAGCACCCAGAAGCCTGGCTGGAAAGACCCAAATGTTGGGCAGGGTTTGTTTGAAGTCAGTCTGAACAACTGACATTACAAGTGTCGTCTCTCAGGCTCTGCCCACTAAAGCCCTGTGAGAATGTGACCTGGTTTCACAGGTGAGGGAGCCGTGGCTCTGAGCTGGGAGTACGTCACCTAGCCTATAGGGCAAGAGGAGTTCAGACTCAGAGAGGGCTTTCTCTTCCTGCACAGTATATGTCCCTCAGTGTCTACCAACTCAGAATTTCTACCCCGTAACACTTACACAACCTGAAAAGAATCAACAGGAACCTGTTGTTACGCTGGATTGCTCCTCAGCATAAATGCCACTACTTTCCATGGCACGAAATGCCTAAGTGATACATGGGCACGTGTGGTGGGGGGGAGGCGGCCATGCTAAGGTCTCTGCACAGCTGTGAAGCCCCATGTGGATTACCAGTTAGAGAGGGCCAGGCAATGACACGTGTCAGTGATGGTAGGGAAAGATCAGAAGTTTCATACCTTGCTGGTGGGAATGTAAGATAGTGCAGCCACTTTGGAAAGCAGCCTGGCGGTTTCTCAAACGGTTAAACAAAGAGTTATGATATGATCCAACAATTCCACTCCTAGGTATACACACCCAAGAGAAACAAAAACACGTCCACATAAAAACTTGTACACATATCTTCATAGCAACATTATTCATAATAACCAAAAGGGGGAAACAACCCAAATGTTCATCGATAGGTGAATGGATAAACAGAACGTGGTATACCTGTGTGAAGGAGTATTACTCACCCATAAAAAGGAATGAAGCCCTGATACATGCTACAGTGTGGATGGGTCTTGAGAACATTATGTTGAATGACAGAAGCCAGCCACGTAAGACCCTATATTGTACGACATCATTTATATAAACCACAATAGACAGATCTATAGAGACAGGAAGTAGATTAGCAGTTGCTTAGATTTAGGGGGATGGGGGAATGAGGGGTGAGCCTAAAGGCTACGGGGTTTATTTTTGAGGCGATGAAAATGTTTAAAATTGACTGTGGTGATGATTGCGCATGTCTGAGACTACACTAAAAACTGCTGAATTGTACAGTTTAAAAGGGTCAGTTGTGCCGTATGTGATCGTGTTTCAACAAAACTGTTATCAAAAGAAGAGTTGGAGGGGGTGGGTGCCTAAAAAAGGAAATTGAGGTACCATTTCCGGAAGACTGGGGGACAGATACTGGGCAAGCACAGTCAATGCCCACCTTTACGGCTTTTTAATCATTTATAAAGATTAGATGGCATCATAGGCAAAGGAGCCTCGCCTGGTACCTGACAGTGACGGGACTTCAGCAAACACAAGTCTCTGTTCCTTTTCCCACTCCGTGAATACCTTAGAGCAGACTCAGAATCCCAGTGCGCTAACCAAGGGCAACAGGGTTTCCTTCGTGCTTTGTTTGAGGCGGGAAACTGACGTAGGCCAGCGTTGCCGGAAGGTGGGAAGCAGGTGAAAAGTGTCCCATGGCTGACAACTTCGGGTGATACTTGGGTCCTGTAGGAGGTCTCTTGCATCTGTCCACGTGTGCTGTGAGCCTGGCTGAGACACTCCTCCCCAATCACCAAAGAGCGTCTGGTGTGGTCAGCTTTCAAAGGAACCCATTTGGGAAATATTTGAGCCTGTTATCATGTGAGGACCCAGAGCCTGACCCTTTTGTCTGGGGCTCAGCTGTCACACCCGAGATGCTCTTCTTGATTCAGTCTGAGGTCCCCATTGTGTTGACCTGGACTCTTCCAGCCTGCCTCTCAGTCAGTGGGTCTTACAGGGTGCTCCAAGGCTGCTTGGGCTTGGGGACCAGAAGGGTGGGCAAGGCTGGGAAGGCCTTTTGTGTGTCATGGAGCAGGCCAGTGAGGCCATGTGACCTTGGGGTCATGCTATGCCATGGAAGGACCAAGCCCTGACCATTCCCAAGAGAGAGACTTTACCCTCCTGGAGCCTGAGACAGCGTCAGACAGCAGAAGACACCAGGCTCTGACTCAGGGTCCGCTCCAAAGATTCCCCTCTGGCTCCCCAGCTTGACTTTTCCAGGACCACTCACTCGATCTTCCTGAGGACATGGCTCTTCATCTATGAAACGGGATCCTAATGCCTATTTCCTGATTGACAAAGATGTTTAAATGAGACGAGTTTTGTGAAAACACCCAGCAAAGTAGCACAGAGTAAATAAATAGATGCTCATTAAAACTTTTCATCAACATCATCCAAGAAGTAGCCCCAGGTGATCAGTCCCTTCCGGGTCACTCAGGCAGGCGGGTCCCTTTGCAGAGTGTCATGTGCTATATCCTCATATTTCCTGGAATTGGGAAATGGCCTTCGCAATGTTTGGGCGAGGAAACTGAGGTGTGTCCTGATGACTTGGCTGGATCAAGGTCCCCTATGAGAATATAGCAGAGGTTAGTTTTCAGCCCAGATGGCTCAGAGCATTGTCTCTTTCCCTGGTGAGCACCTGCCTTCCCCTGAGACGAGCCTGGCGCTGTTTCAGCAGGAGAACTGGCAGGGCGTTAATGAGGGGCCTGTTTAAAATCCAGAAAACATCACCCCCCCCCAGGACATTCGCCTAATATATTCATGCCATAGGTCATTGGCTAGGGTGCCCTAATTAACGGAATCTGCCTGTCAGGGCTGGTTTGAGGGCGATGTCTGTGGAAATGCTCAATGCTTCTGTCAGCCTAGGCAGAGAGGGTGGGAGGCCGAGCTCTGGGCCGCTGACCCAGCAGAGGGCAGGGGCCTGGGAGCCACTCCCTGAGAAATGGCCCATGTTGGGCCAACTACCCTCAGCTGCCAGGTAGGTTGTTTGGTGCCTCACAGGAGGAGCAATTTATTGAGAGCTTACTACGTGCCAGGTACGGTGCTAAGTGCTAGGGAACTAGCAGTGGGAAGAGTGGGCAGAAATCCCTGCCCTTGTATAGCTTGCAGTTTGTTACAGAAATAAGCAACTAGGAAAACCAAATATAGAGTGTGGTAGATGGTAACACGTGCTTCTGGGGAAAATCAAGCAGGGGCAGGAACGGAGGGATGGATGGCGTGGTGCTGCGGGCAGTGGGTGGGGAGGACGGCAACTTCCTGTCCACGACGGACGGGCGGCTAAGGCGGGTGGTCGGCACAGGGCCAGTGGACAGGCTGTGGGGTGGTGGCTTGGTGGGGCCTCAGCGGAAAGCAGGACATATGGAGGAAGGAAGTGGGCTGCTCTCATTAATGACAGGCCTTGAATTTGGACTTCGGGTGGCTCCTCCGATGAGGTTACAGACTCAGTTGCAGGGATGCACTGAAGGGTCAAACGAGACTCTTTTCGTACGACTTTCACCTGCATGTCCCAAGGAGGTCCCATTCCAGGGGTGCAGGCTGGGCAGTAAGAATTCATTAAAACGAATGTGGTTATTATCTTGCGATTAGCACAGTGAATTGTGCTACAGTTTGTGGTGTTGAAAGTGTTCGTTTAGTAGACGTACACATTTGACATGTATCACACATTCTGTGGCCATTGTGGCATTTCTATATTTCTGGCCCTCTCAACCTCTGAGAAAGTGGTTTTGATCCCTAAGCTGGCCACTGTGGTCATTCAACATGGATTAGCTCCTTCTTTTTCTGGATTCCCTAATGGTCCTTGTTTTCTTTTTTAATGTCAGCTTTGTTGAGATAGAATCCACATACCATACAATTCAACCATTTAAAGTATACAGTTCCATGGCTTCTAGTATATTACCAGATGTGTGCAAACATCCCCGCAATTTTAGAACATTTTCGTGATCCTGGAAGAAATCCTGTGCTCATTAGTGGTCACTCTCCAGATTAAATATTTCTGGATTGCTGACTTCACGCCCAGCGTCGTCCCAAGTGCCAGGGTTAGGGCAGTGAGGAAGCAGACAAGGAGGTCCGCCCTCCTGAAACTTCTGCTCTTGACGGGTGGAGGCAAACAAGGAAAATACATTGTATGTCAGATGGTACTACGTGCTGTGAAGACAAAGCAGAGATGGGGGACAGAGAGTTGGGGGGTAGACAGAGCCAGGGAAGGGAAGTGGGAAGCGTTGTGGGGGAGGAACAGGGCCTGTGGGTTGCTGCCCTGGACCACAAGGGGGTAAGAGGTGACGTGGGAACCTCGGATGCCTTGGGGTGGGCTGATGTGACCCGAGGAAGAGGCATTGCATTATTTGTCCCCAGGACCTCCAGGCACATGACGATGGTGAGGCTCTGAGTGGTGGTGGTGGTCGTGTAGGGGACGGGGGGTCTTGCCAGGAGCTGGAAGACTTCCTGGGGCCCTCTCCTCACCCCTGCTAATGGTGCCCCTGAGGCCAGGGGCAGGAAGTCTTTGCCAGAGCAGGCAGAGCTACTAGGCTTGTGCCGTGGGTTGAGATGGCATGGGGAGGCGGAAGAGGCCCACGTCCACTGCCACGCTGAAGGCTTGCTCTGTCTCCTTCCTCCTGAAGTGATTCTCTGGCCCACAGGGTAGCAGAACAATCAGGGGGCTAATGGCTTGAGATTAATTATTAGCCAAGGAGGAAGGGTATAAATGGTGGATAAATGCCCTGGCTCCCTCAGTTCTGGGGGGACCATACTGGGGTGTGATCTATACAGGCTCTCCCAGGGCCTCCCAGAGCCATACTTTGTAGGCTCTCCTCTTGTCCAGCCCCCATTCGTTTTTCCCACATGTGCTTCCTGGGATCACCTCCCAGACAGACTACTAGCACCCAAATCCTTGTCTCAGGCTCTGCTTTAGAGAAGTCCAAACTAAGATGAGGGCAGAGGCATTCAATCCACATCCGTGCGTTCAACCCACAGGCTTCCACCAGTTTACAAATCCTGCCAGGAGAGCAGAAAGTGATGTTAGGTGACTCTGGATCTCTCCCTGCCCTGAGCCTCATGGGACACCTGGTATAGACAGTCTCTGAGTACATTTTCCTCCCACCTCAGAGTGCTCTGTATTCCAGGGCTGTCAGCCCTCCCTGGTCTCTGGATGGTCTGAGCTCTTGTCCAAGTTCCTGGTCAATAGCTCGAGGTTCGTTAAGAAACAGGATCAGGAAAGATCATGAGTGTTAGAAAGCAACGTTCAAATCTCACTACCAGCCTTTCAAGAAATATCACCTTTGCAAGCATCCAGGCATGAGACCATGGCAGGGCTCCAGGGCCTCTCTGAGCTGTACTTTCCTCTTTTGTGAAATGGGAGTGACCATCCCCATCACAGCTTTCTGTAGTCTCATTGCAACAATCAGATAGCAAAGCCCATTGATGGACAGTGCATGGTCCATGGCAATCGTTATCCTCAGTGAGAACTCAAAATCCCAAGTGTGAGAGTGTGTGTGGGGGTGGTGGTGAGCTGGGTGTTGGGGCAAAGGTAGCCTAGAAGCCTTGGGGCTCCCACATCCCAGATTTCCAGGACCTCAAACAGTTAAATCATGGATTCACTGATTCATTGCATTTTTTTCTCTCTTGCAAGAGGGCTCCCAAGTTCCCAATCTGGTCCATGAGACAGGAAGCGATGCCACCCTTCCACTTTGCCAGGGAAGAGCTGGGAAGCCCCATCCCACACCTCAGCCCTTTGGGGGAGGATTGATGTGGGAGTGCCCCTTCCTTGAAAGCATCTCCTTCCTCCTCCAGGGAGAGAAAGAGCTGACTGGTCCTGGGCTGGGTCTCACCTGAGTGGGGTTAACAGGATGGGATTGCCGCTCCCTCTGCCCAGCAGTGGCTCATGAGCAACAGTCCATCTCTGGGTGGCACTGTTCAACGTGCCACCATGGAACAAAAACAGTACACAAGTCCAGCACGGTCCCCACCCTGTGGCCAGCCATTCACAAAGCTTCTATCTGAGTGTATGTAGCCCAAGAGCCTGTTCCCAACCTCTTCTGCTTTGGAGCTAGAGGGAGAGGAGGGCTGGGGGATGCGGCTTACAATCAACCTTGCGCTGATTTTAAATTATGAATTTCTACTCTCCAACTTGGTGACTATGTCTTTCATTGTTAACTGTTTTAAATCAACTTCCAAAAGCGCAGGATATAAACAAACATAAGAGATTCTTTTTCGGGGTAGGGAGGGAAGGATGAATTTTGTTTTTGTTTTATGTCATTCTGTTTTATCATCATTGACTAACTGTATAACTAAATGAGATTTTTTTTTTTCTCTAAAAGCAATCTGGCACAATTAGACAGCTATGCTGTCTTTTGCTTCCCAAAGTTTTTCACACAGAATGGCTCGGTGGTCAGGTCTCTATTTTACAAATAAATGCACAAACTAGGGAGGTCCCTTCATCAGAAGACTTGCCCCATTTCGGGGGTAAGAAAATGTGATCATCTTAAAGAGGTTCAAAATAGGTTTAGGGGGGCAGCTGGGGTCCCTGCTCAGCCACTAAGGGGCAGCGTGGACTTGGGAAGTTGCAGCACCCTGGTGGACCTCAATTTCCCCATCTGTGAAATGACGTGGCTGAATGAGATGATCTGAAAGGCTCTTTCCAGCCCTACCTTTTTTTTTCCAGGTCTCTATCGAATGAATCAAAACAGTTGTTAGCGCTAGTGTTGACATAAATACCCATTTCCCATAGCTCTGAAATCTCCGGGTCCGATTTTATGCTTACCCGTCCCAAGGAGATTGAGTCTGCCTGCTGGGATGAAGGCTTTGTGTAGATTCTTGAAGGATAATAAGTTCTTTTCTTATCTAACAGTGCATTAGGGATAAGATGACTATAATTTCTTGTCTTCAAAAGGAGAATTCCTTTTTGCAGAAGTGCAGGGAAAACAACGACAACAAAAATGTACGTTAAAATAGAGGGAAGAAAGAAAGACTCAGGCGTAGCTATTTGGGATATTTTCCATCATTCAGATTGTTTAGGAAATAGGGAAAGCTCATTGTCTGCTTCAAAAACCCTTCAGGAAATTATTAAGGATTCTGAATTCCTGTATAATCGCCAAATCTCCTAAAGTGTACAAATTATACACGTGGTGAATGGGAGTAAATTTATTACTAGAAACTGATTTGAAATGAACTAAAAGTTGGGCACTCTTTGTTGTGGTGTGAAATGAGGTTTTAAAAGAGAAGTCTTTTAAGTAGACACATCTATGTTATGCTCGAAGGGAAAAAATACCCCTATCACTAGATTGTTTGTACAGTTCTTTCTATTTTCATTTGTATTGAAAAAAACAATATGACAGCAATATTAAAGAAAATTGTGAAAAATCCCTTAAGTCTGAATATCCAAATCTTCCAATAATTATTTTTGTTTTTTTATGTTTTATTCTAATACTTGTCTACGAGCATACTTTTTTTTTTTTTTTTTTTGCGGTTCGCGGGCTTCTCACCGCTGTGGCCTCTCCCGTCGCGGAGCACAGGCTCCGGACGCGCAGGCTCAGCGGCCATGGCTCACAGGCCCATCCGCTCCGCGGCATGTGGGATCTTCCCAGACCGGGGCACGAACTCGCGTCCCCTGCATCGGCAGGTGGACTCTCAACTACCTCGCCACCAGGGAAGCCCCCTCTCATCAATTCTTATTGATTAAGGAGGCCAAGAACCCTGGTTGGTAACAGTAGTGGCTGGAGCAGCAGAAGCCGCAGTGGGAACAGCAGTGTTGGTAGAGGCAGGGGTGGTAGCTGCAGTAATAGTGGTGGCGGTAGCAGCAACACAACCGCGCTATGACTAGCGGTAGTCAGAGACAGGGTAGTAGCACTGGTCGTGGCGTAACGGTGGTAGCAGCAGTGATAGTGGTAACAGCAGTAGTAGTCATAGTAACAGTGACGGCAGTGGTAGGAGGGTCCTGCTCATGGTACTTGTGGTGCGACCATTGGTGGTAGCAGTTGCAGTGACAGCAGCAGAGGTAGTAACAGGACTCAGCAATAGTAACGGTACCCGCAGTAATAGTGGTGCTGGTGGGAGAGGTCGTAACAGCCGCAGTGGCGCTGGTGGGTTTGGTGGCTGCAGTGGTAACAGCCCTACGCACTGAGCATTACTTACCAGGCATGCAGACCCTCCAACAGCTCTGTGAGGTTTCCCATGACGCCCCTTTTGGGGACCAGGAAACGGAGAGGCGAACACTTGGCCATGCAACCGGCGGAGCGTCACCTTCCCTTGGCGCTGCCTTCCCAGTGAGCCCTCATATTCCTTTAACCCTGTGAGAATCCACCTACACTCGTCTCCTGAGTGCCTGCCATGTGCCGGGCCGTGGGGACCCAGAGATGAGCGAGCTAGGGGCCCCGCCCTCCAGGAATCCCCCTCCCCCTGGTGGGGGAGACTGACCCACCCGCAGAGAAGTGGACGGGAGGGTTCAAGCCCCGGAAAGGCCACCACGCATGGAGGGGCACGGCTGCCGCAGGGCGGGCAGCAGGAGGTGGTGTCCCAAAAGAACTAAGTTGGGAGGAGGCGGAGGGGGGCCGACTGCCAGGTAGCAAGATTCCTACCTGGCCTGGGTGACCTGGTGGCCAGACCCTCGGTGGGAGGGGAGTGAGGTGGGGATGGATTCAGAAAGTAGGGGCTGATCCTGGGCCGCAAGAGGCCACCTGCTCCGTTCTGGGGCTTCCATCATTGAGCAAAGGCTTCTTCCCCTGGGTTTGGGTTTGGGTTTTATTCATCTTGTATTCCCCCTAGAACCTAGCCCTGAGCTATGCAGCCGTAGCCACTTAATGGGAGGAAGAGTAAAGCCACAGTGCAACCACCATAATCTTCATAGCGCAGTTCTGCCCCTGCCCGCCCCCAGCTCAGACTCCTCCCTGAGCTTCTCATTGCTCTCAGGCTAGAGTCCTGCACCTCCCTCCAGCCTGCACGTCCCACGAGGTGGTCCTGGCCCCCATGTCATCGCGGGAGGAGTTGGCTGGGAGCACAAAGGCCGTGTCCTGAAGAGGTGAACACAGGCTCTGGAGCCAGCCTGCCTGGATTGAAATCCCCACTCTGCCACTTACTAGCCAAGCAGTGGACCCCGTTCCCTCATTTCTATGGAGATGAAAGGAGAATCTACTTCCTAAGATTAAATAAGAAGATGCATAGAGGACATTGTTCCTGGCACAGGGGTGTTACCTGCTATGAGAATTTTCTCCACAATTGTTAACTCATCAAGGGGCCCCACGTAAATCAGTCCTCATTAGAAGTGACCTGAAACACCCCTCCCTCACACAGCCTGGGTAGAGCTACTGCAGTCTGGACCGATGGTGGCGCCCACGGCAGGCAACAGGTGCAGAGGCAATGATCATCACTGATGCTCAGAGAAAAACAACCAAGCTCTTTTCATTTTCGAAAAAAAAAAAAAAAAAAAGAAAGAAAGAAAGAAAAGAAAGCAATCTCACTTAAGAGAAGAGGAAAACTGGCCTCGTCTCAGTTTATCCGAAACCTTTTCATATTTTCAGTTTTAATAAGATGTGACGGAAGCTGACATTTTTGCAAGCACCAAGAACTCGCATCACTTTGAAAACTTGCAAGTTGATTTGAAGAAGCACCAAGAGGTAGCCAAGATGCGCTCTGCTCACAGATGGTGGGGGATTAGGTGCCAGTTTGCCAAAAAGCTTGGAATCGGCAGACGGTGGAGGGCAGCTGGCGGAGGCCACCCGTGGGCAGGCAGGACGCGCCGCCCGGCAGGAGGGCCTCGAGGCCTGGGCCACACCCTACCTGGCCCAGGTGAGGAACTGCCGGGTCCTCACTTGTTCTCCGCTGGGGCTGGGGGACATGCTTGCTCCTGGCACATGCAGAGCCCGGAGCTCAGGCTGACCCCCATCCTTGCTACCACCAAGCTTTAGGGAATCATAAGCTCTTTTGGGCCTAAGTTTTATCATTGGGAGAAAAAGGGGAAAGAATACTGACACGGGGCAGTAAGAACAGCTGCCTTGTAGGTTTATTGTAAGGAACGAAACCATGTTGAGAGAGCCCCCCTTTTATTTTTTAAATTAATTAATTAATTTTTGGCTGCGTTGGGTCTTTGTTGCTGCGCACAGGCTTTCTCTAGTTGTGGCGAGCAGGTACTGCTCTTCGTTGCGGTGCACAGGCTTCTTATTGCGGTGGCTTCTCTTGTTGCAGAGCACAGGGTCTAGGCGCGCAGGCTCAGTAGTTGTGGCGCACGGGCTTAGTGGCTCTGCGGCATGTGGGATCTTCCCGGACCAGGGCTCGAACCCGTGTCCCCTGCACTGGCAGGCGGATTCTTAATCACTGCGCCACCAGGGAAGTCCCGAGAGGGCACTTTTTAACCATATAGTCTAGTTATTTAATCCCCCGAATGAGGTGACGTGGGGGACAGGAAGAATTGATGACTAATTATGGAATTTATACAACAAGCCTCTATTCAGCTGCCCTGGGTGTGAGCTGACGCAAGAACGGGGGCAGCAAAGATGAGCACCTCCCAGGAGTTTTGACACCTGCTTCTTACTGCCGCAGGGGAGCAGTGTTGGGGCTGCTCGGAGGAGAGGGGAAGAGTCCTTGGACGTGGGCAATGAATGAAGGCCCATAATGGGGTGGGAGGCATTCAGACAGAAGGCACAGCCAGAACAAGCCACGGGCCCAAATGGGCAGGGCCTGTGGGGAAACAGCCCCTGAGCCATTCACGTGGCCGGAGCTCGAGGGAGGCCCCAAGGCTGGGAAGGAGGCCAGTCAGAGGCGGCATAGTGACTTCTGAACACACAGGAAGTTAGGATTTCGTGGGTCTCTTACTGCATTCTGGTCATTTTGGCATGTCAGATGGTTGAGCTGTCCTTACTGACATGCTTTGGTCTTTGCACATCCTTCCCCAGGTCCAGGGGCTGAGCTTCTTCCCTGGAGTCAGACTCGAGGCCCAGAGCTGGCTCAGAGATGTCCTCTCGTCTTGAGTTGACGAGGACAGAGGTTGGTTCCTTTCGTGAGCGAGTCCTGGCTCCCTGAGGGGGCATGCACAGTGCTGGCCCCAGCCCCTGCCAGGCACAGGGGGAGACACAGGGAGAGGCCCAAAGGCTTAATCTTGTCCCCTGATGCTCCAGGACTCTACCCAGCACACAGTGCCTAGCCTGTGAATGAGCTCTGCTTATCCTGCAACCTCAGGAAGCCTTTGGGTTCCTGGCGATGCAGAATGATGGCTCATGTATTTGTTGATGTGACTGAAAGCATCAGAAGGGCACCCCTCCTGGATGTCAGTCCTAGGAACTCGGGTCTGGGACATGCTCAGTCTCCTGCGTACAAGTCTTTCTGCTTGTAGTCAGGAGGTCTGGGCAAGAAGGGAGTCTGTGGTCTCCACACAGGTCTCCCAGGGCACTCCACCTCTTAGGAGACACACATCCTTCCAGGAGTGAAGTTATGAAAGGTCACTCGTCGTTTGGATCCAGGTTGAAATCCCTGCTCTGCCACCTCCAAGCTCTGTCTTCGGGCAAATCACCTGGCCTCTATGTGCCTCCAGAGACACTAATTCTCCCTCGTGCTGTTGCCAAGGCGGTGGGTGAACTGAGATTAAACAAGGGGAGGGTGACGTCCAGAGTGCAGTGAATGTAAAAAGTACTCCGCAAATCTCTGTTGAATCTGAATCCTAAGACCTCCTGCTGTTGTGGGTTACCGGCCCCTCAGAAGCGGCTGCTGTAACACCGGCTTGCCATGCCAGGGTGAAAGTACACAACTGGTCCTTTTCTCCAACTTGTAAAAGTTTTCCCTGAACTCTCCATAAATGCAGGGAGTCAAAGACAAAGACTCTTTGGATTCAAAGGAACATTTGATTAGAAGCATAGTAACCAGCCTCCTGCCTACAAATAATAATAACTAACATTTATGGAACACTTGCAGGGAGCCGGGCCCTGTGTGAGGTGCTCTCCCAGCCTCACGCCATTCGATGCTCACACCAGCCCTCGGAAGGATGCGCCACATTCACCCCCATCAGGCACAGGATGAAACTTTGGAGAAAACGGGGCTTGCTGGTCCTCACGCGCTTAGTAAGTGGCAGATTTGGGACCCAAACCCAGGCTGCCCCAAAGCCCAGGTCCACCAGATGCCAGTGTCTTCCAAATGCAGAAATCCTCCCTGCAGCCCAACTTGGCCCAATTTTCTAGCTTTGGGGAGAGAGACATTTCCTCTCTTCCTGTAGCCTAATCCGAAAATGAAGCGTCTACACATTTCACAGCCACGATTCTTTCCTGCACATAAAATCCATCGATGCTGCTGGCCTCCTTCCCTCTTCTGGGCATGTATTATAGGCTGTTGGCATGTGTGTCTAAATAAACACCCATCAGCCTGGATCCTTGCAGACCGATTCCAACCATTTGGCTCTAAAAGGTGGCATGAGACGGGCTTGCAAACCCTTCACCTTGCCCCCAACACACTCTGAACACTCCCCTTTATGCATCTAAAAACCCAGAGCGGGCGGTTTCTCTCTCTACGCTTAAGCACCACTCTGTAAAAAACTGTTGGACTGAAATAGCCTAGATTTCTTTCTTGCTCGTCAAGCTGTGAGTTTCTAGGCCAGGATGGAGGGGCTCACATTGCTTGTCTTCTCCATACCAGGCTCTGGGCCACCCGTGTGACATAGCTTGACTCGTCCTTCATAACTGGCCCGGGTGAGGTATTAACAGCCCCGTTTACTGGAGGCAAAAATGAGAGAGGTGTGTTTTCTCAGGTCACACGGCCAGGTTGAGGCAGAGCTGGGATTTCCGTGTTCTTCTCATTTCGCCCAGGAGAGCATGCCTTATTCAGCTCCATCATCTCCCTGGGAACCAGCAAAGGGCCCGGACATCTCCCAGCAAATGTGTGTTGAGTGACTGACTGAAGAAGAGCAAGTGTCAACTCTCCAAGAGAACTGTAGAGCAGGAGCCTTCTGGAATGATCTAGGCGCCTTGCTTAGAAGCAAGAACTAGGTTAGAAGAGCACTGGCTGATGGTGTTGTTACCTACGTCAGACACAGATTATGTTTTCAAGGCACGAGAGGACAGTCCTGTCAATAATACAGCTTAAAATCCTGCCAAAGGCATTTCCCACAAATCACCTTTTGTTTCTTGTGACTCTGCAGAAATGGAATTTGTGGCATCTGGTAATTCAGGCCAATTACTTCTTTCAGTCTGTTCACGGAGGGGGAAGGTTTTTCATGTTCTTTGAATGATCTGAATAAATTTTCAACAAACATGCAGAGGCGACAAATGCCGTATCCATGCAGACAGGAGAGTGGCAAAAGGCTTCTTACGGTTTAATTTACAAATCTGGCAGGTCTGACTTTTTAAATCAGTATTCGATGGTCCGGCATGAATGACCCCTAATTTTCACTGGCTTTTGTAATGCTCCCCAAGAGGAGTTGCTAGAAGTTTCTTGGTAGAAGAGAGCTTAAAGTCATCACCCAACTTCCATATTTTAAACAGGAAGACATCCAATTTCCCAGAGAAAAGCGACGTGGTTAGAAAGTGGCCAATCTCACTCCAGTGCCTGGGTCTCCTGTCACCCAGCCAGAGTTCTCTGCTTAGATATTTCCCTGGCAGTCCAGTGGTTAAGGCTCCGCGCTTCCACTGCAGGGGGGCACCAGTTTGATTCCCGTTCAGGGAACTAAGATCCCTCAAGCTGCATGATGAGGCAAAAAAAAAAAAGAGTTCTCCTCTTAAATAAAAACTAAGTGGACCAGCTTCACTACGAGATTGTGTGCACTGCTGTTCTAGGACCCTGAGGTTCCCCTCTTGATAACAGAGTTGGTTTTAAAGTATGTAAAGGCATAGACAGATAGCTATAGCAGGTTGTAACAATGGTGACACACCAGGCTCTGTAATGGCCCCTCCTAGGAATTTACCGCGAGAAAATAATCAGAACGTGGATAAAGATGTATGCACCAAGATGTTTATGACTGCACTATTGATAACAGAAGAAAAGAAAGTAAGCTCACAAAGGAACAACTACAGGATAGGCTATTAGGTTGACATGAAAACAAAGTTTTGAAGACTATTTAATGACTTGCAACATGTTCAGGATAAAATATTAAATGAGGAAGGTAGGCCCAAAACGTGTGGCTGTAAAACAGTCTTAAACATGTGAAAACAGGCAACACACACCAAGAAAAGACTGGAAAGAAAAGTACCAAGCTGTGAGTAAGGGTCATTCATTCAATGATTATGCATTGCACTTATTTTTTACTTATTTTTTAATTGAAGTATAGTTGATTTAAAATGTTTCAGGTATACAGAAAAGTGATTCAGCTGTACATATATATATATATATATATATATATATATATATATATATATTTTTTTTTCATTATAGGTTATTACAAGATATTGAGCGTAGTTCTCTGTGCTATACAGAAGGTCCTTATTTATCTATTTTATATATAGTAGTATGCATTGCATTTATTGATCATCTACTGTATATCAGGTGCTGAGCATTTCACCAGAGATGTGGCACACAAAATAGAGTGGGTTTCTCCCTCTATGGACCTTACTGTCTGGGTTAAGGGTGAAAGAAGAGACAATATTAAGAAAAGAATCATGAAAATAAACTTACAATTACAAATTGTGATCGTTGCTTTTAAGAAGGTTATTTCTGAAGGGTGGGATTATGGGTGATTGTTATGTTCTTTTTGATTTTTCTTTTTGTTTTATGTTCTTCCGACTTTTCTTTAGACCTTATATTTCCTACCATGGGCCTGTATTGACTTTATTATTAGAAAAACAGAGGACTTTTAAAAAGCACAAAAGACCTTCATGCTGGTGGAGGAGGAAGACATGGAGATCACCTTCCTCTCCACAAATACATCAAAAATACACCTACATGTGGAACAAGTCCTACAGAACACCTACAGAACACCTACAGAACGCTGGCAGAAGACCTCAGACTTCCCAAAAGGGTCGTGGTGCTCCGGCCAGGTGTCAGGTCTGAGCCTTGGTAGTGGGAGAGCTGAGTTCAGGACATTGGACCACGAGAGACCTCTCAGCCCCACGTAATATCAAACGGCGAAAGCTCTCCCAGAGATCTCCATCTCAAGACTAAGACCCAGCTCCTCTCAATGACCAGCAAGCTACAGTGCTTGACACCCCACACCAAACAACTAGCAAGACAGGAACACAACCCCACCCATTAGCAAAGAGGCTGCCTAAAATCATAATAAGTCCACAGACACTCCAAAACACACCACTGGTTGCGGTCCTGCCCCCACAGAAAGACAAGATCCAGGCTCATCCACCAGGACACAGGCACCAGTCTCCCCCACCAGGAAGCCTACACAACCCACTGAACCAACCCTACCTACTGAGGGCAGACACCAGAAACAATGGGAACTACAAACCTGCAGCCTGTGAAAAGGAGACCACAAATGCAGTGTTAAGCAAAATGAGAAGACAGGGAAATACACAGCATATGAAGGAGCAAGGTAAAAACCCACCAGACCAAACAAATAAGAGGAAATAAGCAGTCTACCTGAAAAAGAATTCAGAGTAACGATAGTAAAGATGATCCAAAATCTTGCAAATAGAATGGAGAAAATACAAGAAACATTTAACAAGGATCTAGAAGAACTAAAGAGCAAACAAACAATGATGAACAACACAATAAATGAAATTTAAAATTCTCTAGAAGGAATCAATAGCAGAATAACTGAGACAGAAGAAGGGATAAGTGACCTGGAAGATAAAATAGTGGAAACAATTACAACAGAGCAGAATAACAAAAAAAGAATGAAAAGAATTGAGGACAGTCTCAGAGACCTCTGGGAAAACACTGAATGCACCAACATTTGAATTATAGGGGTCCCAGAAGAAGAAGAGAAAAAGAAAGGGACTGAGAAAATATTTGAAGAGTTTATAGTTGAAAACTTGCCTAATATGGGAAAGGAAATAATCAAGTCCAGGAAGCACAGAGAGTCCCATACAGGATAAATCCAAGGAGAAACACGCCAAGACACATATTGATCAAACTATCAAAATTTAAATCTATCAAAAATTAAATACAAATAAAAAATATTAAAAGCAGCAAGGGAAAAACAACAAATAATATACAAGGGAATCCCCAAAAGGTTAACAGCTGATTTCTCAGCAGAAACACTGCAAGCCAGAAGGGTGTGGCAGGACATATTTAAAGTGATGAAAGGGAGAAACCTACAACCAAGATTACTCTACCCAGCAAGGATCTCATTCAGATTTGAAAGAGAAATTAAACCTTTACAGACAAGCAAAAGCTAAGAGAATTCAGCACCACCAGACCAGCTTTACAACAAATGCTAAAGGAACTTCTCTAGGCAGGAAACACAAGAGAATGAAAAGACCTACAATAACAAATCCAAAACAATTAAGAAAATGGTAATAGGAACATACATATTGATAATTACCTTAAATGTAAATGGATTAAATGCTCCAACCAAAAGACATAGACTGGCTAAATGGATACAAAAACAAGACCTGTATGTATGCTGTCTAAAAGAAACCCACTTCAGACCTTGGGACACATACAGACTGAAAGTGAGTGGGTGGAAAAAATTATTCCATGAAAATGGAAATCAAAAGAAAGCTGGAATAGCAATTCTCATATCAGACAAAATATACTTTAAAATAAAGACTATTACAAGAGACAAAAAAGGACACTACATAATGATCAAGGGATGAATCCAAGAAGAAGATATAACAATTGTAAATATTTATGCACCCAACATAGGAGCACCTCAATACATAAGGCAAATGCTAATAGCCATAAAAGGGGAAATTGACAGTAACACAATCATAGTAGGGACTTTAACACCCCACTTTCACCAATGTACAGATCATCCAAAATGAAAATAAATAAGGAAACACAAGCTTTAAATGATGCATTAAACAAGATGGACTTAATTGATATTTATAGGATATTCCATCCAAAAACAACAGAATACACTTTCTTCTCAAATGCTCATGGAACATTCTCCAGATAGATCATGTCTTGGGTCACAAATCAAGTCTTGGTAAATTTAAGAAAATTGAAATCGTATAAAATATCTTTTCTGACCACAATGCTATGAGACTAGATATCAATTACAGGAAAAAATCTGTAAAAAATACAAATACATGGAGGCTAAACAATACACTACTAAATAACCAAAACATCACTGAAGAAATCAAAGAGGAAATCAAAAAATACCTAGAAACAAATGACAAGGAAAACATGATGGCCAAAACCTATGGGATGCAGCACAAGCAGTTCTAAGAGGGAAGTTTATAGCAATACAATCCTACCTCAAGAAACAAGAAACATCTCAAATAAACAACCTAACCTTGCACCTAAAGCAATTAGAGAAAGAAGAACAAAAAATCCCCAAAGTTAGCAGAAGTAAAGAAATCATAAAGATCAGATCAGAAATAAATGAAAAACAAATGAAGAAAATGATAACAAAGATCAATAAAATTAAAAGCTGGTTCTTTGAGAAGGTAAACAAAGTTGATAAACCATTAGCCAGACTCATCAAGAAAAAAAGGGAGAAGACTCAAATCAATAGAATTAGAAATGAAAAAGGAGAAGTAACAACTGACACTGCAGAAATACAAAGGATCATGAGAGGTTACTACAAGCAACTCTATGCCAATAAAATGGACAACCTGGAAGAAATGGACAAATTCTTAGAAAAGCACAACCTTCCGAGACTGAACCAGGAAGAAATGGAAAATATAAACAGACCAATCACAAGCACTGAAATTGAAAGTGTGATTAAAAATCTTCCAACAAACAAAAGCCCAGGACCAGATGGCCTCACAGGCGAATTCTATCAAACATTTAGAGAAGAGCTAACAACTATTCTTCTCAATCTCTTCCAAAATATAGCAGAGGGAGGAACACTCCCAAACTCATTCTATGAGGCCACCATCACCCTGATACCAAATCAGACAAAGATGTCACAAAAAAATAAAACTACAGGCCAATATCACTGATGAACATAGATACAAAAATCCTCAACAAAACACTAGCAAACAGAATCCAGAAGCACATTAAAAGGATCATACACCATGATCAAGTGGGGTTTATCCCAAGAATGCAAGGATTCTTCAGTATATGGAAATGAATCAATGTGATAAACCATATTAACAAATTGAAGGAGAAAAACCATACGACCATCTCAATAGATGCAGAAAAAGCT
The DNA here is from genome assembly GCF_003676395.1 of Aethalodelphis obliquidens. Classification (NCBI taxonomy): domain Eukaryota; kingdom Metazoa; phylum Chordata; class Mammalia; order Artiodactyla; family Delphinidae; genus Aethalodelphis; species Aethalodelphis obliquidens. Next base: position 20,529,460 of record NW_020837965.1, read on the forward strand.
TTCAACAAAATTCAACACCATTTATGATAAAAACCCTTCAGAAAGTAGGCATAGAGGGAACTTACCTCAACATAATAAAGGCCATATATGACAAACCTACAGCCAACATTGTTCTCAATGGTGAAAAACTGAAACCATTTCACTAAGATCAGGAACAAGACAAGGTTGCCCACTCTCACCACTATTATTCAACATAGTTTTGGAAGATTTAGCCACAGCAATCAGAGAAGAAAAAGAAATAAAAGGAATCCAAATCGGAAAGAAGAAGTAAAACTCTCACTGTTTGCAGATGACATGATACTATACATAGAGAATCCTAAAGATGCCACCAGAAAACTACTAGAGCTAATCAAGGAATGGTAAAGTATCAGGATACAAAATTAATGCACAGAAATCTTTTACATTCCTATACACTAAGGACGAAAAATCTGAAAGAGCAATTAAGGAAACACTCCCATTTACCATTACAACAAAAAGAATAAAATACCTAGGAATAAATCTACCTAAGGAGACAAAAGACCTGTATGCAGAAAACTATAAGACACTGATGAAAGAAATTAAAGATGATACCAACAGATGGAGAGATATACCATGTTCTTGGATTGGAAGCATCAACATTGTGAAAATGACTATACTACCCAAAGCAATCTACAGATTCAATACAATCCCTATCAAATTACCAATGGCATTTTTCACAGAACTAGAACAAAATATTTCACAATTTGTTTGGAGACACAAAAGACCCCGAATAGCTAAAGCAATCTTGAGAAAGAAAAATGGAGCTGGAGGAATCGGGCTCCCTGACTTCAGACTATACTACAAAATTACAGTAATTAAGACAGTATGGTACTGGCACAAAAAAAGAAATATAGATCAATGGAACAGGATAGAAAGCCCAGAGATAAGCCCACACACATATGGTCACCTTACCTTTGATAAAGGAGGCAAGCATATACAATGGAGAAAAGACAGCCTCTTCAATAAGTGGTGCTGGGAAAACTGGACAGCTACATGTAAAAGAATGAAATTAGAACACTCCCTAACACCATATACAAAAATAAACTCGAAATGGATTAAAGACCTAAATGTAAGGCCAGACACTATCAAACTCTTAGAGGAAAGCATAGGCAGAACACTCTATAACATAAATCACAGTAAGATCCTTTTTGACCCACCTCCTAGAGAAATGGAAACAAAAACAAAAATAAACAAATGGGACCTAATGAAACTTAAAAGCTTTTGCAGATCAAAGGAAACCATAAACAAGACGAAAAGACAACCCTCAGAATGGGAGAAAATATTTGCAAATGAAGCAACTGACAAAGGATTAATCTCCAAAATTTACAAGCAGCTCATGTAGCTCAGTATCAAAAAAACAAACAACCCAATCCAAAAATGGGCAGGAGACGTAAATAGACATTTCTCCAAAGAAGATATACAGATTGCCAACAAACACATGAAAGGATGCTCAACATCACTAATCATTAGAGAAATGCAAATCAGTACTACAATGAGGTATCACCTCACACCAGTCAGAATAGCCGTCATGAAAAAAATCTACAAACAATAAATGCTGGAGAGGGTGTGGAGAAAAGGGAACACTCTTGCACTGTTGGTGGGAATATAAATTGATACAGCCACTATGGAGAACAGTATGGAGGTTCCTTAAAAAACTAAAAATAGAACTACCATATGACCCAGCAATCCCACTACTGGCCATATACCCTGAGGAAACCATAATTCAAAAAGAGACATGTACCACAATGTTCATTGCAGCTCTATTTACAATATCCAGGACGTGGAAGCAACCTAAATGTCTATCGACAGATGAATGGATAAAGAAGATATGGCACATATATATAATGGAATATTACTCAGCCATAAAAGGAAACAAAATTGAGTTATTTGTAGTGAGGTGGATGGACCTAGAGTCTGTCATACAGAGCGAAGTAAGTCAGAAAGAGAAAAACAAATACTGTATGCTAACACATATATATGGAATCTAAAAAAAATTAATAATAATAAAAGGTTCTGAAGAACCTAGGGGCAGGAAAGGAATAAAGACTCAGATGTAGATAATGGACTTGAGGATATGCAGAGGGGGAAGGGTAAGCTGAGATGAAGCTGGAGAGTGTCATGGACATATATACACTGTCAAAGGTAAGATAGATAGCTAGTGGGAAGCAGCCACATAGCACAGGGAGATAAGCTCGGTGCTTTGTGTCCACCTAGAGGGGTGGGATAGGCAGGGTGGGAGGGAGACGCAAGAGGGAGGAGACATGGGTACATATGTATACGTATAGCTGATTCACTTTGTTATAAAGCAGAAACTAACACACCATTGTAATGCAATTATACTCCAATAAAGATGTTTAAAAAAATGCACACAGGAACAAGACCCCTAGGACATGCATGGTTCCCCATGGTTTCATACTGACAGTGGAGCCCCATAGACAGAACTGCAGGTTAGTTCCTCAGGAGATGCTGGGGACACCTGTGGTTGGGACAGAGCCCTGCCTTTACAGCTTTTGTGACTGTATCAGGTTCCTGTTGCTGCTATAACAAATGACCACAAACTTAGTGACTGAAACAACACAAATGTATTCTCTTACAGTTCTGGAGGCCACAAGTCTGAAATGAGTTCCACTGGGCTAAAGTCATAGTGTTGACAGAGCTGGTTCCTTCTGAGGCTCTAGGAGAGAACGTTTCTTTGCTTTTGCGGTTTCTGGTGACTGCCTGCAATCCTTGGCTCACGGCCGCTTCCTCCACGCTTCCATCATCACATGACCTTCTCTTTTTCCTATAGACAGGTATCCCTCTGCTTCTGTCTTACAAGGACTCCTGTGATTACACTTAGGGCCCATCTGGATAATCCAGGATCCTAAAGTCTAAATCACGCTCCTTAACTTCATGACATCTGCAAAGTCCCTTTGTCATATAAGGCAACATTCACAGGTCCCAGGGATTAGGACCTGATCTCTTTGGGGGCTGTTTTTCAGCTGGCCACAGTGGTTTATCAAAAGTTTGCAGGTATGGGGCTTCCCTGGTGGTGCAGTTGTTGACAGTCCGCCTGCCGATGCAGGGGACATGGGTTCGTGCCCCGGTTCGGGAAGATCCCACATGCCGTGGAGCGGCTGGGCCCGTGAGCCATGGCCGCTGAGCCTGCGCGTCTGGAGCCTGTGCTCTGCAACGGGAGAGGCCACAGCAGTGAGAGGCCCGCGTACGGCAAAAAAAAAAAGTTTACAGGTTTATTGAACGTTAAACCTTGTTAGCCAATCTTAGAAGAGCCCTTGCCTAATTTGTGCGTGTTTTTTCCTGAGAAAAAAGGAAGAATGTAATGTCTGAAAATTTGTTTGTGCCAGGAGCACTTCTCAAATCCTTAGTAGCTGTCCTCATACCCCACCAGGTCTGCTGTTATAGTACAGAATTTTCTTGATGGTTTGCATCAAAAATGGGGGAATGGCTGAGTACACAGATAAAAAAGGGAGAGAAAGTGAGCGAGAGAAAGGGGAGGATTATTGTAAGCTAAGGTTTGCATTTCAAACATTCAGCCCAGTTAAAACGCTGACATGAAGCATCGTGTACGTTCCTGGGAGAGGGCTCTCCGAGTTGCGTATCTCATGGGTGTCATGCGTGTCATTGGATGTTATTGTTGCCTTGCTAAGTATTCATAGATGAATATGTGGAATAAATTCCCTTGTAAACTGACAGAGGGCAAGTAAGGCCTGTCCTTGAGTCTCTTATCTGCATCTTCATTTCTGAAAGACTGTCTATTTGGGCATGAGTGTGTGTGTGTGTGTGTGTGTGTGCGCACACATGAGTGTGGGTGCTGTGTACTCGGTTAATTTAAGCAGAGGCATTCCATTTTCAGAGTACTAGAGATGCCTCTCCCCAGTTTGGGGACCTCCAAGTGGGTGGTGATCAGAGAAGACAAGTTTTGCTCACAGAACGGCTTTGGCAAAGCTGTCTTGCTTCAAAACTAGTGTCTCCGGACCCATTAGGGGGCTATGGTTTGTTTGTTCAGAGGTGGGGTGGGTTCAAAGGAGGAGTGTGACAAAAAGACGTACACAATGCGTGCACACGCACACACACACATACACACTCACAGAGAAGAGCTTCTTTGGGTTCAGGACAAAGTTCTCAGGGTGGCCATAGGCCATAGTGCTTCTGGGTAGAGAAGGAGAGAGTAAGACAGGGACACAGATACCTCTAGGAGGTACAGAGAGGAAAGGGAGGGACAGTGATAACTGGAGACTCTGCTGAGATGCCACCTTCATAGGACACCTCCTCTGACCCCTTGTCTTGTCCTCCACCAGGCCTAACCAGTTGCCTAGGGCTATGGACTGAATTCTGTCTCCCCCAAATTGGTATGTTGAAGCCCAATGTGATGGTATTTGGAGGTGGAGGCCTTTGGGAGATAATTAGGTTTAGGTCAGGAGAGTGGGGCCCTCGTGATGGGATTAGTGCCCTTATAAGGATAGACACTGGGGTGCACTCTCTCTCTATCATGTGGGATGGCAGCCATCCGCAAGCCAGGAGAAGAGCTCTCACCAGAAACTGACCACACTGGCACCCTGATCTTGGACTTCAAGCCTCCCAGAACTGTGAGAAATAAACTTCTACATTTAAGTCCCCAGTCTATGGTGCTTTGTTCTGGTAGCCTGAGCACATCAAGACAACCTGCCTTGGGGTTTTTATGGTACATGGCCCAAGCATCCACAAAAGCAAATTCTAATTATTGGTTTCCATGTTCGTCTCCCCTGAGAGCTCCTCAAGGTCAAGGACTTTCTTACTGCTGAGTCCCTAGCACCCAGCCATGTTCAATGTACTCAGTAGGTGCTTGTGGCAGACACTGGCTGTTGCACCCCAATGTCTATTGACCCCATTGTCCACAGTCACAGGACTTTTTGCTGTGCACCTGGCCACTTAGAACAAGAACTGCACTTCTTGGCCTTCTTTGCAAGTAGGTGTGGCCACGTGACTCTGTTCTGGCCAATGAGAATGTGAAGGAATTGAGGGTTTAACTTCCATGTCAGGCCTTTCAAGAGTAAACCAGACCCTTCGCTCTCCCTTTGCTGCTCTGGCTGGCTGGAATTTGGGTGTGATGGAAAGCCCCCTGGGCAACACCCTACGAGGGCACAGCAATAAGGTAGAGCAGGCCTAGCCCATGACACTGTGAGGCTGCCATCCAGCCCTGTACTGTTTATGCCCCAACTGTTTACCTGGGAGAGAACTGCATTGCTTGATACAGACCTGTTATTTGGGGTTTCTGTTCTAGTAGACCAATTACATATTCATACTAAAATCAGAGTGTTTGCTCACTGATAGAGAACAGGCTCTGAGCCTTCCCAGGAACCCCCGGGCAGGGTTCCTCATTGTCTCCTTACTGGAGGCAGAATAACCCCTTCTCCCATCCCCACCAAAGATTTCCATGTCCTAATACCCCAAACCCATGAATATGTTCCCTCACATGGCCAAAGGGTCTTTGCAGATGTGATTAAGTTAAGGATCCTGAGATGGGAAGATTGTCCTGGATTATCTGGATGGGCCCAGTGTCATCACGAGGGTCTTTGCAAGAAAGGAGACAATGGAAGCAGAGGTTGGAGTGATATGAGGAAGGGGCCACAAGCCAGGAATGTGGGAAACCCCTACGTGCTAGAAAAGGCAGGGAAGTGGATTCTTCCCCGGAGCCTCTAGAAGGAACCAGTCCTACCAATCTATTTTAGACTTCTGGCCTCCAGAGCAGTAAGGGAATACGCTTGTGTTGTTTTAAGCCACTGAGCTTGCGGCAACTTGTTATGGCAGCAACAGGAAACTAATACACACCTCTTTGTCCCCATGGCTCTTTGCACGTCTCAACATAGGCTTTGAGTTCAAGTTGCCAGATGGAGCTGGGCTTGAACCTGCTCTAGCCCTTCACAGGCCATGGAAATGATGCTCTGAGCTCCGTGCACATGGGGAGGCCAGCGGAAGGCCTCTGTAATCGTGAGTTCCAGGGCTCTTGGATTTCAATAGTGGGCCGGGCACTCTGACTGCTCCCATGGCCCACAAGCTCTCATGGCAGAGACTGTGAGACCTCCTCCCTCCTCAGTGTCCCCTTCCCTCCAATCAAACAGTCTTTTCTGTGTTTCATCTGATCATGTTACCACCCTCACCCTGCTCGGAAGCATTTGTTGACTCTCCTTCAAGTCCCAACCCTTTAGCATGGCACGCAGAGCTCTTCCCACTCAGGTCCGAGATACTGACGTACTGGTCCTGACCTGCCCTCAGAGCCCCTCACCCAGGAACTCTGGATTTCATGCAGCTAGACCAGATACCCTTCTGCTCTTCCAACAAGCCCAGCTCTTCTCCCAGTGCCCCGTGCCTGGACCACTTCCCCCATTACACTCCTGCTCATCCCCTAAGATCCTGTAGCTGAAGGTCACAGCTCGTGTTCCGGATTGAATCTCAGCATCTCCAAGAGCTGGCTTGGTGCCATTGGTCTGGTCTCTTCATTTCTCTAAGACGCAGTTTCCTCCTCACCTGTAAAACAGTTAACGGTAACGATACTTGCCTCGAGGATGAGTTGTGAGTATTGAATGGGATCATACTTACAAAGCACACAGACACAGGCTTTAGTTGTTATTGTTGTTACTGAAAGCATTGCCTCCTCCATGAAGTACGACTTGATTTCCCTAAGTTAAATTAGTTGATTCCTTCTGAGGTTGCACAGAGCTCTATTGGCCTTCTTAGACAGCATCATCAGTCTCCCTCTCAGAGTGGCTAACTCATGCCAATCTGCCTGGGACCTTCTTGCTTTTAGCCCTGAAAGTCTCACATCCCAGGAACCCCCTGAGCTCCAGGCAACCAGGACGGCTGATCACCCTACTCCCTCCCTCTAGACTACTATCTCTTTTTTTAATATATATATATATTTTTTATTGAATGAAAGATTCTTTAAATTCTATAGTGCTTTACAATTTTCAGAAGTTTCACACACGTGATTTCATATAATCCCATAATAACCCCAATCCCTTACCCCTATATTTCCCTTTCCTCCCTTCCCTCTCCCCACTGCTAGGCACTAGTTTGTTTTCTCTAGCTCTTGTTATAGACTACTAGCATCACATCCCCAGAATACAGCATGACTGATGTCTGGGATGTAGCTGGAAATAAACCAAAGTCCAGTTAAGGAAGGAAGAAAGGAAAGATGGAGGGAGGAAGGGAGGGAGGGAGGAAAGGAAGAAAAGTAAAACAGTATTACTTTGAACATCACTTGTATTTTCTCTTCTTAGAAATTCAGACTCTCCGCCCCACCTCCAGGGACCCTTGCACTTTAAGATGAGGCCATGAGACTTTCACTCCAGGGAAAGGAGGACTGATACTGCATAGAATAAAGAAGTTTTGCTTTACTTTGTGCTTCAACCGGCTTTCAAAAATAAAAACCTGTTGTGAGGCAATGTTCTTGAAAGCCAGGCTTTCCAAAGAGAAAAGTCATTTTCTCAGAACGCCTCCAGAGCTGGGTTTTTACATCTCGAGAACCAAAGCCTGGAGGACTGATTGTAGAGTAGATGATAAAGTAGGAAGGAGGGCATTTCCCGCCGCAGGGAAAGGGAGGACTTTCAGGTTTAGGACGCGGGTCCTGGTGGAGAGGAAGAAAAGAGAATGGGCCAGTGCCAGGGTCCTCATCCCTCAAGTCCCAGCGTCAAGTTTATGGACAGGATCCCCATTCCATGCTTCTCCAGGCTTAGCGTGGAGACTCCCACTGAGGTGCCAGGTGGATACAGAGGTGGGGAGCAGAGATGGCTGAGACAGGACTTCTGGTGGGTGGACCCAAGGCAGGTCCCCTGACCCACCCCCTCTGACAAGAGGCAGAGAAAGCAGCTGAGAGTCAGTGGGCCCTGGGAGGCCCAGAAGGGCACAGCCTGGTGCACCAGAGGTGACCCACATGGGGCCTTGGGACCTGAACCAGTGACTGCAGCATGACACTCCAAAGACCAGCAGATACCAAAGTGGGACACCCAGAGACCCGATGGCCACACGATTCCTTGGGGACATTGAAGGGACCAGGGCTGTCACTTGTGGTCCACGGGGTGAGTAACGCCCTAACTGGAGGTCAGCGGGAGCCTCCCGCAGCGCCCTGTGGACCCCTTGGCCCCAGACTCCATCTGGGGAAGGAGGAAGGGAAGATCCTTGAAAATCAAGAAGCCCTGAAAGAGACTAAGATCTCACCTGCATGTGACGACAGAACAGCCTAACTGGGAAAATCAGCATTTCTGCCATCACAGGACTAGAGGCTGGAAAGCGAGATGAAAGCAGTTATAGACAACAAAGTGAGTTACACTTTCCTGCACAGCTGCATAATCCCAGTCTAGGACTGAAGGGAAGACAGAACGCAGGAGATAAAACTTGGAGCATGAACTTGCCTTACTGGCGTTCTGGAACCTTCTCAGTAGCTTGTAGTTGAGTCCTGCAAAGGGAACAAAGATGTAAATACAGGTAGGTGGGGGACTGTGCACTAGAGCCAGCTTCCCTCTAGCCAGGTCTTCTCAGGACCCAGGAAGGAGCAGTGAGGGGCCCTGTCTCCATCCTCCAGACCTTTGTGGGCTCCTGTCAGGTCCCTGTGGCATGTGGACTGAACTGGAGGCAGTCTGTTGGGCATTTGTTTTTCTTTTAAGAGTTAAAGTTCTGGGGGTCCCTACGTTGACCTTTCTCTAGGTGTTCCTGAAGGCCCCCGCCCCAGGGAAAGTTGACGTGGCACATCCAGGACATGGAGATGCCTGAGAAGTGACCTTCCTGTCTCTGGGGCCGCTCCTGTTCGGATGCTCAGAGCCAGGCTTGGAGAGGTCCCCTGTCGCGTCCATCAGCAGTGGCTGTGCTGGCCCGTGAGTGGGTCGATAGCCATCTCCCACACTGTGCCCTTCCTGAGCTGTTTCTCCTACTGGGGTCCCTTGGATGGAATACCTCCTCCATGTCCAAGGGTTGAGGGATGGGCCTGAGGTCAGAGGGCATGGTCCATTCTCGAACCATGGGACGTCAGAGCTGCCAGGTCTCCCAAACCCGCAGCCTGCCCCTGCCCTGGAGGTGAGGAGAGTGGGCTCAGGAGCTAAAGTGACTCACCCAAGGTCCATGGAGTGAAGAGCAGCAGCAGGAAGGAAACACGCCCAGGCTCAGTCTTCCTTCCCAGGCACTGCCCTACTTTATTTGGTTTCTTCTGCCCTGAAATCCACTCTTTCTGGCCCACAGGGAACAAATGAGTCTCCTTCACGTGCCTCTCCTGAGGGTCGCCTTTCTGAGGACAGAGGTTGTCCATGATCCATCCATGTCCATGTCCATGAACTCGCTGCTATTCATGAGAGGAACAATTTGAGTGGACTTGCCCTCCTCTGGCTCTCCATCCCCTCTGGCCACATGGAAAGACCCCACTTCCTGATTCCTGTGGCTGGAGAGGCCACATGACCTGTTCTGACCAATAGGCTGTGAGAGGAAGTGACATGTATCACTTCCTGCCTGAAGCATAAATGGCTGGTGGGGAGACCCTCCACACTTTCCTCCCTTGCCGCCATGACTGAGAGGTCACAGATGTAGGCGGTGTGGCTGCAAGATGGTGCAGCTGCGTCAACCTGGATCCTTGAGTGACTGTGTGAAGCAGAGTGCCCTGCGGGGGGACATAGAGCCTGAGTGGGAGATAAATGTATTCTGTTAATCAGCTGAGATGTCCAGGTTGCTTATATACAGCAGTAGAAATTAGACCATCCTAGTGATTACACATGTGGACTGCTTAATGCAAAAGCTGGCCCCTCTTCTGGAATAAGAACCACCCAACACTCCCTTCGGTGGTGATTCAGGGCAGGAGTGGGGTTAGGGGCAGTGTCCTCCTGTGTGATGGGTGATGTGAATTCATAACGAAGGAGATGACTTGCTTATAGACAGAAGCAAAGTGGCCCTCAGACTTCAGTGTGCCTCAGGATGACAGGGTGGGAGGATGGGGAGTGTTTCAGGCAAAAATGGATGTTTCCCATTTCTGAAACCCCAGATTCTGATTCTTTAGGTCTGAGGCTGGGCCCAGGAACCTGTATTTTTAATAGGTAGTCCAGGCAATTCTTTTGCATTAGGTCTTTGGGCCCTGACTTGACTAAGCCTCATGAACACCCCTGACAGATCTGGCTTTGAGTCCAGATTCAGACACTAGCTGTGGACTCTGAGTCAGATGGTTAAATTCTCTGAAACTCACTTGCTTCTTCTATAAAATGGAGATAATGTTTTACTTGTCTTCCAAGGCTGGGTGAGGATTCAGCGAGACAAAGTCCTCAGCATGGCACATGCCACAAAATTAGCATTTAGTAAGGGTTACTAGTTTCAATAACTGTGGTGGTCGTAATTATTATCATTGTTTTGGTATTAAAAAGAGAAATCGGTGAGGCTTGAACAAGGTGGAGATGTAGTGGGGGAATCTCTTGAGGAAACACAGCATATGACCAAGTAGCCCCAACTTAGAACCTGGGAGTCACCATCCCCTTGGGGTCTGTGAGGCTAATTCCTGCCACCATCGTCTGCCATAATGGTCTCCTGAGAGCTCTTCCTCTTGTAAAATCTGACCCAGCCTTGGGCACCGATGTCCTCCTGGGAGGAGAAACACGGACAGTGGAACAGCACGTGTCCACCGTGAGTACTTAGAGTGATGAGGTACCTGTCTGCCTGTGGGTCTGCCCTCCCACCACATTACACTCTTGTCGGGGTTGAGGTACCTTGGCCATTGCCATGTCCCCAAAGTCCAGTCAAGGCTTGTCACTAGCATGGGCTCAAAAATCCCTGGCTCTTGTCGAAAGAGCCAGGTCTTGCCCAAACCACGTGGCAACTTGAAGGCTTCCCCTGGTGTCTAAAGTTGCAAGTTGTCCGAGGATTCCTTCCAGGTAACTGAGTGTGTTTTATTTCCTCTCTCGCTTCTCATGAATGCAAAGCAACCTCCCCACCGTCTTGGCCTGATGAGCCCCTACATGTCTTTGAGGAATGGGGCCAGGGGTTTCATTTCCAGGAAGCCTCTCGAGCTGGGTGGGTCCTCTTCTTGCCCCACTCCCTGCCCTTTGAGCTTCCCTGGCATTGAACTCCCATCCTGCAGCTTCTGCGGATGTCAGTTTCCCCCAAGTAGGGTCTGAGCTCCCTGATGGCCAGGGGTACTTGTCTCAGCCTTGCCTGGTCCTCACACGTGAGAACATGATTCAATTCTCAAGGCATATTTGTGGGATGAACTAACAAAGCAGGGGATGGATGTCAACCCACAATCTAACCTTAACAACTCGACAATCACATGCCACACCAGCGACCTCCTGGTGGAGAGTGGGGCTCTTGCCCTGTAGTTGGAACACAGGCTCCCTCAGGGCTGTCAGACATGCATTTAGGAATGTAACTTTCACAGGAAAATCCCATGAGTGAAGAGGAAGCCCTTCCCTGACCTACTGTGTCACCATGGTGAGCCCTGGCTCACCTTTATGGGTCACATCTGCTGTAAGGTTTTCTCCTTCTGTCTGTCCCCCCAAACAACCCATGAACCAAGGGATTAGAGAAGAGAGTGACCCTAAATTCCTGGATCCTGGCTTTCCTGGCCCTTGGTCAGCTCAGCCTGCAGATGCCAGGTTCCCAGGGCCAGGAACTTGACCCTTGCATGTTTGATTTTTCTACTGGATGGAGTACTTCCTGGATGCCTGGGGGAGGTACTCAATGATGGCTGGTGACCGGCTGGCTGACGAGAGACCAGATACTAGATGGGAAAGGAAAAGGCGTTTGCCCCCCAACCCATAGCTCATATGTAAGAGAAATTGATTATTCAGGAGCCGATTATCAAACTGGTGAATGGTTTGGACGCTTGACTTTGACTCCTTTTATCCTGCTGCCTGACAGGGTGGATTAGAACCCCTGCAAGAGGAGAGAAACGAACCCAGAGCGCGGCACATCCCAGCTCTGTGTCACAAGGGATTGAGGGAGGCTAGGAGTCCCAGCTCCGCCCCCCTGGGCTGGCCCAACTCTCACCAGCAGTCTTCTCACCTCTCCCAGCCTCTCCTTCCTTATCTGTTAGGGGGGTTATGAAACCAGCTATGCCTAACACAGAGTCTGGTGGGCGTGGGGACTTTGATGTCTATAAAGCGTGTGAGTCTATGAGCAAGTGGCTGTCCATTTCCCCAGCCAAAAGCTTGGCAGGAGAATCGTGTGGAGATCTGGATTTTCTGTGGGTTCCATGTGCCTGCCAACCCCATTTGGCCAAGTCTTAGGAATCTAGCCTGGATTTTGCCAGGCTGGTCTCCATGAGACGGGATGCTGTGTCCACACTCATGGGTCACTGGGTTCCCATCAACCCTCCCCTCATGTCTCCCCCGCCTGAGCCCATCTCGTTGCTTCAGCAGCCTTTGCTGCCATGTGCCAAGCCCTGTGTTAGGTGGAAGCCCATGTATGACATGACGTATGAGTTGCCCACGGCTGCTATCACAAATGACCACAGATGTAATGGCTTTAAACAACACACATTAATTCTCTTACAGTTCTGGAAGTCAGCAGCTGGGTACAGGGGGAAAGTCAAGGGGTCAGCAGGGCAGGTTCCTTTTGGAGGCTGTAGGGAGAATCATTTCCTGCCTTTCACAGCTTCTAGAGGCAGCCTGAGTCCCTTGGCTTGTTGCCCCTTCTTCAGTCTTCAAAGTCAGACATGTAACATTTTCAGACCTCTCTGCTCTGTCATCACATCACCTTTTCCTCTCTCTCTCCCTTGACCCTCCTGCCTCCCTCTACAAGGACACTTATGATTACATTTAGGGCCTGCCTGAATGATCCAGGATCATCTCTTCATCTCAAGGGTCCTTAACTCAATCACATCTGCAAAGTCCTTTTTGCCATGCAAGGTGACAAATACACAGGTTTGGGGGATACGGATGTGAATATCTTTGGGGCTTTTATTCAGCCACCCCAACATGTCCTCTGTCCTCCAGATGGAGGGGAGGGGGTAGCATCCCCATGTTTTAGGTCCTGGACGCCCTGCTTGTTCCAGTTCCAGCATGCCTCTCAGTGACGCCCACTACGCCAGGACGCGCCACAGAAAAGGAACTCATGGGGGGCTGTACTTAAACTGTTGGTCTAGTTAGCTGCATGAAGGAATTGGGCTCCTGAGGGGCAGTGGCAAAACATTGTTAAATTATTTAGCAGTGTGTGCATTAGAAGCCCATTATATAAAGTAGCAAATAATAAACACCAACTTCCAGAATAAGGTAATAATGTAAATAACACATTAATGAAGTGCAGCTCTCGGGTGTCGGAGTAGCTGACGGTAACGGAGGCCTGGGGGCTGTGAAGCCATAAAGCTGCAGGGCCTGCATGAAGGTGATGCGGGCCAGGTCCGGGCTGGTGTCCAGGGTCCAATCAGAGGGGTCACCACCGACGCCGAGAAGGCCAGGGCACATGTGTCTGGAGCCATTTATGAGGTTTGCCATGAAGCTGCCTGGCCACACTCACTTTGAAGCGTCACCCTCTGTTGCCTGTACTCCTGGGGTGACTGTTGACCTTGGAGGTACTATGTGGTTTGTTGCACAGGTAGCTCCGGGTCCCACAGACCTGGGTTTGAAACCTGGTTCTGATACTTACTAAGCCCTGGTCTTCTCTTTTTTTTTTTTTTTTTGGTGCGGGACCCGGGCCTCTCACTGCTGTGGCCTCTCCCGTCGCAGAGCACAGGCTCCGGATGCGCAGGCTCAGCGGCCATGGCTCACGGGCCCAGCCGCTCCGCGGCATGTGGGATCTTCCAGGACCGGGGCACAAACCTGCGTCCCCTGCATCGGCAGGCGGACTCTCAACCACTGTGCCGCCAGGGAAGCCCTGGTCTTCTCTTTTGATTTTTGAGAAAGGTGGGTGATGCTAACAGCAGCCGTCTAATAGCGCTGTTCCAAGATCAGATGGGAGCAGGCATGGGAGGCTCCAACTGTCAGGCTCCGAAGATGACTACTAGGTCTCTGTTTTCACCTCTTGAGATTGTGATAGGCTGAATAATGGCCGCCAAAGGTATCTAGGCCCGAATCCCTGGAATCAGTGGACATGTCAGCTTCCATGGCAAAGTGTATGTTGTAGAGGTGATCAAGTTAAGGACTCTGAGATGGGGAGAGGCTCCTGGATCAACCAGGTGGGTCCTTCCTGTAATCACGAGGGTCCTCATAGAGGGAGGCAGGGGTGGATTTGACGCCGAAGAAGGCAACGTGATGACTAAAACAAGATGCTCCATTGCTGGCTTGGAAGACGGAGGAAGGGGCCAGGAGCTAAGGAATGCAAGCAAGACAGCTCTAGAAGCTGGAAAAGGCCAGGCTGTGGACTCTCCTCTGGAGCCTCTGGAGGGAGCTCAGCCCTGCCGACACGTTGATATCTGCCCATGAAAATCGACTTTGGACTTCTGACCTCTGGAATGGTAAGTGACTAATATGTTGCCTTAAACCACCCATTTTGTGGTAATTTGTTACAGCAGCTGTAGGAAACCAATACCATGACCATGCACATCCCAGTTCCTGTGTGTAGAAGAAGAGGGTGCATCAAGAATGGTTCTGGGCTGTTCCCTAGCTATTTCCGGCTCTTGCATTTGCACATTCAACGTTTATTGAACATACGAAGTTTGTTTGCGGTACTTTGTCTCAGTGCCGCACCTACAAAAGCCGGGCAAGGCCGTGCATGGCCTATTGGAAATAGAAAGCTTCCCCACAGCACCAGTGTGTTGCCTTCTGTGGACTCTGAAGTCACACTGACCTGCATTACCATCCTCGCTCTAATTAGCTGTGTGTCTCTGGGCAAAGTGTGCAGCCTCTGGCGCCTCCCCATCTGGGTCTTTAAAGTGGGAATCCTAATAGTATTTCCCTCATGGGGTCACTTTGGGGATTAAAAGAGGAAATACACAGAAAGATTTTAGATCGGGGTCTGGAACATACATTCCTAACTAAATATTAGCTATTATTAGGAGAGAGTAAAACAGGAAAGACCACATTTCAAAGGGAACAGCATGTGCAAAGGTCCTGGGGGTGGGAAGAAGTTGTGAATTCAAGAAACGAGACAAAGGGCAGGAGAGGTGAGAGAGTGGCATCAGGTGAGGATGCGGGGCAAGTCTTGGAGGCCACGTGAGGATTTGTCTGTGTCCTAAGAATTGTGGGAAGCTTTGGAATGGTTTTTAGGCAAGAGCGTGATATGCTGTGATTTGCATCTCTTAAAGATTACTCTGATGGCTGAGTGGAGACTGGAAGAGAGGGGAGTCAGAGAGGCTATGGGGGGATCTGAGAAAGGGCTTTTGGAAGAGGGGAGTCAGGGAGGCATCACAGAGGAAGGGACAGGTGTCTCAGATGCGAATCAAGAAAATTAAGAGGCTGAGAGGAAGCCAGAAGTCAGAAGAGGCAGGAGAAACAACTTTTTCATAGGTCCAACGACACGGAGGAGCCTGGTGTGTGTGGAGCTTGTGGAAGATGGGGTGAGAAGCAGGTGGGAAGGGCAGGTGGCGTCACGTGGTGAAAGGAGCAGGAAGTAAGGGCAGTACGGTTCAGATGTCAGAAGGGACCCTCCTGTCCAGGGCTGCCATGTACAGTGGTGCAGGCTGTTTACTGCACAAGGGTACCCAGGCAGGTTGGGGGCGGGGGTGGGGCGGTGAGGTGGGCTGACATCCATCTTGTGTTCAGCTGGTAAAGCTGAGCTGGATCTGCCCAGAGAAGGGGTCCTCTTTTTCTACTTCCCACAAATGTACCTGTGAGTTCTGAGGGCGACCCTTCTCTGGGATAACACCTGGTCATGGTCATCTCAGGGATAAACCAGAACACATTGGGAGGCTTCAACATCTGTGGTGGGGGCAGAGCAGTGGTATGACTCGGGGCAGAGCCCCTGCTCAATCACGAGTGAGCTTCAGCAGGTCTGTACCCCTCTGAGCCTCATTTTCCTCATCTGTAAAAGGGGTACAATACACTCTTGTCTGCTTTGCTCACCTGAGCCCCAGGGTTTAGAAAGCATACAGGGAGACTATGCACAGCCCCCACTCTCTTTAAACCCCGAAGCCCCAGGCAACAGGAGGTATCAGACAGCACGTTACCTGCTTTGCATCCTTGCTGTGTGTTTCACCAGAGCACTCTCACCCCATCTCTGCAGGACAAAGTCCTTGACCTCCAAGTCGCCGAGAGACCTTCCCAGCTCACGGCTGGTCCTCTGCTGTTGTTTCTCTTAACACTGCTTACTTTCAGCTATCATCCCAATTCATACTTAATTTCTTATTTTGTTTTTGTCTTGCTTCATGAAACCATACTCTTTCTGTCTCAGTCACTTTTGTATCTTCAGTGCCCAGTACAATGCCTGGCATACATTAGGTGATCGATAAAGATCTGTTGAATGAACGGAAAGAATGAATGGCTTCAGTGCTCCCAGAGAGCACCGCAAACGAGCGGGGACTCTCTCTCTCTCTCTCTCATGTAAATTTACACACAAATACCAACCAGGGGCCGTACATACGGCAGCAGCACCAAGGCCAACTGGGATCGGTGTGGGGAAAAGTGCCTATTTTGAGGTGAAAAAGGCGAGAAATGGACACTTGAAGATGGACAAAAGGACACAGAAAGAGGAGATTTCTATATCTATACTTATATCTATATGTGTCCTTATCTATCTATCTACCTGTCATCTATCTAATGTCTATCTATCTATCATCTATCATATCTATCATCTATCATATCTATCTACCTATCATCTATCATATCTATCATCATCCATCATCTATCATATCTATCTATCTATCTATCTATTTTGTTGTTGTTGAGAATATTTTGAATTTCCCAGGATGTGCATGACACCTGGGATGATCCAACTTGTGCCCTGTTCCATCACAAACCTTAACTAAGAACAGTTGATCCGAAGTCACTTATGGCTGATTTCTGCAGAGTGAGAAAGCCAAGTGACAGAGAGATTTTAAAAGGGCACCAAAAAAGCAGGCTCCTTTGTTTCAGATCCATCGTGTATTAATTATGAACTGTGAGAATGGTTCAGAAAGATGAGTTTGTTCCCTCTGGGATCCTATCTGTGGCTGCCCCTTTGGAGAGGAATTTCAGACTTACAGTTCAGGAATCACTCTACAGTTTTGCTCTGATGGGCAGCCTTAGCAAAGTGAGAAGTTCTCAAAGTCTCGGCCTGTGTCCTACGTGTGTATCTGGGAAACTGGTCTTTCCCATCTGCTCCGATTTCCCTCTCAGCCAATGAAACAAGACTTCTTCCCTGCCTCACATTTCCTGGAATTTAGTTCAAACTCATTTTGGAGAGAAGCTCCTTAGACCCAGGGATCTGTGCTTCCTGGTGATCTCTTCAACACAAATGTAGAAAAATTAAAATGTTTTTCCATAATGAGATTTTCCCTAATGCCAATTTACTTGTTGGATGCTTTCTGAGCTGTCCTCAGGGGCTGGGACTGTGGCCCCAGCCCCTGCTTCAGTCATATACTATTTCACTAATCAGAATAGTTTGGAAAATAGTTTACCCTTTGACCTGGATGACAATGAAAGCTTATGATGTGGGCCTCTTATTTGCCTAAGGAGACTACAAGATTTCCTATGTAATGTGAGAAACACTTACAATACAGCTACCCGTGCTGTAAGCTGATGATAAATAAAGTTCAGCCCAGTTGCTTCCATCAGAATATCGGGATTCACAGTCGAAGAAAAGGGCACAACGCCGACGTGCAGTTGCTCGGCATCGCCTCCCTACGCAAATCAGACTCTCTTAGCAACTGCTGCGTATCACGTTTATTAAACACCTCCTGGCTATGACAGGGCAGGGTACTAAAAAAGCCCTCCCAAAGTCTTGGAAAATCTTTTCTCACGTTCACTATTTTAAAAGTCTGCTGGAGGTCAGCAGCGTTCTTTCTGCAGGGGCTCGGGGTTTGAGTGGGTTCTGGAAGTTTCATGGGGAGGGGGTTTGATTTTTTTTTTTCTCACTTTGCAAACAGAGCAGCTTGTTGGGCCCCAAAGCCGTGGCCTTCAAGGTTCATCCAGTGGAAGGGAAAATAATCTCTTTCGTCGCTGCAAACAGAGAATTCGGGACTCTTGGAGCTGAAAGGACCTTCTGACGTTGCTGTGGCCAATACCCTGGTGGGACAGGTGGGGAGACGGAGAAGCACAGAGAGAACGTGAGGTGTGCTCACGTGGTCACAGAGGACTGAGGGGCAGGGCACCTGCCCGAGGCCCTGGGCTCAACTTCAGTGCATGAAAGCTTTCCGGTTTCTTTATTCATTCAGCTTATTTATTTTAGTAAACAAAACATGGCTGTATTCTTAATGTATATTATTCAAACAATACATACTTAGAGCAAAAGTCCCCTTGCCACTGTCACTCACCTCCCAGTGCCACCTCCCTCCTGCTGACTACACACAGTGTGACATCTGAAGCAACATGCAGATGTGATTAAGGATCTCGCTATGGGGAGCATCCTGAATGATCCAGTGGACTCTAGATGGAACCACCAGGGTCCTTATAAGAAGGAGGCAGAGAGGGGGTTTGACACCCCTTTCCATCCCTTTGGCCAGACAAGTATGTACATCTATGTATTTGTACAAATGCTGGTTGGCGGTTTTTTTTGTTTTTTTTTTTCCATAAACAAGCTCATGCTGTACAAATTGCTCTGCAATTTGCTTTTTTAAAATTGAAGTACAGTTGATTTACAACATTGCGTTAATTTCTGCTGTACAGCAAAGTGATTCAGTTTTTTATATATATATATATATATATATATATATATATATATATACACATTCTTTTTAATATTGTTTTCCATGGCTTATCACAGGATACTGAATATAGTTCCCTGTGCTATAGAGTAGAACCTTGTTGTTTATCCATCCTATATATACTAGTTTGCATCTGCTAATCCCAAACTCCCAATCCATCCCTCTTCCAATCCCCCTCCCCCTTGGCAACTACAATTCTGTCTCTATGTCTGTGAGTTTGTTTCTGTTTTGCAGGTAGGTTCATTTGTGTCATATTTTAGATTCCACGTATAAGTGATATCATGTGCTGTTTGTCTTTCTCTGTCTGACTTACTTCAGTTAGCATGATCATCTCTAGGTCCATCCATGTTGCTACAAATGGCATTATTTCATTCTTTTTTATGGCTGAGTAGTATTCCATTGTATGTATATGCCGCATCTTTATCCACTCATCTGCAACTTGCTTTTGTTTCTCCCTTAACTACATCTTAGAAATCTTTCTATGTCACCACAGAGAAATCTGCCTCACTCTTTCTGATGGTTACGTAGTATTCCGCAAGAACAATGCACATCCTTTTTGAACCCTCCTCCTGTTATGAACCTTAGCTCACTTCCACATTTTTGCTCTTATAAGCGATGATTCAACGTATACCTTCTACAAGCTACCTGTGTGGGTGTTTGAGAACTTCTCTAAGATAGATGCCCGGGAGGGAAATTGCTGGATCGAAGGGTATGTGCAGTTTCAACTTTAATAGATGCTGCCTGTCCAGATTGTTCTCTGAAAGCACTGAAGTAATTCACATCCCCTCCAGGGGTATTGAAGGCTTTTTTAAGGCAGGCAGATAACTTTGCCGATGATTTCATATTAAGGACTTCACTTTAGAAGAGTATATTTCAATTCCACCAAGGGACCTTATAAAAACCAAGCCTTAAAATATCATGCAATCATAAACTCCGTTGTAGAAAACAATGAGAAACGGTGGAAAAAGAGAAAAAACAATAAAAAAAATTGCCCATCATTCCCCCATCTGCTGATAATCCCACTCAGTAGCTTTTCTTTCTTGAAGTAGAATACACACTCAGATAATCCGGGCGTGGGCTCACACTACACCTACTGTTACTGTTTGTAACTGACTTTTTTCATTCTGATATATGTCGTGGAATCTTGTCCATAGCAGCTACCACAAATCTACACAATCATTTCAATGGTAGAAAAGATTTTTTTCAGTCCCCTAGAGTTGGACATTGAGCGTGTTTCCAAGTTTTCACCATCAGAAGCCACGTTATAACGATTTCGGCTTACACACCTGCGTGCACGTATTCCATCTCTCACGTTTAGTTCATCTCTCTTTCCTGCTTCTCTGTTCTTCCAGAGCCCCTTCCTGAAACAGGGATTTTCCTGGTGGTGCAGTGGTTAAGACACCATGCTCCCAATGCAGGGAGCCCAGGTTCGATCCCTGGTCCGGCAACTAGATCCCACATGCCTGCGGCAACTAAGGAGCCCGCCTACCACAACTAAGACCCAATGCAACCAACTAGATAATAAATAAATAAATATTTTTGAAAAAGAATTTCCCTGTCTTAAAAAGGTAAAGAAGATTCCTGAAACATCCTACAGCTGCTCAGATGTGGGGACATTTCCCTGATGTTGGGATGCTACCAGTGACCGCATCACTCTCTCTGTGCTCCCATCTCTGAATCTCCCTCCCAGGCGCCACCAGGGACAACCCTGGTCTCCTAAAATGACAAAAGCCGTCTTCTGCCCAGAGAGACTTATATTAGTTCCCTGGGGAAACAGAAGTGTATTCTCTCACAGTTCTGGAGGTCAGAAGTCTGAAATCAAGGTGTCAGCAGTGCTGTGCTCCCACTGAAGGCTCTAGGGAAGAATCCGAGCTGGCCTCTTCCAGCTTCTAGAGACTCCTGGCACTCCTTGGCTTGTGGCAACATCGCTGTAATCTCTGCCTCTGTCTTCACATGGCCTTCTCCTCTATCTCTGTACGCGTCTCCTCTGTGTGTCCTTTATAAGGACTTGTCACGGGATTTAGGGCCCATTGGATAACCTAGGATGATTTCATCTTGAGTTGCTTTATTCAAGTTTGTCTGCATAGATGCTGGTTCCAAACAAGCTCACATTCCCAGGCACCGGGGGTTAGGAAATAAACATAGCTTTGGGGGAGCTGCCATTCAACGACAACACCCCTCGCGTGACTGCCTTACACACTAGTGTCACCCCCTCCTGCCTACCCCCACCTGCTCCATGCCCTCTGAGCAGATAAAGCACCTTCTCACACCCTGAGTGCTCTGAGGACCTTTGGTTCTGAAAGCCTTCGAAGGCACGGCCTTTGGGGCTGTTCCTCAAACCCTGGCCACAGAAAGACCCCCTTTAAGGGCAGCATGGTCTCCTAGATGCTTCTCTGAGCAAGTCTTAATAATTCACCTCCTTCAAGGGCCATTTCTACTCTTGCTTCTTCCTCCAGCCTTTACCTCATGCATCATGGCCTGAGGCAAGAGGCCAAGTGGGGCTGGGGTCTGGAGTCTCTTAGACAAGCAGCCACGGCACCAACCAAGATATTAAGACCATGCATTAAAAAGCACGGGCCCATCGGGTCATAAAATGTAATGTAGCCGGGTCGGCATTTCAGAGGCCTGAGTTCCTTCTTTGAAGCTCCCAGACCTTGGCAAATCTCCATTCTTTATGGGTAGATTTGATGTTTAGAAACGGTCACGAGCCATAGGGGACTGGAACGGCTCATAAGATGGATGATGAAAAGCTGGAGAAACCATTTGGAGTGAAGAGGATGGGTGTTGACAAAGCCAGGAGGGGTGCAGGACAGAAGGTACTTAGGAATGTGGCATGGGGGTGGGTTGAGCTCTCCCAAGTCACCGCCTCAGAGAGACCAACATGGAGACACTGAAATTCTCATATATTAAGTCTGAAAAAAGAGACTCATTTTCTTCTTTCTATTACTCAAAATTAAGGGTGAGCAGGGACTTTCCTGGCGGCCCAATGGTTAGGGATCTGTGCGTCCACTGCACGGGGCACGGGTTGGATCCCTGGTCAGGCAACTAAGATCCCGCAAACTGCGCAGTGAAGCCAAAAACAAAAAAAAGGGGGTGAGCTGTTTGCATTTTTGCCCCCAATTCTTCTTCCTCTCTCCCTCCATCCAGGTAGAGAGCTGCCGTGTTTGATCGGAGATCTGAACGAAGCCCCAGAATCACCCTTGTTCTAAGCCCTTCATATGTTTATGAACCAGAAAAACATGAAACAAAGTCGAGGTCCAGGGGACTTACAGAGAGTCACTACCTTTTGAATTTTGTCAACTCAAAAGTGTAGAAAGAATAAAACACCTTCCCATGTACTGTCACCATCATGTTATGAACAAAAGTGTTTTAGCAGCAAAAAACAGTAGAAATAACATTATGTCTAAGGACAGTCCTTCAAATCGAATGGATTTTGCTTTAAGAAAAACTCGCCGTATTTGTCTCACTTTTCTCATGTGGCTGCTGGTTAGTGAGAATTTTGTTAAGAACCTGATGCCACCCCTTGGAGCCACTGGACTCCCATGAATAGGAACCGGAAAACTAAAAATCACAGGGTTATGTATTCACCACGGTTTCCGTTAAAGGCTGACAGCAACTCGGCAAGGTGGGTACTGTTGGTTCCATTTTACGTGTGAATCTAAATGATTTTGCTCAAAGCCACATGTGCAGCCCCTGATGGGGTCGGGATCGGAAACTCACGGGCTTGACTCCAAATCCTGTGTGTTTTCCACACTCCACCTCATCTTCCATCCCGCACGAGTGTGTTCTCCATCCAAGTAATCGTGGGCTTTACAAACCTACCAGCACAAGCATTCATGGGGGCGTTTTCTATGTGTGAGGCCCTGTGCTGGGTGTTGGGGTTACGGAGATGAATAAAACTCAGCTCCTGACCCCAGCGAGCTCACTTTCCAATCCAAGGAAACAGATTCAAAGAAAAACCCAAACGATACACAGTCGTGAAAGTCAGGGACTGAGGGAGTGTCCCGGTCACTGCAAGAGTTTCCAGGGCTGGGGGGTCCTTAGGGGAGGTGGTAACGGAAAATATGCACAATATAGTATCTGTAATCAACATGAAATCTACATGAATGTGTAGACAATAAGGTTTCCAATAACCATCCCACCAGGAGCAGGCTCTCGCGCTGCGGGCGAGCCTGTGAATCTTTCCCGAGGGCAATTTGATCATCTACAACGTTTTTAAAAATGTGCATTCCCTTTGAACCAACAATGCCATGGCTAGGAGATTATTTTAACTCCTAAATAAATTCTCTGATTACGATCACAGAAGTGTGCAAAGGCGAATATACCAAGGGTGTTCATTACAGTCCTACGTATAATACTAAAAACCTATTTAAAAAAATAAACGCCTGCCTTGAAAGAGAAATCTGCTCCACAAGGAAGCATAAGCAGAGCCAGGTCTCACCGGGATTCTAGTTCAGGGGTTTCCTTTAAAGACAGAGGTGGGGTCTGAGGTCAGACAATGCTGGAGACCCAAGTTCGTGACCCTGAGCAGGTCACAACTTCTTTGATGCTCAGTTTGGGGCTAAGGAAGTGGGGATAAGAGAAGCAGCTTCCCCAGAGTCACTGAGAGGCTGTGAGATGCAGGACAGTGATCAGATCTCATCTAGCAATGGAAGGGCGGGGGCTGGGAGAGGGAAGACCCTTCGAGGAGGTGTCAGGGGGAGCTGTTGTTTAAAAAATTCATTTCTGATGTCAGCTTTAAACCCGCTGAATTACAGAAACCTGGTGTGGGGCACATGCGGGATGGGGGTGGTGAGCCAGAGATGATGGGGAGGGGCCGTTGTCTGTCCGAGGCAAGCCCTGGGGCTCACTGCCCCAGGAGCCCCTCCGCTCGGATGGGGACGCAGAACCACGGGTCTGTGCCACTTGGGTCATTTACGCTCCCCTGGTATTTAGCATGAGAGGAGGAGTAATTGCCCTGGCAGTGTCCTGGCTGAATTCCAATCTGGGTGATTACATTCTGCCTACTTAAAATTCCCTTCTCTGGTATCCATGGTAGAAGCAATTCTTCAAACCCTCTCCTGTTAGGGGAAAAAAATTAGAAGAAAGGAACCAGCCTAGCCTTGCATAGTATAGCGTATAGGACGGCTCTGTGCACCCCAGAAGGGGTTTCTTTTTGAATGGGGAGCAAAGGATTCCCACTGGAATAAATCTGTCCAACATGATGGAATTTTCCAGAAAGAAAAATTCCATTTTTAAAAACGGGAAGCAGTTATGGTGGGGGCTACATGTCTGAATATGGAGAGTCTGTAGGTGAAGAGAGTCTTTTAGGTACGGCTGCTGAGTTGCCTGCTCAGGCAGGGC
>NW_020837965.1:20558535-20984153 GCF_003676395.1 Aethalodelphis obliquidens
TTGCTTTAAAAGCCTTTTAAAGTTCATTTCCCCACCAACCCACTCCCCCCATTCTGAAAGTGCGTGTTTGTCTGTCTTATGTGGAGTTGTGAGTGCTGGTGGGATCAGACTTCTTCTCCTAAGTAGTTTTAGGAGTGCAGCGTGGGCCGAAGGTGGGAGGGGCCGGGGCTCTGGGTCAAGTGGCACCTCGTGCTCTGTCCTCCTTTTCGCCTGGCTTTCAGTTCATTTCACACGGGCTTGTCTCAGACTTGCAAAGATTCAATTCAGGTGCAACCTTTCCCCCAAACAGACGAAGTGCGCAGCATCCCTCTGCATGGCAACAGCCATCCGGGCCAGCGATCCTCGCGTCCCTCACGCACCCCACCGCCGGTGGGCACCCCGCGCCCAGCAGGCCCCCTCACGGTCCTCATCTCCTGGGCCGCTCCTCAAGGACCTGGCGCGGCTCAGCGACCCTCGCACGCCCTCTAGCGTCGACATCTGGGATCGCCACGGGCTGCGCGGCCAGCATCCCCCACCGGCGAGAGGATGCAGGGGGTGCGAGGGGATGCGGGCGCGAGGGGTGCCAAGGCCCACGCGTTTGCACGAGTCCCCTCCGAGCCGGGGGCTCTGGGTGGGAGGTTCTACCGCAAACTTTGGGGAGCCCCTTCCACGTCTGGGGCCTCTTGCTCGTGTTGCCCCACATCTGACATTCCCTGGGCGCCGAGCGAGTAGGCCCCAGTCTCGGCCAGCCGCCCGCTTTCGTCTTATCCCGCCGCCTGCGTTCGTCTGGACCCGGAGGAGATCGCAGCGCGCGTGGGGCCGGATTTCCTTGAGCAAGCGCTGCCAGCTCAGCGCGACCCTCTTCTCCAGTCCGCCACCCACTTCTCGGTGTATACCCTCCCCTTCGGCTTTCTCCCTCTGTCCATCTCTCTGGGCTCTTCCGTCCCTGCGCACCCCTGGTTCTCTTTTATTTCTGCCTGTTTCATTTATTTTAGAGCAGCGAATCCTCATCCACATTCCGTTCTGTCTTGCAATTTCTCCTGTCTGCTTCTTTTTTTTCCCCTACCATTTTCTCACTGTTTCTTTCCTTGATTCCCTTTTCCTTTTCCTACATTTCTACTGTTTCTTCGCTCTCTCTCAGTTTCTGTTTCTTAAGCCTCCAACTTTATAATTCTGACCCGTTCCTCTCCTTCCTCCCCGCCCCGCGCCCGCCACCCCCTTCTCTCTCCTGCTCCCCGGGGAGTTTCACAGATAAATCACCGGCCTCCCGTTTAATCATCTCTAATGCCAGCCGACTTCGTCCTCATCCACCGCATTCGAATTAGTTGCGTTCCAAACCTTGGAATTGGAGCGGCTGGTCTGCTGGGTCACGGGAGCCTTCTGCAGCCCAGCTTGGCCTGGCTTTGGTTTGTTTTTGAGTGTTTTGTGTTTTTGTCTTTGCTATAAACACGGTGTATAGGAATTCTTTTGGAATCCGCTGTTTCCATCCGAGGAGTGGCATTTAGTGAGGTTGGAAACGTGGTTGGAAGGTGATGGGGGCCGGGGAGGGGAGCCAGTGGGCAGGGAGAGGCCCCTGGGCAGACTCTCAACTTCCTAGGAAAATCAGGGCTCCTACCTAGAGATCTGGCAGCCTCTGAGCCAGGCACACCTCTCTTAAAGATGGGTCCAGTTACATTTGCCACGAAACTCTTCAAAGGCTGTTGGGATTTGAGAAAAGGACCGAGCACCCAAATAATCAAAGGAATTCAGATCAAAACAATGGATTAGTACATTCGCCTATAAAGTGAGCAAAGATTAGTACAATCAAACTCCAGGCTGGTGAGAGAGGAGAGAAGGAGGGATGCATGCAGAGTTTTCGGAAATATAAACGGTTACAACCCTTTTGGAAAGAAATATGGCAATCCGTACCAAGAAACTTTGAAATGCTCATACCTTTTGACCCAGTAATTCCACTTCTGGGAATCTAGCCCAAAGAAATAATCCCCAGAGATGTAAATCGAGCTGCCATTTATGAAAGAAAAATTGGAAATAATCTAAATGTCCAACAGAAGTGGACTGTTTAAGTAGACTATGGTCTATCCATTGCCTTAAATTGATGCTGGCATAGAGAATCATGTTTGTAAGAGCACAATGACGAAACAAAAGCAGGATGCGAAGCTGAGTCTACAGCGTGATCACAATGACACTCAACGAAGTAAAAGTCACACACAGTAAACACCATCACAGTGAATAGTTCTGCATGGTGGAACTAGGGGTGATTTTTCCCCTTATCCTTCTAGCCCTCTTTTGACTCCTCGTTTTCTAGAAGGAGCATGAATTTCCCTTTAGAATAGAATAAAACAGTTGCTTTTCTTTTTCCTTTTTAAAAGTGGTTGTGAAAGTGACAAGGGCTTGGAGAAGAAAACTTAATATTACTGATGGAAAGGAAACCAAGTCCTAGGATGTACTGGGGCTGTGAAATAGAAGTGTTGGAGTGCTCAGATTCTGAGATGATGTAGGGATAAAGGACAGAGCATAGGTTTTGGAGGAGAGTGGACCTGGGTTGGAATCCTGCCTCCACTCCCTGACCTGGGCAGTGCTGGGCTCTGGGCATCTTCTGTCACCTTAGCTGTTGAATATGGGGCTGGTCCTTCGACATTCCCCGACCTCTTTGTCTGCGGCTACGTCCTCAGTGGCCCTCACCATCTTCCTTTGTGCTGATGCCACAGTGAGGAAGATGCATAGTACACCCTCCTTGGAGAGAAAGCTACTTTTTAAAAAAAAAAAAAAAATTATTTATTTTTGGCTGCGTTGGGTCTTCGCTGCTGTGTGCGGGCTTAGTTGAGGCGAGCGGGGGCTATTCTTTGTTGCAGTGCACGGGCTTCTCATTGCGGTGGCTTCTCTTGCTGTGGAGCACGGACTCTAGGTGCGTGGGCTTCAGTAGTTGTGGCTCGCGAGCTCCAGAGGGCAGGTTCAGTAGTTGTGGTGCACGGGCTTTGTTGTTCCGTGGCATGTGGTATCTTCCTGGATCAGGGATCAAACCCGCGTCCGCTGCATTCGCAGGTGGATTCTTAACCACTGCACCACCAGGGAAGTCCGAGAAAGCTGCTTCTCATTGGGGTTTTAACCCAAACCTGACCTTCTTTTGCCCGCACCTGAGCATCCTCTCAGCAATAGCAGTAGCTCTGGGCTCCAGGTACCACAAACAGCAATGTAAGTGATTCCCCAAGCGTGCTGTGTGGTACGCTGTCCGGAAATGGTCCAAACTGCTTGGTGCATGCAAAGCCCCTATTTGTGCCAGGGCTGTAAATTTCTCTATGACAGGGAGGAGACTCACCCAGGAGTCTCCTTGCAGACAAGGCACTGGACGCCCTGCTTTTCTTTCTTCCTTCCTTCCTTTCTTCCTCCCTTTCTTTCTTTTTTTCCTTCCTTCTTTCTTTCTCTCTTCCTTTCTTGCTTTCTTTCCTCTTTCTTTCCTTCCTTCTTTCTTTCTCTGTCTCTCTTTTCCTTCCTTCCTTCCTTTCTTGCTCTTTCTTTTTTGCTCTTTCTTTCTTGTTTGCTTTCCATCCTTCATTCAAGGCTGACCGTGGGTAAAATGGAGAGACTGAGGAAGTTTATTTTAGATGACCTTTCATCTCCCATTTCAGAATTTCTCTTCTTTTGCCAGAAATTCACGCTCTCTCTCCCTTCTACCCTACAGCACTTTCCAGTAGAACATTCTATGTTGCTGGAAATGTTCTATAATCAGTGCTGTCTGATCCGGTAGCCACTAGCCACATGTGACTGTTGAACATTTAAAACATGTCTAGTGCCACTGAGCAACTGAATTTTTCATTTCCTTTCGTTTTAATTAATTTAAATTTAAATCAGATAGCCACATATGGCAGGTCACTGTAGTATCAGATGGGGCAGCCCTATAAACACCTGTCCTCAGTTCTGCTTCTGGTCTCCCTCAAACTCAAATCCATCCTTTATATCCAAACGTCATCAGCTCTTCAGGCCTCGGTCTAGATGTCACCTTGGGGGTGTGTCGGAGCCGGCTTGCACCAGCCCGCCCCCACCCCCAAGAATGCATGGGTATATCTCTTCCTAACTCTGCAGTGACGTCACGTGGGGAGCTTGAAATCAGTTGTCATGAAAGTCTTTACACCACGGAAATGGCACATCAAGTGTGTTTTCTCCACGGAGCCGGTTGTTAAACATTTACCAGCACACCTTTGTATAACAGAGCACGCCCCTGAGAGCAGGTGTCTCCTTAACGTTTGCTCCCTGGGCACCTCCCTCGTCTCACCCTCGTCCTGGCTTTGCGGAGCTAACTTCCCACTGGCTTCCCAGCGTCAGATTGGGCCTGCAGTTGGGATCCGGTGCATTCCAGGGCTTACATTTCTCTGCCGATTCTCACACTGCTTGTGTTTGCTTACCTCTTCCATTAGATTTCTAGTTCCTTGAGCGAAGGTAGTTCTTGTGTCCTGCTGGGTGCTGAATCCCCAGGGCCTAGCACATGGTAGGTGCTTGATAAGTACTTGCTGGATAAACAGAAAGGCTTGGTGGAAGGAGCTTGGGGCTGGGAGTCCATATCTGGGGCCCTGGGTTTGAGTCTTTCTCTAGCTCTTTCTTCCCAGTTGTGTGGCATTGAGTATGTAACCCCCCCACCCCCGCCCGAGTCAGTGTCCTTGTGTGTTACATGAACATAACAGTCCCTTTCCTGTCCACCTTGTAAGGGTCAAAAGCCATGCACATAAACAAATTGCTTTCAGAAGTCCAGGGACATTTTGAATTCTCTTTGGTCCTTTGCCATCTTAGCTTGGGGCATCAGAGGGGACGGAAGGGGGTCTACAGTCTCCCACTGATTTAACTGAAATGGGACCAGCGCAGCAACCAATGAGTGAGCGAGAGGGTGTGTGTCTTTGAAGCTAACCAGGCAGCAGCCTTGAAGGAGAGGTCGCAATTCCTTTTATCCCCCTTAACAGGGAAGTTAAGACAGCTACAGCAGAGGAGTGTTCTTTCTGTTTCTGGAGTTGCGTGGTGGTGAAGGCTGAACTCTTGGATGAGAAATTGTTTTCTTCTGACATTTAGGAGAAAAGCTCTCTTCTGAGAGCCCACAAATATTTGTCAGTTGTTTTTCTCTTTGAGAAATGTTTTTCTCAAATCTGCATGCTGAAGACCGTCGTGGGCATTTCAGCTTCTGTGGCCTGTGAAAGGTGACTGCATCCCAGGGCCGCTCCAAAGGGGTTAATTGCATCTAAGCATTGGAAAGTGATTATCTAATTAAACTTTGAAATGGAATGGTGAAAACACTGGGTGACAGACTGTCTGTGGGAGGGTCCCCTGAGGTGCTCTCCATTTATTGCTAATCATCTTTCTTGCCCAGCCTGAGCCTGTTTCCAGTAGAGCACATGCTCAGACCACGCTCTCCCCGCCTCAGGATTCACTCAGATTGTCAGGCAGATTCCCGCTCCGAGCTGCGTGCCCTGCCTGAACTCTGCAGTTGTGCCCGGATGTCTTGAAAGACTATCATCCCTGGTCTTCAGCTCCCCAGTTTCTATTTAAAATCAGAAGGCTATTTCTATACTTAGAACCATGAAATCAAAGAGATTGGAAGCTTTGGGAGTTATGCTGGATAGGTATGAATATTGCCCAGAAAATTTGGGTTCGAGACCTAGGACACCTGCCATAAAGTCCACGCACGTGTCGCATCCCTCACATCGGAATCTGCGGGCGTTTAGATTCTTCTGATGGAGGGCCCTTGCTAGGCACCCTGGTGGATGCCGAGGTGAGTCTGGACCATGTGCTCTGGAGCAGCCTGTGGGTGAGAGGGGAACAGGCTGGAGGAGCCAGCCGACAAGAAGGTAGCTCTTTGTAACTTAAAAAGCTATCCCGTTTGTTCCTAATTTATGCCTGGTGATGTGGTTCCCTATACCACTGCCATTTTCTAGATGTGGAAACTGAGGCTCAGATCGCTTAAACGACTTCCTTGAGTCCCTCAATGCCAGGCTTCCTGACCTTGGAACTCATGTCTTTTTTTTTATATAAGTTATTTTATTGAAGTAGAGTTGATTTACAATGTTGTGTTAGTTTCTACTGTACAGCAGAGTGTTTCAGTTCTACATACATATACATTTTTTTTCATATTCTTTTCCATTATGGTTTATCACAGGATATTGAATATAGTTCCCTGTGCTATACAGTAGAACCTTGTTGTTTAACCATCCTCTATATAATAGTTTGCCTCTGCTAATCCCAAACTCCCACTCCATCCCTCCCCGACTCTCCCTCCCCCTTGGCAACCACAAGTCTGTTCTCTATGTCTGTGAGTCTGTTTCTGTTTGGTAGAAAAGAAACTCATGTCTTTTTACCTGTTGCGCTGGAGGCTGCAGAGACCTTAACAAGGAGGGGTTCCTGCCTCCTTTCTGGGGACAGAGAGGAAGATGTCATAGCAGAGATGGCATTTGACTTTGATGTTCACAGGTGGAGCTTGACCAGTAAGAGAGAAGACACAGAGAAAGGCAAGTGGATACGGAGTTTGGGAACCAACACCTTGGCAGGAGTGAAGCCTTGCACTTCATTTTTATTTTTTATTTTTGAACGATACCTTTACACAGCAGTAAACATTTTTGGAGCCCTTGTTATGTGCCAGACCCTGGGGGAGGGGGGCGGTTAGAGTTAAGCAAAGCAGTCGAGGTGGTCGATCTTATACTCTAGCAGAATAGTGGCAGGGTTTTGAGCAACACAGGGCACGCTCAGATCTGAGTTTTAGGATAATCACTGTGGCGACAATTCGGAGGAGGGGCTGGAGGTGTACGGGGTTGGAAGATCCTTGAGGAGACTCCTGAGAAAGGCTAGAAGGAGATGGGGAGGGGCTGGCTCGGGGCCCTGGCAGTAGGGGTTAGGGGGAGGGGAGAGATCTGAAAGCAGTTTAAACTGAAATTCCAGAATGATTTCCGTGTGCACTTTTGTATAAACTAAAGCATTATAGTCACTTAAATTCCTCTTTAGCATTGCCTATGCAGAACAACACTTTAATATTTTGCCCTCAGCAAAGATTACACAATGATATAAGGAAAGCCACCCAAGGAACATCCCTGCGTTTTTTTAATAAAATGACTATTGGGGACATAACTCATTACACTGCTCATTGCCACTTATGCAAATGTCCCTATGACAAATGCATTCTAGGGCTCTGGGCCAAGAAAAATTGGTTCTCCTGACATACAGCCTGGATCCTACCTCTAGACAATAAGAGCCCCATGGCCTGCCATCCTTCCCTCTGGACTCCAGGTGTTGGGAAGCCCAGAGCTAAATTTGGGCTTCATTTTTGTAGCATTACCTAGACTATTATACTCTTCTGCTTGATCTGATTCTAGTTTTAGTAGAAGCTGCCTTTTTGGAATGGAGTGGGGAGGAAACCTGGTGATTAAGTCAATCAGTAAACGGCTTACCATAGCTTCTGGCAGCGTTGCGTTTGAGTACGGCTCCTGAACGCCATTTCCCAAACTCTGTTCCATGGCGCACAGAGGTTCCATTAGATGTTACCAAGCAAAGGAGCAGTCCCAGCTGGGGGCATTTTTTCATCTTCAATTCATTTTAAAGCAGATGTTAGAAAAATGCTAAGCTTTTTAGTAAAGCTGTTCTAACCATCAAACAAGAGAGGCTGTATGGTGTTATTGAGTCCCCAGGCACAAGGTGACCTGGGAAATGACTCCATCTCTTTGCAACTCAGTTTCTTTATCTGTAAAATGGGTTAATTGTAGTACCTGCCTCGGAAGCTTAGAACAGTGCCTGGGACTCAGGAAACCTTTGACTAGTGGTAGCTTTCACTTCAGAGTGATCACCTCCCTTTGGGAAAAGCTCTCCTGCCCCTGACAATAGGAGGAAGTCATGTGACAGATCGCTCGGTACAGGAAGCGTGATGTTTAGCAGCGGGTTGTGCATTTTGCCTTCCTACTGCCAATCTGTGTGTTTTCTGTTTGAAAATTGCCTGTCTTTGTTATGCATTTTATCTCATGATTTTAACATTTATTGGTGCAATTATTCAATGTTTACTTTATATTAAGCATATGGATCAAATTTTGATCATTTCTTTTCACAATTAATTCAACTGTGAGACCATTTTTTTGCTGTCGACTTTAATTTAAACAATATCTCTTGAGCCTCCTCTGGGCACCCTGACAAAATGGTACAATTTAAATAATATTCCATGGTCAAACAAGTTTGGGAAATACTGCCTGAGGTTATATTTTAGTTGAGTATGCCCCCTTTGGGCAAGATTATTATGTTGAAACTCAGATGAAGCACCAGCCAACTTGGTCCTTCGAAACAGCACCACTCTTTAGAATGAAAATTTGATTTATATAAGCCATGGCTGTTCTTAACATGTGTAATAGTTCTGCCTACTAACACCAGCTTGAAAACAATGTCTGTGTGTTTATCATGAGTTCATTCATTCAATAGTAATTTATTGAGTCCTTCCTACGTGCCAGGTACCATGCTAAACATTGGCAGCATTGGGTTCTAGGTTCCATGTTCTAGATCTGCGGTATCCAATATAGTAGCCACAAGCCACATGTGGCTGTTGAGTACTTGAATGGCGACTAATCTGAGGCAAGATGTGGGGCACATGTTAAATTCACACCAAATTTCGAAGACAGCATGGAAAGGAAAGCAAAATATCTTTTAAATAATATATATTTATTATGCATTAGAAATATATAAAAGTAGAGTTAAAAGTTAATGTTGGTAACGTGTTGAAATAATCGTGTTTTGGATATATTATTTTAAATAAAATTTATGCTTAGAGTGAATTCCACCTGCTTTTTTTCACGTTTTGTTTCAGTGGGGCTATTGGAAACTTTTAGATTACATATGAGGCTCACGTTCTATTTTTGTTGGGCAGCAGGGGTCTAGATGGTTCACAGGTATGTAATTGTTTAATTATGACACAACAGAAGGAGAGTTATAATTTTCCAGATCCCCGTACTCCTGGAGCCTGATTTGGAGAGGACTTCCCAAAGGCAGGATGGAGGGGTCAGCAAAGGCTCTGAAGTTGGGATCAGGAGTCTGGAGTTAGATCCAGGGAACTGAGAGTGAGCACAAACATACTGGGATCAAATGGTGGTTTCAGGGTGTATCTGTCAGCTTTTGCTGTGTAACAAACAATCACAAAACCACAGAGACATACAACAATATACATTTTTGACTCACACCTCTGCAGACTGGCTGGGGTGCAGCTGACCTAGGCTGGGCTTGGCTTCTCCCTGAGGATTGGGCTCAGGTCTGCTCCAAGGGCATTCATGCCAGAGCCCAGGCTGAAGGGGCAGCAGCTACCTGGGAAAAACTCTCACATGACAGTATAGGTGCAAGAGGCAAACCCCACTTGTGCAAATGATTCATAACCCTCAACTCAGTCACGTCTGATAACATCCCCTGAGGCAAAACAAGTCACATGGCTAGGACCAAAATTCAGCAGCAGGGAAGTACAGCCTACCCGTTTGTACCATGAGGTTAAGGAGAGTCATAATGACCAAGCCCTACACCTACTGGACAGAGAAAAATACTCCCATGGAGGTGGGGGTGAGGAGGCAGTGAATTTTGTTGAACAGTAATCTAAACTCTCAATGGGGTGGGAGACATGATTAGAGTAGGGTAAGGTTCTGAATGGTTATTATGAAGGGAACAGAAAACTCACGGTCCATGGGCAGGGTGACCATATAATTTGCCATTGAATACTTCTGCCACACTGAATACTTCTGAGAGTGAAGGGGTCCTATTCATCATTACACTGGGACGATAGGGATAAACTAGGATTGTCTCAGGGAAACCAGGACATATGGTCACCCTAGCTACAAACCAAATCCCTAATGCTGATGTGTTTTGTTTTACTGTCATAGCATTTCATTTCAGCTTTCTTTTCTTTTTAAAATTAATTTGAATGTTCTTCAGAGAGACGTATGTTCTCATGCACAACACAAGCCCAGGCACTCTCTTTGGTCTCACATGTAATCAGGCTCCTGGAAATACACATGCAGCTTGCTTTTAGCCATCAGATCCTTCACAGGTGGGACATTAGATTCCTAGGGCTGCTGTAGCAATTGTAGCCCATTTGGTAGCTTAAAACAACAGAAATTCACTGTCTCCCAGTTCTGGAGGCCAGAAGTTCGAAATCAAGGTGTCAGCACGTTTGGTTGTCGTTGAAGGCCCTGAGTGAGGATCTGTCCCAGGCCTGTCTCCTGGCTTCCAGCGGCTGCCCCCAGTCCTTAGTGTTCCTTGACCTGCAGCTGCATTACTGCAGTCTCTGCCTCCACCTTCACATGGATTTCTCCCTGCGTCTTCCTGTGTCTGGGTGTCAAATCTCCCTCTCCTTTCTCTTGTAAGGACATTAGTCCTAAATCCAGGATGATCTCATCTCGAGATCGACTTATGACCTCTGCAAAGACCCTGTTTCTAAGTACAGTCACATTTGCAGGTCCTGGGGTTAGGACTTGGGCATATCTTTTCTGGGGGCACAGTTCAACCCAGTACAAGTGATTTCCAGGTGGGCAATGGAGAGCAGAGTGAGTGTGGGTGGGTGCAAGGCATGTGATGGCAGAGATAGCGGGTTGGTTTCTCTCCTGGGAGTGGGGGCTGGAGAGAGCTCTGCTGGGGAGGAGCCTCTGAGGTGACTCTAAAGGCTGAATGGAGTTTGGGGGAGGGGAGAGAAGGCAGGACAGCAGGTGCGGGCCTGGCCAGGCAGGGGCTCAAGTGGTCCAGAGGAGGTGGTCTTCAGCACCCCTAATCCTGCCTCTCTGGGGTCAGGTGAGATGGCCTGATAAGGTTGAGTCCCCAGCGACTGGCCAGGGCAGGCACCCTTCCTAAGGAGGTATAAAGTAGAAAGAGGAGGGTGGGAATCCCAGCCAGAAGCCCTTAGATGGTGTCCAGTGTCCTCGGGGGTGAGAGCAAAGATTAGGAGCTTAGCGTGGGTCGGGGGCAGGATGGGGTCATGAGAAGGTCGAGCCAGGGCTGAGTATGGAAAGCAGGGCCACGGGAGGTCTCTACTTACTGTGCCCAAGGGTGGGTGTGAGGCAAGAGGGTGTGAGGTGTCCTAACAGCACAGGATTGAAAGCATGTGAAGCACTTCGGGGGCAACAGGTGTCATTCATTCATTCGCTCATTCATTTATTCATTCTGCACGCCTTTCCTCAACACCCTGTGTGCCTGACCCCGACCCAGGGAGAGAGCCTGACACACACGGGCTCTGCCTTTGAGATGCTCCCAACCCAGCCTGGAGGCTCCCAGGCCGGTGTATCTATGTCAAAGCAGAGTGTGCCCACTGCTCCGACAGGGAGGAGATAGGGTAGAGGAGGGTCCCGATGGCATCTTTCCAGAAACCCGAGGCAGGGTGGTTCTGATCAGACCCTGCCGCACCCCAGGATGACTCCCAGGGTGCTCACCAGCCGTAGGACTCTGCTTTTCTCCTTTACCAGTGAAAGCCTCCTTTGTCCCCCCTCCTTGGGGAAGGACCATGCCCTGGTCTGGTCCTTTGTGTTCAGGGACCAGCAGGCTCTTGGCGGATGTTAAATGAAATAATACCCACTTACTTTAGCAACCTCTGCTTTGGTGCCACTGGTAACTCAAGGAGACACGTGCGAGCACACACACACACACACACACACACAGCCCATGGGGTCTGGCAGATGCAATTAGCCTCTGGGTCCCTCAGAATGAGATGCAGGTGGCTAATTGTCCATGCCAGGAGGCAACTGTGGGCACAATTAGTCATGTCTCCTTCCCCACTCGGGGCTAATAATGGGTGGGGGAGTCTGAGGGCGGGGGAGGAAACCGGATGAGGCTTGGCCTCTCCCTGCGCCCTGGGCTGTGACTGGCAGCTTTGGGGGCAGTGCTCATCCTTTGGGCCTGGGGAGGGGTGCAGGGTAGGCGAGGAGGAGGTTGGCAGCTCTTGCGAGGATCAGGGCCCTCTTGGGTTCTCGCCCTCCCCTCCCTGCCCCACCAGCACACTAGAGTCTGCGCATCCCAGTCTATTAACGGTGCCAGCCCTTTGCTTTTGTGTAGCTTGTTAGGGTTTTCAAAGCCCTTTTGTACACACGATTGCATCCAACAGCCACAGGACTGGGAGTGTATCTCCCATAGAGATAAGGAAATGGAGGTTTGCCGGGCAATTGGCAGAACCTCTGTTAGAAGCCAGCCCTGGGATGCCAAGCCCAGGGGCTGCCTTTTACGTCCTCAAGTTGCCTTTTGTCCCTCCTTGCCTTCCTTCCTTGGAGGGCGGCAGGAGCAGAGGGGTGGCTCCTCAGGGACCAGACGGCAGATTAAAGCAGAGTCGGCCAGGGACATTCCCGGTGTAAGAGTTGCCTCAGTAAATTTTCAACAATGCTTGTTTAAGCATTGAAGGTCTTCCCTGTCCAAGACCTGTTCAAGGAGCCATGGCACGATGGAGATGGAAGGTGTGGTCTCTGCTTCTAAGGTGTTTGCCATCCAGGAGAGCGAATAAGATGCCTACACAGTATCCATTCTACCAGCACGGGCTCTAAACAGTTCCCTAATCAGCCCCCTAACTTGCGGTGTGACTTTGGTAGCTACTCATGACCTCTCTGGGCCTGTTTCCAGAGCTGCTGGAGCAGGGAGCTGAGACTCAGTGGTGTCTCAGGCTCTGTCCAGTTCCTCCAACTGATTTCCAACCATGCAGTATAACCAAGAGAAGGCAATTACTTCTGATTGGGGAGGAGAAATTGGAGGGGGGGCGGGGGGGGAGAAGTTGGGGGAGGGGCACACCAAGAAGCATGTTGGGTTTGGGCTTATCTGGTAGGATTGCAACAGGCAGAGGAGAGCAGGCCTACATCCTAATCCAGGCTCTGCTTAAACTTGCTTTTGGGGTTGTGGGTGAAGGAAACATCATCTCAGTGCATCTAACTCTAACCTGTCCTGGAGCTCGTCTCTAAGACGGCCTCCTGGTGAATCCTGCCTCCTGGTATCCATGCCTTATTGAGGTGCGTCCCCTTGAGTCTGGGTTGACCCTGAAACTCACCTGTAACCAATAGAAGTGGCAGAAACGATGCTGCCCGACGTCGGAGGCTGAAGCATTGCAGCTCCCACCTTCTCTTGGGACGTTCACCGTAAAGAAAAGCCATACATTATGTAAGAAGTCCAGCTGTCATGAGACCAAGCGAGTCATATGGAGAAGCTGCATGGAAAGAGATGCCCAGCCAGCTCCCAGGTGGTCCAGCTACACTAACCCAGTCAACAGACACATTATTGAAGATGCCACCTTACACATCCAGCTTGGTTGACATCTGAATAAAAGTGAGGCCCACCCAACTGAGCCCATCAACCCAGAGGACCAAGAAGATAATAAGAAATGACTGCTTTAGGCCACTGAATTTTGAGATGGTTTTTTGTGCAGCAATAGATAACCAGAACACATACATAATGCAAAAGTCCAGGGAGGTCTAGTTTCAGGCACGGCTGGATCCAGGGGCTCAAATAATTCTCTGGGTCCAGTTTTTCTCCCTTTCTCATGTTTTGCTCTCTTCTGTGCTGCTTCTTTTCTAAACCACCTCTTTCCAGTGATATTCCTCAGAACTTCCAGACTTGTATCACCCCTGCTTCCAGCAATACCAGTGGACAGACCCGCTTTTTCTCAGCCCTTACAAAATTCCTGGAAATACATCCCATTGGCCAAGTAACATGATCTTCCTTAAACCTTCCCTGATGTGGCTGGAGGGAAGTGATGCAGAAGGGACATTCTTTACCTCTAGAAGCAGGACTAGGCATCAGCCCTGCCCAAACCATGGCTTGAGCACGGGGAATGTCACTTCCCAAGAGGGTATTTAAGGGACTATTGCCAAAGAAGGGGAAATGGACCCCTAATAGACACAAATAGATGTTCATTCCTGTGACCTTGTGTAAGACACTTAACTTCCCTAAAGCTTTGTTTCCTCTTATTTTAGAAAAACTCAAGATACAATTCTTGTCCTGTCTAATCTACTGTGAGGTTTAGGATGAGGAACGTTGTGGCAGGAAGCCTGGGAGAGCTGTCCCCAGGGTCCGTCTCGAAGAGCTGGCCATCAGCACTGGTAGCAACCTAGAGGCAACTTCAAAGCTGAGCAAAGCAGGACAAGCTGTAGCTCCCCAAACCCAAATCCTGTCCACGGCGAGGAAAGGAACCGAACACAAGTCTTCCAGATCCGGAAGCAGGAGGTTAGGTCCCCAGACACTCCGCCCACAGAGACCTTTGTCCTGCGTTTCCCAGGTCATGTATTTCTGTGCCTTTGCAGAGTTTGGGTCAGCTAAGGAGTCCCTGAAATCGAGGTCTCTGCTTGAAGTAAGTGGGAAGAGACTTTCTCAAAGACAGAAACGCACCCTGCTGCTGCAAGGCTGAGATGCCTTTGCTGGAAGGAGGGTTTTTTCCCCCGAACCCTCTGAGAGATCAGAGACACCGCACAGGGGACCCTAATCCAGGATGATCCCTTTTACTTGGGGGCAGATAGATTGTTTTTTCTCTAGCCATTGCTCTCAAAAGGCCCTGAACACACCTAAAGAAAAGGTATTTTACATTTTAATTATATTGTATTTTACAATATATATATTTTTAAAGGCAAAATCCTGGCGGTGAGAATACCAGCACTCTTACCATGATGGAAGCAGCTCGGCTCTGGAGCTTCTACTCCTTAGAAGTCTGGTGTGCAGTCAGAATGGCCAGCATTAAAAAGTCTACAAATAACAAACGCTGGAGAGTGTGTGGAGAAAAGGGAGCCCTCCTACACTGTTGGTGGGAACGTAAGTTGATACAGCCGCTATGGAAAACAGTATAGAGGTTCCTCAAAACACTAAAAATAGAGCTGCCATAAGATCCAGCACTCCCACTCCTGGGCATATATCCAGACAAAACTATAATTCGAAATGATACATGTACCCCTATGCTCATAGTAGCACTATCCACAGTAGCCAATACATGGAAATAACCTAAGTGTCCATCGACAGATGAATGGATAAAGAAGATGTGGTACATATACACAGTGGAATACTACTCAGCCATAAAAAAGAATGAAATAAGCCATTTACAGCAACACGGATGGACATAGAGATGATCACACTAAGTGAAGTAAGTCAGACAGAGCAAGACAAATACCATATGATATCACTTATTTGTGGAATGTAAAATATGACACAAATGAACTTATCTACGAAAAAGAAACAGATTCACAAACATAGAGAACAGACTTGTGGTTGTCAAGGGGGAGGAGGGTTGGGGGAGGGATGGAATGGGAATTTGGGATTAGCAGATGCACACTATTACATATAGAATGGATAAACAACAGGGTCTTACTGTATAGCACAGGGAACTAGATTCAATATCCTGTGATAAACCATAATGGAAAAGAATATGAAAAAGAATGTAAATATATGTATAACTGAATCACTTTGCTGTACAGCAGAAATTAACACAACATTTTATACTTCAATAATATATATATATATAATATTTTTAAAAGACTGGTGTGCATTAAAGAGGTATGCATTCATTGATCCACACGATGATGTGTTCTTTGATTCATTCATTCATTCACCTACCTGTCTACACATTGCTCTATCTACTCAGTCAACTATCCATCTGGTTATACCCATATCAGCCTCAGTCAGAGAAAAGCTCCAATGCGTGGCAGAGGCCTAGAGAGAAATCCTCAGATCAGGGAAATGGTTAAAATAAATCAAAATAAAATCGGAGCTGGCCGTGGTGCTTATTCTCAATGACTCACAGGAAACTATAAACCAGCCATGCTACCTAATTGACCACTGAGGATTTTTCGCTCTCAGTCAGTTTGAGATGTACCGAATCCAATATGGTATCAGTGATTTGATTTGTTAATAATCAAATTGCAAATACCTTTTCATTTGGCTTCAAAAAGCAAACAGCCATTCGGAATAATTTTTATGGGTCTTGGAATGCAATATAAACTTAAAATATTGTGTTTGCGAGTCCTATTGGCATGACCATATTATAATTTATATTGGTCTATTTTGATGTACAGTAGCATAATGAAACTTTAAAAAATATATTCTGCAGAGCTGCATCTAAAGCCAAGCCGGCAGCACAGATTAATGTAAGAACGTCATGGGGATTCTCTGCATATTTTCTTAAGGAGAATTCTAGAGAGTAACTATCCTACTCATCAAAACTTTAACTTCAGCGGGG
This sequence comes from Aethalodelphis obliquidens, assembly GCF_003676395.1. Classification (NCBI taxonomy): domain Eukaryota; kingdom Metazoa; phylum Chordata; class Mammalia; order Artiodactyla; family Delphinidae; genus Aethalodelphis; species Aethalodelphis obliquidens. The sequence continues at coordinate 20,574,680 of NW_020837965.1, forward strand.
ATTGCAGGGCTTTGCAGAGTTTCGCCTCCTGTCCCCTTTCTGGGCCCACTGTCTGACACTCTTCCCCCAGCCCACTCTCCTCCCTACCATGCACCCTTCCCACGCCCCACTATTTGCAATCTTCTGAGCATATCATGTATGTACCTTTCTGTAATCAGTTTTCTGTTCCCTCTGTCTGTAATGTCTTTTCTCTCTTCTTTGCTTAGGAAATATCTCTTAGACATTCTTCAGCTTCTGAATAAAATGCCATCCCTGCTGGGAACTTTCTCTGATACCCCCAGAAGTTATTATTTCCATTCTCCCACAGCAATTTAAAGAGGAGTCTAGGAACTTCCCTGGTGGCACAGCGGTTAAAAATCCGCCTGCCAATGCAGGGGACACAGGTTCGAGCCCTGTTCCGGGAAGATCCCACATGCCGTGGAGCAACTAAGCCCATGTGCTACAACTACTGAGCCTGCACTCCACAGCCCGCGAGCCACAACTACTGAGCCCACGTGCTGCAACTACCAAAGCCCGTGCACCTAGAGCCTGTGCTCCACAACAAGAGAAGCCACCACAGTGAGAAGCCCATGCACCGCAATGAAGAGTAGCCCCCCGCTTGCTGCAACTAGAGAAAGCCCATGCACAGCATTGAAGACCCAACGCAGCCAAAAATAAATAAATAAATAAAATTGATTCTTTAAAAAAATAATAATAAATAAATAAAGAGGAGTCTATGATAGCACTTGTCACAGTGTGTTAATTGTCATCTGTTTACACACACTAGACTCTTGAGTTCCTTGACAGCCCAACTGTGGTATGTTCAGTTCAAAAGCTCCAGTGTCTACCACCATGCCTGGTCCATAATACTTGCTCAATAAGTGTTTGTGGAATGTACTGTGGATGGATGGACGGATGGATGGATGAGGTGGATGGATGGATAGATGGATGGGTTGGTGGATGGAAGAGCAGATCCTCCTAGAGGATAATGCTTTCTCTGGCATTCGAAGCATTCAAGAGAGACTTCAGGACCTAGATAGGTTGTTGAACAAACTAATCTGTTAGGTTTCTTCCAATCAGAAGGCCCCTATTCCATTATTTTCCTGTAAAGCTTTGCCTCAGCACAGAAATGCCATGTGCCTTATGAAAGAAATCTTTCCTTCTCTTGTAATAGATAGATGCGTGAAGCTCCCAATTATAGCTGAATGAAGCAGAAGGGAAGAAATGTATTTACTGAATGACAACTATATGCCACGCACGGTGCTATGCATTTTCCAATTATTTTCTTGTTTTATCTTCATGATAATCCTATGATTATCTTCATGATAATCCCCGTTTTGTAAACAAGGAGTTGAAGCTCAGAAAGCCTTAATAAATGGTGGAACAGAGACTTAAACTGATGTCTCTGTGGCTCAGATGTCCAAATCCTGTCCACTGAAACATGGCCTCCAGTGCAAGAAGTAACTGCCGATGAAGGGGCCAATAGTTATTTCAAAGAATTCATTTGGTGCACAGAAAATATAACTGGTTGTATTTAGCATCTGATGCTTCTTACCTATCCTATTATAGGCTTTGCAGGAAGGGTGTGGCATCTCACTCAGCTTTTTCATCAACACTGCTGTTCAAGTTGATATTCTGGGGAGGCATTGTGGAACAGGGAAAACTCCTTGGACTAAGAATCCAGGGACCTGGAGTTTTGTCCCAGATCCCACGTGGATTAGCTGTGCAATCACACGCAAGTGAAGTATTTGTCCGGGGCTGCTAAACTAGCAGGTACAATTTTTAACTCTCCATCCGTGCCCTCTCACTACCACTACCCTCCCCAGATAACCATCTGTTCAATTTCCCACTTACCTCTCTGGCCCTTTTTACAATTATTTATAAACATATACAATACATGTGAAAATATTTAAAATTTCTAAAAACATAAATGGGACCATATTCGTGTATGATTCTGTGACCCCGTTTTTGCATCTTTCTTGAAAATCTGCTCTGTGAGCAACTCCAGTTTATCTTATTCTTTTCACCCTCTACATACTATTCCAACAGTACAGAGCTACAGTCGTTTACCCTCCAGTGTTGACAGACAGGCAGGCTGTTTCCAGTGCTACTGTGGACATGCTTATGAAGTATGTTTCTGTGCACATGCGCACCTATTTCTCTAGGATGGAGTGCTAGAAGTGGAACTGCTTAGTTAAAGGCTACGTACGTGAGAGTTTTGGTAGATACGTCCACAGGGGTCCTCTATTAGTCTTACCACTGATGCTCCAGCTAACAGGAGACAAGAATGCCTCTTCTTGCTCCCTCATCGACACAAAATACACACAAAAAGTTTAATCTTAAAAAGAAGTGTTTAAGCTTTTAGGTGAAAAATGATGTTCCATTGTTGTTTTACTTTTTATTAGTTATATAATAGTAATGTGTATCTTTCATATATTTATTGATCATTTCTATTTCTTTGGTGAATTGCCTTTGACAATTCACATACTTTGTCTATTTTCTGTCAGGGTTTCTTCTTTCTTTTACAGTAAGTATTTTATATATTCATTTACTTGCCAAATATTACTTGAGTAGCTACTACGGTCCAAGACTGCTAGACTCGTAAACAGAAGATGCAAAGTCCTTGCCCTCAAGGAGATTACATTTTATGGGAGGAGGGGCTAGACAGGCAAGGAGCAGATAAATAAGCAAATGATACAGTGTGTCAGAGTGGTAAACGTTATCCTAGAGAAAAATAAAGCAGGAAGCAGAACAAAGCAGAAGGGAAGAGGAGGGGGGGCAGTGTGGGGGGCAGGTGTTGCTATATTTTAAAAAGCGTAGTCAGGAAAGCCCTCATCACTAAGATAACACTTAAACTGAGACCTGAAGGAAGAACATCCCAGACAGAAGGAACAGCCAGTGCTAAGCCCCTGAGGTGGACGCAGCTGGGAGAACCAAGTGGCTGGAGCCCAGGCAGGAAAGGGAGAGGTCACGTCGCATAAAGATTGTACTGGTTCCCTAGGACTGCTGTGGTAACACAGCACCACAGATGGAGAGACTTAAATGACATGCATTCTTCCACAGTTCTAGAGGCTAGAAGTCTGAGGTCAGGGTGTGGGCCCGGGGGGAGGTTTGCCGGCGCCCTGGCCTTGCTGAAAAGGGTTCAAGTCCCAGGGTGGGTGGTCAGTGCTGTGTGAAAATATTCGAGGTCTTCTTGCTTGGGAGCCATACTGCTGACCCCCTGAACCTCTGTCCTAGACCCCCAGGATTTGCTTTTAAGCTATTTCACACCCCCTTTGGTTGGTCAAACACACCCAACGTATGTTCTTAAGGAAGGATGCTTCTAATAAAGAGGTCTGAGTGAGAACGCGCTCTCCTAAGACCTGAATGTCCTTCTTTTCTCCCATCTTCAGTGCTTTAGCCAAGTGCATCAGGTTCCCTCTCCTGAAGGAACAGAACTCTGTATGCAAAAAAAAAGTCCTTCTTTTAACAATTTGTCTGCCAATTTGTCCAGAGCTTCTAACACTCATTGTTGGGAATAAAGGCAAGGCTCTACCTTGAAAAGACAAGACCCGAAAGGTGGGCAAGGGGGAAGGTGGTCATATGAGCGAATTACCTGGAAAAGTCGCAGGTTCAAAGTTTACAGTTTCTAGTGCTCGTGTTTTATCTGTTGAGAGTAGTGGATGCGGATAAACTGATCTACAGCAAGGAACTAATAAGTAAAATGAGGCAAATTAACATAAAACAGAGAGTCATAATAGGCCTCCATTTCACAATACCAGACTGTACTGATGCAAAAAGGCCCCTGGTTTGAGCACTCGTTTGAATTTGTTACTCAATGAGAATCACACGTGTGAGGCTTGAATAACTGAAAATTCCCAATTACAGTTCCGACGAGTGAGGTTTTCTAGCCTCTTGTGAGTGACGAGCTAGACAGGTACACTCAACCCAGTCCTGACCGCAGAGGGAGATGCTAGCCAGCCTACCTTTCTTCCTCTGAACAAAAGCAGTGATGGCTTTGTCAGGCCCCATTTGGAAACACAATATCAATCTTGCCTTATCCATATTATTGATGGGTTGTGGGTATTCTACTGTAATTATGTTAAAAATGAAAGATTTCAAAATGTGATTGGCAGGCTGATTAAAATAATGCATGTGATTAAACCCAGGGCCTGCTTGGGAAACTAAAGGGAGAATGTCAGTGGCAATTAACTGTATTTTCTTTAAAGTTTGCCAAGATTTCTCTTGGTTTCCGTTGTGTTATTATCAAATAACCCACCAAGGCACCTGGTGGTAGGCATTCTTCATAGTCTTCCTTAGAGGAGCCAATGGGATTGGAGGTAGAGATAAAAGGAATCCCCATCTCCTGTCTCTTACAGGTGAACTTTGCCAGCCTCAGGGGCTAGTACCAAGGACAGAGACCATTTAAATTCTCTCTCCATCTCTCTTTCTCTTTCTGTCTCACTCTCTGTCTCAGGCTCTCTTGGTGTCCACCTGTCTCTCTTTCATCATCTCTTTTCCCCATCTTTCAATTCAAAACCCTTGGAGGGAGGAATTTATTAGCTCACCTTGGGTCAGACATCCAATCAGATGCCCAATTGGCTGCCGTTTTGTATGATGCGACTTCCTTCCTTTCACCTCCTACCCATGGCATTGGCCACAGAAGTGTGGACTTGATGAGTAGGTCCACTGCCAGATGTGAAGGAGCAGGTGGTCACAGCTGTCAGTGTGACCCCAGGCATGGGCTGGGCTGGGGTATAGTCCCGTCTCCTTTCCATTCAATGAGCACTTTCAGGGAACCTACCAGGTGCCAGGCTCTTATCTGGACCCTGCTGGGTTTGGAGTCCATGAAATTACAAACCTTCCCTGCCCCATGGAATTCATACAGAATTGTGAAGACACAGGAAGCCCTCACTGACTTTCTCCAATGGTTTTAGCTGTTCTTATGTTAACAAGAACTCCTATGTGGAAAAAGGATTCTTATCTTGGCCACATCCAGCCGTTTGAGGTTTTATCTTAAGTGGAGAGAAGGAGTCAAGTGCCCAAATCCTCCGGGTGAGACACAACCGTGGCCCTTATCAAATGGGAACCTGGTCCCTCACAGCCCCGGGGATCACCCAAATCTTAGATGCCACTTCTTCTCAGAAGCCTTCCCTGATTCCCTGGACTGGGTTAGGAGCCTCTTCTCTGCACTGTTGCACTGCCATTGTTTTGAACTTAGCACATTGCTTTGTAATGAGTTTTTCTCTCAAGAAGGCTCTTGAGTGCAAGGAAAGACTGTGTCTTACTCACCTCTGTGCATAAGGCCCAGGATATAGAAGGATCTTGATGGATGCATGTTTGTTAAACAAATGACCTCTTGTCTTACCTTCCTACAGCTGCCGTAGCAAAGTACCACAAACTGGGTGGTTTACAACAGAAAGTTGTTGTCACGGTTCTGGAGGCCAGAAGTCTGGAGTCAAGGTGTCAGAAGGGCCGTGCTCTCTCTGAAGCCTCTAGGGAAGTATAGGTTCCAAGCTTCTCTCCCGGCTGCTGGGTGTTCCTTGGCTGTGGTCACAGAACTCCACTCTTCACATGATGTTCTCCCTATGTGCATGTTTGTGTCCAAATTTCCCCCATTTTTTTTTTTTTTTTTAGCGGTACACGGGCCTCTCACTGTTGTGGCCTCTCCCATTGTGGAGCACAGGCTCCGGACACGCAGGCTCAGCGGCCATGGCTCACGGGCCCAGCCGCTCCTTGGCATGTGGGATCTTCCCGGACCGGGGCACGAACCTATGTCCCCTGCATCGGCAGGCGGACTCTCAACCACTGCACCACCAGGGAAGCCCCAAATTTCCCCTTTTTATAAGGACACCAGTCACACTGGAGCAGAGGCCCACCCTGCTCCAGTAAGACCTCATCTTAACTTAAATTCCGTCTACAATGAGCCCATTTCCAAATACGGCCATCTTTCCAGGTACGGGGAGTTAGGACTTAAACATGAATTTTGGGGAGACCCAATTCAACCCATAGCAACTGTTTAGAAAGCTGGTCTCAAGGTTCCTTCTCCCAGACCTAACAGACTAGTTTGCAAGGTCACTATGACCCCACACCCACCCTGAGACAGATAGCCACACGTTGCAGAGACTCTTAGATTCAGAACCAGGATCTGAGTGCCAGTCTCCCCTCCCCGAGCAGGGCCCGGGCCTCTCCAGGAGTGGCCTGGTGAGGATGTTCACACTAGGCCTCCAGGACTCTCTTTCTCCGTCTGGGGAATGGGCTCCCCTCCCCAAGGCCTCTCAGCCCCGGCACATCCAGTCAGAAAGTGAAGGGGAGGCCAAGCTTCACCTTTAGCTGTACCAGGCAGACTCTGAGCCCTGGGAGATGAATGGCTTGAAATTCCCCGAATGCCTTCCTCAAAGGGAGGTTTTTGCTGGCTTTGCCGTGAGGTCTTGGATTTAACTCAGGAACATAAAGACTTGCCACAGAGATGATCTTGCCATGGGAACGAAAGACCAACTGACATGGCGTTATTGCTTAGCTCCTGGAGTTGCATGAAGTTTCATTAATTAACGAAACCCACCTGTTCTTCATATTTATGCTGTGTTCTTCCTCAAATGGGACACTGTTCCTGTGACTTCAGAATTGTGGCTAAATGAAGTGACACCTGCTGGGGCAGGAGACAGGGTGAGAATGAACTGTGAACCAGGAGACGAGCCTGAAAAGTGTGTGTGTGTGTGTGTGTGTGTGTGTGTACACGTGTGTGCGCACACACTGCTTCCTATCTTTTCACAGGTTATTTTTTTTACTCCATCTGATGCTCTGAGCTTGTCCAGTGTTCTGTGTATCGCTTGCTGGGCACTAAACCACCCCAAAATTTAGTGGCATAAGACAACAGCCATTTCATTATATGCACAATTTTGTGAGTTTAGGAAGGGGGGCAGGAATGTGAGACACCTCTGCTGCACGATGCGTTGGCCTCAGCTCAGATGACTTGAACAATCAGAGGTCACTGAGCCGCTCCACCAAGTCTGCATCTTTGGGGGCTTGGTCCCGGCTGCTGGCTGTGTTCCCTGATGCTTCTCCACCTTGTGTTTGCTAGGACTGTATTATCCAAGAGGGCATTTGCACTCACGTGTCTGATGACTGGGCTGGGATGACTAGAACAGCTGGGGCTGCCTGGCTAGGCATCTTGCTCTCAGTACATACCTCCAAGTGGCTAGCTTGGGCTTCCTTACAGCATGGTGGTCCTAGGTGAATTGAACAGCTGGCCCCCTTCCAGAGTGAATATTCCAGGGCTAGGCGGAAACTCCAAGGGTTCTTATTACCTAGACTTGGAATTCACGGTGTCCCTTCTCCCACACTGTATTGGCCGAGCAAGTCACTAAGGCCAGACCTGATTCAAGAGGAAGGGAAACAAACTCCACCTCTCTGTCGGAAGATTGACAGAATTTGCAGCCACATTTAAGCTTTAAAACTCATCCTGCCTGTCAGCCGTTGACCAAAGCTCCAGGTGGTCTCTGCAAGCCCTTCTCCTCGGGGTCTCAGAACTACCTTTCTTAACCACAGATCTAACCACGTCATTCTCCTGCCCCTTGCACACACCCACGCACACATGCACACACACGCACACACACACTCACAAGTACGGAGCTCCTCAATCGCCTCTGAAGGATACCTAAGCTCTTGGCACTCATGGCTCTGTAAGTTCTGCATGACCTGGTTTCTACTTACCTTTCTACTCCTCTCCCTCAACCCCTGTTCTCCATCCTGATTTAATTACACTGGTCCTTCCATATCCACAGGGGGAATTGGTCCTAGGCCCCCACGCTCACTGTGAATACCAAATCCTCACATGCTCAAGGCCCTTGTATATAATGGCCTAGTGCAGTCGGCCCTCCATATCCATGGGTTCTAGATCCACGAATTCAATCATCTTGGAACCTGCAGATACAAAGGGCCAAGTGTACTTGTAATCCCAGAAATCCCCTTGGCTTCCTTCAGGGCCTTTGCATGTGCTGCCTCCGTACCATGCCTGCTCCTCGGTCGATTTCCTCTGGCAGCAACTCATCTTTCAGACAAAGCTTCTCTGACATCCGCCCCACCCCATCCCACCCTACAAGGTACACCTTTATCTTATGCACCTTGTCACTCTGCATGGTAACCATCTGTTCAGGCGTCCTTCCTCCCTTTTAGATGATGAGCTCCTTGCAATCAGGAGCCGTATTTCTGAGGGGGTTGTCTTTGCCTGGGAGAGGACCTGGAAGCAGTGTGCATTCTGTGAATGTGGAATGGGTGTAGGAATTAATGCTTTGAGAACAGGTGGATGGTGTGGCCTGAGGAATGGCTTCACGTTAGAAGTTCAGAGTGATAGCATATGAAGCATCAGAGCTAAGAAATAGCTGAAAAGTCTGTTTCAGCCTCTGGAATCTTGGAGCCCTGCTTTCCAAGTGTGTTCTGCCTCCCACTAGTGGCGTGGAATGAGGATAGATGCTGCTTGTGGGAAAGATGTTCAGTGGTGGAATAAGTTTGGGAAGCCCAAGTTTGAATAAAATGTGCTGATGGGCATTGAAAACCTCCTAACAGAAAGTACATGATGCCATGTTTCCCAAACTTACTTTACTCTGGAACCCTACTAGGACCACTGGTCCATGGTACACACTCTGGGAAGTTTGTTTTCTTATCCCAGCTTCCCATTGATGCTCTGCCACAGCCCTTTTCAGGGGATACTCCTGCATTTAGCTCCTGACCACCCGGCAAGGGACCAAATGTCCCAGGACCCAGCTATTGGCAATTGTCAGTTACCAAGAGGTGCCCATGATATGCTCTTTTCCACGGCAGGTGACTGAGCTGCAAGGTCACATGGAATTGGGGATGGAGGCAATCATATGGGTTCAAGCACAACATAAGTGACCGTGACAGTTCTTTTTTTCCCCGTTTTAAAAAATTGAAGTATAGTGATGAACTATATTACATAAGTTACAGGTGTACAATATAGTGGTTCATAATTTTTAAAGGTTATACTTCATTTATGGTTATTATAAAATATTGGCTGCAGTCCCCATGCTGTTCAATATATCCTTGTAGCTTATTTTATACACAATAGTTTGTACTTCTTAATCCCCTACCTCTGTACTCTTCCTCCCCCCTCCCCACTGGTAACCACTGGTTTGTTCTCTATGTCTGTAAGTCTTCTTCTTTTTTTGTTATGTTCACTAGTTTGTTGTATTTTCTAGATTCCACATATAAGAGATATACAGTATTTGTCTTTCTCTTGTCTGACTTATTTCTCTTAGCATAATACTCTCTAAGTCCATTCATGTTGCTGTAAATGGCAACATTTTCTTCTTTTTATGGCTAAGTAGTATTCCATTATGTATATAGACCACTTCTTCTTTATCCATTCATCTGTTGATGGACACTTAGGTTGCTTACCTATCTTGGCAATTGTAAATAATGTTGCTATGAATATTGGGGTGCAGGTATCTTTTCAAATTCGTTTTTTCAGATATATACCCAGGAGTGGGATTGCTGGATCATTTGGTAATTCTATTTTTAGTTTTTTGAGCAACCTCCATACTGTTCTCCATAGTGGCTGCACCAACTTACATTCCCACCAATGGTGTAGGAGGGTTCCTCTTTCTCCACAACCTCACCAATATTCGTTATTTGTGTTCTTTTTGAGGATAGCCATTCTGACAAGTGTGAGGTGATATCTCATTGTGGTTTTGATCTGCATTTCCCTGATGCGTAGCGATGTTGAGCATCTTACCATGACAGTTCTGTGACGTATTCAAATGTCCCTTTACGATGAGGAAGTGGAGAGTTCAAGAAGTGAATGCCTTGCCCAGGGTAAAGCCGAGAGATCAGTGGTCTCTGTGCTCTAAGTGTGGGCTTCTTCCACTGCTCCACTGCTCTCAGTGGGACCCAAATCCCTCAGTTATTGAAGAATCTGGTCAACCAGGGACAGGGAACCTGTGTTCACCGAGCACCTCCATGTATTAGGCTTCTTGGCAACTGTAATAAGTCAGCCACTCCCAAGAACACTGGGAACTAATATTATGGAACTTATGTCACAGATGAAGTACAACCAGGGTTGTACTTTGTTGAAGTACAACCAAGGACCCACACTGGGAGTAACAAAGGGAGTTAGAATTAAGCTCCTTGGGCTTCATTCTAAATTCTGGATGGCTTGGGTGTCTTTGCTTGAGTTACATGCCTGAAGAGGCTTGTTGCAGTCCAACCAGAAATGGTTTCAATATCTGCAAATGGGTGTATGGAAAGTGCAGCCCTCTGAAACATGTCTTACTCACTAGCTGGAGGTCCAGCCCCACCGTGGGATTAGCTGTTGCCTGGGCTGCTTCCAGAGAAGGCTTCTGGGGAAAAGGATCAATGGCAAAATTGGTAGATCCAGCAAGGCTTTTGCAATAAAAGCTTTTTATGCCTCTTGTTCAAAGCATTTAAGTGCCTTTTAGATCACAGATTGAACCATCGACATTATAAAGTGGAACCTTTTAATACCAAAATACACTTCCAGAGTAAAATTCCATTATGGGAAAAAGCATTTCACGGCACCAGGCTAGATAATTATTCTCTCACGTGTAATAGGATGTATGAAATGTTTGATGATAAACAGAGTTTGTCAGCACTGCAGTAAGACAACTCACACTGCTCTGTGTGTGTGTGTGTATGTGTTGTATACACATAAGAAGTTCCATCTCATTTTGGACACCAGTTTCCTTACCCGTAAATAGTAAGAATTGGACTTGATGGGCTCCAAGGTGCTTCCTGCTGTCAGATTACATGGAAAAGCCATTTTCCCACTCTTGGTTTCCATTCCCTCATCATTAAAATGAGGGCTTTTGAATCAATCAGGAAACTTTTAGTTGCAAGTGAGAACTCAAAGTGGCTTAAGCAAAAAAAAAAAAAAAAAAAAAAGTGACTGTTTTGGCTCACGTCACTACGAATCTCAGGAGTGTTCTAGGTTCAGGCATGGGTGTATCCAGCAAAGTTACCAGGACTTGGTTCCCCTCTGTCTCTTGACGTTGGGGTCAGTCATGCTCCCTCCCTTTGCCCCAGGTTCACATTCTGGCGGCTTGGCCAAGTCAGTAGGAGGAGAACTTTCTCCCAGAATTTCCAACCAAAGCCCCTGGATTGAATCTCATTAGGCTAGGATTGGATCACGTGTCTATTCCTGAGCCAATCACAGTTTTCAGGTACAGCTACACTAATTGGCCAGGCCTGGGTTACATGACAACCTAGAGCAGAAGCAGGGAGTGGTGTCAGCGCCTTCCAACTGTGAAGTAAAAGTTATAGAGGATGGTTCCCTTTGGAATTGTGGGAAGCTGCTGATAGAGGAAGGGGGAGAGGATGTCGGGCAGAGGAAACAACAGATATCCGTTTGGGGTTAGAACTAGTTCTAGCTGGCCCTGAGGCTTGCTCAAACTCTAGAAGCGTATGAATAATAAATGCTTAGTGCCAGAGGCACTTTTGTGATGATTAAATCCAATGTTTTTCCTTCAAGTTAAAGACACGGGGGCTCAGAGGGGAGAAGTGACTTCCTCAAGGTCTCCTGAGTCTTCAGTAGCAGGCCTACCACAAAAATTCAGGTCTCTTACCCTCAGCTCCATGCTCTTGAACTCTCCTCTTCGAACTATGCAGCTAGGGAGGCCTCCTGGGAAGGGTTGACCCAAGGGAGCCTCTTCTCAATGTCTGGTTAGGGCTTTGCTGTTTATACTTGCTTCCGCTGACAGCAACCCTTTGGCCCAGCCAATTTAGGATATTTCAGGGTGACTGATACCTTCCAAGTTTCCTTATGCAGAGTCAGGAATCTCAGGTGTGATTTCTGATTATGCTACTGATTTGCTGTGTACTCTTGGTCAGATCACTTAACCTCTCTGGGCACTGATTTCTCAATGTGTGAATTTACCCTGATATCAAGTTCCTCCTTATTGCTTCTCTCCCCATAGATACCCCTGGGATCTCTTGTGTTCTAGAAGGTCATCTAATACATTCCTCCAAAATCAGGGTTTCCGTGAAGGCTTGGCTAACCCCCCTCAGGAAGAGTTTGTATTTTAACAAAGGAGTTTAAAGAGTACAGTGGCTCTCTAATAATGGGAGTGTTTCAGGCAGTGTGGGATGGCCACATGTCTGGCTCTGGAGAAGACACACCTGGGTTCAGATCTTGACTCCTCCGTGTGTGTGACCTTGAGCAGCTGGTCTAATGTTTTCAGCCTCTGTTTCCATCTCTGGAGAGTGGGGATCGTTCAGAGTGGCTGTGCTTGGGCCAGAGCAGGCTCCAATTTGGGAGGGCACGTGACAGCAGGGGACATGCCCAGCAACACCTGGGGTCAGTGGGAAATTGTCGGCACAGCCCCCTCTCTGTATCGTATCAGAGGAAATTACAACAGTGACGTTGCTATCTCTGGTGTTGTGGGCTGAATCCTGTCCCCAACAAGATATGTCCAAGTCCTAACCCCCATACCTGCGAATGTAACATTATTTGGAAATAGGGTCTTTGCAGCTGTAATCAAGTTGAAGATTTTGAGATGAGATCATTTAGGGTGGGGCCTAAATCCAATGACTGGTGTCCTTAAAAGAGAAAGGAGAGGGAAACTTGATGCACACAAAGAAGGCCATGTGAAGACAGAGGCAGAGATTAGAGTGATGCTGCCACAAGCCAAGGAGCACCAAGAAGTGCCTGGAGGGCTTCCCTGGTGGCACAGTGGTTGAGAGTCCGCCTGCCGATGCAGGGGACGCGGGTTCGTGCCCCGGACCGGGAAGATCCCACATGCCGCAGAGCGGCTGGGGCCGTGAGCCATGGCCGCTGAGCCTGTGCGTCCGGAGCCTGTGCTCTGCAACGGGAGAGGCCACAACAGTGAGAGGTCCACGTACCGCAAAACAAAACAAAACAAACAAAAAAAAGAAATGCCTGGAGCCACCAGAAGCTGGAAGAGGCAAGGAAAGATTCTCCCCTAGTTTCTGACCCTGCTGACACTTCGATTTTGGACTTCTGGTCTTCAGACCTATGAGCGAATACATTTCTGTTCTTTTAAGTCACAATTTGTGGCAATTTGTTGTGGCAGCCACAGGAAACTAATACAGCTACCAACCAAAGTTTATGAGAAAACAGAAACTTTGTAAGTCCTGTGGTGTTGACTCAAACTGCCTTTCTTTTTTTTTTTTTTTTTTTTTTTTCTTTTTGCGGTACACGGGCCTCTCACTGTTGCGGCCTCTCCCGTTGCGGAGCACAGGCTCCGGACACACAGGCTCAGCGGCCATGGCTCACGGGCCCAGCCGCTCCGCGGCATGTGGGATCTTCCCGGACCGGGGCACGAACCCGCGTCCCCTGCATCGGCAGGCAGACTCTCAATCACCGCACCACCAGGGAAGCCCCAAACTGCCTTTCTGACTACAAGAAAATTCTCATCTCTGTCTTTCTCTCTCTCTGTCTTTCCCCTCCCCTCTATTCATTCTCAGCATGTGCCCTATCTTTATGTTCAGTCTGATTAACCATGGAAATTTCCCCTACTGAGCTGATTAATCAAAATACTGAGTCATTCATATTACACTTAGAAATTCCTGATCGTGCTTAAAAACAGTCAGTAACAGATATGTACAAATAAACCCAACTACAAACTGGAGTGATTATTGGTGACTTAATTCCATCCAGGATAACAGGGGGTGAAGTTATATGGCAGGAACGCATATTTAATGATATACGTTTACTAATAGAAAATATATTAATAAATTATACACGCATAGACTTTGGTGAGTCAGCCATCCCAAATGATTCATTTGTTCATTCAACAAATTTTTATTGGACTGTGTACCAGGCACTGTGCAAGCCCTCTGCTCTTAGGAATCTTTCTAGTGCGGGAGACAAACAGCTGAATGTGCAATGACGTTGGTTGTTGACTTTGGTGGTGAGTGCTTTAAACGAAGGATGCAGGGCGCTGAGAGAGGCGAATTTGAATGCAGTGGTTGAGGGCATGGGCTCTGGAGGCAGAGCCCTTGGATTTGAATCCCAGCACTGCCACTCATTACCTGTATGCCTAAAATAAGCTACTGACATTGTTGGGTCTCCCTTTCTTAGTTCCCTAATCCTTAGACATAGCCCTCTTCTTCAGGCCTGGTACATTTTGGGTTTCATTGGACAGCCTGAAATTAACTAGAAATTAACCAACCTCCTCTGACTTGGTAGGGCTCAGACTCCAAACTCCCTTGCAGCGGTTAGCAGCTGAAATCTCCGCCTGCTCTTCTAACCTTCCAATGATTGTTTCCCTTTTGGGCAGCCTTGGAGTTTTGCTCGTGCAGGTGCGATCCATTGATCAGCCAAAGATTTTAGGGGTGTTTATATAGAAGCTTTAGGGCTGCCCTGTGGCGCTCTCCATTCTGAGATCCTCGGCCCCTCCCCAATTTCCAGTTTGTTCAGACTCCACCCTCTGACTCTTCAGGCTAAAAGGACTGTGGCTTTCTTTTTGAGTTCTAGCCACCCTGTGGCCTGTGGCCTGGGGAGTGTCCTCAGTGGAAAAGTCAGATAAACATGGATCTCCTGCAGGGTGGCTCCCTGTTTTCAAGGCTCAAATCCCCTTCAGTTTCTGCCTGCTGTTGGCTACTGTCCTGTGGGAGGTGAGTATGAATAAGCAATTCCACCATCACCACCAGAATGCTCTGATTTCTTTTTTTAGTCCACGCTTGGTCCTTGGGTTAGTTCATCTGTCTCTTGGATAATCCATTCTCATTTCTAACAACAAGCTGACTATATGCTGATGATTCCCGAGCTTTTCTCTCCACCCTCTGAAATCTGTGTAGATGTGAACATAAAGGTAGAGAAAAGGGCCTTGAAGACCTAGAAGTTGGAGCCAAAGAAGAAGTGCTGGCAGGAAGCACCGCAAAGGAGCATTCAGAAGAGGAAAGACAACCTTGGGCAGAATAGTGTTATAGAGGCCAGGAGGAGAAAGTGCTTTAAGGAGAGAGAATGGGCAACGGTGGAACAGAAATCTTGTCTTGTTTATTCCTATCCTGAGAACCTAGCGCAGAGCCCGGGCCTTAGTAGGTGTTCAGTAAACCTTTGTTAAACAGTAAATGAATAAACTTCAGTTTAAACTAGCGGATGCCTCGAAGGGCTCTGCACTAGGTCCTGAATCCTCTCAAAGCTGCTTAACAGATTTTTTAAATACCTGAGGCCTTATCTCTATGCTAAGCTAAGACCAATGACAGTCAGGGGAAAGAATGATCAAGTTCACAAATTGTCCTGTGGCTTACATTTTAATTCTCAAAGATAAATGTTACCTCAGGTCATGCTTTCTGCCTCTGCTGCAGGTGTTAGCTTATGAAAATATTGGCTGAGCTCAGCTCCCTGGTGTGAAATGCAAATCCTGGGAAATTACAACCTGGGTTTCTTTTATTAATGGTCACTAATGGTTTGCAATCAAGACACACCTGTTAGAGGCAAAACAATTGACTTATTTGCTTGACGTGCGTATAATTTATCAACAGCCTGATTATTCATTCTCTCTCAAGGTATTCACCAGAGACAAATAGGCAGAAAAAGAGGGTAAAAAACGTCCACTGATCTAGTTTTAGTAGGCAGTGTGGAGTTATCATGGCTTTGGAGTCAGACAGTCCTGGGTATAAAACCGCATTCTGTCACTAACAGTCACAACCACAGTTAAATCTCCTGTTCTCACCTGTTAGGTAACGATAATCAGACCTGCCTTTCGGGGTTGATAATGAGGATTAAATAAGTCACTGTCCTCTCAAGCCTTCCCATAATAGATTTGCTTTTTCATTCCAGTCCCCTTTTGCTATTTTCTAGGAATTCTGTTAATCTACACTTGAGCTCGACACTTATGTCATGATCAGATCCCAGATTTCTGAAGATCTGGGGCCATATGCATTCTTCACTGTGTAACATCCCACATTCCTTTTGACATCAAGGAAGACCATAATCATTGACTTCATAGAGCTGAGTTCAAATCCTGCCTCCACCACTTACTGGCTATATGATTTTGGGCAAGTTGCCTAAGTTCCCTAAGACTTAATTTCCTCACCTGTAAAATGAGCTAATGACGGTACGTACCTCATAGAGCGGCCGGGAAAACCAAAGGAGATTCTAGATGTAAAGAACTTGGGACCATGTCTGGCCCATGGTAACTGCCAAAATATGTTGGTTGCTATTATTTTAAAATATTTGCCTATAGACTAATTGATAGGCTATGGGTTTAGTTAAAGCAAGGAGTTAGTGACGGTGAGGATGTGTGGAATAAAGGGAAAATGCATCTTCCACACAGTGACTATATTTGGCAACAATTCTCTCCAATTCTCTTGTGATAAAAGGATTCTGTTTTGCTCAGAGCCCCTTTGAGTCTCATAATAATGCTTATATATAGTGTCTTTTGTCCCAGAATCTTGGAGCAGCCCTGAAATCAAAACATAACACGAGTTGGATGCTTGCAAAGATAAAAGCAACAATTTGCTTTTGTTTTTGGAGAAGCTCTCCTTCTTTTCGTAGTTCACAACCTGGCAGCTGGTTGTGAACACGTATGTGTATTTGACCTGGGTCTATGGCAAACCACTGACAATACATGATGACAGCTGCTTGTAGCTTGGCTCCTGGAGACGGAGTGACATGAGAAGTGGACCTCATGGTGTTTGGAAGGAGGAAAATAAGAAAGGGATGAACGGAAGGGGGAGGCAAAACCTTTACTGAGTGCCTACCAGGGGCCAGGAATTTCACACATGAGATACATTCAATCCCAACAACTGCTAGCCTTTACTGATGAGGGCGGAAGCTCAGTGAGGTTAATAATTTATCCAAGGTCACACAGCAATTAAATGGCAGAGGGAGGTTCCAGACTCAGGTCTGTCTCCTCCTCTCACATTACCACACTGCTTCCCTCTTTCTCTAAGGACGTTTGTCTTCACTTTCAAAAAGTGTGGAGTGGGAAAAAGGAGGAAGGCTCCACATCCTTGGGTGTTTGAGAGGGTCAGATCCAGTGTGCAATGTGGGGAGTGGAATGAAGAGGAGAGTTGATCCAGAGAGAAGTTCTGAGGAAGCAAGCACCAGGTATCCTAGAATTTAATAAATTCTAAGACTCCATCAGTTGTAAGATGCCCCATTATTTTATGTGCTACTAATAAAGAAAAAATAAAATCACCACCAATTACAACTGGCATTGGTTGTAAGACATACTCTGATTTCAGAGACATTAAAATGTGAAAAAGCTTGCATGTTCGAATTGCTATGTCATTTAGCAAGGCCAGGTCCTCTCCTGTATTAGCTGAAGTTTAATGCAGGACACAATGACCGTTCTAGCTATTTTAAGTACAAAGGGATTTAATATAGGGAGTTAGGTACTTGTAAAGTCACTGAAGGGCTAGACTAGCAGGCACTAGTGAGAGCAACACAGAACTGCCTTACCTAGGAAGCCACTAGCTCTGCCACAATCAAAAGGGGGAAGAAATGAGGAGACTGCCGTTGGGACTAGAGAGGTTAGGAATTCTCGTCACTTGCACAGTTAGAGGGAACACAGACCACCACTCTCACTTCTGACACCAATTGCAGATTTAGTAGAGGGTTCCCCAAACCACCCTCAGTTTTGACAACTTGCTAGAAGAACTCACAGAACTCACTGAAAGCTGTTATACCCATGGATATATTTTATTATGGGGAAAGGATGCAGATTAAAATTGCAAGGGCAGAAGCAGAGGCCAGGAGGGCTTAGAATGTGGAGCTCCTCTGCCCATGGAGTTAGGACAGTGCTACTTTCCCAGCATCAGTCTGTGACAATACATGTGGAGCAATTGTCAACCAGTCACTTAAGCCTCAGTGTCTAGCGTTTTTACTGGGACTCCACTGCAAAAGTATGATTCATCGCCCACATGCTGATCTCAGTCTCTAGTCCCTGTGGAGTTTGACTTATACTGTGTGACCCAAAGCACCGATCATAAATTGCATTGTTGGTCCTTCCAGCACGGCCAGCGTCTACCCTGTGTCATATTGTTGGAAACAAAGACACTCCTACCTGACACTCCAAGGTCTTGGAGATCACCTTGCTGAGAACGAAGACCAGAGCCCTTCTTGGGCAAGGTTAAATTCTTTACTACACAAACTCACAACTGTACGTGCCACCCAGGGATCAGGAAGCTCCTACTGCCACCAACACAACTGCTTTCTGACACTGATGGCAGTAGACAAATGGCACTGGAACACTGCTGCAGAAAAATCCCAAGCCTTCATTACTGTGTTGACACCTCACTTTGCCTCCAAATCTTCCTTGAGGAATCTCACTGGTGGAACCTAATTTGCATCCAGAGTCCTAAGCATTAGGGTACCTGGCAAATGCAGGTTTTAGCTTTGTAGCCTCTGCAGCAGGAAATGACAATAGAAGGCAGTAGAAATGTGTGTGAGTGTCAGTAGACCGTATCTGCCACTCCTCTCGACAAGTGGGCAGAAAGCAACCCATCCGCTGGCAGCTCACATCCTCCTCAGCTCAGGGAGTTTCACCAGTACACTGTGAAACATTTCAGTCATTCTTGGAGGCTCGCACATTAAATTTTTCTGTACCATTAATCTCTCAAATCTTGGGGAAGACAAATAACCGTGGCATCCTGAAAACATGCTCAGGAGATATAAACACATGAAATGAATGGTTGGTGCACTGCATGGAGAGTGGTTAAGTGTTTGGTCTTCTGAATTAGCCTAAACCTTGACTTAAAGCCCAAATGTATCACTTAGTAGCTATGTGACTTGGATCAGTTACTTACCTTCTCTGAGCTTCAATTTCCTTATCTCTGTAGTCAGGAGAGGGATAATATCAAATGCCAAGGGTTATTGTGAAGATTTCTTGAAATGTTGTTTGCAAATTATTAGTAAATTCCTGAAAAGTGCTTAAAACTTAATAAATGAAAGCTGTCATCATCACCATCATCATCATCATCATCAGGACAAAGAAAAGGACAAGCAGGAAACATTTGCCTAGGACTTTAAAACCTCTTTCATCTACTTCTGACCTCAGAACAATCTATAATCATTAATTATTGTATCATTAAATCCAAAAGAACCTATCTCTACTATTGTGGAAGCCACTAGATAAGTTCAGCAGAGTAACTAGGTCAGTGTTACCTTGTCTATGAGGCCTGGCAGAACAATTTGTTCTGCTTCCTGCATTCTCACTGCACGGAGTCTAAGTGCTACCGTATTATCTCATTACATTTTCCAAGAGTCAGCAGCTGTGATTGATATCAGGATGGATTTGCAGTCAGCCAGCTCCATCGGCCGCCACTAGCAGTACGACCTTGAGCAAATCATTTCACTTCTCTGGGATTTTGTATCCTCATCTGGACACTGGGGATTATATTACCCACCTCTCAGGGTTACGTGAAATAGCTTTCCCAACACATAATAAATAAATGCTCATAAAAATCATAGTTACTAGAATTTGTGAACACGTCTGGCTCTCCCACTGGATGATGAATCCGTAAGGACACTGTGACTGGCACATAATAAGTGCTCAAAAGCCCTTGCTAAAGTGGAAATAGGGGCTCTGGACCCCTGGAATGAGATGAGACATCAAAAGGGAATGGATGAGTAGGAACCAGGATCAGCGTACCCAGAAGACTTCTGAACGTATTCTGTTCCTCATTCCTCTCTCTCTCCCCTCCTCCCAAGAGGTAATAATTCCTTGGGTTGTTGTTAGGATGCGTACACTGAGCAACGATACCCTAGCAGCCTTGTTCCAGGAGGAGCAAAGCCCTTCTCAGACACGACCTCATCTACCTCCCATCAGCCTTGGGAGGTGCAGAACTTGTTGGCCCAGGATGACTGCGCCCATTCTACAGATGAAAAGGACAAGGACTCATGAACTGACTCACTGGTAGATCCAGCGTCTGCTGAAGACTGCCTGGGCAGTGTCGCTTCCTAGTGACTATCGTGCTTGTTTGAATTTCCCAGACTGAGTTTCTGCCATGGTCTAGCTACTACCAACCTCCTCTCCCTTTTCCAAAGTGCCCTGTATTACAGTTCCCATTCTGTGCCTTTATACTCGGGTTGGAGAGTTCCTGGAAGTAAAAGAGGACACTCCGGGGCCTATGTGGCAGATCAATACAGATCCCATGCATAGATCCTCAGCTGGTCTGCCCTTGATGGGCAGCAGGAACAATATTTATTAATTGGGCTGAACCCAGTCATGGTCCACACTGCTTTATCCATGATAATCCTTTGTCACAGAATCCCTTTACCTGACTATGCCAGCCTCTTGCACAAATCTCTATCACAGTATTGACATTATTACGCTCTAAGTATCCTCACGTACTGAGGCTGTGCATAAAGAGCCAGTAAAAACAACATTTGGAAGTAGATTTGAGGGCCTGGAATCATTTAAACATTTTGAATTTTTTTCCTGTTTAAGAACTGAGATATCATATGTGAAAAAGCACAGTGTGTAATACATAGCAAGGCCTCCTTAAACGTTCGTTAAACCAGAACCCCCAGATTTCCCAGAGGTTAGCCCAATCCCTGGCTCACAGTAAGTGCTCAGTAAACATTTGTTTGGACTGTATAGATATTTTTGAATATATGGCAGGACTATAGATATTTTTGAATATATGGCAGGACTCGTGAATATTTCCTCCCAAGTTCAATTCTTAAATTCTAAAGCCCAGCCCCAGCAAGTCCTCACGGGTCAATCTTCTGCAGAATCCTGATGTTGATACCAAGCTATCAACTCATAAACATTCATCGAGGGCCTCCTGTGTCCCAGCACTTTATCCCCACCTACAGCACCTCAGATACACAGTCTCTGTGACAGCAGCTTGGAATAATGTCCTGCCATGCTCTGCACTGGTAGGACATCTCAGCACGTGTGCATGGTGCCAGAGAAGTTGGCAATTGCCTTGGGACATGGTTGCATTTAAGCATCGTTTAACAGTAAGTCATCTGAGTTAGGATGAGGGAGCCATGAGTTCCAGAATCAATACATTCCATTCTCACCTTGGAAAACCTCAGACACTGTTGTTGATTTAAGTGTCTTTCAAAGCCAGCCAATTGTCAACCCAGTGTGGAGTCAGGGACATTTCTTCTGCATGTGTATGGTGAAGTTAGGGGAACATGGTCACTATGCGACAGATAAGTCTTGTTCCAAGTCTTCTTAGTGTGTGTGTGTGTGTGTGTGAGAAGAATATCTTTCTCTCAATGGATTCTGGCCACAGATTCTTGCTGGGGGATCCACACCTGTGAGATGTGTGAACCTTGAGACCTCTTTGCCGACAATTAATCATCGGGTGCTCGCCTTGTGCATGTGTTTCCATCAGGGTCTCAACAAGAAGCAGACGACATGTTTGAAACAGGGTTTATTTGAAGAGAGTTTATTTGTAATGAGAGTATTGCCAAAGTGTGAGGGTGGGAACCACGGGGATGGGGCAGTAACCTTGTCTCAGCAGCAGCTGTGGTGTTATCAGTTGCAGGTCTGAGGCACGAAGGGAGGGAGCTGTCCTTGCAAGCTGGAGGGGAGGGCCAGGCAGCAGTGGCCTTCAGCCGAGGGCCCCAGCCAACTGGAGGTGACCTTGCCAACAAGGATCCAGGGAAATCCTTACCTTCAGCAACTACTCTCTTCCCTTCCACTTCTCTGTGGGGTTCTCTACTGGCCAAATCCACCAGAAGCCAGGGGCACAGGAACCTGGAAGTGGTTTGTACAGCTCAGCCTCCTGGGGTTGAGGGCAGGCTGGAGGAGCATCTGGAGCACGTGGGGGTATCTGGAGGGGCAAATGTGGGTCATCAGGCAAAATACTGCACTGTCCAATGGACAGAGGTCACACAATTTTGGGGTCCACTCAAAGAAAATCATACAAAAATATCTTACCTTGGCAAATAAAAAAACCCCAAAGCTATTAACAGAAGGCTTTGGAAGAGACCTGTGCTTAAACTTCATTACTGTAGTTTCATTGTAAATCTCCCTCTGCCTATGGCTTTGGTGATTCTGACCTAGAACAGCATCCCAGCCCTCAATAAGCTTACAGTCTCATGGGTAATGGAGGCGTGGACAACTGATTAGAATTACAAAGCAAACTGTGACATAAGAGAATTACAGGTGGAATACTACAGAAGGTTAGGTAGGCATTGACATAGGCTTTGACAGACAGGTAGGATTTAGACTCATGGCTGTGAATGGACAGAATAATATTAATACTCTACGATTTATTGGGCATCTACTACATACAAAGCACTGTCTCTACGTACAAGGCACTCATTTAATCACGACAGAAACAGGAAAATGAGACTCACAGAGGTTAAGTCATTTAGGTCACAAAGCTACAGAGTGGAAGAGCTAGGATCTGATCGCGAGCTGTTTGCTTCCAGAGCCAGGCCACAGCATACTGAACCAAGCTGCTGTGGGATGAGCTTCAGGGTGTGGACCAGAAGGTGGGAAAACGCAAGCGCCTGTAGGCAGAGGAGACACTCGGCCAAAGGAGAACGTAGGACTTCTTTTACATCCAACTCTTTGTCAACACACTTATTATAATTTAATAAATAAAGCTACTGCGAACACTGGCAACAATTATTTCAGTTCCTACAGCATTGCCGGGTACAGCATCTGACCAGAAGGACGGACTCCGAGGCTGTAGACCACATTTCCCAGAAGCCCACGGGGGCAGAGGGACCGGGATCTCGCTTTGCCAGTAAAAGACTCCATTTCCCAGCATGCAGTGGTAGCGCCGGCCCGCGGCTCCAGGCGTTTCTGGGGAGGGGGCGGGGCCATATCGGGCTCCGCCCCGCTCCGCGCGTTCCCGCTCGCCCCGCCTCTCACGCTCGCCTGAGCCAATGGGAAGGCCGCATACTGCGGGGTGTGAAGGGGCCGGAACAGCTGAAGAGTTGCGAGTCGGCGAAACCGGCGGGAAGTTCGTATTGAGCGGAAGGCAACGGGTCTGCAGCTCGGGGTAGGGCGGCCGTGCGCCGAGCGGGCGCCGTGGAGGGGGAGGCCGGGGACTGGGCCGGCGCGGGGCGGCCGGGCGGCCGTGACCTTGGGCGGCGCAGTGGGCTGCGGACGGCGCGCCGCTGGCGTCCTCTCCCGCCGGGGCTCCCTCAGGCCCCGCTGCGGCCCTGGGCTGCCTGCACCGGCCAGGCCGGTCTCCCAGGCTCAGTTCCCGGTTCTGGACGGCATGTAGGCTGGTCATACTTGCACCGCATCCTGGTTGCTCGGGCTGGGTCTGGGAGATGACCTCAGTAGGCCAGCCTAGACCGCCGGGCTCCCTACGCCGTCTTGGAGCTCACCCTTTTCAGAGGAAACTGAATGGAAGCAAATATGACATTTTGCAGATGCTGAAAAGCTCCCTTAAAATGAGGACAGGCGACTGTGGGCCACAGTGGTGGGGTTGAGGGAGGGCATCTCAGGAGAGGTGACGTTGGTCTTGAGATCCGAGTTGGGGGAAGGAGCCCGCTCCCCGGAGGATAGCGTTCCAGGCCTTTCTAACCTGGCAGAATCCGACTGAGGCCGGGTGAGAGCTTGCACTTAACCGCAGGGTTCAAGGCGGTGGAGCTCCGTGGGGAGTTATACGAGGGATTTTCGCATCCTTCTGACGGTTGTCCTTTGTTGTCTCTCCGTAGCTGCAGACTGGCTCCCTTTGCTGATGCAGCTGTATTCAAGGGCAGCAAATAGTTTTTCCTTCTGTCGAAATAATTTTTGGCTCCGGTCTTAAAACTCAGGTGATTTATTTAAATTCGCCGAACAGCACCAGCGTCGCTGGGTTGAGAGAGGAAGGGGAAGCAGCCACTGGGTTCCTACTGAGGCCACCCATTTTTCTAACTTGTTTTCTATCAAGTCACCCATTTTTTCCCCCCGTTGCTTTGTATTGACTCTTCCTTTCCCTCCCCCGTCTCGCCTTCTTGGAACAACTTGGAAATACCAGTTTTGTTCTTGGGAGGGTGGCGGTTTCAGGGAACTGTCAAAGAGTCTCATTAATTATTATTTTTTCTTTTCTTTTTTTTAAACTGCAGTTGCCCATCTGTGGAGTCTGAAATTTGCAAGAGTTTTAAAAAAATGTAGGGCAGCATTTGTTTTTAAGAGTTCAGAATAAAGGCCCCTTATTTTCCATGACATGCTGAGTGTGTTACTTCTGGGGAGAATTTAATCTACTATTTTAAAGTAGTTTCAGAGGGGGGGGCAGGGGTTCTTTATATAATCATTTTATTCAGATTATGTTTGTGCTGTTCAAAATGGCCTGTAGCAATTGGAATTAAATTTCTGGGTGGGTAAGGTGATGTTGATCAGCTACCTGTGGAAGGGAATGCAACTTAAGTTGTCACTTAACGCTAGCTTCTGCCGAAGCTGCCACAGGTGCTATTCTCTGTGCATCTCATCATTGCTGATCAGATTCTGAGTTAATATGGTAACACAACTTGAATCCAATGACAGTAAACTTGTGTTAAGCATTACTGTCCGTTTAGTACTAGTATCTAGTGCAAATATCAGGTTTAGAGTATAATGGGTTCTTAATGTTCAGCGCTGCAAAAAACGCGAGAGGATATTTGTTAAACAAATGAGAAAATGGAGGAATGTGTCAAGCACAGAACCTGGCATATAGTAAGTTAGTTAGTGCCCAGGAAATGGTTATATGGAAAGCTTATGCTAAGTTTTATTCCAGGATGCAAGTGTATATTTTAAAAATAACAGTAGTGCATTCAAAATGTTGACAGATCCTAAAATTAAATTTCTTAAATAAGCCAGCTTTTTTTTTTAAATTTGAGAACTAATGTGAAATAATAATAAATACATAAGTGAATGTCCCAGATGTCTAGGAAAGAAAAACAAGATTTTTATTTTGACAGCTATATGGTTTTTTTCCCCTTAAAACCATTCCTAAGAAGATATAATGTGCTATGAATAGAATTTTGATTTAAAAAATGAAACTTTGAAAGTATTTTTGATTTGGTAAATAAAACTTACTGGAAATGAGGCAAAGCTTAAAAATTTACCTTATATCAAATGAAGAAGAAGGATGACTCCTGAATTTATGCAAGTGTGCAAATGTTGATATCTCCATGTATCAGGCACTGAACCTAATGGAAAGTAAATGCTGCCTCTGTGTGTGAGTGAGGCTTTCATGGAAATTGGTCTTGATGGGTTTTAAGAATGATGGGTAACTGAATAGGCCTGGAGAATATTTTTCAGACTGGTAGGACGTTTTACATGTTTGCCAAGGTTATTTTTCAGAGTAAGCAGAGGTGGACTCATTTATTCACCAGATGTCATGTGGCTACTGTATGTCAGGAATTGTGCTGGGTGCAGAGTCTCTTCTTGCTATCGTGTTTTGTCGAAGCAAGTGTTCTTTTAGATTAATAGAGGTCATTCTTTTTGACTTTGGTTGTCTAGCCACCACCACACAAGGAGTCAAATGTGTATGGCACATTTGGAAAACTATACTCTTAGTGATAAAATGTAGAAAATATGGAATAAGGGTGTAGTATTAATTTAGAAAGGTGATAGAATCCTGACAAAGCATTTAGCTAGGTGGTGTAACCAAGATGTGTTTATACTCTAGGGCATGTTTGGCCCTTTTGACCCGAATTCCTGTGAATATGTTCGTACTTGCCATTATAAAGCTATAAAGAGGGCTGTGCCCTTTAATATCTTGTCCCCTTAGCTTCTGAATGATATTTAATTACCTAACATTATGAGGTGGTTGTTTGGAAATAATTTCATGCACTTGCCCAATTATTCCTGCTCCATCTCTCCCAATGTCATCTTAAATCTTTGCACTCAAACTCAAGCACATTCTGCTCTTCTTTTCTGGATGACATATGGACACTTGATGAAAGAAAAGCTCTCTAGAGAGTCTGGAGAGGTATTAAGTCTGCCCTTCCCCCCATAATTAGAATTTGATTTTTAATATTCACCAGTATATACTAATGACAAGAAACTACTTCTAGTAATATCGGTGAGTAAATTTATTAAGAATTTTAGGGACTTCCCTGGTGGTCCAGTGGTTAAGACTCCATGTTTCCAATGCAGGGGGCACAGGTTCGATCCCTGGTCAGGGAAGTTCTGCATGCTGTGCGGTGAGGCCAAAAAAAAAAAAAGGGAATTTTATTAGCCACAACATTTTTGTCAGCTTGGTTTGAATTGTATTATTTATTTAGTCTTAGTGTAGGTACATGGATTTTGATGATTCTTTGCAATAACTCCTCTCTCTCCAAGGGATAGAAGCCAGTACTCTCAGATTTGAAAATTATATAGATGCTGTCCACACTGGCCAATATTTAGGATGAATATTAAATATATATACATACTAAAATGTTTATCAATAAGCCACATATATTAAGTGGGAAGATACACTAGATGGAAGTCATGTAATTAAGTTGCAAGGTTATTAATTTGAGATTTGACAACGTTCTGTCATATTGTAAGGACACATTTGTCTTGGAGCTCAATATCCAGAATTACATAGTTGGTCGTGAAAGGGACTGATGAGAACTGGAAAGTCAGTGGGCACAAGGGCAGCACCATCCCACTCTTTTCACGGCTTTGTAGTTTCTTTCTGTGCATTTATTTTGTTTTCTCTGCAGACTGGCAGACTTATTGCTGTTTACATTTGGGATAGATATGTCTGCTTCAGATCTAGCTCCTTGTTTCAGGAATCCCAGAGAGACTCCATTAGCTATCTAATTGTCAATTATATCCAAAATTTTTTAAAAAGTCATGAAGTTAGGAATCTTATAGCTAAGATAACTACAGCCTTATTTCAAATTAGTTGCTTTCCTCAAATTGTCTTACCAAGTAACAGCTGAACAAACTGCCGTTGTTGATACTGTGTATAAATGGATTGTGATCACATTGTGTGTTAGAAAGTGCTGTTAGGCCTTTAGTCTTCATAGACTGCGTCAGGAACACAGAGAAACAAACTTGCTGTTTCTGTTGGCAATGTTGCTTTTGTTCCACTTCTTATTGCAGCTTATATAATACAGCAACAGAGCTGTCAACATACAGATTATATCTGATTATACATTCTTCATTAGCGGTAATAAAGAAGAAGTCTTTTTGTGGGAATCAGGAAAAAAGTTTTAAAAATCCATTTAAAAAATACTAAGGTCAGATTATAACATTTAAGAGACTTAATCTTACTTGTTTTACAGGCTCTTAGAAAGCATTGTAGAAATTGTGACTTTCAAATTTTCATTACCTCATATGTTGCTGCCCATGTGAAATGGTACAGCCACTCTGGGAATTCGTTTGGCAGTGTCTTAAAAAGTTAAATATACTTCAAACACATGACCCAGCAGTTGCACCCCTGGGCCTTTATCCTCGGAAAATAGAAACTTATGTTCATACAAAGACCTGTATGTGAATGTTCCTAGCGGCTTTGTTTATAATAGCCAAAACTCAGAGACAACCCAACGCGTCCTTCCGTCCTTAGGTGGGTAAATGGTCAAATAAAATGTGGTATAGCCATATAACGGAGCACTACTCATAACAAAAAGGAGCAAACTATTGACACAAGCAACAATTTGGATAGAGCTTAAGGGCATAGTACTGAGTGAAAAAAGCCAACCTCAAAAGGTTGTGTGATTAGAATTCCATTATATAGTATTCTCAAAATGATAAAATTATAGAAATGGAGAAGAGATCAGTTTTGCTAAGGTGAGGGCTTGGGGTATGGTGTGACTATAGAGGGGGAGCATGAGGCAGTTTCTTTGGGGTGATTGAACAGTTGTATGTCCTGTTTATTGTGACCGTTATAAGAATCTCTATAGGTGATGAAATGTCACAGGACCATACACGTGTGTGTATGTGCACTCACACACACACACACACACACACACACAGTGTAAAAACTAAAATTTGAGTAAGTACTTTTATTACTAACACTATCAATGTCAGTTTCCTAGTTTTGATCATTGTATTATGCTCATCCTTTGTATGGCTTTGCCACATAATATTCATCCATTGAAGGTTGTGGTTTGTCTAGTTTTTGGCTATTACAAATAAAGCTGCTATGAGCACTTATGTACTGGTTTTAGTATGAATATAAGTTTTCACTTTTCTAGGATAAATACTCCAGTGCAACTGTTGGGTTGTAGGGGTAAGTGTGTGTTTAAACTGCAAACTTTCCCAGAGGTGTACCATTTTACAGTCTTATCATCACTACAAGAGAGATCAATTTCTCCACATCTTTACCAGCATTTGGTGTTAGCAGTATTTTTTATGTTAGCCATTTTAATAGGTGTGTATTGGTATTCCATAATGGCTTTAATTTGCATTTTCCTAATGGCTAATGATGTTGAACATCTTTACATGTGCTTATTTGCCATTTGAAGGGTTTCAGAAAAAGCCTCCCCCAAATGTGCCGTTATGGCATGCAGATTACCTTAAGCCAAAGACAGTGGAGACCCAAGACTCAAGAGCTTTTTACCTCCACTTCAACTGCCAAATGAATTTAGATAGGGAGCCTGGCTCAGAGAGAGCTATTACCAGAGCTAACTTTTATCTGAAAGCCCTCTCTGTTTGGCATCTAATAACAAAACATCTGATCTTATTGTCTGAGTTACCTTCCTCCCCTTTGAAGTCCCAGGCCCCTGTCCCCTTCCTTAGCTCAGGATGGTATATTAGCCTCAACTGCCCAACTTACCCTTGGGTCCCATATTTTTATGGAGGTAATTAAATTTGTTTTTCTCCTGCTAATCTGTCATATGTCAATTTAATTAATATACCAGCCAAAAGAACCTAGAAGAGTAGTGGAAAAATTTTTTTTCACTCCCACACATTCATATCTCATTTGGTGATTTGTCTGTTGAAATCTTTTGCCCATTTTCTAATTTGTTTTCTTATTGTTGAGGTTAGAGTATCCTTTATATATTCTGAATACAAGTCCTTTGCCAGATATGTGATTTGCATATATATTCTCTCAGTCTGTGGCTTGTTTTTTCATTCTCTTACGGTGTCTCCTGCAGCACAAAAGTTTTTAATTTTGATGAAGTCCAACTTACCAATGTATGGATCGTTTTTGGTGTCATGCATGTCTCAGAACGCTTTACCAAACCCTAGGTCAAGTAGATGTTCCAAGTTTTCTTCTGTTTTACAATTTTATGTCTTACATTTTGATCAATGAATTCGTTTTGGGTTAATTTTTGCAGAGGGTTTGACGTTTAGGTCTTGGTTCTTTTTTTTTTTTTTTTTTCTTTTGTCTATGGATGTCCAACTGTGACAAACCATTTGTTGAAAAGACTACCCTTTCTCCATTGAATCATTTTTTTTAACCTTTATCAAAAATCAGCTGGCTGTACACTGTAAACTGCATACAAAATGAAGATAGGAGGAAATGAGTAAGCAAGTAAGGTTGAAAATTAATACAGATTTATGAAGGTGTATGAAGGTATGGAGACTCATGCCTTACGTCTTGAAAAAAATTTATGTATAGATTTGAGAGGAAGTGGGAACACATTTTAGAGAATAGCATGAGCAAAGTTAGGTCCTAGAGGAAATAGGTAAGAACTGGCTGTTCTGGGGAGTCATGGGAGTGAAGGGGAGGATAGTTGGTTCATGAGTCTAGAAAACTGCTGGCCAGTTTATAATCAGTTTCATTGGCCACTAGAATGTACTGTGGGTTCTTGAGCAGGAAAAATGATATGGGAGAGATGGTCTTCAAGAGAAGTTGTTTTAGGGGCACGTATAGCAGTACAGTAATAGGTTGGTAGGAAGAACAGGTTATAGCCAGGACCCTGAACTTGACTTAGTACTTTGTGTTACACACGTCTACCACAAAGCCAAAACAGTGGTGTCACTTTATAACAATGTCCTTTGTATTTCCTAGAAGAATAATAGTAGATTTCAGACTTTTGCCACTGTCCTCAGTGATGGATACTGGGAACTCTGCTGGACTTTCAAACTCCTTCATTTTAATGCTTCTTTTAGTAAATTGTACATGTTGGCTCATTGTTGATGTGGGTGACATTTCTTATCAGACCTAAAAAGGGTCCAAGGGGTGAGCAACTGAAATGATAAAAACGTAAAGAGTTGATAAATTGGTCCAGTGAGGAAAAGTTAATGGAATCACTTTTATTTATCATGGCTAAGAGGAGACTTAGGGGTTATTTAATCAGTATGTCCTGATACTTGTATATGAAGAACCACATGGAGAATGATGATGACCAGCTGTTCTTCAAAATCACCGAGGACTGAACAAGGACACACAGCTCAAACTGCAGCATTAGAGTTTTAGTCTGAGGGAAGAATTTCCAAGCAATAAGAATGTTAGATACTTCATGCCAGTGATCCAAAGGATCTTTAGAGATAGAATAGGAACCTATTCTATCTCTAAACCTATTCTATCCCCCTTATAGTTAGGGGGATGTGATACGTGACAGCCCCCGAGTCCTAATTTATTAATTTGTGACCCAAAATACTCAGTTTCTGTTTTAACATCCACTTCCCGTTCTTGATTCTTTCCCCGAAGAAATTATATTTCTTTTTCTGTTCACCTTTGGGAAACTCATTTGGTTTCTGCCTTCTTTTGTGCATTTAAAAGATTATCTTGGATGTGGATTAAACTTCTGTCATTTAAAAAATAGCCACTTAACAAATAGAACTTATTTAATGTCAAACTGCTAAATATCCATATGCATTTCTACTTTTTAATTAGAACATGGGAAGCCATATCATTCCATTTTTATAAAACATCGATGATGACTTGTTGAGCAAGGGATTTTACTGCATAAGAGATTACCGTGACGTGTATTAATGAAAGGTTGGCAATGTGAAAAGCTTTAGTGCAATCACTTATTTGCCTTCAAAGCACTTTTTCTGTTTGATTTAATTTCCTTAGTCTGACTCTTTTCCACAAGTCTGGATCTTTTTTCCACTGAAATGTTCAGATTGACCAAGACTGTTTTACTTGTGATTGCAACCCTTCAGTATTAAAGCGGAGTTTTTTGTTTTTTGTTTTTTTTTTCCCCTGCAGAAGAGCAAGCTCTTACAGTGCTATGCAAGCTGCCCATTTAAAACTATCATTGCTTGGCACCTATGCCCTAGTGACAGTTTGACCAACATGTGAGCAGGCACACTGCCATCCTGACAGATGGGCTTGCGTAGAGGCAGCCAAGAAACCATGTATCTGCATCTAGTGTATTTGTTAAGGGCAGGATTCCCAGTCGGGGATGTTCAAACGTCTGTCCATCCTGAGCTTTCACGCCTATGGATAAAGGGATGTCATCATTAATCTCAGCTTCTGACTGAGATTCCATGGGTATATAAGAGCTTCTTGGCTCTTACAAAAGTAGGCAGTTGGGGACAGTCAGTATAATTGATCTCTCCTTCATCACTGGACTACTTCAAATAATCCTTTACTCTTTCTCCCAGCCAACTAGGTTTGCAGTGAGTACAAACCTGTTCAGACATTGTCCCGATACTTCTAGAATACGTGCTGTTTCATTTGTTTTCTAGAGTACGAAAGCTTTGAAGTCATTAGTATTTATGGTTGGGACAGTGATGTACATAGTTGGAGTCAGGTAGATCTGAGTTCCAAGATTGACAGCTGTATGATATCAGGGCAACCTAATTTTACCATCACATCAAGGTGAAATAGTAGCTATTTCATAGGTGGTTTTGAGAATGACCTGTGAAATATGTACAATGAATCACTTGGTATCATGTCTGGTCCACTGTATGTGTTCAGTAAGTGTTTATCATCATCACCATATCATCATCACTGTAACATGCCTGAGGGTATTTTTCTCTGGAGAGTTATCGAAACAGAAAATCTTTATTCCACTCATTTCCCACCATTCTTGAAAGTCATGTATTGGATATCATCACATTGTCTGGTCTATAATGGAATGCCTCCGATGGCAGGGAGCTCACTACTTCTAGAACAGGGTTTTTCAACCATGTGACTGGTGACATTTAGATGGGTCGCTCTTTGTTGTAGGGGATTGTTCTCTGAATTGTTGGGTGTTTAGCATCCCTGGCCAGGGAGGCAAAATTGTCCCTGTTTTTCATAAAGTTTTGACTGTTAGTAAATTCTTTCTTAGATTGAGTGGAAGTCTACTTTCTTATTTCTCCCACCCAATTCTGTCTTTTGGAGACATGTAGGACAAGCTGAATTCCTGTTCCACGTAATGGTTTTTCAAATACTCAAAGACCGTCATCTAGTCTCCTCAGTCTTTTTGAGTTGAAACACCTCCATCTAGTTCATTAACTGTTCCTTACAAGGCATGATTTCATGTCACTTCACCACATTGGTGACTTTCCTTTGATTTAATCCCCTGTTTAAACTGTACTGCTTAAAATTGAATACAGTACTCCAGGCAGGGCTTGATTAGTAAAAAATTGAGTTGCATCTCTGGTTTTAGACACAACACTTTTCTTCTATTAGGCTAGGAAAAAATATTGCCTTTCTTCTACATACTACATTTTTATTATCAGCTATATCTTTTTGATAACCACATCATGGTTGAACCTAGAGTTGAATTAAACCCCTAGATCTGTTTAAGCCATATCTTCTTCATTCTGTTTTTCTGCATTGGTTTTGGTGCTCAAGCATGAGAACTTACGTTTATCCTGTTAAATTTTTCTTTTTTAATTTAGCTAACTGCAATCCCAATTCTTGGTCAACTCTGAAGTTTCTAGTTCAAAAGAACAAGTAGGTGATGATGATGCTGTCAACTGAAATTGAAAATACAGGAGAAAGGTGTGTGCGTTTGTGCGTGTGCACGTCTGTGAAAGGGGAATTGGGGACGGAAGGCTGAGGAATCCCAATATTAAGAGGCAGCTGGACACAAAGGAGGCAACAAAGGAGACCAAGAAGGGGTGGGCAGAAAGGTAGGATAGAAATGAGAAGAGTATCTTGGAAGCCAGAGTGACTGTGTATTGAGTACTGGGGTAGGTACTTGAATACAAAATGAATAGGACATTGTCTCTGCTTTCTGCTTCTGTTTTTATTTGCCCCATGGTTTAACTGTTCAGTTAATGGCATTACCTAGTCAATTATGCCTGAAAACTTAGAGTCATTCTTTATTTTGCCTTCATACCCTTAACTGTTAGGTTACCAAGTTCTACTGATTCAAAACAATACATAGTGGGAAGAGTGCATAAATCTTAGCTAGCGCAATGATTTTTTTTCTTTTTTTTTTAACATAGTGAACACACTATAATTACCACCAAGATCAAGACATTTGCTATTCTAGCACTCCAGAAGTCTCTGTTGTGTCCCTTTCTAGTAATTATTCCCACCCTGGTAACCACTCTTCTGACTTCTATAACTATAGCTTAGTTTTGCCTGGTTTTGAACTTATATGTACATGGAATTATATTACGTACTCCTTTTAACCAGGCTTCTTTTATTCAACATTGTATCTGAGATTCATCCATGTTGTTGCATATATAGTATGTTGTGTTTTTTTTTTAATAGCTCGGTAGTTCTGGTTATCTGTTATTGCATAATACATTAGTTTTGGTTATCGATTACTACATAACACAGCACTCCAAACTTAGTTGGGGTTAAACAACAACCATATTAATTTTTTATTTTTTATAAATTTATTTGTTTATTTTTGACTGCGTTGGCTCTTCGTTGCTGCACGGGCTTCTCATTGCGGTGGCTTCTCTTGTGGAGCACGGGCTCTAGGCGAGCAGGCTTCAGTAGTTGCGGCACGTGGGCTCAGTAGTTGTGGCTTGCGGGCTCTAGAGCACAGGCTCAGTAGTTGTGACGCATGGGCTTAGTTGCTCCACAGCATGTGGGATCTTCCCGGACCAGGGCTTGAACCTGTGTCACCTGCATTGGCAGGCGGACTCTTAACCACTGCGCCACCAGAGAAATCCTCATCTGGGATTGTTGATCAGAGCACCTAATTTGTTGTTTTTTTTTTTTTGAAAGTGGCTATTTTTCCAGCGGTATATCTAAAACAGTTTGAATGGAGTCAGAAACTTCTACTTGAAACTTGCTTTGCTTCTTTGCAACTTTTGAGTCCGTGGTGTACTCTTTGGATAGTGTTCAGATTTTGCTGCTGAAAAGGCTGTAGTGGGGTTGATGATCATATATAACAAGAGGAAGGTCAATGTTTGTTTCCAGAAGCAGAGATTCCTTTGAGAAGGAGAGGAGATTTAGGAAATATCCAGCGAGCACAGTCTCTCTGGTATTGGATAAAATCACAGCAATTTGGAGATGAGCTCCTGCATCCTCATTCTGGGCCCTTGTAATAAGAAACCAAGCTTAAATTGGACATTGCATGTGTAGGGGCTTAGGTTGGTGTTACATTTATTTTCTTCAGTGCATATTCTTCCTCTTCTGTTTTGGGACTAAGTTTTATCACCTTATCACTAGTATGGTGGTTGCTATAAAGGTGGGTGTGCCCTGGTTGCAGATTCTCCACGAGGCTTTGGCTCTTCAAACACGTTGGCTGGGTTCCCAGAGGAAGCTTCCTGAGAGTGACTTATCCTTGGAAGTCACATAACATCACTTCCACTATACTCTGTTGGTTGAAATAGACACAACCCTGCCTGGATTCAAGGGGAGGGAACTTAGACCTCACATCTTTATGGAAGGTGTGTCAGAAAATTTGTGACCATTTTTTAAAACTACCTCAAATTATAGACCACAATTGATCCATTCTGTTGTAGATGGATATTTGAATAGTTTCTACTTTGGAGCAATTGATGAATAATGCTGTTGTAAACATTCTTGTTCATATTTCTTGCTTCATATGTATATTCATTTTAGTTGAGTGTAGATCTAAGAGTAGAGTTGCTAGTCATAGGGCATATGTATCTTTAGCTTTAATAGGTAGTTACTCCCAAACAGTTGTCCAAAATGATTGTACCAATTCATACTCCTACCAGCAAACTGAGAGTTCCCATTGCTCTGCAACTTCACTTCCACTTGGTACTGTCATTTAAACATTAAAAAAATTTTTTTAACCATTCTGTGGTTGTGTTGATTTCATTGTGGTTTAATTGGCATTTCCCTGATAACTAGTGACTTGAGCACCTTTTCATATGCTATTAGCCTTTTAGGTATCCTGTGTTGTAAAGTGCCTGTTCCAAGGCTTTTACCAATTTTTAACAAACTGGGTTGTCTTTTTTCTTATTGAAATGTTGGAGTTTTGTATATTCTGGATATGAATCCTTTGTTGAAAATATGAATTGTAAAAATCCCTTTCCATCTATGACTTGCCATTTCACTCTTGTGTCTTGTTGATGAACTGAAATTCTAAATTTTAATCAATTTCAGTTTACCCATCTTTTCCTTTATGGCTAGTGTTTTCTGTGTCTTGTTTAAAAAGTTTTTGCTACTCTGTGGTCATGAAGATATTTTCCTATGTTATCTTCAAGACGTTTTATCATCTTACCTTTCACATTTAGGTCTCAGTTTTCAGGAGTTGATTTTTGTGTGTTGTGAGGTAAGGGTCAAGGTTCTCTTTTTCCCTATATGCTAATCTATATGAGTAGTAGCAGGTAGCATTGGGTCAGGTGAACACCAGTCTGGGAGTTAGGGTTCCTGTATTCTCAGCCTTAATCTACCTTTAATGCACCTTCTGAATTTGGGCATGTTATTAAACCCTTGTGGCCTCAGCTTCACCTGCAAAATGAAGGATTTGAATGAAATGTTTTCTGATTTTCATCCTGGCTGTAGTTTGCTAGATTATTCTCCCTAGTTTACAGTTTTATTTAGGCCTATCAGAATATTCTTGGAACTCGTTTCTGTTATCTGATGTGTTCTTGATATCTCCCAGCTTTATGTTATCACCAGTTATGATGAGTATGCCATCTAGATTGTCATCTAAGCTACTGAGGAAAGAGCTTTCTTGATCACGGTGGTAAGTCCTCGCCCCCGCACCTGTTCTTCTGATCTTGTTGTTATTCTCTGTCCCTTGCCAGGAGCTCATCATTCTGTTTTAGTAAGCCATGGCTCAGGACGCCAATTCCATTTTTGAATGTCATATACATATACTATTCATTTCGCTTGTCCTTTCCTTCAGTTTCCTACTTGAACTTCTGAGAATCACAGATAACAATGCAGAGTTTCAGGAATCAGCAGAAGTCATTCATGATCAAATGAGTTCTGGTCTCAGTGAATTCTCTCTCTCATGTTGCATGTGTGCTCTGGAAGGTGGCATATCCTCCGAATAGCTGCATACTATACTTGTGCTCTTCAATGGAGTAGTCAGTGAACCACACTGGTGACATAACAAAGTGTACCCTTTGCTGGCTCCTCTGTGTTCTTAGTAGCCTGCGTTGGGGTGATATCTACCCCTCTTTCAGAAGGTATAGTTTCTTTACACAGAATGTCATAACTTCAGGATAGCTATTGTTCCTTCCTTTGTCATTGGTATCACATTTTCCCTCTCATTAATCTTTTTTTAAAAAGTAAGCTTCATTGAGATACAGTTCAGTTATCATACAATTCACTCATTTAAAAGGTATTGTTCAGTGTTTGTATTTTCACAGGACTGTAACCATAATCTAATTTTAGAATATTTTCATCAACCCTAAGAGAACTCCCCTACCAAGTAGCAGTCACTCTCCATTTTCTGCCATCACCCACTGCCGCCCGGCCCCCAGAGCCCTAAGAAACCACTTATCTGCTTTTGTCTCTATAAATTTACCTATTCTCGAAATTTTACATAATTGGAGTCATACAATATGTGGTCTTTTGTGACTAGCTTCTTTCACT
Source organism: Aethalodelphis obliquidens (assembly GCF_003676395.1). NCBI lineage: Eukaryota > Metazoa > Chordata > Mammalia > Artiodactyla > Delphinidae > Aethalodelphis > Aethalodelphis obliquidens. Next base: position 20,611,277 of record NW_020837965.1, read on the forward strand.
TAGTATGTTTTTAAGGTTCATCCATGTTGTAGCATGAATCAGTGCTTCATTTCTTTTTATTGCTGACTAAAATCCCAGTGTATGGGTATGTCACATTTTATTTATCCATTCATCCTTTGAAGGACATTTGAGTTGTTTCCACTTTTGGACTATTATGAGTAATGCTGCTATCTGTGAACATTTATGCACAAGTTTTTGTGTGGACATATGTTTTCATTTCTCTTGAGTATATACGTACCAGTGGAATTGCTGGGTCATGTGGTAACTCTGTGTTTAACTTTTCTTTAGGAACTGCCAAACTGTTTTCCAAAGTGGCTGCACCATTTTGCATTTTCAGTAGCAATGAAGATCTCTCCAAATCTTCACCAGTACTTGTGATTTTCTGTCTTTTTGTTTATACCCATGGTAGTGTGTGTGAAGTGGTATCTCTTTGCGGTTTTGATCTCTATTTCTCTTAATGACCAGTGAGGTCGAGCATATTTTTGTGTGCTTATCGGCCAGTTGTTTATCTGTTTTGAGAAGTGTCTGTTCAGATCCTTTGTCCGTTTTTAAATTGGGTTGCCTTTTTATTATTGAGTTCATTAACCTTTTAATGTTCACTTTGATTTATTTTCAACTAGAAACATGTTTTTCCTTGGTTTTCCTTCCTTTTTTTTTTTTTCCATTTTGTTCAGGGACCATTCATTCTTTCTATAATGAGCAGGAGGGTTGAGAGTGCTCTCAAGCCCTTTTGCATTCTCTTGGCAACAGCCTCCATTGGCAAAATATGTAACCGTGGAATACCTTAGACGGGAAAATGTACATCTGCTCGTTATTGGAATAGATCCTTTTGTAGTCTCATAATGGTACTATTTTTATACATTATTTTCTTAACTATTTTTTCATATATTCTGCAGTAGTTTATCACATCAAGGTTTTTCAACTGAATTTTTGTCAACGTTTTGTATTAGTAAAACAAGAACTAAAAACTTTTTTCTGAAGAGCTTTACATCAGTTATTTATTTCATTATTTTGTCCTGTTGATCACTGGAAGTCATCCTTCTTTTTATTTAATAGTTAGGCTGTGTATTTATAGTAACATTGAATATGTTTCTGTTTTGTCTTTTATACTCTTTTTATGACATTTACATTATTAGTCATTAAAGCAAATATTTTACCACTTTAAGACGTTTCATTTTGCAAATGATTCTGCAGTATGCACACTCTCAGTACTTCGAAGTTAATTAGCAAAAAAGGCATTTTTGCAAAAATTACACTTGCCATACATATTTTTTGAATCTTGGCCCTGTTAACTTACCTGTCAATGGTTGTGAGGCAAGGAAAATACCCAGCACTATTGGGGTCGAGTAAGAGGGACACGGTGGTCAGCTTGAAGGGCTTCATTGTCTAGTGCAAAAGAAAAAGGAGAAGAGCGGCCCTGGCACTCAGAAGCTGGCCTGGTGTCACCGCTAGACCATGCTGTTCTCCATTTAAACATAAACAATCTCACAGAATGCCTCAAAGTTTCTCTGAGAGCACGGAAAAATGAGACAGAGCACAAACAAGAGCAAGGTTGCTGCCACCCACAAAATACTTGGCCAGAATGAGTGACCGCAGCTTCTTTACCAATTACTGCTGTATCTTGGTTCTAGTCTCCCCTCAGATAAGATTTATTGAGATACCCAACATAGAATTACCCCATTTTCTAACCGCATCCAGAAGAAACTAGAGAAATTCCTGCTTCCCTAGCCCTCCCCCAAATTACCCAACCAAAGCCCAAATCCTATCATAGATTCTTTACAACATTCTTTTATGAGATGCCCCACTGTTCCTGTGGTGTGTGTTCTCCCAATTTATTTAACTACAGGTTTGTTCCTGGTGGTTTATTGCTGAAAGGCAGACACCACAGATAGGACACTTTGAGCAACTGCAATAACAAAAAATATAGGAGAAAAGGTTACGTGACAATTTTAAGATAATCAGCAAAATTCAAAGTGTGGGAAATTTTACAGGACAAATGACAAGGGGAAGGAAAAAAAATTAAAGAGAGAGGTGGCACTTGTCCCTTAAAGAGATTCAAAGACACATCAGCCAGTTACAGTGACTAAAAAATCAACTCTAAGACTTTTTAAAAAAAAAAAAGTTGGGGAGATTTGAACACTTATTAGGTGATATTAAGGAATTGTTAATTTTATTAGGTGTGACAATGATATATGGTGAGTGTATTTTTAAAAAGTCCCTGTTAGAAAAATTTACATATGAAATTATATGATGTTTGAAGTGAGCTTTAAACTAGTCTTGGGAGGGGCTAGTGGATTGTTTATACAGAGGAAACAAACTGGCGATGTGTGGATAATTGTTGAAACTGGGTGACGTGTACATGGGAGTTCATTATATCACATCTCTACTTTGTATGCATTTGAAAATTCCTCTAATAAGGTCTTTTTTTAGGTCATTTGTATTTCTTTTTCCATGAATTTGCCTCTCTATGTCACTTTCCCATTTTTCTGTTGTGCTTCTGTCTTTTGTTTCTTATAATTTAAAGGATTCTTGAATATGTACTGAGAAAATTAGCCTTTTGTCATAGGTCTTGTAGGTATTTTTTATTTGTCTTTTGAATTTGTTTATGGTATTTTTTAACCTGTGGAGAATTTTTGTCAAATTTATCAGTTTTCTTTAGGCCTTATGTGTTTTATTTCATGTGTTGCTTAGAAAACCCTTCTTGTTTCTGAGATTCTGCAAAGTTCTTTTGTTTTTATGCAGAATTTTTTATGTCTATAGTACTCTTCTGATTTGCTTCGATTATTTGGTCATCCTAATTTCCTTTAGAGTATTTAGAAATAGTCTTCCTTTGAGCCCTGCTGCAAGAATATATAAGGAAAGATGTTGTTCAGCAGCTATCTTGCAGAGATTTAATACTGAACACCCGGAGAATTAACCATGAGCAACGTTTGGTAGTTAATTTTGCAACCCCCCCCCGCCCCCAAAATAGGAGAACTAATGGGAAAGCTGTCATTTACAGGATTGGCAAAGTGTGCTAAATGTTATAAAAAATATTAGCAATATAGTTCAAAATTTCTAATTTTAGAAAAGTTCCTGTGATTGCTTTACATAAAGAAGTGTTCTGGGACTTCCCTGGTGGCGCAGTGGTTAAGAATCCGCCTGCCAGTGCAGGGGACACGGGTTTGAGCCCTGGTCCAGGAAGATCCCACATGCCGCGGAGCAACTAAGCCTGTGCGCCACAACTAGTGAGCCTGCGCTGTAGAGCCTGCAGGCCACAACTACTGAGGCTGCGTGCCTAGAGCCCGTGCTCCGCAACAAGAGAAGCCACTGCAATGAGAAGCCTGTGCACCGCAATGAAGAGTAGCCTCCGCTCATCGCAACTAGAGAAAGCCTGCATGGCAGCAACAAAGACCCAGCGCAGCCAAAAATAAATAAATTTAATTTAAAAAAAAAGCGTTCCTTTCAGCTCTTTTTGTAGGGCTTATGGGTCAAGGAGCTAGGCACCCACCTCCCTTTGAGGTTGGCATCTTCAAGCTTGTTCTTCTCTTAGATTTGTTGCCTTTGCCTGGGCAGAGCAGGAAGTTTTCTAAATATTACTGTAGTGTCTTCTTCATGGTTGGTTCGTGGAGACCTGTTAGGACTCCATGGATGGATCTTTTAATCACTGCATCAAAAGTCAGAAGAAGTGCACAGCAAAAACTTCATGACATCGTTCCTTTTTGGGGGCAAGTGGTGGCAGTGAGGTATCTCGGGATTGTGTTTGAAATTGTACCATACTACATGTTCTCAGTTAAAAAGTAATTCTGCAGTTAGTCTTCCTCTTTTAGAACTTTTGGAAATCATTTAAAGGAAATAAAAGTTGAAGAAGTACATTTGATACTGTATTTTAAACATTTTATTCACTATACCAAAACTTTTTATAATCTAATGTTAATCATTTTTTTATTACAAGTTTAAAAAATCTGACTAGGAAGAAATTTTTCTCCTGTGAAGATATCTACTTTATTTTTCCAAGTTAGAAGTTCGAGTCTTCACCTAGTTCTTTCCAGCTTAAGTGTGAAAACATGACTAGTGTGACAATTGCTTCTAAAGATTGTATCACAGTTTGAGTTTAGCTTAATGTTTTTCAGAAATAAATCTATGAATTGATGGGATCATTATCTCTGGAGGTTCACTTCTAAATTCTCATTGTGTTACATTTGACTCTTATTTTGTTAGTGTTACTAAGGGTACCATACAGCTGTGAATGTTTTTCATACTTTTATTGATATGCCTGGTTCTCTGAGTGAAACCAGGGGACTGATTGGGTGTCCCTAACAGAACTGAGTTAACCTTCCTGTGTCTCAGTTGTTTGTGTTAAATGGTATTGGTAGTAACTCTACTTTTATTCCTGTGGTCATCCTTATAGTTCTGTCTCAACTGTAGGATTTGTGGGGACAAAAGTAAATATATGAAGAAGACCCTGTGTATTGTTGTGAAGGGGCTATAAAAACTCAAGATTCTGTATTTTATTTTGCATATGATTTCTTAGCACTAAACCAATGCATTAATCCACTTCTGATTAACTGGCTCATTTGTAAGAGGACTGTCCTTAGATGTATTGCTTTCAAATTGGTCACAATGTAATTTAGCAAAAGAGGTGATGAAGTTCTTTATTGACTGATTATCTCCTATTTGATTTTATTCTTTGACTTACTGTAGATTGGCAGGAAGCCATTTACACCAAAATATGTAATTCTTTTTTTAAAATTTATTTAATTTATTTAATTTTGGCTGCGTTGGGTCTTCGTTGCTGCATGCAGGCTTTTCTCTAGTTGTGACGAGCGGGGGCTACTGTTCGTTGCGGTGTGTGGGCTTCTCATTGCAGTGGCTTCTCTTGTTGCAGAGCACGAGCTCTAGGCACGCGGGCTTCAGTAGTTGTGGCACGTGGGCTCAGTAGTTGTGGCTCGCGGGCTCTAGAGCACAGGCTCAGTGGTTGTGGCGCACGGACTTAGTTGCTCCGTGGCAAGTGGGATCTTCCCGGACCAGGGCTCGAACCCATGTCCCCTGCATTGGCAGGTGGATTCTTAACCACTCTGCCACCAGGGAAGCCCTGTAATTACTTCTTAATTTCAAATAAGTTTGAAATATGGATAAATGTTTTTGGCCTGGGATATGATGGGATGGGAAAAGGGTGTTTTTTGGGGAGGCTCCTTCTGAATCGTTCATTCACTATTTTATATTTTTTACCCAACTTCTAAAATCCTCTAATACAATAGAGTTGTATGTAATAGAGCCCTTACATTGAAAATGAATGACTTAATGAAGAAAGGAAGATGTACCAGAATACAGTTGGCCTCTATATCTGTGGGTTCTGCATCCACAGGTTCAATCAACTGTGAATTCAGCTGACTGCAGATCAGAAATACTTGAGGGCTTCCCTGGTGGCGCAGTGGTTGAGAGTCCGCCTGCCGATGCAGGGGACACGGGTTCGTGCCCCGGTCCGGGAAGATCCCACGTGCCGCGGAGCGACTGGGCCCGTGAGCCATGGCCACTGAGCCTGCGCGTCTGGAGCCTGTGCTCCGCAACGGGAGAGGCCACAACAGTGAGAGGCCCGCGTACGGCAAAAAAAAAAAAAAATACTTGAGAAAAAATTTCCAGAAAATTCCCCAAAGCAAAACTTGTATTTGCGACATGGACAATTATTTACATAGCATTTACATTGTGTTAGGTATTATAAGTAATCTAGGTAGTATTTAAAGTATATGGAAGGATGTGCGTAGAATATATGCAAATACTGTGCCATTTTATATAAGGGACTTGAGTGGATTTTGGTGTCCAAGGGGATCTAGGAACCAGTCCCCTGAGGATACTGAGGGGTGACTATATCTAGACCAGTGGTCCAGTCTGTGCATCACAACCGCCTGTGCAGGATTAAAACAGAAGATGCTGGGGCTCTTGTGGAGTAGGGCCTTTACTGTTTCAGAGTTCCACTGGTAACCAGGTTGTATAGCCAGGATTGAGAATTACTGCCTCAGACAATGGATAGTTATGTAATCGAGTTTATACTTTTGCTCTGAACTTCCAGGCACCCACTGAAAAAGGGGAAACAGGAGTTTCATAGCTCTTAATATCTTAAAAACTTGCATCACTGGAAGAGGCACTTTTTTCCCACCCTGAAACTAACAGAGTTGATGTGTACAACTGCTCACTGTCTTTAATAAATAGTTTTATCAAAGGATTCAGAAACATTCTTTACCTGGAGGGCTTTTTATTGATCCTTGTTTGAAGCTGATGGTGTAATATTAAATCATAACTGTGTGATGGTGTTTTTGCATGAAGCTAAGTGCAGCTTCTTGAAGCCAAAGGTTGCATTTTATTTGGTTTTATATTTCCAGTCCCTAGCACAGTTTCCAGCACATATTCTGGAGGTGTTTTATAAATGCCTTTGGAATAAATGAGTTCAAATGTTTAATTTCCTGGTGAACTAAATTGCCATAAAGGTAGAACTTAGAAAATCTAGAATATGAGATGATTAGCATGTTTCCTAGACCATCTGTCACTAATATTGATTGTTTCTACTTGGTACTGTAGACTTGTTTTTCTGGGGGTGGGTAGCTTGTGTAAAGTTAAAAAACGTTTAAAAAACCTCTTACGTTCTTCTGTACCCCTCTCTTTAGCGGCTTAAAATCAGGTCAGTTTGTAAAAAGTTGACATCCTTACTATTCAGTAAGGATGAATGCAGTCAGCGGTTATTCCAGTAGCAACGCCATTGTAATAACTGGTAGGTGTTCTGCCTTGCCCCCTTCCAGTCTGTTTGACGCATCAACCAGAGTGATCCTTTGAAAACCTAAGTCAGAGCATGCCACTTCTCTGCTCCAGACCTTCCCGTGATTTCCCATCTGGCTTAGATTCAAAGTCAGTGTCCTTACAGGGGCCTCCATGTTGGACGTGATGGCCACACCTTGCCCTTTTATGTCTCTGACACCAGCTAGTGTTCTCCCTGAGCTCATTCTCTGCCAGATGCACCAGCCACCTTGCTGCTGCTAGGACAGGCTGGGCATGTCCTGGCCTTAGGCCTTTGCACTTGCTGCTCCCTCAGTGTGGGGTGCTCTTCCTCTAGATCACTGCATGACTGACTTCACTCACTTTATTTACAGGTCTTTGCTTAAATGTCACTTTCTTGTGACGCTTTACCAGATCATCTTTTCGGTTTCATCTCTGCCCCCCCCGCCCCCGACCATGTCCCTGCTTTATTTTTTTCCTTTAGCACTTATTACCATTGGATGTAGCTCATGTTTTAATTTTGAAAAAAATTATCTGTCTCTCCTAAACAAAATATTAGCTCAACGAGGGCAGAGATTTTTGTCTGATTTGTTCACTGCTTTATTCCCATCTTCTAGACAGTTCCTGGCACAGAGTATGTGCTCAATAAATATTTGTTGAGTAAATGAGTTAATGAAGCAGACACTATGACTTGTAATAATATAGAATTCTGTGGGTTTGAGTATTACTACTATTTATTATTTTTTTTTGCGGTACATGGGCCTCTCAATGTTGTGGCCTCTCCCGTTGCGGAGCACAGGCTCCGGACGCGCAGGCCCAGCGTCCATGGCTCACGGGCCCAGCCGCTCCGCGGCATGTGGGATCTTCCCGGCCCAGGGCACGAACCCGTGTCCCCAGCATCAGCAGGCGGACTCTCAACCACTGCACCACCAGGGAAGCCCTTGAGTGTTATTTTTATTTTAAATTTTAAAGGAGGCATAGAATGGTAAAAGTTTTATATTTCTTGTCAAAAAGTTGCAACCATCTACTCAAGTAGCACTACCAAATAACTTAGTTTAAGTTAAAGGGAGAATAGGGCCTAGTCCTATCCCGTACTTTTGAGAAATGGAAGTTGATCCATTATAAAACCATTCCTACCTTGAGGTGACTTTAGTGACAATGGCACTTAAGATTTTGGTAGTCATGATATCAAGTTTAGCCTACAGATGAAATGGATTTTGAGGATGGAATAATACACGTTAGCCAGAAATATAAAAAAAAAGTAAAAATTTTGGTGAGAAATTGGTCAGTGGGAGAATTCTTCTTGAGTGTTCAGAGTATGATTTTCATTTTGATTCATTTTGACTTTATTTTGACTCATTTGAAGGACTGTGAATTAAAATGCAAGTATAAACCCGTTCCAAATATTATGTTTACCCTTTTGCTAAAGTCAGAGTCCTTACGGTGGCTCCCGGGGCTCCATTCGATCTGTTGCTCCCGTGTTCCCTCTCTGACTTCTCCTCCTTCTTTCCCCTTGCTCAGTCCACATCAGTCACACTGGCATCCTTACTCTTCTCTGGTTGCGGGACAGGCTCCTAACTTAGGGTCTTTGCACCACTCATCCCTCTGCCTAGGATATCTGCCCCAGATACTCACGTGGCCTCCTTCCCATCTTTGCTCGGATCTCACCTCCTCAGTGGGGCTGACCATGACCCCTCCGTTAATACTGCACGCTGCCCCCGGTCACCTTGCACTCCCCGTCCTCTATCCCCTCCCCCCAACCTGCTCTACTTTATTCTTTTTTGAAATATAGCATATGCATTCTCTAAAATATTACCCATTCTCTAAAACTTACCCGTTATGTTAGCTTTTATTATCTGTCTTTTCTAGAATATAAGTGTCAAATGGTAGGACCTTTGTTTTGTTCCTTGAAGTATAACAGGTGCCTAGAACAAGTGCTTGGCCTGTGGCAGATTATCAATAAATGTTTGTTGAGTGAATGTATGAACAAATCATTACTCTTCTTCATAAGTTCACATAATTCACAGTTAACCTTTATTTACTGCTGTGAAAACAAGTAGATTTATGTAATTAGCATGTATAAGAACAGTCTTTGAAATAATACCACTTATATTTGTACCTCCATGTTATGAGTCAGAATTTCCTTCCTTTTTAAAGGCTGCATAATACTGTGTTGTACATCTGTACCACATTTTGTTTATCCATTTGCCTGTGGGCGGACACCTAGGTTGCTTCCACATTTTGGTGGTTGTGAATAGTGCTGCTCTGAACATGGGTGTGCAGATATCTCTTCGACACTATCAACTCTTTTCAGATCTGTTAGCTTAAAGAATATTCATATCAATCAATTATATTTTTTGTATATGCCTCCATCTTAATTTTAAAGCTATTAATTGTATTTCCAGAGGTCTTAATTTTATTTAATGGCATGTTTTTATTTTATGTAATTTATTCTTATAGGATCTGTATTTTGATGTATTTGGTGTAAGACCATGTACAGTGGTCTGCTTTTTTAGCATGATACAATCCTGGAAAACTATACATCAAAAAGTGGAACAAAATCCTTGAAAGAATGAGGTGTTACTCACTGTTGTGTCTCCCAAAATACCTAGACTGTGAGTGGCCGGAAACAGTAGAGTGAAAACCAGTAGAGTGTTGTGTTGTGAAAGCAAAAGGAAAGAACGTTTCAAGAAAGAAAGAATTAACAACAGTGTTGAGCACTGCTGGGTAATGAGCGGAACAAATGAGATGATTCCTCAAGTCATCGGGTTCAGTGCCCTGAGCAAGAGTAGTTTGAGTGGGCTTGTGAAGGGAGAGTCCGGATGGAGTGAGTTGTGGGGAGGGTGAGGAGAAAGGACGTGTTCATAAGTACAGGTTTTGTGCTGAAAGGGAGGAGAGAGTTAGGATGATAGTGCAGGGGGGTTAAAAAACATTTTTTTCCCCCAATGGGCAAGCCATGAGCATATTTAAAAGCTGATGGGAAGGATCTAGTTGAGGGAGATGTTGAACATTTGACAGAGGTGTTAATTAATAGTTTATGTCAGGACGTCGGAGGGGATGGGATGCAGGTGAAGAAGGAGCTGATGTTTGATGGAGGAGGAGGGCTTCCATAAATTGTGATCACAGAAGGAGGATAGGATGGATGTAAAGTTAGGCCTGAAGTGGGTGCAGGTGGTTTGTAGGTTTGAGTCTTGGCAAGATAAAAGGAATTTCCACTTGAAGTTTGTGGCTTTTTTCTCTAAAGCAGCAGATGAGGTCATCTGTTGAGAGTTATGAGGGGGAATTACAGTTTTGAGGAGAATAAATAGGGTTCAACATGGATTTCAATTGCTGGGCTTTTAAAAGGAATGGCATTATATATTAAGGATAAAGTTAGATGTCAGGTACTTGAGGAAAAGAAACTTAACCTTTCTGCTGTATAATTTTACGCTTTTATTGAAATCCTACCAAGTGCAGTGTATTGTAAGACAGCTCTCTTACCTAGTGAGTTCATAAACTTAAGGGAACATTTATCAAATGCAATAAGAGGTAAGAACAGTGCTGAAGCTTCAGAGGTCATATCTGACTGCAGAAGAGCTGGATCTTACGTTTGGTAGTGTATATATGTCCGTGCCACTCTCTCACTTTGTCCCAGCTTACCCTTCCCTCTCCCCGTATCCTCAAGTCCATTCTCTAGTAGGTCTGCATCTTTATTCCCATCTTGCCCCTAGGTTCTTCATGACCATTTTTTGGGGGGAAGCAGCCACATAGCACAGGGAGATCAGCTCGGTGCTTTGTGACAACCTAGAGGGGTGGGATAGGGAGGGTGGGAGGGAGAGAGATGCAAGAGGGAAGAGATAGGAGGACATATGTATATGTATAACTGATTCACTTCATTATAAAGCAGAAACTAATACACCATTGTAAAGCAATTATACTCCAATAAAGATGTTAAAAAAAAAAAGAGCTAGATCTTTGCATATGGAAAAGATTTCACCAAGTGTAGATAGGGGAGGGTGAGAAAGTGCTTTCTACTACAAAGAGTGGAGCTGAGGATATGCTGGTACCATGTTAATGGCATGGTGAAAATTATCCTTGAATCACTGTGTCTCTGTACAGTTTTAAAACATCAGAGAAGCTTATGACTTTAAAGAAAATTTCATAAAAATATATGACCCCCTCAAAGGAACTTACGTTCATACCTGTTTTAGGGAAAATTTATGACGAGTCATCCAGTATGTGACAGGATTTATACAGCATTGTAATTTCCCAGGTTGGGTATGATGAATTCATAGAGCTCATTAAGTGTAAGTGGAATTATTTGATTCATTCAAGCTTTTTTCTCTCCTCAGCAGATTAAAAAAAATATTCCAAACTTGAATCCAGGACTTGGAAAATGCCAGTTGTCTAAATACAGTACCATATTGTGATAAATATAGCTATTGGAATTTTAAGACTCTTTTCACAAAACTTTTAATATTCACAGCAGAACTTTTTCTGGAATGTTATCTGAAAAACAGAGGACCATTTTATTACCAGAGCTGACTATTAATTAGGGTATTGTTTCAGATATAAAAGTTGATCTGCCACTGAAATTCTATTTGAATATGTATAGTTCCAAGCTTGCTTTGTGTATTTAATAACTTCAGTACCATAATTACTCTGTTTACAATTAAATTTTGGTGAATATGCTAATATGGGATATACCAGCAAGTGATTTCAGTAAAGGGCAGTGTTGATTTGCATTTTCATGTGCTTTTCACTTGCATCTGAATTTCATTTAATATCAGTGAGAAAAGAAGTGGTCAGTTTATGTAATGGTCAGTGACGGTAAACTTTCTTTTCTTTGAAATCTCTCTGTTGGATTGGCCGTCATAACCTGCTTTGCTCCAGGTGGGCAGAAATTATGCAGAAAGATGTAATTTGGTAGAGGTTTGTGCCCTCCGTTTTATTCTTTAATAGAAACCTTAATGTAGGTATTGGTTTCATTATTAGGAGAAACCTATAATGTACTAAAGCAATTGTTTAATTCCAATGAGTATTTTAAGTTCTTTACTGAGGTAAATGTTTATGGTCATGTTATTTATTACAGTTTTTGAGCAAGGACTTCTGGTTTTAAATAATTCTCCTTTCTTCTTTTCAGAAATCCTCTGAAAAGGAACAAGGAGATTTGAGACACATCGATTTCATATTCTCTGAAACTCGGAGACTTCTTTTACTCTGGACCAGAAAATAAGAGGGGCTGCCAAGTGCAGTGAAGGTCAGATGGGGTTGTGGGAGGATGTTGAAAGGTGGCCCTCTCAGGTCTGAGACCCATCTCAGACAAAACTGGCAGAGCAGGGTTCTCCAAAGGAAGTGGCCCACCCCGAGGGGCACAACCACTGGCCTTTGTTGGGAAGAACAGGAATGGGTGTTGGCAGAAAAGGGCCCTAGGACACTTGATGGCATGATGAAATGTTCTGTATCTTGATCAGGGTGGTTGGTTCTCAAGTGTGTATGCATGTGCAAACGTTTGTCAACCTGTGTATACATTTGTGCAGGTTATCAATTTATTGCTTCTCAACTCCAAATACACTTGTTTTTGCTCTGTTGGTGATACTTGAACTAGACCCTGTAAACATGTTTTCTTCTCCAGCACAAGGTTAGGTTAGTCAGTAGAGGGTGAGGGACAGACACTGCCAGGCAGAGTGGGGAAGGGGCTTCTCTTGCTGTTGTAGTGTGCTTTTTTTTTTTTTCCTCTCTTAAGGTATGGATGCCAGCATGCTTACTCTCTGTGACTTTTCTTTAGTACCCTGGTAGGCAGTATCTTGCTTCCACCAGGACCCCAGCGGGTGGATTCCTATGGACCAGCTGGCACCCCAGAGAACTCTGCCACCCGGTGGGCTGTATACAGCCTTTCCAGTGAAGAGTTCATTTCTGTGTTCTCTCCCTTAACCTTGTAGATAGTATCTGCTCCCTCCCTTTTCTATTCCTTAGAGTTCTCCTTTTAGTAGTCAACCACCTTTTAGAAATTAATAGTTTTTTATATTAAGCGTTCTTGTTTAAGTTACTTGTGCATTTTCTTTTTCTCCTGATTGGACCCTGTTACAACACTTAATGTTTGTGTAATTTACCATGTTAATTTTACATAACTGAAAAAATAGAATGAAATAAATCATAAGTGTATAACTTGATTAATTTTAATGACGTGAACATACAGTTCAGATATCACCCAGACTGGGGTATGGAACATGACCAGATCCCCAGAAACCTTCTTCTTCCAACTCATAGTCATTTCCTCCTCCCAGTGGTTTCTGCTGTTTGACTTCTTTCGTCACAGATTAGTGCAATGGAATCATGAGTGTCTCGTCTTGTGTCTGGCTTCTTTTTTTGAACTTAGCATTGGGAGGTTCATCTATTTTATTATATCCATTTTCCTGTTGATGGACATGTGGGTTTCCAGTGTTTCGCTATTTTGAGTAAAGGTGCTGTTATCCTTTTGGTGGACATGTTTTCATTTCTCTCAGGTATATATATAGAAGAGGAATTGTTGGGTCAGGTAGCAGCTGCTGCAGAACAGATTTCAGAATGGCTGAAGCACTGGCCCATGTGTGAGAACTCCACTTGCTCCACCCCCTTACCAGCGCTCAGTGCGTCAGCCTCTCGGGCTTGAGATCTTCACAACTTCTAGGGGATGGGTAATTCCAATGCTGTGTAAACTCTTTATATTTTGGTAAGAGAAGAAAAACTTCAAAAGTGTTTTTATGAAGTGAGCATAATATTGATATCAAAACAAATAAATATGTTAGAAAAAAGAAAACTACAGACCAGTCTTACTTATGAATATCAATTTTGTTCCTAAATAAAATATTAGTAAATAGAATCCAGCAGCACACTCTAAGAATCATAACCTTAATTAGGTAGTATGTTTTTTTAAAGGGTGGTTATCATGGTAAATTGCCCTGCATAACTATGTGGTGTTCCAGCTGCATTTGTTTAAGTCTTTTGTGTCTCTCTACATTTTAAAAGATGAGTTATTGACCAAATGCTTATTTATTAATCCACTGCCATTGCCACCCCCTTGCATCCAGCAGAAGCCAGCCTCTGAGCTGTCGGTTGTCTGTGGCCAGCCTAAGATTGTAGGGCTGGCAGAAGGGAGGCCTCCGCATCTTTTTTCCACAAGAAGCCACTTGTGCAAAGGGAGGAAGGGAGTTTCATTTAGGGGCATTTTAAAGAAAATTTTGTGTTGTAGCGGCCCCTTTCTACCAGAGCAGCAGAGTATATTTCAATGACTTCTTCGCGTTCATGTGGAGTAGATAGAAGTGTGAGGGAAGTTTTAACCCAAGCATAAAGTTAGTTTCAAGTAGTAATTAGTAAACCAACAGTCCATTTCATTCCATTCCATTCCAAAGAAACGTAATCTAGGACCTACATTGTACAAGTTTATATGAACTTTTTCTGTACTTAGTTTACTTGGGTTGGTTTGATATATTTAAGTTCCTCAAACACTTGTGGATCTCCCTAATGTGTATGGAAGGCTGACTAAAAGGAAAAAAAGCTGGATTCCGACCTCATGTCTTATACCAGTATAAGTGTAGACGGATAAAAAATTTACTGAGAAATTTTATGAAACCGTAAAATAACTAAAGGAAAACATGGAGATGTTTGAAAAAAGAAATTTGACTGGGAGAGGTCTTTTAAGGATGACATAAAACCCAAAAGCTAAAAATAAACAGTATTAAAAGATAAATAAATTGGAAGAAGTATTTGCAATGTAAAGAGCTAATTTCTTTAATATATATAGAATATATAAGAAGTGCCTATAAATAAAAAAGCAAAAGGCTATTAATAGTTCACAGGAAATGAAGTACAGATTTTACATTGGAGACTTTTCTTTCTTTCTTTTTTTTTGGATGTGTGTGATTGGACAAGCTCATGGAGTATGAAAAGATTTCCAGTTTTGATCCTTTGGGGATTGTTAATTATAGGAGCAGTAATTTTTTAATGTTTAAAAACCATAAAATATTTCACAATACAGAAAACCTTATTAAACAAATATAGACCGAATGAATTAGAAGGTACTTTTATAACCACCACCTATGTCAAGGGATATTACTGAGCCCACCATGTGCCCCATCCTAATCACAACTTTCTTATGCTCCCCCAAAGTAAGTTCTAGCTTTTATGGTAATCGTTTTCTTTATAGTTTTAGCACTCAGATATGCATCCCTAAACGCTGTGGTTTAGATTTGCCAGATTTTGTTAGATATGTTGTTTTTAAGTCTTTTTTTTTTTGCGGTACGCGGGCCTCTCACTGTCGTGGCCTCTCCCGTTGCGGAGCACAGGCTCCGGACGTGCAGGCTCAGCAGCCATGGCTCACGGGCCCAGCCGCTCCGCGGCATGTGGGATCCTCCCGGACCGGGGCATGAACCCGTGTCCCCTGCATCGGCAGGCGGACTCTCAACCACTGCGCCACCAGGGAAGCCCTGTTTGAAGTCTTTTTAAATCTAGTTTTCTTCTCCCTCATCTCTTCTTTTCCCCCCTTTATTTGTTGAAGAAATGGTGTTATATGCACTGTAGGGCTTCCCGCAGTTAGGATTTTGCTGATTGCATTCCTGTGTTTATCATATTCTTCTGTTCCCTTCATATCCAGTGACTTGATAGGCTAAATCATATTCAGGGTCCGTTTATTTTTTATTTCTTATTTCGCAAGATTACTTTATGGGTAGTGGCGTGTTTTTTTATCAGGAGGCATATAATGTCTGGATAGCTCATATTTTGATGTTAGTAGCTATCATTGCTCAATGTCTGGATCCATTAATGTATTAGGAGGTGGAATTGGTGTTAAGCTAAAACCATTCTTATTCACTTATTAGCTGAAATTTTTCTGTAAGGAGAAATTTCTCTTCATCTTCTATTTGGTTACCCAGTGGTACAATTCATGTAAGAAAGAAAGGATAGATGCTGGATTCTTTCCCTTTATTTACTGGTTTTCAAAATTGAGTGGTTTCCTGTTATCCTCTAGAGATGACCACTTAAGTTTTCTTACTATTATGAACTCTTGGTTTTACCCATTTTGTGTGTTTCAGTCCATTATGGTTATATTTATTGACTCAAATTGGCTCATCTTTGGTAGTGGGAACATCTTTCAAGTTGACTCCTTAGACATATTTGACATAACTCTAGTAGTTTTTGATAGCTTCCTTGACATCTAGAAATGATGAGGTGTTCCAGGTTTATCTTGTACATTTCCAGCTCCAGACCTGGAATCAGTCATTTCTTCAAGGAACCTGGTTTCTTTTAACAGGAAATGGTATTTCAGGAATACCGTTTGTGTACTAGGGATGCTCATTGCTATTGGGTTGCTTATTGTTTCTAAGCTTTTTTTTGTGAATGGGGCTAGGAAATACAAAGGTGTGTGTGTATATACTTTCTGTAAAAGATAAAGTACCTTCTGAATTAAAAAAATACTTCCAAATATAATCCTACCTCTTCTTTCAGCTGCATCCTTTTTCTTCCATATTTGAATCCTGATTTTTAAGGACACAGTGATGATAGAATTAAAACATCACATAATTATTCATTTGCGTTATTCCACATCTGTGACCACAATAGCTGTAGTTAACAAAACTAAGTATCACCACAATATGATTACTGGAAAGTTGATTTTTTTTGCATGTTTTCCCATTTTTTTGCGATTGTACTATGTCCACATTGTCAGAACATATACCCATTATCTATTCTAGCCTCTCCTTTATAACTCTTGTTGAAACTCAGTTCTACAAATAAGTATTTACTGCTCACTGTCAGCTCTTATAGTGGCTTTTCTTTAGTGATTTTAGATATCTGAGGCTTGTTCTCTAGTAGATTCTTATTCCCTTTTCCCATTTCTGTGTTGATAACACTCTGAAGTCTTTAGATTTGAAATTTAACTGAGTATAGACTCTTTGGTTCAGGTTTTCTTTCCTTGAGTCTTAAGTATGTTATTCCTTTTTTTTTTCTGGCATAAAATGTCGCTGTCAAAGTGATGACAATATGATTTTACTTTCCTTATAAACTATCGTTTTTTGGCCTGCATGCACAAAGAATATTTTCTTTTACTATTAAGTTCAGTAATTTTACTAGACTAGGCTGCGTCTTAGTGTTGGTCATTCTGGGTTGATTAGTATGTGGTGTGATCTTTCACTTTGGGGTTTCACTTTTTTTTTTTGTAAGTTCAGGAAAGTCTTTTTGAATTAAAGCATTTAAACTGTCTTAATAAGGAAGACAGTTCCTTCTTACAATAAGGAACTCATCAAATAGGACATTACTCTGATGATTTGATAAAGCTGGATAAAATTTAGAAGGCATTCATTTTAGTATTTGGAAGTACTGTGTGGCTTAGTTATTTCTTTTACTCAATCTACTGTAGCTCTAAAAGTCACCTTTTTTGGTGTTTTGAGTCTGGGCTGTCATGGTTACAGCTGAAATTCCATTCAGGAAAGTTTTATAATGATTACAAACATATTAAGAGAATTAGTTGATATGAAGAAATAATGGACACACTCATTTTGAAGATTCTCTTGTTAACTTAGAGAAGATTTAGACAATGAAGATGCATCAGTATTCTGTAGGAAAAAGTTAAATTTAAAAATCCCCAATAAATTAATAAAGAGCATTTGCATAAACGGAGTTTGTGTATGTGGAGTGATATGGGTGGATATTTGCTAAAACAATTTCCAATCTAATGTAGTACGTATGTATTTAGAATATCTAGGCTCAAAACCAAACTACTTATGTAAATTGTCGGATCTTAACAGACATCTTTCAGCTGAATAGCCATTTCAAATGTTGCAGACTACCTTACAGCTCTTATCACCCTCTTTACTGTATCTCTAATACAGTTTTAGGGAACTATAGGATCCTAAAAACTATTTGTTTTAAATCTTTTTCAATTAATAGATTAAAATAGATTAATCTGAGAGTTTGAAATCACACACACCACACATACACACAGTCTGGTCCATGCTTTCTTTTCTTCAGTCTTAAGTGTGTTACTTCCTTTTTTTCTGGGCCACTGAGTTCATACCCTTGCCCAGGAACTTGGCCCTTACTCTACAGCTTGCTAGCCTTGCTGGTCACCATTCCTGACCCACCCTTCCTTCACTCAGTGAAGTAAGTTATGTCTAAGGGCACTTAAAGCCCAGAGAGAAGTGACTTGATCAAGATCACCCAAAACTGGCCTCATACCTACACTCGAATCTGGGTCTTTTCGTTATAGACCTGTGCTCTTTTCGCGGTAAAACACTGCTCTCCATGAATGCTATGCTAAGCTTGTCTGTTAGTAAGTAAAGTAAATAGGAATTCATCTCCAAAAGGATAGTTGGTGAGAAGGGAAACATACAAATGCTGGATATCACCAGCTTTGCCTTTTCTGTGAACCCAAATGACTAAACAGCCGTAATTTCTCCTGGTCACTCCTTCATTATGGTGACTTTTGTAATTGTGGGTCATGTTGGTGAGGCTTTGGAGCCAGGGAATCCTCAGTGCAGATTTCTGTTGTTCAGCCACTTAGTAGGTATATGACCTTGGACAGGTTGCTTAACTTGGCTGAGCCTTAATTTTGTCATCTGTAAAATGGGGATGATAATGTAATCTTCATGGAGTCGTGAGGATGGATGGAAGCCTATGTGTAAAGCATCTACTATCTTGCCATAAATACTCTTTCCCTTCCCTCTCATGTTAACTGTCTTGTGTTTTCAGTGTCTGTTGTGTTCTTATCCCATCAACATTGACCTTTGTAAACTCCTCATTGCATTTGTATAGAGTGTGCATTCTACTTGGATGTACCTTTCCCCCTCAGCTTCATAGAGCAATTCTTTTGTTGTTGCTAAATAGCATTTTTAGTCATAGATGATATTATACCACTGGAACTTTAAATATTTTCTTGAAAGTAATTGCATGGATCATTTTATTTATTGCTTCCTCTCCTAAGTTAAGAGATAATCAAAAGGATTGAGCACGTATAAATTGTAATTAACAGATGTCCTTTATTTAAGTTTTGGAGTAAGTAGGAATTTGAATAGCATCTTTGTTGCACAGAAGCTTTCCTTAGTGAAAAGGTTTTTCGCACTTCTAGGATTATAATATTGAATGTTGCTTTGTTTTGTATTATAGTGAAAATGCCTCGTGTAAAAGCAGCTCAAGCTGGAAGACAGGGCCCTGCAAAGAGGCGTCTTGCAGAACATTTTGCAGCCGGGGAGATAATCACTGACATGAACAAAAAGGAATGGAAACTAGGATCATCCATTGGCCAAGGTGGCTTTGGTTGTATATATCTTGGTAAGTGTATGACTACTTCTAATTGTCAGTCCGAAGATGTATATGCTTTGTTATCAAAATATTGATAGTTTCTTAGTTGCAGACTTTTACAGGATGTTTCTAATAATCTACAGTCAACAAAATATTGTATAATTAGGCAAAAATGCATCTGTGACCTGGGAGTGGAGAAGACAGTTGATTTAATCACAGTAGAAACAGGATAAAATATCTGTAATATTGTCATTAGTGAGCATATGGCTTTAGATTTTTAAGATATTCTATATAATATTAATCTCCTTTGAGACCCAAAGAAAGCCATACCTTTCTTTCCCCACCTCCACCCAATTAGGATGTATTCCCTTTGTTTTGGTTTAATTTGGAGATTTTCAGATCTTTAATAGGTGTGGATTTACCTTCTCTTTTGATGCAACCCTAATAGTCATCATAGTGGAATTTAGGAGAATGACCTAGAAGTTGCATATTAGGCCTGAAATGTGCTATTTAATTAGCATACTTACCCTGAAATCTGGGGGGACCCATTGTGGAACCCTGGGATTCTGTAAGTTAACTAATTGGTTGATTTAAAAAATATTTTACATGATGACTTCTAAAGCTGTCTGCTTCACCAGGAATGTTAGTAGTGATACAGTGCATTTCATGATTGCTTTTGATATTTCTTTCTAACTTTTCCGTTATATATTCTTACTCCACCTCTAATCTTGATTTAATTGTTTGATTTCTGCCATGCGGTTTATAAAATTTTATTTTAGCAGTGAACGCTTTTTTATTTTCAAGCAACATCTTAACTCAGAATACTAATATTAATACTAGATTAGCGTCATGTGAAAACTTAGTAGAGCTGTACATTTTCGGGTCCCACCCCAGACCTACAAATCCCCACCTGTAGGAAATGTGATTGAACAAGCCCTCCAGGGGATTCAAATGCCTGGGAAAGTTTGAGAACCACTGACATAGATGAAAGAGCAGCAGCTCTTACTCAAGAGGTGTCTGACTCAACCGGGACCAATGGGCTGTAGTTGGTTAGCTGCAGTCTCTAGAGGTATGTTCATGAAACATAGTTTAAAAACCAGCACTTTACTGTATTTTATAATCTCTCTAGGTTAGTGGCACCTGTCTTTGGGGAAATAGTTGCTGATTCTTTAGTTTTGTTTGGAACCAAACCCATTCCAGTGAACAAGGCTATCTGACTTAAGCCGAAAGCCCTCATAAATCATGAAAGGTTAGGGCTATATTAGCCAGGTATATATTTTTGACCTTGTGATTTAGAGATGGCAGATAATATAAGCTCTCCCTACCACAGAATGTGTGGACTTAGGACATCCTGTATTAGGGATGGGAACTTGTCTTAAAGCAAGCAAATTCTTCATTTTGTATTATTAGTTAGTTTGCTTTTGTAACCTTTGGCAGATTTGCAGCTTGCTTTGCATGTGTGCTAGCTGTTGTATTTGTGTTTGTATTTATCATCAGAAAGTGCCACCTAATAATATTTTTTAAATCTAATGGTTTGACAAATTTCTGTGGCAAAACTTTGCTTTTTAAAACCTGGATCGATCAACCTGGAGAAGGGATTTGCTTTAATACTGCTGCCTCCACTTTATCTCTCTGCCCACTGACACCAAAACAGCCATATTCAAGATCATCAGCAATTTCTAATGATAATTTTCTGCTAAAAGGTTGCTTCTGAATTTTGTTTAGATACTTTCTGCAGCATTTGATACTGTTCATCTTTCTTTCACATAAAAGTTGCTTCCATTGCCTTTCATGATAACAATACTTTCACCTCTGTTTTTCTCCTACCTCTCTGGCTATGCTAAGTCATCTTGATAAGTACTTCTGTGTTCTCCAGCTTTCCTTCCTTGGCTCACTTTTCCTTCTGTCTAGTCTCTCCGAGTGATCTCATCGAGTCTCTTGGCTTATGTTACTGTCTCTTTACTGCTGATTTCCAGATCTTTTATCTGTGGCTAAGGACGTGATCCCCTGAGTCCAAGCCCATAGCCAGTGAGTGGCCTATAAGGAATCTCTATTTGGATGACCCACAGGCATGTCTAAAATTTATATCATCCTCTTTCATCTCGTGATTCTCTTATGATCAGGAGAGGAGTATCTGAATGAATGACACCCCTCAAGCCAGACTGGGAAGGCATTCTCAAGTATTGCTTCACTCGTGTTCCCAGTACTTCATCTGGTCCTGTTGCTTTAACTGTCTGACTTCTCAGATCCATTGATTTCTCTCTAGCTCTGCTGATACTGCCTTAGTGCAGGTCATTTTCATGTCTTGTCTGGATTCTCACTATGGCTGTGAATTTTCTCTGCTCAGCCTTGCCCCCTTGCATCCTATTATTCACGCTGTGGCTTGAGTGATCTAGTCTATTTTAAACTTCTTTAATGGCTCCCCAATGCCCTTAGGATAAAGTATCAAACTTTGAGAATGGCATACCAGACCCTTCACGTAGTTTGGTCCCTATGTAACTTTTCTCTTCATTCCTTTTATTTCCTCAAAAATCTGTTCTTTGACTATCATGCTGCCCTTTGCCTCTTGATCTTTGTGTGTGATTCTTCTTTTGCTTCATTTTTCCAAAGCTGAGCTTAGGGCAGGTGCTATCTGTGTATAATACCCCTCTGTTAACCCTTTCATAGTACTTTCCATGCTGCCCTGAAATTACTTTTCTTTCTTCCAGGATAAACATGTCCTCCTTGGCAGTGAGACAGTTCTTCTTTTTATTGTTTTCCTAGTGCCTGGCATATTTTGCAGTATGTGTTGTTTGAATGAACTATTGAACTTCCCTTTTCCCCCTTTTCTCATTCGAATTGTGCAGTATTATTGGGATGCTATACTTATTTTAATACTTTGTGCACTAAATGCTGATTTTAAAAAATTTAACCTTGCTTTATTATTAATTCAGTATCTAAGTGATGTGTTCCTTGGGGCTGTTCCTTAAGGAGCTCAGACTTACTCATTTGCCCATTTAGCCATTTTTATGACTTGGTGTTCCCTCTGTAGTCTGAAGTATTTTAGCTTCAGCCTTTTCACAATACTGCTGCTTCCCAGCTGATTGGTGGTTTCTTGGTTTCCTTTGCCTGTCCCTCTTCATCTCTTCAGCTTCTAATGTGAGAATGCCTTAGGGCTCAGTCCTAGGATTTCTTCTTTTCTCTGTCTGCACTCATTCCCTAGGGGTTCTTCCATTTTCATGGCTTTAAATGAATAGCATTTCTATCTTGATGACTCTCAAATTTCTTTCTCCAACTTGGACCACTTTTCTGAACTCAAGACTTGTATGTCAGCTGCCTATTTAACACCTGAACTTGGATGTTTAATAAGCATCTCAAACTTAAGGCACCCCAAAGCACCAGCTCCTCCTGCAATTTTCTCTGTCTTAGTAAGTAGCAACTTTTTCTTTCCAGTTGCTCAGGCCAAAAACTTGGAGTCATCCTTATCTCTTTTTTCCCCTCTTATCCTCTATAACTAATTCATGAGCAATTCTTGTTGGCTCTCCTTTAAAAATACATCCACAATCTGACCACTTATCACCGCCTTGTCTGCTATCACTCTGGTTCAAGCCACCACCATTTCTCACCCAGAGTGTTGTAGTAGCCTAACTGATCTCCCTGCTTCTGCCCTTGCCCTCCACCCTCCATTCTCCACAAAGCCGCCTGGAGAATTCTTTAGAAAATCAAAGTCTGAGCTTACCATTCCTCTCTTAAAACCTTCCAGAGACTCGCCATCTCATTCATAGCAGCAGCTTTAGGTCACCTATCCATTTCATTGTATTTGTTCTCTGCTGCTTTTCTGATCTCTGACCCCTGTTACTTTCCACCTCACTTACTCTTCTCCAGCTACATCAGGGCCTTTGTGCTGGTCGGCCTGGAATGTTCTCGCAGATATTTACGTGGCTTATTCCCTCACAGTCTTCAGACCAGTGCTTCAATGACACCCTGTCAGTGAGGTTTCTCTTACTAACTTGCAACACTCTCTACCTTCCCTTCCTGCTTAATTTTTCCTCTCTAGCACTTACTCCCATCAAACATACTTTATATTTTAATTGTTGTCTGTATCCTACCACTGAAATGTTAGTTTCATAAGGGTAGAGATTGTTTTTTCCTGTTTACTGCTAAATCCATTTCCTGGAAACGGGCATGTAGTAGGTATCTGGTAAAAAATATGTGTTTAATGAATATGGGCAACCTTATATTCCTAACTCAGCATTTCAGGGCAACTGTGCTCCTTTATTTGCATGAAGTAAAATGATACCACATTAAAATTATTCTGGATGGCAGTTCAAAGTTCTCGTGCCAGTATCCTGAACTGTTGATCTTGATGAATTTTTTTCTCCCAAACGAATGTTTTTTAGAGCTTTAGCTCCCTCTTTTCTTACCTTCCTAATGCTCCTTAAAAGGATTCCCTAGTTTGTTAAATTTAAGAAATTGTATCAGTCATCACCCTTTTGGGAATTCACAGCATACATTAGCATATCAAAGGCCATGAGTACTTTTGAATTAAAGAAGTCTTTAACTCAGTTTTTCATACTTAATTGATCATGTTGAAGATAGCAATTGTAAGGTGCCTTCCAATTTCAGACATATTAAATCGTGAAAAATTTTAAAATTGATGAAATATACAGTAATGATATCCTGAGACACACATTTGGGAACTGAAATTTATTCTATTAAGAGGTTATAGATACACAGATCTAAATACTAATAAAGGGTTAGTAACAGGCTATTTATAATAATGCGACTTCTTGTTCTGATATTACATATGTCACTTTTTCAAACAGCTGATGTGAATTCTTCAAAATCGGTGGGCAGCGATGCACCCTGTGTTGTAAAAGTGGTAAGGAAATATTTCAGCTGATTGTTTTCTTTGCTGTTGATTTAGTTGTAGTATTTATTTTGTAAAACATTCTTTTTGATAACTAGAATTAATTAAACCATAAGTTACTACATTTTTAGTAATGTTTCATAAATACTAAATGAGACACAAAAGTAGCTTTATAGTTTTAAATAATTTGAGTTCAAAAATTCTCTCCCCTCTCTTTTGAGTTAGAGTGGCACTAGTATCTGTGGAAAAAAATGAATGAAAGCCTGGAGTTTTGCAGATGTGGAATAAAAATATTCAGCTCATTCTTTTTATTTCAGCTATATTTACAACAGATGAGATGCTTTTTATATTTATATCCTGCAAGACTGTACTACTTTAATGAAATTTTATTGTATTTTATCTTGCATTTGCTTCTGAACTTACATTTGGTCAATTTTTTCTTTTTATTTCCAATTATCTTTCCTCTCCTTTCATTTTAGTAAATGAAATTATTTATTTGTGGCCACTTTGAAACTTCTTTTTGCTATACTGACGTTGAAATTAGTTTGTAATGAGTGAAGGTAGACAGTATCCTGTCTAACGTAGGCATACTCTGAATAGCCAGGTCAATTTATATATTGGTGCACTAAATATTTTAACTACTATTTAAACATTTTAATGTTTTTTAACTACTATTTTTAGTAGTTAATTTAACTACTATTTTTTTGTTAGGATGCAAGGTAGTATGCATCTTCTTGCTTGCCAACATTTGTAAGTCCCCTCTTTCAAAGTTCTTTAATACATGTGAAGAACATGTTTTTGTTAAATAGAAGAGGTAACAGGGTCTGTTATTTGGGCAAATTACCACATAAGTCCCCTCACCCTGCTTTATTTTCCTAAAGGCTACAGATTTTCGAATTAGAATCACCCCAAGGTCTTTTGGTTTGATTTGTTTTATTTTACTCTCTTTTTAAAAAAGAATATATTTGATCTCTTATGAGTTAATAACTCTTTTGGGCCTGAATTGTTTTAGTGATTGTTTTCACCAACTTTTTATTCAGGCATAGTTTTTCCAAGGAAATAAATAAACACAATTTGAATACTTTTGACAAATGCATATACCTGTATACCCCAACCCCTATTAAAATATAGAGCATTTCCATCATCCCCAAAATACTACTTTTGTCTTTTTCTGGTCAAACCCCTAATTTCCCACACCCTTGGAGGAAACGGTTTGTCTGAGGTTTTTTATGTTTTTTTTTGTTTTTGTTTTGCTGTGGATTAGTTACTCCTGTTCTAGAATGTCATATAAATGGTATTTATACAGTACATTACTGTTTTGTCTCTGATTACTTACATTCAACATAGTGTTTTGAAGGCTCATTTATATTGTTGGCATTTCAATTGCTTGGTCAGTTCTACTGCTCAGTAATATTATATCATAGCCATACTAGAGTTTGTTTTCCATCTCCTGTTGATAGACATATGGATTGTTTCCAGTTTTTGGCTGTTATGAATAGAGCTTCTATAAACATTCTTGTACAAGTATTTTTGTTTTTCTTGGATCAATACCTTATAAATTTATAAGAAGTACCAGACAGATTTCCAAAGTGGTTTTTACCATTTTACATAACGTATGAGAGTTCTGGGTGCTCCGTGTTCCCCTCAACACTTGGAGCTGTCGGGTGTGTTTGTTTTAGCCATGATATCAGAAGTACAGTAGTGTCTCATAGTTTTAGTTTATATTTACTTAATGACTGATTTTGAGCACTTTTTCATCATGCTTATTGGCCATTCATATATTTTCCTTTGTGGAGTGCCTCTTCAGTCTTTTGTGGCCAACCCCCCCCCTTTTTTTTTTTAATAACTAGGTTGTTTTGCTTTTTATAATTTGGTAGTAAGAGAGTTGTTCTGGATACAAGTTCTTTCTTAGATATATATGTTGTAAATCGTTTCTCCCAGTTTGTAGTTTGCCTGTTTACTTTCTGAATACTTTTTCTGCATCTACTGAGGTGGATCATAGGATGTTCTTCCTTTATTCTGTTAATGTGGCAGTTATATTGATTGATATCTGAGCGGTGAACTAACTTTGTATTCTTAACATACACTCCACTTAGTTATGATGTACTATGCTTTTTACATAATGCTGGAATTGATTTGCTAATATTTTGTTAAGGATTGTTATTTTTTGTTCATGAGGGATATTGGTCTTTAGTTTTTTTCTAATATTCTGAAGATTAAAGCATTTCCCATCTCATTGTTTGGTGTTGGTGTCAGGGTTTTTGGTGCACTGGGTTTGGTCTCCCCTCTGGCCACACAGCATCATAAGTGTCCTGTCACGGGGCTCACTTGTTGCCTGTCTTTAGAAGTCGCAGTCCTATACTGCCTATTTTGTCTAATGTATGAGAATAGTGATTTCCTATATTTTGTCCAATTTTTGTATTTGTTTACAGTAGGAGGGCTAATTGGATGCCGGCTATTCCACATGGCTGTAGGTAGAAGTAACGCTGGTAACTTTAGGGGGGCGGGTTATTGGTTTGTTTCTCCTGCTATTTCACTTTTCTTCATGCCTTTTCATGAAGTAGTGAATAACATTCCTTTTGAAATATTTAGTTTGCTGCTATATCAGAGGAACAAAAGTTCTTACTATTAAATTGGGTCATTTGCATGGAATTTGCATGGAATATTATCTGCATTTGTCTTTGATATGACAATATTAAAATATTAAAATCTATGGGTAAGATTAGTTTCTTTTTAGGATCTTTAAATAGTGTCCATTGTGAGGAGAAAGCAAGTCCCCTTATGACTTCTCACCTTCATGAGGTTCAGAAAACACAGCTCCCTCTGACCACACGGCAGCTTCTTCCCCTGCACTGGTCATTTCTGTGTCGTGGAAGGAAAGTGTGCCTGAGCCGTGCCTCATAGGTGGGGCTGCTGTGTCACCATGTCTTTTTTCTTCTGTATAACCTGAGCTTCTTTAAATTGTGTTCTATTTAGAATGACAATATTCTTCTTCATTATGAGTAATCCTAAGTGTTTTATTTGTTATTCAATGTATGTAGCTTTACTTCTACGATCTTTTTCACTTACAGAGTTATGAAAGAGAATGGGTAGAAACAAGTATTTCCTAACTGCTTAAGGTAGCAAATTACTTTACATTTCTAAGTTTAAAACCAGTTGTTACCAACCCTAGTTCAGTACTCTGTGTCTCCCATCTCCTAATTTAGTTCTGTTTCCATTAGCCTATATTACTCCTTCTCTTTGTAATTAGGACAATGATAAATATTCAGTTGATTTCTCTTTTGCATTTAGTATTTCAGTAACATTTTCAAGGTTGTGGTTTGTCTGTGATCCTGGAAGAATGCCATAAACAAAACAATGTTGACTTTTTCTTTCCTCTCTAAGGGACCGTTTAGTGACTGCTGTTTGCTTGTTTCTTCCCTAATACCTGTCTTTTCTGAATTCCTTTAAACCTCTGTAGCACTCATTCTATTTCCATTTATTTTACAATTTCACTTGCTAATATTCTTTCAGGCCACTACTTGTTTCAGTTTATGTGTTTATTTTATCTCCCTAACTGGATTTTAAGGTTTTTGTTTTGTTTTGTTTTGTTTTGTTTTTTTGCAGTATGCGGGCCTCTCACTGTTGTGGCCTCTCCCGTTGCGGAGCACAGGCCCCGGACGCGCAGGCTTAGCGGCCATGGCTCACAGGCCCAGCCGCTCCGCGGCATGTGGGGTCGTCCCGGACCGGGGCATGAACCCGTGTCCCCTGCATCGGCAGGCGGACTCTCAACCACTGCGCCACCAGGGAAGCCCTGGATTTTAAGTTTTTGATGATAAGGACCTTGTTTTAAATTTTGTTTTCTTTATGCCACCCTTAATGCCTATGTTATCCTTTTGAAAACTTTTTAAGCATAATTGCTTACCACCTTGCAACTTCCTGATGCCACCTACTTCTGCCTCTTGTCTATGCCTTTTAGTGCAGGCCTGTATGCATGATTTACCTTCGCTTCTGATAGGCATTGCCATAGCTCTGTCCATTACTATTCTGCAGTTCTTATATTCTCAGAGCTTTGTAGTATTAAAAGTCAAAATGGTTCACCAAATATATAAAATGATTATCACTTCTTTCCAGTATTAAAATCAGAACTATTTACAAACACTTGCCATTTTAACCTCAGAAGCTATTAAATATCATGTTTTCAAAGAACATGTACTACTCTTTGGGGAAATTTCATAATTAATTACCAAAAAAAAGCAAGATACAAAATTATTTATGGTATAGAGGTAATTTTATAAAATAGCTATATATGGAGAAAATATATCAAAATATTTTCATATTTTCTAAAGTGAGCACGTATTTTATCTTTAGAGAAAGAAAAAAACTCAGCAAATGTTATTTAAGAAATAATCAAAGGCAAATTGATTTTTTTTTTTTTTGCGGTACGCGGGCCTTTCACTGTTGTGGCCTCTCCCATTGTGGAGCACAGGCTCCGGATGCGCAGGCTCAGCGGCCATAGCTCACAGGCCCAGCCGCTCCGCGGCGTGTGTGATCCTCCCGGACCGGGGCACGAACCCGCGTCCCCTGCATCGGCAGGCGGACTCTCAACCACTGCGCCACCAGGGAAGCCCCGGCAAATTGATTTTTAATGTGAAATTAGACTTAATAGTGTAATAGCATATCAAATCAAACAGTGGTTCTCAGCTCTGGTTCTACAGGATAATTAGAATCTCTTGGTACAGGGCCTGGTTATTGGTATTTTTAGTAAAGTCTCATTAAAGGGATTCTTTTGTGCATCAAGGTTGAGAACCACTGGTAGAGTCTGTTGCACAGAGCACCTTAATTATTTTCAGTGGACTCCTGTGCGCATGCTTATGTTTACCTTTGTGTGGGGATCCTTTTATTCAGTAGCGGCACCAAGTACCCTGTGCTTCTGGTAGGGCTTCCATGTTAATGTGGAAGACTTGTTAGAACATTTGGTTGCTTCTAATACGGATATCTGCTCTGTTAAAGAGCTCCAAATATTAACCCACACATTTCTTACATTTGGTCTTGAAATGAAGTTAAGACTAACATATTTAAGATAGGTGTTTCGGTACATACTAAGTACATTTTCTCTCCTCCCGAATGACTGTGTCTGGTTTTGTTTAGGGCCTTAATCCTTACTGCTTTACGGGAGCAGCCTTGGAGTCGTGGTGCTGGGTCACAAGAGATGGCAAACTTGTATTCTCTGCCTCTGGATAACTGGGAGACACTATCTGTATTTTAGTTCAGGAAAGTAAATGTGCAGAGAGAAATGGTAAATTGATCATTATAATATTGGATAATGCAAGGAGAAAAATTTCCTCTTGTGATTTCTGGTTAATGGATTGTATAATAAATTAGTTCTTTCAATCACCCTTTGCAGTCATGCCAGTGAGCTACTAGCAGAATTGGAGGCCAGGCTTTTGGATCTTATATTCTAACAGTTCTTTATATCATAGTCCTTTTCCAACATGTACTGATAGAAATCTGTGTTCTGAAGTTCTCTGGAAAAAAGTTTGCAGACTGATGTTTAATTTCCCTCATTGATGTTATGAGAAGTGACTTGAATTTTTAATTCATGTCTCATAATTCTTTGGTAGGAAGGAGAAACTTTATACAGCTTCATTTTTAAATGGCAGCCAGTTGCTTTTAGATGGTGCCATTGAAATATATCACGTTTTAATCTTTTTTCTGTTGTCATCTTCATTTTGACACTTAGAAGTCTTAAAGAAACGTTTAGTGATATTCCAGTTAAAATGTCAGTCCCAATTTCTTTTCTAAATCTTGGCTATTACAGAATTGGCAAAGTATTTTAGATTTGAAATATGTTAATAAAATTTTAGTTATGAGTTAAGGTATTTTCTTTAACAGAAATAGCTAGCTTTGGCTCGAGTGCAATGCCAAGGAAGTAGCTCCTTTATTTTGTTATAATGGAATCTTATTGGATTAGAAAAAGTATGAAATGAGCTCAAAGAGCCTTCATTGTAATGGGGCTTTCAATATAATAGCCTGATTTATATAGGTTGATTCTCATTACTATAAGTTTAATAAATTATTGCCTGAAGGAAAGCTTGAGAATTAAAGTTGATATGACATAGATTGAAACTGAATAAATCAGACTTTTATACTGATGGTAATAAGCCAGGATTAGTCTTAAGAAAACCCCTTTCAGACCTGAATTGTGTTAATGAGCTACTCTAAAAGTTAGCCTTTGGAGAGTAACTTTACCAAAATTCCTTTCCTGAATTTCCATTTCTTTTTTCATTCTTACACTGAGTTTGTTACTCCTGCTGAAGGCCTGTTCTCAGCCATGGGCTCTAAACATTCACAAGTGTCTGTCTAGCTCCCACTGCTGCAAGGAAAGGAACCACAGGTTATGGTGAAACTCCAGGTAATGAGTCCACAAATTAGAGATTTGGCATACCTTAGTAGATTGGTTAGTTTTTACTTCTTAAGGGGTAATGACATGCCAAACCCTTGTATACCATTCTCTTCCAAGGCTGGGCTGTAAAGTATACTTACTTGTAACAGACAAGGCTAGCTTATTTTCAGGTTCTGATCCCAGGGCTATATACGTTGCTCTTTTGCTGTCCAGTATTCTTAACTGGCTGCGGCCTGACTCTTTGCATATTGCCTAATCAATCTTCCTATAAGTACTTTAACTAGGGATTCCTATTTTTCTGAACTGTAAGAAATCTGAGGTATTAGAACTGTGCGTTTAGAGTAGTTCTGTTTACACCTTAAGGAGCAAAATTCACTTCTATGAGAGTGAGAGTATCTTGAATAGAAAAAGGTGAACATATTTTATGTATTTGCAAAAGGCATCTCCAGTAGCAGAAGCCTACATATTTTCACAAATTTTCTCTCAGTTAAGGTAGTAGACCTCATTTATCACTTCTAATGCATCACTGACCCTGGAACTCCAGTTACACCGATATTCTGTCCAGAATAACTTTCTTCCCGTACTTCCTAAAAGGAAAGCCGCCCCCAAATTAGTTTAGAAATGTTAGCTTCCTTATTTGGAGTTTTTGCTACTTTTCAAAATTTTTCTCAGATTCTCAATAAACAAGATAATATCAGCATAAAATATCAAACAAGTATTAATCAGTTTTAGACAAAGTTTGCTGTATAAAAAGTCCACAAAATTATAAGATCTTTCTCACCACTCCAGATTTATTTAACAAGGCAGAACTCCCAACAGGCTGATATTTCTCACTTGTCAAATAGCTTTTTGTGAATATAAGAGTCTTTGCAAATAATTTTAACTGTTAATATCCCTTAAGAATATGAAACAAGTGTAGTTTAGTAAAGTTGATGGAAAACAATTCTTATTGAGCCTTATTTTCCTCTTGACTTTAAATTATCATGTGGGAAGTAAATTGTAGGGCTCCTTAGTTTGAAAATCATGAGAATCCGTGTCAGGAAAGGATACAGTTACATGGACAGTGCTTGTTTGCTCTGGGAGTTCCAGAACACTCTTCTTTGTGATAAGGTTGGTTTTCTGCCAGTTTTGATAATAGATAAAATTGTAACGAGAAACAGGAAAGGAATGAGATTTTGCCACTAATTGATTAAATCAGGTATTGAAATTTTATTATTCAGTAAATCTCAGAAATATCTTGTAGCCCTTTGGTGAAACAGTTAACATGGTTGCTGATCTTTACTTAAGAGAAAGCTTAATAATGATGAAAATAAGGTTAACAGTTTTTCTTAAACTTCTGCAAAGACTGAGCTGTATATCTGATTTTGTATAGTTTATCACATGTAGAAATGGAACTTGAGAGAAATATAAGACTTACGGACTCTTCTGAGACTATCTGAAATATTTTTGAAGAGTTTTACTTAATCTTAAACGTATTTTATAAACTGAAGTATCAAAATCGTACTGTTTGGAAAGAAAATTGATTTATTAATCTTTTTTGAAGGTTCATTGAAAATTACTCAGTAATTTTAACTACTGCTTGTGCTAATGAACTCTTTTGTTTTAAGGAACCCAGTGACAATGGACCTCTTTTTACTGAATTAAAGTTCTACCAGCGAGCTGCCAAACCAGAACAAAGTAAGAAATACAATACACATACGTTTGCGCTTTTAAAATGACCACTGGTTTTGTTTTGTTTAAGCCAAGACTAGAACATTGGATCTTATATTATGATGTTTTGTTACTTTTTACTTCACAGATAAATTCTATTTAAATGAGATTTGTATGAAAGAATTTTGATCTCTTAACAGGTGTATTATGATAAGATTTCACTTATATTGATAATATAGAGTTTATAAATAATATATGATTTAGGAAATATTGTTAAAAGTTGAGAATTAACCCTAATCCATGAGTATGCCTCAGGGGTCTCCAAATCTTTTTTTGAGTGTTTTTCTAAATTCTGGAGACCATAACCTGCAGGGATTCCATCACTTATGAACTAGAAGACTATCAAGGGAGAGAGCAGGACCTCTTCTAGCTATCCTTGTCCTCCTGTCCTCCAGTCCCCTTCTCACCTTCCGTCCCCTCTAAAAATCCACGGAATCTCCTGGTAGGATGGTATCAGGCTTGGGAATCTCTCGAGGGGCTTCTCTCTCTCCTCGAACTTGGTTTCCTGGTTGAGGATTTTAGAATGAGGTAAAAAAACATTTAGATAGGTGTAAAAAGTAAGTCTTTCTGTGGAAACAAGTAAACATTTACATAATTGGAGATATTAATTGTAATTGCATGTGGTTTGACTTTTTAAAAAATGTTTTCTGCAGGTTTTTCATTTTAAAGACAATGTTTAGGACAGGATAACACAATTTTGTGGGTTAATAAAAATGATTTGATTGTAAAGTACTGTTCATTTGTTGGGTACAATGTATTGTTCACTTTCTTTTTTTATGAATAAAGGTGAAATCTTATTGCATGTATATCTTAGGCGTTCTGTTCTTGATTTTTCTGAGAAAAATTGCTGATGTATAACAAAATTGAAATCACAAGCATGTGTTTTAATTTGTAGTTCAGAAATGGATTCGTACCCATAAACTGAAGTACCTGGGTGTCCCTAAGTATTGGGGGTCTGGTCTACATGAAAAAAATGGAAAAAGGTAAAAATATGCATGTTTTGTGTTTCTCCTCCCTTTTTGAGCATTCGCAGTTCAGTTGTTTAGTCAACAATTATGTACTGAGCACCTACCTACAGTACTGCTTGGCCTTCACCTGGGTTGTGTGGAATGTATTCAACAGAGACGAACAAGGTGTTCTCTCTCGTCTGGGGGACTTGTACCGAGTGGAAGCAGCTGCCTGGAACCCAGCTGACAAGTAGGAACAAAGCCAACTTGCCTGCATTATTTTTTTCCCTTAAAAATGAATAAGCAAACAAACAGAAAATTCCTTGTTATTTATGTAAAAGGGAGCCCACAGGCTTCAATTTGGCATTTTCTGTTAGATACATAATCTGCCCACCTTTGTGAGGTTTCAGTCTAGCTGAAGAGAAAAAACAAAGCTGTATGAGACAACCAGACGCCAGTTCAGTGCCAACTTGTGTGATTCTGACTCTTAACATGTCTTAGGAGTTCAGAATGGAGAGAATATTGCTGGCAGAGTTGAGTTGGAGAAAACCTCCAATGCTTTTGATGCATAATTGACACTTTAAAAATATTTAAATGAATGAATGGAGCATCATTCAGCAATGCTGGTAGCTGAGATTTGAAGAGTAGATTTAGTTGGAACTGGGGTATATTGGTTAGGATGCTTTCAGCTGCAGGTAAAGATAAAACTGACTCAGCTCTCTTAAGTAATTGTCAAGTGCCCAGCTTCCTTTATCTTGCCCTTTTGCCCTCTTGGCTTTGTTGTCTATTAATTCTCCATTGTATGGTCTCAAGGTGGCTGCCCATTTCTAGGCTTCACCTGCAGACACAGTACCCAACAGCAGAAAATGGGATTGCTTCTTGTGAGTTTCACTTTCCTGGCAGGGAAACCTTTCCCAGGGGTCTCGCGGCAGACTTCCCCCCATGTTTTCTTGGTCAGAGTTTTATCGCTGCTCATTCTTAAACCAGCCACTGGCAAGGGCAGAGTGATCACAGTGATGAGTGGGGGGAAAGCCTGAACCAGAGTGGTGCTCTGTCAGAGAAGAGGGAGAGCAGAGGAGCTGCTGGGGGGGCAGCCAGCGTTGTTCACCAGGAAGTTCTTATCCTGGAACCCAGGCACCTCTGAGGGAGTGTGGGAACTCGCTGGAATGACGAGAGAACATTTTGTTATATGTGGTTTTGCTGGGACAAGTTTCTACAGTTTTTAGAAATTTTCTGGAGAAATAGTATAGAGCAAGGATTAAGTTAAGAGTAAGGATTCTAGAGGCAGACACTTGGTTTCAAATCTGTGTTTTGCCCCTTAAGATGTGTGTGACTGGGTAAGTTACTTCTTTTTGCCTCAGTTTCCTCATCTGTGAAATAGAGTAACACCTATCCACATAATAAGGGGTATTAAATGCAAAGCTCTTAGAATATGTGTGTTAGCTTTTACTCTCAAAGGGGTCTTTAATCCCTTAAATATTAAGAACTGCTGGTTTAAA
Source organism: Aethalodelphis obliquidens (assembly GCF_003676395.1). Lineage (NCBI taxonomy): Eukaryota > Metazoa > Chordata > Mammalia > Artiodactyla > Delphinidae > Aethalodelphis > Aethalodelphis obliquidens. The sequence goes on from NW_020837965.1 coordinate 20,645,663, forward strand.
AAATCACTGTAGAGAAGGAATAGCATCTCAAGTCGGGAGTAACATGAACATAGGGTCGTAATAGGCTTCTGGCCTGCTGGCTGGCCTCTTGGCCATCTTTCTTTTTTTTTTTAATGAATTTTTTTTTCAGACATGACATTATTTTATGCATAATTGGCCATCTTTCTTTAACAAAGAAAGGGGGGACTTGCACACACATGAGAAAGAAGGAAATAACTTGGAGAAAGAGGCTGAGGTAGGTAATGAAGATGGGGAGGAAAGGGCTCTTTGGGGCCTGTGTGCAGTAGGTAGTTGGAAGCTACTGCACGTGGCACGTGTTTGAACAAAGGGACAGACACCCTCGAGGTACAGCTGACTCACCATTGACTTGTGGTGACCTTACAACTCAGCCTGTGTCTTCTGTAACACAGAGTGCCTAGAAGTATTTCCTAAACGGGAACATTGATCACCTATAAGATATTGATTTACTTCTTAGGTTGAAGCTCTTAAAAATAATCATTTTAGTTCTCTTAGTTCTTTTTTTTTTTGGCTGTGCTGCACATCTTGTGGGATCTTAGTTCCCCGACCAGGGATTGAACCTGGGGCCCCATGAGTGAAAGTGCCAAGACCTGACCACTGGACTGCCAGGGAATTCCCTCATTTAAGTTCTTACAAAAGTAAAAAAATAGAAAGTAAGATTGTCCTTCCAGCCCCCCTCCCCTGCCAGAAATCCTTACTTTCCCCTCTAACTCATCTGAAGTGATATGAATATAAGCGCTTAGAACAGTGTTAGGCTCATAAAAATGTTAGCTGCTATCATTATTAAATCATTTATACTGATTTATATATTCCCATTATTTGCATTGTTTTATCCAAGTCCCCAGGAAAGTATACATCGAAGGTTTTACTTCAGAAAAGTTACTTAAAAGTAGCTTTCCTTTTAGTACTCAGTGGTAGACATATCCTTGCAGAAGAATGTGGTGAAAATTTATATGCAGTATTCAGAATCATGCTTCACTTGATGTGTATAATTTAGACGTGGTGAGGCGATTAAGGGATTGTTGAGAGCAGTGGTGGAGTGATCTGTGAATAAAAACAAAGGTCTACTTCATGTAATATATTAATAGATCTCTGGTTGAATTAACCAAGTGTGCTTTAGCTCCCTTTCAGAGTAACAGCAGAGATTGTATTCTTGTTACCTACATATTATTTCATAATAATTACACAACCACATCACTTATTTGTAAAAACAAATGTGTACATTTGTCCTTGGTCTCATCCCTCAACCTCTCAAAACCTGTTGTACAGAGGAAATCAGGAAGTCAAAATTACTGTTCCCTCTAATATTTTAGAGGTCAGGGTACTGAAAATCGTACAAGAATGAAGACATTTTGCCACTGACTAATTCTGTGACTTTGGACAAATCAATTTACTGCTATAGACATTAATTATTTTATTAAAAGATGTTTAGACAGATCTCTAATTCTCTTCTACTTCAAAAATAGGTAGAATCTTGAATTTTTTATTTTGCGTTTGTCTTTTAAATGTTAGCTCTTCCTTCCTTACTGAACTTTTCATATTGTATTTTTATCTTAGAAACCTAAAATATATAAATGGGGTTTTTGGGTCCTACTTATGTTCATTTATTTCGATGTGTTTGGTGTGGTGGTCAGAAGCATGGATCCACCACTTCCTAGAAGACAAACTACTAATGATCAGTTTTCTTCTGCTGTAAAATGGGGCTCATGGGACCTCCTACCTCATAAGGGTGATGTGAGGTTTAAATGCACTGATACATCTAAAGTGCTTAGAATAGTGCTGTTCTCATACCAAGGCTTCAGCAAATGCCAGCTGTTGTTGTTATGATGGTTATTAATCTTATCCCCATTAGAAGATATTTTGATACATTTTGAATGTGTTCTTGGTTTTTATTGATTTATTGAATGGTTTAACTAGACAATTCAGAATCTGGAAAACTCTATAAAGATAAAAGTGGTCCACAGAGCAAAAGGTGAACCATGTTACTGCAACTAGGTGATGTTTTTCAGTACACACTGAAATATAACACATGGTTATTGAATCTTAGAATTTGGGTGCTGGAAAAGACCTTAGAAAGCATGAGGCCCTACCTCTCATTTGACACCTATGGAAATTGGGGCCCAAAGAAGAAACGTGACTTGGCCAAGGTGACAGAGTTGGTTTGTGGCAAAACCAAAAATCTTCGTGTTGTTCCAGGATATTTACTGTTGCCCAAATCTTGCTTGTTGAGCACTTAGTATACAATTCTCTCATACCATTTAAGCAGTTCTATTGCAGTTAGCTACTGTTACAGCCTCTCTTGACAGTCCTGATTTTAACAGAATGTTAATACTGCTAAAATGTGCCTTAAAAATAGAGAACAGGGCGTCCCTGGTGGCGCAGTGGTTGAGAGTCCGCCTGCCGACGCAGGGGACACGGGTTCATGCCCCGGTCCGGGAAGATCCCACATGCCGCGGAGCGGCTGGGCCCATGAGCCAGGGCCACTGAGCCTTCGCCTCCAGAGCCTGTGCTCCGCAACGGGAGAGGCCACAACAGTGAGAGGCCCGCGTACCGCAAAAAAAAAAAAAAAAAAAAAAGAGAACAGTCACAGGCGGGAAGCTAATATACAGAAACATAAATTAACATTAACTATGACAAAAATTAGTGACATCAATCTTACTCAGATTATTTTATCTTTACCTTGAAGTGTCTGTCGTCTTTTCTCTGTGGGTGTTTTCTTACATTGAATATTGTCTCATGTAGCTTGCTGAGACCAGGAGGCCCATAAAGTAAAAGTCAAGACAGGAAAGCTCTCACAGCTCTTGAGATTTCTAGTTGGAAGAACTTGTTTCAAATGTTTGTCTTTCCTTCCTTCTTTCTTTCCTTGTCTTTCTACTTTCTTAGTAAACATTGCCTTGAAAAAAATTACTTTGAAAGGAGAGTACTCAGTGCAAAATAGGTTTTCCTGAGTTACATTTTGTTCATTGACTTTTCTTGTTTGTCTTTAGTTACAGGTTTATGATAATGGATCGCTTTGGGAGTGACCTTCAGAAAATATATGAAGCAAATGCCAAAAGGTTTTCTCGGAAAACTGTCTTGCAGCTAAGCTTAAGAATTGTATGTGAGCTACATTCTTCTTGTTTTTAATCCAGTAAAGGCTAGTTGTGTTGAAGCTCGGTCCTCTGCTGGTTGGTGTTAGGTACTGCATTAATTTATTCTATATGATGCTTTTATAGCTGGATATTCTGGAATATATTCACGAGCATGAGTACGTACACGGAGATATCAAGGCCTCAAATCTTCTTCTCAGCTACAAGAATCCTGACCAGGTAGTTTTGTAACTTTAATTTTTACTGTTTAAAACCTGTTGTTTGAAAACAAATATGGTTGCTATGAACTTTTTTTTTTTTTTTTTGCGGTGCGCGGGCCTCTCACTGTTGTGGCCTCTTCCGTTGCGGAGCACAGTCTCCAGACACGCAGGCCCAGCGGCCATGGCTCATGGGCCCAGCCGCTCCGCGGCATGTGGGATCTTCCCGGACCGGGGCACGAACCCGTGTCCTCTGCATCGGCAGGCGGACTCTCAACCACTGCGCCACCAGGGAAGCCCGCTATGAACTTTTGAACCCATGCAGAAGTTTTACTTTTTCAAGTAGATATGGTAATAATAATATTTCTTCTTGACACTTTTATCTAGTTAACATTCTACATTTTTGATGCGATTTGTTGGCACTTTATCAAGTTGGCTATTTTGCCCTAAATAATATTCAGAAGAAGTACTTGTGATACAAAATGAATTTCAAATAGCTATCTGAGGGTGGAAGCTTAAAATTATATAGTGCACCAATGAATTATGTTTGCCTTTCTGCTTTGTCATTTTAAAAATTTCCTTTGTTCAGGAAATCCATCAAATGTAAGTGTTCTGTTACTTGGAGAATTTGGTCTTTAACATGTTGATTATTGAAATCAGTTGATTTACGGAAATGTCCTAGCTGTCTAAATTTTGTAGGGTTTGGAATTCAAATGTGCATTTTTTTTTTTTCGGTACGTGGGCCCCTCACCGTTGTGGCCTCTCCTGTTGCGAAGCACAGGCTCTGGACGCGCAGGCCCAGCGGCTACGGCTCACGGGCCCAGCTGCTCCGTGGCTTGTGGGATCTTCCCGGACCGGGGCACAAACCCGTGTCCCCTTCATCGGCAGGCGGACTCTCAACCACTGTGCCACCAGGGAAGCCCTCAAATGTGCATTTTTAAAGCCTATTACCTTCACTTTGTAATTTTCACTTTTTAAGGAAAGGAGAAAAGCTAATGTTATTATACCTTTATTTGGGTCAGTTTAGTTGGAGTAGAGGGATTTGTAATTTTCTTGAAGCTGATTCCATGATTTTGGTAAAAGTAAGGTTTCGTTGACATAGTTGGGCCACTGTATTTAATCCATTTCATGTGTGTTCTCACTTCTTACTTGATCTTGTATAAGAAAGGAATATTTAAGCATTTTAACTGTGTATGTCGATATGCCGTACTTTATTCTTCTTTGTCTCAGACCTAACTTTGACTTCCTCTTGCTTAGTTTTCCCTTTTTCCTTTGGCTCCCCTTTGTTTTCCTGTCATCTCATATATTTGCCTCCCCTTCCCCATCTCTGTTACAGTAGCTCTAAGGAATCTGTATACGCAGAACAGAAGAAAGTTTCTGGTCTAGAGCAGGCTAATGGAGAAATCCTAAAGGCAATCACAGAATTTCCAGGCAACTTGTTGTAGATGTGTTTAGGTTAAAAATAAGCAAGCAAGCAAGCAGACAAACAAAGCATAGCTTAGAGACCTGAGTGGGAAGGATGCTGTTAGTTGAAGTAGACGACACTTGTGTAATAAATACAGATATAATTTATTTCCATTTGCAGTTGACTGAAACATGCTGCCTTTTGTTTAGATGGAAGTATTTTTGCAGCTTGGTTATCCTTTGGGCATATGTTTTGGATGGGATAATTTTTCTAGTATTAGATGTATGTGTTAGATCCAGCCCCAAATTTTTACTTCAGTTCCCTCCTGTGACCAGATACATACATCTGTGAGACAGTCACCCAGAATTAGAGATGTAATATGTGGCTCTGGAATAGAGGAAAGCCAAATTTATTAGCTTTGTATGCTAATCAGATATACACATACCTGCCCATAAATATGTGTATATGTAATACTAAAATTTAGTTCTAATTATGAAGACTTTAATATATAATATTTAAATGTAGCTAAGAGCCTCATCTAAAAGGTCTTCAGGTCATTATTATAATCTGTGAAATATCTTTATGAAGTGAATTGATATTTGGTTATTTTATAAGTGAAGACAGAGGGGAATAACTAACATGTGTCAACTAAGTTAGGAGTCTTACAGTCAGCGTGTAGCAGTTGTGTTGCAACAAGTATTGATGGTTTACTCTGTGCTCAGTTTTGTTTTAGATGCTGGAAGGAAAAGTATAAGATTTATAATCCTTGCTCAAATTGAGGAGACAAGATTATTTACAGGTGTAACACATACTTGTCTAAAGAAGTCGGGTGATATCTGCACTATAGCTACATGGTCATTTAACGTTTTTCTTTAAAAAGTCTTTCAGAATTAAGTGCTTGCTGTTGTTTGCGTGTTGGATCTAACTTGTTTGGGGTGCTATAGTATGGCCTTGTGGATGAATCTACCCTCAAGTGACAGTATTCTGTTTCTGGGCTTTAAAGGGAGTATATGTGTAGTCATTTTGCCTTTAATTTGTCTTGGTGTTTGGACATTTACAGGTGTACTTGGTAGATTATGGCCTTGCTTATCGGTACTGCCCAGAAGGAATTCATAAAGAATACAAAGAAGACCCCAAAAGATGTCACGATGGCACGATTGAATTCACCAGCATCGATGCGCACAATGGTGTGGGTACGTCAGTGGCACCTGAACAAGAGATACATTGCCAGTGCTTTCAACTGAATTCCTACACAGTTCTTCTGCAGTAAACACTTAGACAAGTAAATCAGAATTGAAGAGGCAGGATAGGATGGGGGAAGAAGGGAGAGCTTAGGCTCCTACATTTGTGCAATGTGAGGGCACCTGTGTCTCCTCCCTGTCTTCCTCCCACCCTTCAAAGATCACCAGGGTTTCAGTAGAGGAGGTAGTTCAGTCAGCTGCAATAAGGCTTTCTTTTGCTTTTATTTAGCTTAATTGGAATGTTGGGGGTTTTTCCCCCTAAAAGTCTGTAAGGTTCTTATGCAGCTACAACTTTGTAACAGGTAGACTTTTATTTTGTCACCTATTAAGTTGGCCTGTTTCTGCAGCGGTCCGTTTCTTTTTCTTCTGTACCCAACACTGTGGAGGAGCTAAAATCCCCAGTTCTCTGGGCTTCTTGATAGCTTACAGCGTTTTTAATATCTTCACATTTTCCAAGGGCACTGTTTAACGTGTCATTGTTTTATAATTTATTTCCTAGGCTAATAGTCTCAGTGTGAAACTGTAGAGTTTGCCAGTTTGGGTTTTAAAGTAAATTATTAGTTGGAGGTAAATTATTTCTTTTACACTGCCCAGTATTTGGTGCTTTTTTCAAAATGGAGTCAAGATTTGATGATGAAAAACGAGACTGTAGAGTTGACCCTTTTACCTTATTCCTTTAGATATACCTGAAATTCTACCTTAAACATTGTTTCAGTGTGCTGAGTCTGCTTCTTTTGTTTCACAGCCCCATCAAGACGTGGTGACCTGGAAATCCTTGGTTATTGCATGATCCAGTGGCTTAGTGGCCATCTTCCTTGGGAGGACAATTTGAAAGATCCCAACTATGTTAGAGATTCCAAAATTAGGTAAAGGAAAACTGATAATAAATTATTTGGGGCAAAATCATGATAAGGCAGATGTTTAGTCAGAACTTCTTGATGGGTACTATAGTTTTAACTGATACTGGTGTAGAAATAAGAAAGTACTTGTTAAACAGTGAGATTCCTTGGTCTTTTGTTGAATTTATTTTAGAAGAATGTCCGTAAGCGTATTTAGGATGTAGCACAATGCTGCTTAATGTGCTTTTTACTGTTATTAAATATTAATAACTTTCCATGGCATCAAGTTTCAAACAGTGACTCAGCCTTTAATTTTTAACAGATACAGAGAAAATATTGCAGGTTTGATGGACAAATGTTTTCCTGAGAAGAACAAGCCAGGTAAGAAAAGACTTCTTGAATGTTCCTAGGAATCTTGTTTTCTGCAAGAAAAAAAGTCTTGAGGTCTGTGGAATATCCCTTAATGTAGGAGCTTAGGCATTGTTAAGTGTAATCATTCCACTGCAGCCTGCTCTCCTGAAACAGGTACTTCCCTTTCCACAGGTGGGCCTTCTTCAGTTATTATTCAGTGCTTTCAGTAATGGAACCGAATTTCATTCAGTAATTCACCTATTTTTTTTTATTGAGGCTTTATTGTGTGAGAAGGACCATTCTAGGCACTAGGGATACACCAGTGAACAAATTAAATAAAACTTCCTATCCTCATGAAGCTCTAGTTGGGAAAGGTAGACAGTAAACAAATGAGTGAATTTCACAGTATATTGCACGGTTAGTACTGTGGCAGAAAGAAGAAAGCAGCGAGTAGAGTTAGGGGGTGTGGGGATGGGTTGGGGAGTGAAGCGAGGAGGTGGATTGGAATTGTAAATAGGGTGGCCAGGGATGGCCTCACTGAGGAGATGACAATTGAATAGTTGTAGGAAGGAGATCGGGAGCGAGCTCTGGGGAAGTCTGGGGAAGAGCGTTTCCAGGCAGAAGGAACGTGAGTGCCGGGTGTACTTGAGGGATGCCTGCTTTTAAGCCATCATAGGGCTTTGGCTTTTACTTTGAGCAGGAGCATGTGAGGTTTGGAGGAGAGGGACGTGAATTGTCTGTCTTTAAGGGAACTCTCTCCAACTCCTGTTGTGAAGATCGACTGCTAGGGAAGCAAGGCCGGGTATAAACAGGAGCTGGTAGGAGGCTACTGCAATAATCCAAGCAAGGGAAGTAGCAGTGCAGGTAGTGAGCAGTGGTCGGTGTGGATATATTTAGAAGTCTTTTCAAGCCTTTGCTCAGTTATCTCCTTTTCAGGAGGTCCACCCTGACCTTATGCCTTTTAAACTTGCAACCTACCAACCACATCTAGAAATAGAATGTTATAGGCTTTTTCAGAAACACGCCCTGGTGCCTCCTGCCAATCATGAGCCTCTCCCACTGGCCTAATGAATCACTAGCCTAACTTCCAACACTAAGGATTTGTTTTTGAACTATATAGAAATGGAATCATAGAGTGAACAAAATAGATAGTTTCATGAGGGCAGGGATTTTTAACGTTCTGGTTTCTATTGGAGTTCTTTGTCTTTCACTCAGTATTGCATTTGTGAAATTAATTCCCACTGTTGCATTTTTTGGATGTTTTTATTTACTTTTTAACTTTATTGAGGAATAACTGAAAATATAATTGTATAACATGATGATTTGATATACAGGCATACCTCGTTTTATAGCTGTTCACTTTATTACACTTTGTCGATACTGTGTTTTTTACACATTGAAGGTTTGTGACAGCCCTGGGTCGAGCGTCTGTTGGTGCCATTTTTCCAGCAGCATTTGCTCACTTCCTATCTGTGTCACATTTGGGTAATTCTCACAATATTTCAAACTGTTTCATTATTATTCTATTTATTATGGTGATTTGTGATCAGTGATCTTTGATGTTACCATTGCAAAAAAATTATGACTCGCTGAAACTCAGACGATTGTTGGCATTTTTTTAGCAATAAAGTGTTTTTTTAATTAAGGTACCTACATTTTTTTAGACATCATGTTATTTCACACTTAATAGGCTACAGTATAGTGTAAACATAACTTTTATATGCACTGGGGAACAAAAAAATTTAAGTGACTTGCTTTATTGTGATACTTTATTGCGGTGGTCTGGAACTGAACCTGCAATGTCTCTGAGGTATGCCTGTCTGTACATACACATGGGAGAATGATTACCAAGATTGACATAATTTAACACATCTATCACCTTGCATAGTTAACAGAGTTAACAGCAGCCTTTCTTGAAAAGACCAGCCTTTCCCTGTGATGCCGCCTTTGTGTTAAATCAGGTGTGGATTTGTGAGTCTGTTTCTGGGCTCTTTCATTGTTCTTTTTTTCTCTTCTTGGGCCCCACTGTCTTAATTACTGTAGCTTTATCTTAAGTCTTGATACATGGTAGTTTAAGTCCTCTAGCACTGTTTCTTCTTTATACTTGACTTTCTGTTTTGCTTAATCATTTGTATATCTGTGTACATTTTAGAATCACCTTGTCAGTTCTGCACACATCCTGTCCCTCTGCAATTTGCTGGAATTCTGAGTGGGATTGCATGGACTCTGGACTAACTGGGGAGCATTGGCATCTTTATACTATTGATACTTTATGTCTTCTGTTTAATTTGGTCTCAGTTTCTGTGTTACCTGTGTTTTATAGTTTTAATCTGGAAAAAATCTTGCCCATCTTTCATTATAATTGTTACTAGGTATTTGATGCTATTAAGTGATATATTTTTATTAAAATCTATTTTTCTAATTGCTTGTTGGTAGTATATAGAAGTAAAATAGATTTCTAAATATTTACCTTATATCCTGTGACCTTGTTAAATTTACATATTGGTTCTAGAAGTTTTCTTATAGATTCCTTAGGATTTTCTGCATCCACTGTCATGTTCATGAATAAACTGTTTTACATCTTCCATTCCACTTGTGATGCCTTCTGTTTCTTTTCTTGCCTTACTGTACTGGCTAAAAACTACAGGACTTTCAGGCAGAATGGGAACTGGGCAAGTGGACTTCCTTGCCATTTCCTTCTCTCATCAGGGAAGTGTTCAGTATTTTACCATACTTGGTAATGTTTGCTTTAGGTTTTCTATAGATCCCCTTTTTCAGATTAAGAAAGTTGAAGGGAGGGATTTTTTTTTTCTTTTTTCTCATGTACCCAGGTATTTAGAAACATGCCTGGCATGTGGTGGGTGCTTAATGAATACCTGAATGAATGAATGTGTATATACGTGTGCGTGTGTAGCACTGACATGATCTCTTGATTTATTGGATGTGGGGTGTGGGAAGAGGATTCTTGGCTTGAGGTGCTGGAAGGATGGAATTTTCAGTAACCAAGACAGGGAAAACCACAGGGAGAACAGGTTTTAGGGGTTGGCCGGGAGTTTGGATTTGCATTTGTTGGGATTTGATATGAGTCAGTGGAAATCAGTGGATATACAAGTCTGGAGAGCAGTGGAAAGGCTGGGCTGGGGATATAACATGTATGAGTCATTAGCCTAAAGATGGATTTTTAGATGGATGTTGAAAAGTGTTGATCTTGACTAGTAAGATTTCTTTTTATGGGTTTGGTTCTGCCTCAGTGTACAGTAAACCTTTCATCATTCAGAAGTCGATTTTTCTCTTATGGGAAAACCAGGCCTTGCTTCTTTTTCTTTTTTTCAACCTGTTTTTCATATGTTTTATTTCTTATTTACGCAAAGAATGCAGCTGTCTTCTGTAGAACTAATGGCTTCTGTGGCAAAAAAAAATACTGGCTATGATATTTATTGTATACTTAAGCACATTTTACTTTATAATCTTTATTCTAGGTCCTTTTAAAAAAATAGCTTTAAAACTACAGCAATTATTTTTTGTATATATTTAAATGTTAAGCATGTCTTCTGTCTTACTATCTCACAATTAAAAAATGTTTTTTACGTTGTTTCTCAAAATACGTTTTTTATTTGACTTATCTGACAATTCTTGAATTCAAAAGCATACTTTCCATTGAAGAAGTGATTGAAAAAAACATGTTTAACAAGCTATACATTTGCATTCTAATTTTAGTATAACCACGTATCATTTTCTTAGAAAAGTATGTTGTATTTATGACAAAAAATTACAAAATAATTGTGTTATTCTTTTAGATGAAATTGCTAAGTACATGGAAACAGTGAAATTACTGGATTATGCCGAAAAACCTCTTTATCAAAAGTTACGAGATATTCTTTTGCAAGGGCTGAAAGCTATAGGAAGTAAGGATGACAGCAAGCTGGACCTCAGTGTTGTGGAGAATGGAAGTTTGAAAGCAAAAACAATAACAAAGGTGAGTTTTGTTGCTGAATTTTCCTTTGGGCGTCCTGTGACTATAATTGCAACAAGTATTAATTTTAGGTAAGAGAACCAGTAGCTCAGTAAAGAAAATAATAACAGATTGCTACGCAATTAAATATTTTCATCATTATGTAAAAGCAAACTCTTTATGATATGGAAAAATATGTAGAGGGTGGTAGAAAAATGAATATTTATGTGTTTCTTATGTCCAGTAGCAAATTCCTAAAGAGATTCTAACTCAGGATACTAATGTCTGGCAGAGGGATTTGGGCGGGGCACTCAATTCATAGTCTGTGTGTTCTTTTCTCCCACGTCACCCCTTAGGGTTGATCTTGTCTTTCACTTTTCCCTTGTTCATTGGTGTGGTCCAAGTATTTACTATTTGAAAATTGGTTTTGAAAAATTACCATTTGAAAGTTTCCTTGTTTGTTGTTGTGTTGTGTTTCCCATTTGAACATTATTTTGCTCTTTACAGAAATGTCATTATGTAAAGCTGTGTATCTGTATATAAGGGAATTAATTTTTTGGAAAGAAATGTTAAATAATAAACTTTATGGTAGAAATATTGCACAGGCATGTAAATAACTCCTGGTATCACTTTAAAATTTAGATTTTGCAGGTATACATCAACTTATTGGTTATTTTTAATAATTATTGATCAACTTAATTTCCTTTTCTTTTTTTTTTTTTTTTTTTTTTGCGGTACACGGGCCTCTCACTGTTGTGGCCTCTCCCGTTGCGGAGCACAGGCTCCGGACACGCAGGCTCAGCGGCCATGGCTCACGGGCCCAGCCGCTCCGCGACATGTGAGATCTTCCTGGACCGGGGCACGAACCTGTGTCCCCTGCATTGGCAGGCGGACTCTCAACCACTGCACCACCAGGGAAGCCCTTAATTTCCTTTTCAATCTGAAATTGTTTACTAAAATGTGCTAGTTGCTTTTACATGGGAAAGGAAAACTGCTTTTAGAAGAAAAATATTTTTTTACATTATTGACTGTTTTAATTGTCGTTAACTCTGTAAATTCCAGTAGATTCCTTTGGAAATCTTATATTCCAAACTATGAGATAAAGAGTTAAAAACAGATTTTCTCCCTTTAAAATAAGAAGCAGCATATTAAAAGAACTTACAAAGGAGATAGGAATTTTGACATTGGATCATGAATTTGACTTTTTTGGCTAATAGTAGGTGTCTTTGTAATTTCATCACAGAATCTGAAATTATACATATATATATATACATCTTTTTGCTTTCATAAGTTTTGTCTTAATTTCATCTGCTCCGTTTTTGTGGTCAACAACCGTGTGGAAAGCCATATCCAGCTTTAAGTGAAGAGGATAAATGGAAGGCTGAGTGGAATTTTTGAGTAAGGTGGTAAACTTACAGTTTGCATACACGTATAAACATACAGCATGCATCTCCTTGCTCAGGACAGATTTTTGTACGTTAATATTTATAGCTGGCTTCTGTAGTGTTTTTCTCTAAAATTTTGCCGATTGAAAAGTAAAGATCTCTGTTGAGGTAAGAACTTGTCCAGTACCATTCCCCTTTCCTTTGCAAATCACTGTTGTTGTACCTACATGCTAGAGAAAATTTGGTTTCTGCGGGTTGGCTGACTTTACAGCTGAGTAGGTCAGTCTGCTGCAGAGCTAACATCTGTGACCTTATAATTCTCTTGTGTCCTTGGGTAGTTCAGAAAGCTGGAAATTTCTTGTTAGATCATCCCCTACATGTATAAAGCTTCATTTAGGGGGAGGAAATGAATAAAAAGCTGAACTGTTAGATTTCCTTCATTAGTTTGCTGCTTTTTTTCCCCTCAGAGCTGATATAGGATTGTTTTTGTATTAAAAAGAAACTAATAAAAGTTAAGATTAGGTAAGATCATGAAGCTCCTTGATAACCATGTAACTGTAGGTGAGTTGTTAATTTTGTTGGCCTTTTGTTTTTTGTTTGTAAAGTGAAAGAGTTGGACCAGAGCAGGTTTTTTTTTTTTAAGCTTTTTTTCTTTTTCTTTTTAAAGCATCAGAACATTTTCTTCAAATAAATTGTAAATACACCACAGCTAAAACAGGTAAGAGCAGAGCTCCATCCAGCTTTTCAGTTTGGGGGCTCCCACAAGAGAAAGCTCTCTTCTTTGAGAAATTAGTATTCCTTCTCTTTTTTAGGAAGGAGTATGTAGTTGAGATTCTTTTTTGCTCTGGTTACTAGGAAGTTCAGAGCTGAATATAATGCTTCATCATAGAAACTGTATTAATCCTTATAATTGCATACTTGCTCCTTCTTTTCCTCTGTCATAATTTTTTAAAACTTTAAAAGTATATGTTCTTTGTATTTAGGACACTCATATCTCTGAAAGGGATAAGTTTAATCAATTCAATATATATTTCTCTTTATATTCCTAAGAGATATGGTAAAAAACCTATAAGAATTGATCGACAGTGGAATGAAGCAAGCCATCTATCCTTTTTTTTTTAGCCGTGCTTGATTATGGTATAGTAAATTGGGAAACTATCCTGAAATATGAATGTATCCACTTTGAACTGGTTTTAGTCTCAATAACCTAAGAGGGGTATTTAAAGCACAGAATTTGGGGATGACATAAATCTGAAGTAGAAAGACACTAAGTATCACCATGCCCTTAAAAATCATTATTAAGTAAATAATAAATAAATTCCTGCTGGCACTCAGCCTGGAACATGGTACAAAGAGTTGAACAAGAGCAGAGAAGGGGTGGGATGGGGAGGGTGGGAGGGAGGGAGACGCAGGAGGGAAGACATATGGGAACATGTGTTTATGTGTGACTGATTCACTTTGTTATAAAGCAGAAACTAACACACCATTGTAAAGCAATTATACCCCAATAAAGATGTTAAAAAAAAAAAAAAACTAAAATAAAATTTAAAAAGAACAAAAAAAAAGAGCAGAGAAAGGTCTTCCAATGCACATCAGTGACCTGCAGCTCCTCTGGTGGACAACTTTCTATCTCTTTGAGATGATCACACCTAATGTAGTATTAAATTTATACCATGTAGCCTATAGTTAAGGTCAGATTGCCCCCAAATATACCATCTAAATTTGGTGAAGATCTATCTAGCTGTTTTTGTGTTATAGAATGATAGAAACTATATTTTAATTATGTAAATTTAGATTGTTGCAGTTGATACATTTCTTTCTGTTTTTTAATGGTAGTTTAGCCTTAGTTCTGTATCTAAGTGGATTCAGTGTTTACTAAGAATTTCTTTCCTTAGATACCCCATTATTGAGTTCTTTATTTTGAATCTTGTCTTATTTGGTTGGATTTTGTCAAGTAATTTTTTCCCTAAATTTTTGAGTGAGATTATGACATATGTACAGAAAAGTGCACAAATAATTGCGGAATTTGAACTTTACAAAGTGAACGTATGCATTTAGACGTCACCCAAATCAAAATATGGATCATTGCAGAAACCCCAGAAACCTTTCTCATGCCCTACTCCCAGCTATTACCCCTTCAGTAAGAGTGACCAATTTTATGACTTCTAACACCATAAACTAGTTTTGCTATTAAAGAAAAACATAGTAGTAGCACCATACGTTTTGTACACTTTTGTGTCTGTCTTTCATTCATTTGTATTTCTTTTTTTCTTTTTGAATTTTATTTTTTTAAACAAGAGGTTCTTATTAGTTATCTATTTTATAAATATTGATGTATACATGTCAATCCCAGTCTCCCAATTCATCACTCCACCACCCCCTCTCCCGCCGCTTTCCCCCCTTGGTGTCCATACATTTGTTCTCTACATCTGTGTCTCTATTTCTGCCTTGCATTTCTGAATTTCCTTGCTGTCACAAGTAACAAAAGTCTTTTGTTTTTTTATTCTTGTGTAGTACTCCATTATATGACTATATCATGATTCATTTATCCCTTCTGCTCTTGGTGGATGGATGTTTGCATTGTTTCCAGTTTTTGGTGATTGCAATAATGCTGTTAAGAACACTCTTATAAATTCTTTCGGGAAACATATATAATTATTTCAAGTTTGGTGTATACATAGTAGAATTCCTGGGGCGTAGGGTTTACGTATGCTTAGTAGCTTTAGTAGATACCGCCAAGCAATTTGCCCAGTTTACTCTCCCACAGCAGCTTATGAGAGTTCCAGTTGCTCACTGACACTAGCTATTGTATTATGTTTAACTTTATCTATTTTGGTAGATGTTTACTAGTATTTCTTTATGGTTTTAATTTGATCTCCTTGAGAATATTGATTTTGAACACCTTTTCATAGCCTGTCAGTCTTTTTTTTTTTTGCGGTACGCGGGCCTCTCACTGCTATGGCCTCTCCCGTTGCGGAGCACAGGCTCCGGACGCGCAGGCTCAGCGGCCATGGCTCACGGGCTCAGCTGCTCCGCGGCATGTGGGATCTTCCCGGACCGGGGCACGAACCCATGTGCCATGCATCTGCAGGCGGACTCTCAACCACTGTGCCACCAGGGAAGCCCGCCTGTCAGTCTTGATTATCCTTTTTTTGTGAGGTGCATTTCAAGTCTTTTGTCCATTAAAAAAAATTGGGGTTGTCTGCTTTCCTTTGATTTGCAGAGTTAAGCACTTTGTATATATATGCAATATATGTATTGCACATATTTTTTTTACAGCTTGTGGTTTATCTTTTCACTCTCTTAGTATGGTATCTTTTGATGAACAGAAGTTCTTCACTTTAATCATAATTTATTAGGTTTTTGTTTGTTTATGGCTAGTGCTTTGTGTATTCTATTTTAGGAACATTTTGTCTACCTCAAGATCATGAAGACAATCTTTTGTCAAGAAATTTTATCTTTTTCATTTAGGTCTACAGTTTAACAGAAATTGATTTTGCGCATGGTGTGAGTCGGTGTTTATTTACCCCCTGTGGATATCTAGTTGATCTGAACTATTTATTGAAAAGATTATAATGTCCCCACAGCATGTAGCTGGTTTTCAGGTAACCATATGTGTTCGGGTCTGTTTCTGGAGACTCTGTTCTGTGCCATTGGCCTGCTCATCTGTATTTGGGGCAGTGCCGCACTGTTTGAACTACTGGCTTCATAATGATATTTGATAGTATAAGTTCTCCAACTTTATTCTTCTTTAAGATTGTCTTTGCTGTTTTTGGCTCTTTGACTTGACATATAAATTTTAGAATCAGCTTATTAATTTCCACAAAAATTCTTCTGGGATTTTGATTGAGATTGTACTGACTGTCGTTTTGGGAAAAACTGACATCTTCACAGTATTCTTTTCTGTTCCATGAATATGGTATACCCCTATATTTATATAGGTTCTTTCATTTATCTCAGTGATGTTTGTAGTTGTCTCTGACTATATAGAGATCATATACATCTTCCATGTCTAACTGCTTAATTCTTAGTCAATTTCTTTTTATCATCTGTAATCATCCCACACGTTTCCTTCATGTCATTTAGTTGTCAGCTCAGTCTGCTGTTTTTCAATGTTTCTAATATACTTGTAAGTTCTATAATGATTATTTTTCTATTTATTAGCTCTGCATTTCCTTGTTTATTCTGGGTTTTTAAAAATTATCATTTCTCATTTCCTCAATTTTTTAAATCTTTTTTTTAAGCCTCCAATGCATTTTATAAAATTTTCTTTTTGAGGGGAGGACTGTGTTTTCTTTCAGAGTGGAGTCTTCAGCTCTTTTTTGCATGTTATGATCTGGGAGGGCACCATACCACAAGTGCCTCAGGTGATTCTAATGTAGATGAAAGGCAGGGGCGGCATCCTTGGCTGCATATTAAAATCACCTGGGAGCTTTCATAAATCCCATTGTCTGGATTGCACCCCAGACCAATTAAATCAAAAACTTTGGGGGTGGACCTGAGCCTCAGGATTTTTAGGTGATTACGTTGTACAGACATCGTTGAGAACCACTGCAAACCAAAATTTGAGTTACCTTGGAATTCTAGCTTCTATGTAGAAAACAACCCTTTTGCAAATAGGCAAAGCAGATATTGGGCATTTAAGTCTAAAAGACTTTAAATAATAGTACTTATCAGCCACATGACCAATGTATGTATGTAGGCAATTATTCACACATGCCATGTTGCGATCTTTATTGTAAGAGATATAGAAGGAAATTTGGCGTCATATAAATGCCTTGAATGGTACCCAGGGGAATTTATTTTTGACATAACAAAAAGATATGCTTATAAGATATGTTCAAAACTTAGATCACAAAGGACAGTATTAGAGCAGGATTCCCTTTTTCTTTGATATCATGACTAGTTTTTAGGAATTATGTTAAACATTTGTGTGAGTTTCTGTTTAATAAGGGATACATTTTTTTAAAGCTTTCTGTGGAAATAATGTTATCTATCTTGCTCATAAGATTGTTGTGTGGGTTAAATGAGATTTAGAAAGTGCTTAGAACAGTGCTGAACACATAATAAGTAATCAGTAAATGTTAACTGCAATATTATTGTTAATGCTGTTGTTTCACTGACTTTACATTTTCTCAAGTCTTTCTGGTTTCTTAATGTCAAGAAAATAGCAGAACATTTTCATTTGAATCTTTTGAACTAAGATTATACATCCTTAAAAATTCAGTTTATGAAATAGAGTATATTGGGCAGATGTGAATGAAGACTGGCTTACATTCACTTGGTGAGTATGTGTGTTCAAATTGATTGTTTTGAATAGTAAATGATGGGGAATTGGTAAAAGTTGATTTTGCAACAAAGACAAGATGGTAATTACTGTGAAATAAAGGTTCCAAAATGCAGCTCCATAACTTACTCATATTAAAAATGGATAAATCACATTAATGAGTTTGAAGTTAACTTTTTTCATTGAAGCTGTTGATTGATACTAAAGGACCATAGGTAGTTGACATAAAGCAGAGGACTTCTGAGTGCCAGAGAATTCTGTGTTCGCTGTTTTCTCCCTATGAGTTTAGGAAGTATGTATTTTGTGGACATAGCCTTATTGGGGGGAGGTCAGGCAGTCTGTTTTTAATAGGAACTCTAATGTAGCTTGGTTTATTTTGTAAGAAACTTGCTCAAGTGTGACTTGAGAGCATTTAATTCCCCACTAGTACATACATAGGGTTTCGTTTTCATTGAAATATGTAGTTTTATAAATATTGGCCTCTTCATTTTGCAGTGTTATAGCTTCAGAGTCTTGTGCTTTTAATTCTTAAGTTTGAAAATTCTCCAGGGGACTTGATGGTGCTCGGTGCTGGTAATAGAATATCAACCCTTTAAACTTTAGGTTATCATTGAACATTTATGTATTGATAGTATTTTGTAATCTGTCAATATTAAATTATTTTACATATACTTTACAGCACTGAATGAGATACATCTGCTTACAAATGATGAAAGTGAAATTCAGAAGAGGTTAGATGACTTGTCCAGGGCCATGCAACCATTAAT
Source organism: Aethalodelphis obliquidens (assembly GCF_003676395.1). Taxonomy (NCBI): domain Eukaryota; kingdom Metazoa; phylum Chordata; class Mammalia; order Artiodactyla; family Delphinidae; genus Aethalodelphis; species Aethalodelphis obliquidens. The sequence goes on from NW_020837965.1 coordinate 20,664,194, forward strand.
TATTATTACGCATTTACATAGCTTTTTTCCTCAGAGGAGCTCAAGGCACTTAAAAATCTCCTAGTGATTTTAGGTATAAAATATTAAAGACAATTAAACCATAACTAGCTACCCATTTGCCTCTCCCCATAAGTTGCCCTTGAAATACCTTAACTTTGCTAAAAAGTTTGATATTAATGGTGCAGGTCATGGAACCTTCAGAGGAAAATAAGCATGAAGAAGTGTCATATTAATTCCAACATAGAAGAGAATGCAGTGACCCATTAGTCTTTAGACCTTTGTTTATTGAATCTCTGGAAACATCTCTCAGTTGTTAAGTGACTACAGGTTTGATCGTATTGGAAGTTTTGTGGTCCTTGTGATATGAATGATATTAGAGTCACGAAAGGCCATTGTTGCCAACTTTGGAAGGTGGATTTACTGTTTTCAGAAGTGCTTTTGGGAGACCGTTCCAGTTTGTGATTGCCATTATTACATGAAAATTCGATGAGAGTCAGTTCTCAGTCATGTAGTGCTCCTGAAGATCATGTGACCAGGTTCAACTTTTCTTTCAGCTCATTATCTCCTCAGTGGCTGTGTTTTTTCTAGGAGGATGGGTGACGGTAGTGCTGTGAAGCAGCTTGTTTCTAGATCCTCAGTAGGCCCAACTTCAGAAGGGACACACATTCGCTCCAGATAAGCAAGTAGACAAATACGCGTACTTTGTGAAAGCAGTGCTTTTGCTAAAAGTGTGCTGCCCATGGAGCAAGCAGTCAATTCTGCTTGCCACCTAGGTGCAGTTTTTTCATTTGTTTATCTATTCTGACAGAGTATACAAATGCATCGGTATCATTTGCTAACTCGTGAGTTAGCAATAATCTTTGGTGCACCATTTTCAGATAATTACAGCAAATTCTTCATTCTTCATGGCATAAGAGTGGGAAAGCTTGAACTAGTGAAGGACACAGGTATTCCACATTTTGTTAGTCATGCTTTTTTTTTTGCTAAACCCCCAGACCTGCTAATAAATGATAAAATTGCTCGAGTAATATGTTAATTATTAACTACCTTCAGAATAGATAATTAAATATGTGGACAGGAGAGATATCTAAATTTAAACAAAAAACAAAATCAGGGTTTGGCCATGCACTCGTGCCTGTGTTACATTTACAGATGGATTGATATTTCACAGAGTGAAATCCCATGTGTGTGGGATTACATTGGTCGCTTACTCAAAAAGACTCATTTACGGAACTCTGAAATGACTTCTTATAGGGCTTACATAAATGCAAATAGTTTTAGAAATTTAACTTGTGTGTGCTTAATGTTTTTATAAAAGCTAAAATTACTCTTTTGCTTTAACGATTTGTTAGTGTCTGTTTTTCTCCATGAGAATGAAGCCTGAAACAGTGCCCAGCACACAGTAGGTGCTTAGAAAATACATGATGGGATTCCTCTCTTCCGATAGAATCAGGGTTACTGCGGAAGGAAATTGTAGTGTGCGTTATTCTTATCGCAGCCTTTACCATGGAAACTTGTTTAAAATAATAAATCACTTCAGTGTATCATAACAGTTTTTTAGACCATTCTTCAAATTCATCTCTCATTTAAGTCACTTACTCACTTTCTGACCCACTTCCCATCTTTTCATCTGTTCTCTTTTCGGTTGTGTCTGACCTTTTCCTGCTTTTTCTCAAAACATTTCTGTAATTACTTAATGTCCATTTAAACATTACACAGTTTTTGAGGGGCTTTTGGTAAAACACGTAGTCAGCTCTTTATTACTACAATAGTAGTGGACTAGTTGCTCAGCAGTGCAGACCCCTAGATATTTGTGTGTGTGTAAGGTACATAATAGCGTGTGGGGAAAACCCCAGTGCTTGCCCTCCAGGAGTGTCCAGGGTGGGAGAGACGAAAAGTAGAGTGTGACCCTGGGCTTGCCAAGTACACACGTATGTATGTTTGCGCTAGCTCTCTAGGAAGGGATCTGTTACAACGAAAGCACCACGGCTGGAAACTGCCACTTCACACCGAAAAGTCCCGTGGGGGGCAGCGTGGTTCTGTGGAAAGAAGTTCTAATAAGAACCAAGAACCCTTAGCTCTTGTCTTCTCACCACCACCAGCTAGAAACACTGAGCGGCTTCTCCCAGCTTTCTTTTGTCCCCAGCCTCAGTTTTTTCTGTCTATATAGGGAAGTTTAAGTAAAATCCATTGGTTTTGTAAATATTGTGGTGTAGCACATACGTTTCTTTACCTTCATAGAAGATATGTCCTTTTTCTTTTTAGTTAACACTGAGTAACATATTCTATTTTTGCTTACTATTAAGGAATGTAATAGTAATTTTTAAAGGGTATACATTTGCATGATGATTTCAGTGGCCTTAATCAAATGAGTCCAATAAGATTAACTGCGTATTGCAGTCTCATGTTTGTGTTTAGAGTTCTTTGTTCTTTGACACACACACGTGCAGTACCATTTAAACATTTTAGGCTGTACCTTCTAAGTTTCTATAATGAATATTCATGACTTTTGTAATAAGGGGGAAAAAACCAACAACAGTTCTTCAGTACCCATCTCCTTTGATGCAAGCATGAATCTGATTGGCTTCTCTTAGATGCTGTTGAAAGCATTTAGAGGGTATCTTTGGATGTTTGAGTTGGGATGTAAAGAATTGTCTTTGGTTTTTGTCTCTGAAGACTTTTATTCTCTTTTCCATTAAAACAGCTTTAAGTCTATAACTAATCTCCGATGCATCTCGCTGATTTGTCTTCCTGTTTCTAAATTGGAAGTGAGAAGCTGCTAATTTAACTAAGTTTTAGCCTAGCAGTCTGAGCACTGCAAAAATACAATGTGTAATATATACACTAATGCCCTTTAAAATAAACCTAGTTTTTAAAGATATTTTAGCCATGCTGAATTAAAAGAAAACTCTGTCCTAACTTTATGAATTATTCTTGTGTGTCATGCAATATTTTGATTTCATTTATAAATGTAAATAAAGGCACCTGTGAGACCTGGTATGGCATATGACAAAATCAGAGATTAATGCACTTTGTGAAGCCATTTTCTGTTTAAAGAGAACCAAACTATGTACTATTTGAAGCCTAAGAAGTTGTCAAATAACAAAATGAAGCATTTGGTGATATCAGTAGAAAGAAGCTGGCAGCAAATTGTTTGGAATTTTACTCATCGCCTTATGCAATGAATAACAGACTTAGATATTCTTTAACTTGAAGGTGGTTGTTAATTGATCTTAGTCTGTAGACTGTTGGTCCTTTCTATCCAAACTATTGATATATACATTGTCAGAAAAGTTGGGCAAGAGATACCCAGTTGAAGTGTGGATTAATGAAATTCAGTGCTTTCCCCAGTACATACTGCTGAAATACAGGTGTTTCTTTTGTTGGTTGAATACTGTCTGATTTTCATTCCTATGTAATTTACCTGCACGGAGATTAAGAAAGCTCCTTTTTATTAAATAAGCTTGAAAACAAGATGAATGCACTAGGCTCTTAGGTAGAACATATTGGATAGCTCCCTTTATAATGAGCATTTAAAAATCTGCCCTCCTAAAGCTGGAAAATGCATTCTCTCCTGTATGGAAAGCAATATAGTACTGAAATATTCCTCCTTAATTTTGGTCCGAACGAACAAAAGTGTCTGTGTTTATTCCTGCCTAATGCATCACAAATCTGCTGACATGCTAACCTTGGAGTCTTGGCTGGCGTTAATCAGGCCTGTGCACTGGCAGGAAAGATGTACCTAATGCACTCCATCAGTGCAGTTTGCATATGGAAGTTCTCACAGGGGAGCTGCCCTGTGCCAGCTGAGGGTTACCTGCCCACTGCAGTTATTGTATGTAATTATCGAACCAATCTGTTCAGCCCAGCAGGGTTTAGATAGTAATCATGAAGCAACACTTTGGAAAAGAAAGATGTAAGGCACTCTCCCCTTCTCTCATCAGTTATATGAAGTTACAGCCACTCTTCCAGCTATTTTTGAGAAGTAATACCTCCATGTACAAATCTGCTAAATGAATGCCTTTGAAAGTTTTTTAAGGTTTAGTCAAGATGTTATGTTTATATATGTGAAGCATTTTCTTCAGGACCATGATGGGAATCTCTGAGGTTTAATCTTTCCACAGCCACCGTTAAGAATATTTTGAAACAGTGGGATTAACTGTAATACATAGATAATAACAGTTCTGACCATTCGGAGGTTTTAACATAATGCGGCTTGAGTAGAGTTGTGCTTTCCCATGTAGTTCTCTTTGGAACAGAACCCATGGTTGCCATTAGGCAAAAGAAAAATGTCCTGTCAGCAGACATTATACCCTTTTATAGCTGTACACAAAATGGCCTGAAGTGAGGAAAATTCTTAGGCAAAGTTTAACTTAATATTGTTAGGAAAATATAAATGAGGACATTCTGATGTGTCGTGAATCTGTGAAATTTGGGAAGTATCAGATGCTTTCCTGAATGCTACAGACTTATTTTAGGCAACCTAGAGAAGTAATGAATTCTGATGTAGATTTTAACACATTTAAATTTGAGATTACATGGGATAAAGTTGCATGAAAAGTGCAAAGTTTTCAATTCCTTACTAATGTCCTTCTATAGTTATACCTACGTATAGAGATGTTAAGTATTTTAAAACTTTACACAGGACTGAGCTAGTTAGGAAATGTAGTGATAGAAAGTAAGAAAAAGACATTGTATGAACATTTGGGAAGAATGAATGGTGACAGAACGTAGGCATTAACTCCTAAGTAACACTCAACTAGAAAAATATGTAGAAAATAGGAAAGGCCTGAGAGAGTGGTGGAAAATCCAACCTGTTTTTGAGATTTTAGGAGCGCTTTGTACTTTTAAGACTCTTCTTTTACAGTAAGGTTTATGGCCCTCTTAAACTTTAAATTATAAAACATTTATTGGAAGTTTGCCATTATTGATCCACAGAATTTCCCCATCAGTTTAGAGGGCATAACCACTGATGCGATACATGGGCCAGGCACATATTTTCCTATTTATCAAGTACATTTACCCCACCCCACACATGCAGCGTAAAATGGGGAAGATAAGTATCATTGGCCTGAGCAAGTATCAGCTTTCAAAGAGAGTTTCTGTATGATCAGTCCTGATGGTTAAAACATGGCTTTCAATAATAAATTATATGAGGCATAAAAAGTTAGAGGTGGATATAAGAAATATACCCACTTCCAGACTAACTGTATAGTTGAAGGTTCCCTTAATCCCCTTTTCTTTCACCCCCCGCCCCTTTCCTTAGGTGACCCCCACCAGGAAGTTGTGTGTATTCTTCCTGTATGTTTTGACATACCCACACCTGTATAGATTCATATATATATGCTAATATCTGATAAGTTTGTATATTTTCTTTTTTTTTTTTTTGCGGTACACGGGCCTCTCACTGTTGTGGCCTCTCCCGTTGCGGAGCACAGACTCCGGATGTGCAGGCTCAGTGGCCATGGCTCACGGGCCCAGCCGCTCCGCGGCACGTGGGATCTTCCCGGACCAGGACACGAACCCATGTCCCCTACATCGGCAGGCAGACTCTCAACCACTGCACCACCTGGGAAGCCCTGTATATTTTCTTAATTGACCATCATGCCACATCTTTTTCTTTTTTTTTTTTTTGTTTAATTTTTATATGTAAGAAGAGAAAGAAAGAAATAGAGCAGAGCACACAACCTGGTGTCGAAGATATGGAATGCTCAGATACACAGACAGAAGAGGCCACACAAACCCGTAAGTTGAACAGTCTTGCCTCTTAGCTCTTTTCTTATATATAATAAACACAAATTTCATTTCCTCCCACTGAATAAGGGGTTAACTATTTGGGTCATAACATTCTCATTTTATAATTTAAAAAATGTAGGAGAAGATCTAATATCTATACAGTATGTATCACAATGTCCTTTGTTCACATTGTGTTATTTACTATAATCATGTCTATAATCATGAAGTTGAGACCAGGAGTTACTCTCATTTTGCAGATATGGAGCCCAAGACACAGAGCATTTAAATGACAGAACTGTTGTGAAAGGGTTAGACGTAGAGACCAGAACTCTTACCTCTCAGGCTACTGTCTCTCTGGTTCTCCACACTTACCGCCGAACTCTGGGCGTGAGAGGGAATGTCAGGAGTCAGGTGGTTAGTACATGGCTTACTGCAGAGTCTGCCAACTCTTCTTTTCTCTCAGCAAGTTGGGATGCAAGGAATTAAAGCCTCGAATCATCACTTCCCAAAGGTCTTAAAGCAAAAAGCAAGGTATAAAGTCATTTCTTCAATGGCTTATGTACTGGTGCTGAAGGCACTTTTAGTATGGAGTAGTTCCAGAAGTGACATTAGCAAAGGCAGCATCTGCAAAGGGCAGGACTAGGTTGGACTTTGGTCTGGTTAATAAATGGCCAGTCTGTGGTGTGTAGGCACACCTGTGGGGCTCAGAAGATGGGAAAATGTGTTCCAGGTTTCATGAGAGATGGTTTACTTGCCTCAGTGAGGAGAGATTCAGAGCTGGCTACAGTACCACTTCCACCCCCCGCCAGATATCTCTTCTACCTGTCTGCCTTTTATTTATTTATTAGTTTATTGGTACTGAAATATTTCTGATTTCTAATAGAAGAGGCTTATTTTTGGTAAAAATTTCATCAAAGTGTAAGTGCCCAGTAGAGTTAGGCCAGTGATGTATTTTTACCTTCCCTTTGACAGTGATAGCCATGCATGTTTGCGGAAGGCAAAAATTGACTTTCAAAGAGAATCATCTTCACCCTGCTTTTATTAACATTTTCTTCATTATATATTATGGATAGTACGTCCTTAGGTTTATCTGAATTTACCCAAGAGAATCCTTGGGATAACTGAAGAGCGAGTGTATAACGTCACTCTGGAAGCTAAAGGTTTTGAAATAGTCCCTCTTACTTTTCTGCTGCCATCTTCCATTCCCTCCTGTTTTTGTTTTTTTTCCCCTTCCTCCCCTGTCTTGTTCATTCTGTTACTAGGAGGTGGGGAGTCCCAAGGAGCAGCACATCAAAGCATGTCTCAGCCAGAGGCAGCAGCAGCGGCTGTGGCAGTGAGTGGGAGCAAAGTTAAGGAGCGCTTATGAAGATAGAGTAATATTCTTACTCAAATCCCTTACATTTTAAAACGGGAGATTTTAGTTTAGGAAAGGGCTTACGTTGTTATAGTAAGGTTGATACCCATTTAGACCAAAGCCAGTTTCCAGCTGTGCATAGGGAAGACTCATGCGTCTCCTCATGCCTAGAGGTCATTTGTTATCCGAACTTTGCTTAGTGAGCATCAGAGGTATTTGTTTTGATACATACGTGATTTTAAATTTGACTGTAATTACGAAAACTGTTTCTTATACCTAAAATTTTAATTTAAGGTGCTTATACTGATGGTTTTTACTGTGAGAAAATATATTCGTATTTTTGTTTTATTTATTAATGACAAAAGAAGAGAGTAGACCCCATCACTAATTTAAGGAGAATAATCCAGATTTCTTTTTGATATTAAAAAATGAAGATAAAAAATAATCAAATTCTCTTTTATTCATATAAACTCTAAATTGCTTTAATTAAATACTGTTCCAATTGTAATTCTTTTTCCCCCCCTAAAGTATAAGGCTAGTTAAGGTATTTTACTATCTAAATATTCATAAATGAGAGAAATATTACCTGAGATAGTAAAATGTTATTGCTTCTAGCAAAGAAAACTAAAGCGATCCAAGGGTTCATGAAAATGTATGTTTATGTATTCATCAGTTTAACCTGAATGAGAAGGCACATTATTACATTTGAAGTTTTTTAAAGAAATATATAATTCAGTGAATTCTGTGTTTTAGAGCTTTAAGATTTTGCGTCAGAAACATGTTTCAAGAATGGTCACCTCTAACAGCTGCTTTAGAAATGTCAGTTTCTTCATTAACAATTTTATTTTCAAACACGATTTATAGTTTACATATGGTAAGAGATTTTTCTCACGGTGTGATCTCTCAGAGTGCTGTGCCTAGCAAAATGGGGACAACTTTCCTTTAATATCTATTTAGACCATTTAAAAAACGTGTATAATTTTCTCGATACACCTAAACTCATTTTGAGTAGCTGGGCGTCTATTGTGTAAGAACACATTCTGAAAGCTTTCTAATGTGTCTTGTGTAGGTTTTCTCAAAGAAAGAGAGGGGTGAGGGGTCGTTTTCAAGAAGAACAGAGGCCTCTAATCCTTGTAGTTTTAAGCAAGGCATGATTTTTACCAATTGAGAAAATTTGGTAATTTGCTCCAAGTAATTTTTTCCCCACAAAATGATAAACCTTTAAAAACTACACATATTCTGGCATTTCAAAACCAGGCCAATATTTCAGAACTGTACTAAAAATTAGTTAATACAGCCATGATATTTATGGCCAGTATACTTTGTCCCTACCGTTCATACAACAGACAGAACTCAACAGCCTACTCTTGGTGGTGTTTTTGAAGTACCTTGGATTTTGGACCATTCTTGAGGATTCTTTGAGGAAAGCGTGACTTATGTTTACCCCTTGAATAGTTGCGGTCTAGTCAAGAAAGAGATATTTTTAAGGCACCCTACAAAGAAATTTCCCACTTGTTTTTTTCCTTCTGCATTATAAAATCATAGAAGAGTATCCCAACCTTGTATATTTTATTTTTCAAGTATTAAGTTTTACACATTAGTCTTATGATTGGGCCTTTTACCACTAGTAAAGTATTATGAAAATGAGTATATATTTACTAGTAAAGTATTATGAAAATGAGTATATATGGGATGGGAGGAGAAATAGATTTTTTTCTGCAACAGTCAGAATTGATTATTAGGAAAAATACTGAACTGATAAAGTCTCTAAGTTGCATAATATGATTATATAATAAGTTGCAGGTGGTGATGGCATTCTTAGTTGCAGTGAAAAACTTTAAATCTAGATTGAATGGGGATAAGCAGTAACGGAATTTAATCTAAGAGTAAAATGTCAAATTAGGACATTAATGAGAATATAGCGATAATCGTTGACTTTAGTGTCCTTTTTTTTTTCTTTTTTTTTTTTTTTTGCGGTACGCGGGCCTCTCACTGTTGCGGCCTCTCCCGTTGCGGAGCACAGGCTCCGGACGCGCAGGCTCAGCGGCCATGGCTCATGGGCCCAGCCGCTCCGCGGCATGTGGGATCTTCCCGGACCGGGGCACGAACTCACGTCCCCTGCATCGGCAGAAGGACTCTCAACCACTGCGCCACCAGGGAAGCCCTAGTGTCCTTTTTAATGTGACTATAGATTCGAATTTTATTGAAAGGGAGATGTACTATAGTATTGATTATAGACCTTGATCTTGCGATGTCCTGTTATTCCAATTTCAGACAATCACAGCGTTCTCAGTTTTCTATGGAAAATTAATTTCAAAATTGTTGAAGTAAAAACCTAAAAATCTACCATGGAATATTTTTAAAAGAAGGCTATATCACAAAAATTGAAGAAAAAACTCAAAAGTTTAAACTCACCATAGTGTAGGCCATGCACTATGAGTGGCAGAGAAAAGAAGATACTCATATAACTTTGAAGTTTGCATGAATTGAAATGTATGGCAATTGAATAAAAACTAGAACTTGGAAAAATAACAAACAAACTGATCTTCCAATTAAGTACCTAAATAAACCTGTAGTCAGAAAGCCTTTAGAAACTGTTTATGATTAGACATGTGTGGTAGATATTTTGTCCTAGATTCAAAGAATGTTTTGTATGTTTCAGAAGAGAAGTACTGATCTCTTTTCTGTTCAGTGTGTTTATTGATTGATCGTGGGCCCCACGCTGCCCTCACCGTGGTACCATTGCTCTCTCCTGGCAGAGGGAAGCCCGAGGCCATGGAAGACACACTCCTCTTGCCACCACAGGCAGTTGTGATCGGGCCTAAGCTTGTCCTTCTGACTCTGCTGTGCTCGCGGTGGAGGTGGCCTGGGGTGGGGTGGGAGACAAAGTCTCCTTGGGGAGGCGGATCCACATGCTCCCGGTAGAGAAGCACTGCATTCTTCCAGCGCAGGAATAGTTGGAGAGGAACTGTCATAAGGCACTTAGGCCAGTATCAGATGTGATACTTTTCTAGAAGGCGACTTAGCTGGGGTCCGTTTAATCCCTAGTGGACAAGACTTTGCATTTTGGATTAGCCCAGTGCTCTTCTGCCTAAAGAGTAGAGGGAGCAGGCTTTAAAAAGCAACACATTTAGAAAAAATGCCTTGCTTTTCATAATATGCATATCCTCAGTGCTTCCCCCCAAGGAATACCTATCTTTTTTTGTTTTAACTTTTTATTTTATATTGGAGTGTAATTAACAACATTGTGTTAGTTTCAGGTGTACAGAAAAGTGATCTGTATATATACATATACAGATATCTATTCTTTTTCAAATATTTTTCCCATGATATTGAGCAGACTTCCCTGTGCTATACAGTAGGTCCTTGTTGCTTATGGAGTACCTATCTTGTTGCTATAGTTTACATTAGGAGATAATGTTTTTAATTGTACAATAAAAATTTGGGGGAGAAATAGTTCAGGACCAGTGTAAATGGGGTATGTTTTTACCAGTGGATGCATTCTGTATAACTTCAAACTAGAAGGTCGGCTTTGTTAGCATATTTTTTGACACACTAAAAAATTAACACAATTTCCTAAGATTTTTAGGGTATTAACAGTTATAACTTGTGTATCAGTTTCGTCTCCACAAATCATCATAGTCAATTAGATTTTTAAATATTAATAACCATATATGGAAATACTTATATTTCTGTTCTTTTGCTTTTGTAAGTTAATGATTAGTGATTTAAATCTCTTTGTTTTCTCTTCAAGGTTCAAGAACCAGGAAGAGAGTCCAGAAGTAAATCAAATACTGTGAACCAGTTTTTCTTTTCTTCCTTTCATTTGACTCTTTCCTTCTTTCATTTGACTTTTCCTCTTTTTCTGTATTAAGTGTTTTATTTTCATGTGAGTCTTGTGGAGTGGGGGAAACAATGAAGTACCTATGTCTTTGAAAAGCAGACTTTTTTTTATTAAATACTTTGTAGAATTTACTAAAGCCTAATTTATAAAATTTCACAGTATTAAGGTTATACCCTTGAAGCTGTCCCATGCTGTGTGTTTGAGGTTCTGGGGTACATATAAGAAATATTACTATGACATGCACTTTTCTAATCGTTGTATATTTCCTACAGTGTATAAAATGTTTGGCAAAATCCTTACTTTTAAGGAAATACACAACTTAAAATAAAGGTCTCTTTTTGCTTGATACAAATTTGTTGTGGGCATAAGATTTGTTTTGTATTGATTTTGCTCAGTTCCACAAGCATTTGTTAAGCACCTGGTCTAGGAAATGAGAGGTACAAAGAAGAGAAAAGATTATGAAAGAAGAAATGGAGTAGTAAGTTTATCTGTGAGAGATGAAATACATGTATTTGAAAGATTACTTGAGAATTATGTAAGTATGCAAGCTGTATGGTAAGAAAACAGGCAATTATCAAGTGGTGGCCAGATCAAAGATTGTTTTAGACTGGCTTCCTTTAAGGAAATGCTGTCAAATATATATATTTGGCTTATTCATTCACAAGAGATTATTTTTCTTCCAAGTTTTTTTTTTGGTATGGTATAATATTTGTACAGTAAACCAAGCACTTTAGAGTTTTAGTGATTAGAAATTTTAAAATATAGACTATATAGTTGCCTTGGGAACAAAAGCTTGGAATTTCAACATGAACAATTTCAAGATTTACTTTGTTAGAGAAATTGGGATTGGATTGGATTTTCTAGGGGTGGTACACCTTACCACTTGTAGCCTGTACAATGTTTTTAGATGGTGTATAGGTACACTTTTATTTAAATATGTAAGCATTTATTTAATATGTATTTAGAATATAAATAGCACATTAAACTGGTGATTTCTCTATTGCTTAGGACAAGCCTAAAGTAGGTATTTCAGTTTTTAGAAAAGCAAGTTGATTTGAAGAAAATACTAAGTAAATAATAGTACAGGTGGATGTAGACATGTCAGAAACTGTCAGAGTTGTACCAATTTTGAGCAACTCTGAACCAACACACTTTACCTTTTGGCTCTCTGATGTGGTATTTAGTTGTCACACGAAGCATTTATCACTGCAGTGGTCGGATACTGAAAAACGCAAAGCACATCTGCCGACTTTCCTTTGAAGGTTAATCTTTTAAATGCCTCCTGAAGTTCTAGGGCACTGTGACTTTACAGAATAGAGAACTAGATTTTGGGCAGAGCCTCCTCCTGTTTTCTGTAGAATGTTGGATTTTAGTCCTCATCAGTGTTATGGTCCCAAGTTTATTTGTAACATCTAAATCAACTCTCAAGTTCTGTTTCAAACACATTGATGCTTAAAATAGGATAAAATGTGTGTGGTGTGTTTTTGTGTATGTGCCTTAGCCTTTTTTATTTTTCAAAACACAAAAACATAGCAAAACCTGTTGGTTAAATATTAAGAAAACAAACATTTCCTCACATATTGTTTTTAATAAGTGCTGGCATTTTCTCAAATGTTGCTCTATTGGCAGGGCTGCAGAAATGAAAAACTAATAGCCATAGTAGCCAGTTTGATTCATCGGCTGCATCCCCTTATCCCCTTGTTCTGCTGTTCTGTTCCCTACCTTACTCTGGTTTTTCTTACCCCCCCCCCTTATTTCAAAGAAGTGGTTTAATAACCTCCTTGTCCGCCAGAGTTATGCTTTTTCCCTTGCCTTTTTCAGTTCCATACTTACTGTTTTTTATCTTGTGTTGTTTTTGTTTTCTTTCCAATCCCTGCATCCAGTGGGTTTGCTTTTCTTTATTCTCCCTTCACAATCCAACATCCTTATGAACGTGTTCCTGGCCCCATGTGTCCTGCCTTCTCTGCCATTTTCTTATGTCCTTAGTGACAGAAACCTTAGTGAGGGTTTCTAGTCTGTCAAGGACCCACCCCTGTGCAGGCTCCTGTCCTTCAGACAATGGGAGCTACATGTGTGCTATATTTTCTAGACAGCAGCTGGTAAATCTTTGATAACCATCTAAGCCCTGATGTAAAATATCTTCTGGGTGTTCTTCAATAGTGATCTTTTAAGACAAATCAAACGCTAATAGGCCAGGGTAACAAAACCCCAATTATTTCTTTGAATTACTAACTTAAATGTGCATATCAAGAGCTAAGTTGTGTAGCAATGAATTAGTGGTGGAAATATAAATACATTATATGTATTTGTGTGCATGTGTGCTTGTTTATCCTTTAAAACTATATTCATCTGGTCATCAAAGTGTATCAATAGTACTTGATCACTGTAGAAAATTTAGAATATACAGAAAAGTGTCAAAAGACACACTAGCCATATTACTACCACCCACAGACAACCACTGTTAACATTTTGACACGTTTTTTTCCAGCCTTCTCTATGCATTTTTATCTTTAAATATCATACTTTATAAAAGCTTTATATTCTGCTCTTTAAAGTGAACATTAAATACTTTCCATGTTATTACAAATACTTCATAAATATAGTTTTTATGTTTCTATAATATTTTTTCCTATGGATTCGTGATACTTTCATGACCATTTACCTAATGTTGGAGGTTTAAGTTGTTTTCAGTATTGGGATATTATAAACAATATTCTTGAATAAAATTGGGCATAAGTCTTTGTCTACATGTACAAATATTTCCTTAGATTTTCAAAAGGGAACCATTGGGTGAAAGACTATGAAAATGGAAGGTTATTGGTGCACATTATCAACTTGCTTTGCAAAACTCCGTCAGTTAACACTTTACCCAGAAATCAGTGCTCAACTTACATTTTTGTCAACCTTGAGTGCTACTAATTTTTATAATTTGATAAGGTAAATTTTTTTTAATTGCTAGTGAACCTGAGCAATTTTTTATTTTTAAACAAATCATTCTATTTGCTTTTTGATGTGTGTGTTTGTACTGTTTGTATAGTAATGATCTTAACCTCTGTCATGTTTGCTGCTGACTTCTTCCAGTTTATTTTTTGTTGACGATTTAATTCTTATCGCTTTAATCTGTTGATCTCTTTCACTGTAATTTCTGCTACTGTTTTAAAATATTTCCCATCCTGATATCAGAAATATTTACCAGGGCTTTTTCTAGGATTTGTGTTTTAATGCTTCTGAATTTTTAATCCATATGAAATTTAATGTGGTGTATGTATGCCATGAAGTAAGGATCACAGTGGATTTTTTTCCAAATAGCTAACCAGTAGCTCCATTACCATTTGTTAAATAAATTCTCTTCCTCAGCCCCTTTCCATCCTGGTTTGTGTTGCCTGTTTTATTACAGATTAAGTTCTTATACCAGGGTCTGTTTCTGTCAGTTCAATTTCATTGATCTGTCTGTCTGTTCTTATGCCAGCACCACACTGATTTAATTAGTGCCATTTAACTTATTAATTCTTATTTACTGCCCAAACCACATTAACAGAAATCAAAATGAAAGAGAAAATTCATTTATGATCTCACCACCACCACAAAAATCAAACGCTTGTCCTTTGGCTGTGTTATTTTTCAGTCCTGTTTCATGCTTACATAATTTTTCCTAGTTGTAATAGTTGCATTGGTGAACTTTTGTGTGTGTGTGTCTTTTAAAGTTCCACAGTTTATTCTGTATATACCCCTGATTCATTAAGCTCCACTGGTATAAAGAATACAAGATGCACTGAAGAAGTGATTCTATGCAGTATACTGCTGACCAGATGGTTTAGGTAGCTCTCTTTATCACTTGGGTGTTACTTTACAAATAAAATGCTTACTATTTTCATTGTACTAAGAATGTGTTATTCATATATTGGTGAGTTTTATTATAGCAGTAGTATTTTGCAACTTATGAGTAGTGTTCCTGAATTTTTGTAATTTTGACTCGTCATGAAGTTACCTGTAAAATTTCTCCATTAAGCAAGTACAGTTTTATTTATGAACCACTGCAGAGGATCTTCAAAACACTCTTTCCTCTTTTTGTCTTGGTTAAGTCAACCGTTTTTTAAGGGTCTGAGTTATCAGTGGAGTTGGTCTATAAGACAATCTTTGTGCCTGGAGTACAGAGGCAGGAAGGAATATTAAAGGCATGGATCCCGCCTTGGGTGGGGGGCTGGGGAGGAAGTGGGACAGTAGTCTGAAATCTGTTTCCATTTTTCTGTAGGTTGTCTTTCTGCTTCTGGTATCTTTTAGAAGCAAGTGAAAAGTGATCACAGTGATGTAAATGAAGACCTTATAACACCTGGACTACAGGTTGTTTAATAACTAAAAAATTGCTGTATTTAATATTTTTTCTGACCTTGACATAAAAAGCGCAGTACAGAAGTTCATGGTGCGCCTTCTCGGTATAATTCTCAGATGTGAGAGATACCTCACACTTTCCTTATAAGGGTCGGATATGAACTTAAAAGAGTTCTGAACGACTGAAGGGTCTGCTAAGCCTGAACGCTGGAGAGTTCTAGGGCAGTATGTGTCCAGGGAAGGTTACAATTGGAAGTACATGTTGATTCTGTTAGATTGCCTGGCCAAGAGAGTCATGGTTTCCGTCTTGAACTTTTCTAGATAGAGGAATGTGCCTTTAAGATCCTTAAGAAAACTTTCATGTTCTAAACATTTTAGTTCTCCCCCCAACCCCCCAAAAAAGAGCTTTTGTTTTTTTGTCTTCGTTTATTTCATTAACTCTTGTAGAACATTTTGGGGCTGATGCATGAGTCACTCCAGCCGGAGTATTGTGCACATCCTAACCTGCTTAACACTGGTTGCAAAGGTGTGTGATGTGGTCCCTGTGTAACACCCCATCACCTCCTACCAGCCCCCTGAAGTTTTTTTTTTTTCCAGTTTTATTGAGAAATAATTGACAAACATCACTGTATAGGTTTAATAAGGTGAATAGCACCCCTCAAATTTCTGTAAAAGTCCTTGGCAGATGTTTAAGAACTTAAAACAAATATGTAACTTACCCTATAATTTATAATTTAAAGAAGGATCATTTAGGGCTTCCCTGGTGGCGCAGTGGTTGAGAGTCCACCTGCCGATGCAGGGGACGCGGGTTCGTGCCCCGGTCCGGGAGGATCCCGCGTGCTGCGGAGTGCCTGGGCCCGTGAGCCATGGCCGCTGAGCCTGTGCTCGGCAACGGGAGAGGCCACAGCAGTGAGAGGCCCGCGTACCGCAAAAAAAAGAAAAAAAAATAGGAAGGATCATTTAGACATTTCTTAAGATACACATGCAGTCACAGTGGGCTTCCCACCGACACACCTTTTGTTAAACTTCCTAACTATGCTTTTGAAAAAGAAGTCATCTGTATTCCAGGTGCTACAGGCCCAAAATAAGTCTTTGATTTGTCATGCAAAGTGTTCAGAAAGCAGAGGTGGCTGAAATTATATCAAAATGGTTCCCAAGGCCCTGTCTGTTCCTGTGGAGGTCAGAGGAGCCACAGCCTGCAGAATCACAATTTGAGGTCAGGAATCCGGAACCCCTGCTGTTCCCAGTGAACTGTGTGATGTACACAGACGAGCTAAATGAACAGTCATGATACCTGGTTGGTCTTTTAGCAGCAAAATTGGAGGTGGGGGGAGGAATATGAAACTTTCTAAAACCGCGGGGTTTTTTTTGTGGTATTATTGTTGATATCCCTATTTGAATGTATAGTCCCTAACAAAAGAAGCAAGATGCCTTTAGACCGCATTTACTGCTCTTGATGACTCCAGTTGTGTGTAAATATTAGAAAACAGCAGGGTCCTGCATTCCAAGAATCACTTGAGCAGTGCCACGAAGACAAGTGTCCTGACTGGTGTAGTCATACTCCCCAGCTCTCCTGCTGTTTCTAATCTGTGCGCACAGCCGTGAAAAAACTGGACTGACATTTACAGGCACAGCAGGGAGACACTTGACTAGGGAATGTTAAAGACTCCGGCACCTCCGATTCAAAGTGGCCACCACACATGATAAATCTTCACAGGAGAGCTAGCCTGCACTTCCACTGATGCCATAATGAGGGTATCTGTAATGAAGCAAAGAAGTGAAACATTTTCCCCCCACAAGCTCAACTTTTTAGCAGTCTGATATTTATTGTTGTCTTTTTCAGACCTAAATATCTAACAGGAGAATCTCATCCTGTGTCGGTGAAGGATCTTTTCCTTTTGAACTGCTTTTTGGAGTCTGTTTCCTGTCGGTCCTCACTCCTCCCTAGGGTTTTACAGGGAGTTTCCTCAGGAAAGAACACTTCCCCATCAACTGTGAATAAAAATAAAATTTCCCGGAACCTGCTGTAACTGGTATGGAAAAGAGGGTCAGTTGCTTTCTGCCTCGAGCCTGACAGACTTCCCTCTCTGTTTTGTCCCAGCGAGCTGCCGGATTTGTATCCCATAATACCAGTAATGCAATTAGGTTGGCTGCACAGTGTCTGGTTGACTTCAGTTAAGAGTTTCTTTCCCTATGGGAATAAGACCAGACAGACTGTCATTTGCTATTACTAATTCTGCTTAGCATTATCACTGGAGCTTTTTTGTAATTAGCTATCTTAGTTGGCTCTTAAATTTTAATAGCCAGTTGAAGCTACGTTTTAGCCAAGTTCCATATCTAAATTGCACTCAGTCCATTAACAAAGTTGGTTAAAAGGCTATTAAAACAAAAGCCAATATATGGTGGTTCGCACTTGCATCTTTGCAGCAGGAGCAATGCCAGCCTCCCCCCTAGTTCTCTAAAGGAACTTTCTCTCCCCAAAGTTACACATAAGCTGAACTCAACTTCCTGAGGGGCAAGAAATTAACATCAACAAGATTTTTAGTACATGAACATATCCAAAACTGTCACTGCCAAGCCTTTTCCTCTCCGTGAGGGTTCTTTGGGGTTTGGTTTTATTTGGTTGATGGCGGTACAGGGAGGAAGAGGGGCATTTAATATTCCAACTTAAAGTTGACGGGTTTGAAAAGTGAATAATTGAAATGATGTTTTTCTCCATTTCAGCTGATCAAAATTATTAGCAAAACCATCTGAGGCACCTTCTGGTGGAATTGTAGTCTTGCTGGGTTTAAGTCTGTAAAACATTCTGCCAGACGTTAAAAAAAAAAAAAAATTTGTAGACGAGCCAGCACATAGGCTCAGACCTCGTGCCTAACTGATAGTCCCCATTGTTCGTGGTTTTTAATTCAGATCATTTCTAACTCTGACACGCACACCCACCCCAACCCTTTGCAAATTGGTTTGCCAAGACTTTACTTTCTTCATTGAGTGCCCACTCCCTCCATATTGGGACAGTGGGTCTGTTTTCCATTTTCAAAGATCCTTGATTTCAAAATTTTTTAGAATTTGTGAAGCAGGCTGTCAAAAGAAATTAGACTGGTGCAGGCACGTTCAGTTGACGTTTTTTCTCTGAATCATCAGGACCCTGGGAATGAAGATGTGGAGAGAAACTACTAGGCAAATAGGTCCTGTCACCCTGACTCAGCTGAGTGCCTCTGAAGAACGTCTCCACCCCCAGTCTGTTGAATTTGCCAATGTCCTCTTTTAAAATGAAGAGTTTATCTGCCTCAAAAATATACAGGCTTTTTTTTTTTTTGTCTTAAACTCCAAATGGTGGCTTTTTCTATTTCCCCATTCAGAAGATATTAGGAATTGTAGTTTAATCTTAATTTTTAAAGCAGTAAGCGGCAGGTTGGAATACTTTCCACGCCCCAGTGTCTGGCCATTCTTCTGGTTAGCTTTTCTCTTACTCAGAACTGCTGTCAAGCTGTAAGCTTTGGTGGTGCTATCCTCCCTACCGAAGGCCACCTGGCAGACAAATTCTAGTGAAACCCAAGGGTTCGTTATAATTATATTTCCATTTTAAATATGTTTAGTAGCTCACATTCACATATGATCTTTTGTCTGGATTTGCTTCTCTAGCCTTTGGCTAAATGGCTGGGTTGCCATCAGTGAGAGTGTGGCCTCCTTGACAGAGATGAAGAGCTTCACCTGTCTTAACAAAGGACCAGAAATGCTGGAGGGCCTCTCTGGTGGTTTTTGTCCTCTGTCAGAAGCTGATGGAAGAGGTCAAGATCATTTTATCCAGTGTTAGATGATATGCAGTGAAATTAATATACTATTAAAAATGTATAGGTAACGAGTTGGCCTTTGATAAAGATAGAACTGGCTGTGAAAATCGGGTCACAGACTCTCTTAAGAGGTCAGGGTTGGTGGTTTCTCCCATGAAGACTGAAGGCAGGAACAGCCCTACCGTGGTTTTTCAGGGGACCCTCTAGCTGTTGATGGATGGCCTTTGTGGGCTTTAAGTGATAATGTCTACAATATATGTTAGACCTCACCTACCCATACTTTATTTTAAACTAATTTTTAGGAGATACTCATAGGTAATACATGTATGGTACATGATACAAAAATCAGTAGGAACAAAGGTAAATAGTGATTATATTGTACACCTGTAACATATAGTATTTTACATCAACTGCAAAAAAAAAAACTAGAGAGGATGATGGGAAAAAAGAAAGTAATTGGCAGAAATTTTAAAATAGCATACCATATCACATATGGGAACCTATTATATATATTAAATATATATGCTAAAAATTAACTTCCAGCATCAAGAATATATAAAAGTACTTTCATTCAAAAAAGGTAAATGGTGAAGTCTTAAATTTAAGATTATGGACCACCAAGGAATCTGGATAGAAGATAATCCTGTTTTTGTTTCATGAAAAACTGAAAGAATCCATGACAAAAAAATTAAGAACCTTTCCTTTTCCGTAGCCCTAGGTTCCCGCCCCAGAAATAAAAACTGTTACAGGTTTGGATAGCCTTCCAAAGCCACAATCTGCATATCCATTAATGGAGGGGGGCGGGATGGGGAAGGGGAAAGAAAGAATGCAAACTCTTATTTTTTCTATATTGCAATTTATTGGGATAAAGGCTCTAGCCAAGCTATGAGGTCAAACACCTATTTTAATGTAACTGCTCACAATGGGCGTATATCATCTCATTATTCAGTCGGTTTTACATTATCCTTTTTGAAGATCTCTTAGTGATTCCATCAGTAGAAGAGACTGCAGCTTTGCCTGTCTATGCTGAAGGCAAGTGGCTGGCTGGCTCTAGAACCCAGTGCAGGCCTGGGGCCCAGGTTTTCAAAGCTTCACCCACCTGCGCAGCAGTCTTCCTGGGTCGCTTCTTCCCCGCTGACCCTGGGGTTTCCTCTTTGCATCTCTTTCGTGTTGGATCACCTGTTACCTGGCCCAGTGTGTTTCTCCTTGGTTTACCCCTCTTATCGGGAGGAGCACATCCTCCATTAGTTCCCTGAGAAAAAGGTGTGTGGGAGGTAAGTTTTTTTAATTCTTGCATGTCTGAGGATGTCTTTGTTCTACCTTTCCTCTTGGCTGATAGTTTGACTTGTACAGAATTATGGATTGGAAATAATTTTTCTTCAACGTTTCGAAGGCATTACTCTGATAACCTTCTAGTTCCAGAGTTGCTGTTGAGCGCACTTGAAGCTACTCTGTTCTCTCTTTCTGGAGCTTCTGTTCAGATATTGGGAATCACAGGCTGATCTTCTAAGCTTTCTTCCTTCTCCCCCCACTTACTTTCTGTCTCTTTTGTCTTTTTCCCTCTACTTCCTGGGAGGTTTCCTCAATATTTTCTTCTAACTCTTAGGATTTTTAAAAATTTCTGCTGTCATATTTTTAATTTCCAAGAGCTTTTTGTTCTCCAAGTGTCCTTTCTCATGCGTGCAGGATCTCCTTATATGGCTGAGGATTTTCATTAGAGTATTTGGAAGCTTTTTTGTTCCTACATAGTCTCTGTTTCTACAAATTGCATTCCCACTCCCCCATCTTGTTTGGATCTTTGTCCTTTATTTTATCTATTTAATTAATTTATGGCTACATTGGGTCTTTGTTGTTGGGTCTTTGTTGCTGCGCAAGGACTTTCTCTAGTTGCGGTGAGTGCAGCTTACTCTTCCTTGTGGTGTGTGGGTTTCTCATTGCGGTGGCTTCTCGTTGCAGAGCTCAGGCTCTAGGCATGCGGGCTTCAGTAGTTGTGGCACTCAGGCTCAGTAGTTGTGACTCATGGGCTCTAGAGCACAGGCTCAGTAGTTGTGGCACATGGGCTTAGTTGCTCAACAGCATGTAGGATCTTCCTGGACCAGGGCTCGAACCCGTGTGCCCTGCATTTGCAGGCGGATTCTCAACCACTGCACCACCAGGGAAGTTCCTGTACTTTATTTTAGATGGTTTCTTCGAATGTCTGGCACTTCCTTGGCTGTCTATTTATATATAAGTGCAAGCCATTAAAAGGTGAATGGGAGTTCCGAGTCTGTGTGTGTGAGGGGGAGGGGCTTAGAGCTGGCATTTTGGGGCTTCCATGGAGAGCTACTTGAATCGGCCATTTTTAGAAGAACCCCATCCTTACCCTGAGACCTTCAGAAAACTGCACCTGAGATGAAGGCTTATGTGAAGGTAATTTATTTGTGAATGTGGTCCCAGGGAGCAGAGGTGAGGGACAAGGGAATGGAAACAGGGAAGGAGGGAGCACAGTTACAGGGATGCATCATCAAGTTGGCTACGCCTGAGAGTGACTGACACTCACATCCTGCAGAACCTTCCAAAGAGCCCATTGCAATGCATCTCACAATCTCCAACCCATCTCTCTTCCTTTGGGTGTGAAGCTTCCCACACTTCTGAGTTGCACATGTGGAAGGTCCGCTCTTCCTGGCAGGCATCTCATACAAATCCCAAAGAAGGAAATATAAGAGAGGCCATCAGGTTACACTCACGAGCTGGTGGAAGCCTGTGTGGAGTCTGTCACTGCAGCTTGGGCTGGAATGAGAGAGGATTTGAAGCAATGCACTACCATGTGATTACCCTAAGGTTTTTTCTGCTTGGACTAGTCCATTTCCATAGAGAAGTTTCTTTTGCCCAGAGAGTTGAATTATGAATGCTAAACTTAAGAGATCTCCATTGTCTTAGCTTGGGCTGCTTATAATAAAGATACCATAGACTGGGTGGCTTATTTCTCAGAGTTCTGGAGAAATAGATTAGAAGTCTGAGGTCAGAGTGCCAGCATGGTCTGGTTCTGATGAAGGCCCTCTTCTGGGTTGCAGACTACCAGCTGCTTCTATCCTCACATTGAGGAGAGCAGAGAGGGGAAGTGAGTTTCCTTGGACTCTTATAAGGGCACTAATCCTATTTATGAGGGCTCCATCCTCATGACTTCATCTAACCCTAACTACCTTCCCAAGGTCCCACCTCCTAATGCCATCATATTGAGGGTATGAATTGAACATAATGAAGTTGGGGGAATGCAAACATTCTATAACACCCATCCACTGTGGATTTTGCCTTGTATGGATTGTGCTTTTGGTATCAAGTCTAAGAACTCAGCCTAGCCCTAGATTTTCTACTTTTCCCTAAAGTTTTATTTTTGTGTTTCACATTTGTCTGTCATCCATTCTGAGTTAATTTTTGTGTAAAGTCTGAGTTTTAAGTCAAGATTCAGTTTTTTTGCCTATAGATATCCAGTTGTTCCAGAACCATTTCTTGAAAAGACTGCCCCTCCTCTGTTGAATTGCTTTTGCACCTTTGTCAAAAATTAGTTGGACATATTTTAAGTGGGTGTATCTGTGGATTTTCTTTTCTGTTCCATTGATCTCTGTGTTCATCCTTCTGTCAATACAATGTGCTGTTTTGATTATTGTAAGATATAGTAAGCCTTAATGTTAGGTAGAATGATTCCTCCCACTTTGTGCATTTTTAAGATTTTTTTTTTTTTTTTTTTTTTTGTGGTACACGGGCCTCTCACTGTTGTGGCCTCTCCCGCCATGGAGCACAGGCTCTGGACGCGCAGGCCCAGCGGCCACGGCTCACAGGCCCAGCCGCTCCGCAGCATGTGGAATCCTCCTGGACCGGGGCACAAACCCGTGTCCCCTGCACCGGCAGGCGGACTCTCAACCACTGCGCCACCAGGGAAGCCCAAGGTTGTTTTAATTATTCTAGAACCTTTGCCTTTCTATAATAAATTTTAGAATAAACTCATGTCTATGAAAAAAATTTGCTGGAATTTTAATAGAAGTGACATTAAAACTTTGATTAATTTTGGGAGGATCAACATCTTTACTATGTTGAGTCGTCCTACCTGTGAACACAGTATGTCTCTCCATTTATTTAGGTCTTTGATTTCTTTCATCAGTATTTAAGTTTCAGTATGCAGATCCTCTACATATTTTGTTAAGTGTATACCTAAGTATTTTATTTCCTCTGGAGCAATTGTAAATGGTGTTGTGTTTTTAATTTTGGTTTCCACAGGTTCATTGTTAGTATAAAGAAATGTAATTAAGTTTTTTGTGTTGATCTTGAATCTTGTGACATCAATGAACTTACTAGTTATCAATTTTAAAACTCAAGTATTGTGTTCTTGTTATGGTTAAAAAAATGAGAGATCTTTGCTTTCTTCTACTCTTTCCTATCATCTCAATAAAATTATATGTTTTTAGATAAATTGGTAGTCAGTGTTTATATTATTTCAATTAGGTAGGTATTGTTTATTTCAATCATATCAAAAAAATCTATCAAATTCTTTCTTTTTCTAATTAGAGGCCTGCCTCCTGGAGCCTTCCTTCTCGCTCCGTTGAATACTAGTTAGTCCCCGAGTTCCTGCAGAGCTCTTCACCTAGGGCTCCCCCTCATTGTAATACTGAACTTCTCTACCACTTTGTTGTATTGAATCTCTTGTTCCTGGTTTCTATAGCTTCTTTCTTGATTTTCTCTCTTTGCACTAGTACATCCTCCAGAAGCTTCTTTAAAAACATGTGATGGAGGTTATTATTAATTTTTTTAATCCTTGCATGTCTGAAAATAGATACCTTTAATGTCTCTTCACATCTGATAGTTTGGCTAGGTATAGAAGCCTAGGTTGAAAAGTCTTTTCCTTCCATATTTTAAAATGTTGCACTACTGTCTCCTGGCATTTAGTGTTGCTTAGGGGAATTCCAATGAATTCTGATTCCCTTTTCTCTTTCAGACTCTTAGGATCTTCTCTTTACCCCCCTTGCCGTTATAATATTTCATACCTTGGCGAGGCTTCTTGTCATTTGCTGTACTGGGAACTCAATTATTTGTCAAATATTGAACATTCAGTTTGTTCCAGGCACTGTTCAAAACTCTGAAGGTTCTGCGTGAATAAGACAGATGAGGTTTTCCAGAGTTTATAATCTTGTAGGGAAAAAAAAAAGATAAGAAATATACAAATAACTACAATAATTTCAGATTATGACAGTACAGTGAAGAATATACAAGAGAAAAATGAATTTGGAGAAAGTCTGTTGGACAGCGGGTGCTATGTTAGTCAGGGTGACCAGGGAAGATCCCTCTGACGAGATGATGTCAGAGCTGAGACATGGAGGGCAAGAAGGAGGGGGCCACCTGGAGAAGACGGTTCTAGATAGAGGCAAATGGAAGAGTAAAGGTCCTGAGCTCAGTGCGTCTGAGGTGCAGGGGGTAGAGTGTGGCTGGAGTGGTGGACAAAAGACGCAAAAATGAAGTTGGACAGTTCAGCAGAAGCCATACCACATCACACAGGGCTATAGAAAGGAGTCGGGATTTTATTCTACTTGAAATGAGAAGTGCTTGGAAAGTTACACACAGAGGAGTGATAGGCTCCACTTTCCCCTTTTAAAAGACCACCTGAGCTGTTCTGGGAGAACAGGCTGCAGAGGAACAAGAGTAGAAACCAGCGGTGACCACTGAGGAAGCTGTTTCAGATTTTCACATGATGTGGCTTGGGCTCTGTGCCCCTTTCCTACCAGAAGACTTTGTTTCTCAGTTCTGAGAAGTATTCTTTGATTATGTCCTTCCCTCCAATTTCTCTGTTTTATGTTTTTGGACCTCTTAGCAGTTACTTGTTGGACCTCTCCTGTTTTTTCTTTATGTATTTCATCCCAGTTTTGGGGATGTTTCCTTCATTTTATCCTTAAACATTTTTAGAGATGATTTTAAATGATTTAGGCCATGCTGAGTGGGGAAGGAAGGCTAGGGTCCAAGTGGGCTACCTTGTTTTCAGCCCCTGCAGCTCTCTCTCCAGTTCCCCAAGGAACCTGGAAACCTGTGCTGCTCAGGGAAGCCCTTCAGGGGCTTCCTCTGCTCTGCTAGGTCAGTGGGTACCCACTGTCTGCCAGGCACTGTGTAAGTGTTGGCAGATGAAAGGACAAGCAGAACTATTAAAGGAAAAATACTTCTCTAAGGGATGCTCAAAGCTCAAGAGAAGTGTGGAGTTGGGAGGAATAGTTGTACACGGCATATGAATCCAGGTGTCCAAGCACTGACCTCCTGCACCCTAGGGGACACCAGAATGTGCTGGCATGGGTAGTGGAAACGATTTTTGAGTAATCATGAAAAAAGTAAAAAATGCCAGTGACCGGGAATGGGCAAATCTTCAAATGTCATATTTGTCACCATATTCTGGATTTAGTTATTTAAACAAATGATGCTAACCTAAACCTTTTTTTTTTTTAATTTTTGAGTTTTCCTTCCTCCTCCTTCCTCCTCCTTCCTCCCTTCCCTCCCTCCCTTGTATATTTACTTTGCCAATAGTTAGAAGGAATAAAAAGAGTGAAACTTTATTTTAAGGCAAAGGGTCCTGGAGAATGTGCAGAAATGTGGGCATTCAAGAAGCACATGAAAAGCTTCTCAACATCACTAATTATTAGAGAAATGCAAATCAAAACTACAATGAGGTATCACCTCACACCAATTAGAATGGGCATCGTCAGAAAACCTACAAACAACAAATGCTGGAGAGGGTGTGGAGAAAAGGGAACCCTCTTGCATTGTTGGTGGGAATGTAAATTGATACAGCCACTATGGAGAACAGTATGGAGGTTCCTTAAAAAACTAAAAATAGAATTACCATACGACCCAGCAATCCCACTACTGGGCATATACCCTGAGAAAACCATAATTCAAAAAGACACATGCACCCTGATGTTCATTGTAGCACTATTTACAATAGCCAGGTCATGGAAGCAACCTAAATGTCCATTGACAGACGAATGGATAAAGAAGTTGTGGTACATATGTACAATGGAATATTACTCAGCCATAAAATGGAACAAAATTGGGTCATTTGTTGAGACATGGATGGATCTAGAGACTCATACAGAGTGACGTAAGTCAGAAAGAGAAAAACAAATATTGTATATTAACGCATATATGTGGAACCTAGAAAAATGGTACAGATGAACCGGTTTGCAGGGTAGAAGTTGAGACACAGATGTAGAGAACAAACGTATGTATACCAAGGGGGGTAAGCCATTGGGGGGTGGGGATGGCGGTGTGATGAATTGGGCAATTGGGATTGACATGTATACACTGATGTGTATAAAATGGATGACTAAGAAGAACCTGCTGTATAAAAAATAAATAAAATTAAAAAATATATATATACAATTTAGGTCTAAGATTATGAATATGTTTAGTTATTCATAAAAATATATACGTGCCATATATAAGAAAAAGAAATGTGTTACCTATTCACACTCCCAAAAGAAAAGGGTACATCTGAAGTAAATATTTGTATATATGGGTATCCTAAAAAGCTCTGTAGTATATATATGATTAAATGTTTATGTTCCTGTTAAAAAAAAAAAAGGTGGGCATTGTATAATCAGGTGGAGTCATAGCTGGCTGGCAGAGGTCCCCCAGAGGAGTCCCTTCTGTCCTGCTGTCATGCTCAGTCCTTCTGTCCACATTTCCATTGTCTTTTATATAAAGACATAGAAACCTGCTTATCATGTCTACAGATGAGATAATTTACTAGCCGTAGCAGCTTATATTTTGGATGATAGCAAGAGTCAGGAGAGTCTGGTCGTCTTTCTGATCATCAGTCTCCCTCAGCAGCCTGTGAACCTCTTGTCTTGGTCTTTGAGCCTCAGTAATAAGCGCAGCATCTGGCACGTGGTTGATGTGGGATAAATATTTGCTGAATGAATGAATGACTGGCTAGAGGATGAGGAAAACTGGGAAATGAAATTAATCCGCCAAGTGTTAATATTCGGGAAAAAAAATCAGTTACCCAAGAATAGGATGAAGACATGGCCCAGCAGCAGGTCATGGGGAAAGGAAGGAGGCTTGAGCTGATGACCATCTTCTGGGCCAGGAAGGTGATGTCCACACCGAGGCTGCTCGGCTGATTCACTCTGCACACAACAGACCACATCTTGGTGCCCCATTTGCATGGACCTGGACAACGTGAGGTGCTTCCAAAGAGGGTGGGAAGGGTGGAGAATGCTTAAGAAACCATGTCACACCAGGAAACACTGAAAAAACTGGGATGATTTATTTTGGAGAAGAGTGTGGGGAGTGTGGTGGAGAAGGTTGGTGTCTAAAATATTTGAAAATCTGTCATGTGGAAGAAGAATAAGAGTCACTGCAGTCCCTGGAGAAGACAGAACCAGGCCAGATGAGGTGGAAGTTAAAGGGAGACAGCACCACACAGAGAAGCGACTGATAGCTCTCAGATCCAAAGGGAGCCAGCAGCCCTAGTGAGGCAGTAAACGCCTCGCCTCTGGAAGCTTCAAGCAGAGATTGCTAAATATGGGACTTCCCTAGCGGTCCAGTGGTTAGGACTTGGCCCTTTCACTTCAGGGGGCTTGGGTTAGATCCCTCTTCAGGGAACTAAGATCCCACAAGCTGTAAGTTGCAGCCAAAAAGAGAGAGAGAGAGAGATTGTTAAATAATATCGTTGTGGGGTTCTTATCCTAGAGCCTCCATCTTGTAATAATAAATATAAAATTTTACTATTAATTTATTGAGTGCTTACTATGTTCTAGGCATGGTGCTCTTTTATATGTATTATCTCATTTCATCTTCATAGTGACCTTGTGACAAGTGACCATAGTGAAAATCAGGCTGCTCTGATTTTCCAGGAATCTGATGCTTAGAGGTCAAATGTCTTGCCTAAAGTCACACAGTTAATGAGTTATACAACATGATATGAGCCCAAACTTGTCTGCCTCCCGAGCCACCCTTTTTGCCACTGTACCCTGTGGCCACAATCTCTGAGGGTAACTCGGTGCTGTGCTCAGCCATTGCAACCTGGCCCTCACACCTCCAAAATATTTTCAACCCTGATTGTATCAGTTAGTGTGGGCCAGGTAACAAACAACTCTAAACAGTTCTAAAATCTCAGTGGCTTAAAAACCACAGTTTTGTTGTTGTTGTTCTTTTCCAGGTTCCATGACCCAGGTTGCAATGGGAAGAAGAACTGGGAATACTTGGTGAGGAACATGAATGGCTTTCATACCTAAGCAGGAGGAAGTTGAAAATAACAAATTATTGGTGTCAGATCATGGCCTAAATGGTAACAATGTTAAGTAATGAGACTTGAATTTCCTTGTAGCTTATGGAAAGTGATTTTGTTATTTTATAATTACCAATGGGCTGCAAGAACGGCCTCAGTCATTAACTCCCTTGGGTGCAAGGCTTGGTGGCAGAAGTGAGCCACGATAGCACTGCTTCTGTAGTCAACAGAAGTATAGAAGCTTTTGGATGCCCCCCGCCATCTCTTCTGGTAGTTGGTCCAGGAATACAGGTGGGAATCCATCAAGCATCTTCTGTCCATAGCTGAGGGCAAGTCCTGTGCTACACACAGTTTCAGATCTCTCTCTGCACTCCCCCCTCTGTCTCTCTTTCCCTCTCCATCTCTCTAGCTCTGGCTCTCACTCTCCTCTACCCCTTCCTCCCACCCCCTACCCCACTGCTGACTTCTCAGGTATAACGTGGTACACTGTCCTTGTTTCGAAATCAAGTACCAAATCCAGAAATAAACCAACTTAGAAAAGGGCAGAGGTTCTTAACTCATAGCTCCCCTCTGTTTCCGGAAGAACATGGCAATGATGGACAGAGTGGCGGGAATTGCTCACAGGGCAGTAATTAAAATCACTTAGAAGACACTCCGTATGGCCAAAGCCATGTTCAACGTGTGTGGAGTCTGGAGGACTCTTTCCTCTGCTTTCTCCCTACTACTCCAGCAATACCTCTAAAGTTCATGATGTTTCTAAGTTAGGAGGTTCTCATTTCAGGTCATGAGAATGTTGCCATGCTCCACCTTCTCTCATAGATGGCCCTCCTCTAGCTACTGCATACAAGGAGTTAGCGTTGGCCAGGGGAGACAATGGACATGAAGCACATCTTCCATAACCTGGAATCAGAAAACTGGCTGCAGCTGTGTCAAGTTGAACCTCACAGATTTCTCTTACTCTTTTTGATTTCTGAAAGTTCCCTAACATGAGGATTTCCAGATAAAATACAAGATGCCCAGTTATATTTGAATTTCAGATAACACATAACTTCTTAGTGTAAATATCTCCCCAGTACTGCCTGGGACGTGCTTCTCCAAAAAACATGATTCATTATTTATCTGAAGTTCCAATGAAACTGGGTGTCTTGTGTTTCTGCTACACCCCACCTGAAATGCAACTGCTGCTAATTTTCAAATTATGTGAGACAGAGCTTGGGAAGGCACACTGCCAAACAGCCACATGGAAGCAACGTCTCAGACCATCTTCCCAAACACATCATTTGGGAATCAGGTGCACAACGGAATGCCAAAGACAAATGGCTTTCATCTGCTTCCAAGGAAGGCCTGATACTGCGTGTTGGGTTACTAGAAATCCTCTTGATTACCCTCCACAGGAAGAGAACCACAGCAGCAAACACTCTGCAAGGTAACAATGAACCCTCAACTGTAGCTGGATGCGTATAAATGGGGTAAAACGAATCCCCTCTCCGAAGCAAGAGTGTGATTGCCAAAGCCCAAGACAGGCCTTTCCACTGCACTAGCCAGTAGCCTGACAGTGAGAAGCAAACCAGAGTGTTTCTAAAGGGATGGTTTTATTGACCTCTTTGGCCATTAAAAGCCTCTCCTAGAATTCTGTCTTCTGTTTACAGTGGCAACAGAGAAGAAAAAGTTGGGAGTGAAAGTCTTGCGTTTGGACTGGTTGGTTACCGTTTCTCTCTATGCTGTGGGCTGCATTGCAGAGAAGGGGCCTCGGCTATTTCATCTCACTTGGCATGTTTTTGAGCCACTGGGTTCTGGGAGAATAACGAATTCCATCCTCATGGGAACACTGTCCGGGAGCCTTTCATTCCTGTGCAGGGAGACGCTCCTGGGCTGGGCGCTGGTCTTCTCCATTTGTTGTAACAACCCGAGGGCCTCGTCCCCATTTACTAGATGGGGACGCTGGGGCTTAGGGGTAGGCCTCGCTGGGATTAGGTGTCCTTTCCACCGCCTTGCAGACACACTGGGCATCCCGTGCTCCATGTAACACAGCCTAAAACGCACCCATCTAGGCCGAGCCTCTCATTGGAGAAGCAGAAAGAAGGCTCAGTGTGATTAGGTGAAATGCCTGAAGTCCCTGTGTTGAGTCAGGTTTGGGTTGCACAGCTGCCCCACCTAAGGTCACCTGGTGACTTAAACCGGGTCTCTGGGGAAGGGATCCTGAGCTGAACTGGGGTCTTGCTGCAGGAAGTTCACTGAGTGGGGGCTGACAGTCGGGCACATGTGCAGGTACAAGTTTAACCACAACTTTCTGGTGGCAAGGGATCGTGATCTGCAGCTTGCTAATTCCCATGGTGTAAATTTACCCCCATGGCCGATTTCCAGCTGTCGCCCTGATGTGACTGGATGCAGACTTGGGAAGAGGTGCCCAGGATCAGCCCCAGCACATCAGCGCCCGTGGGGAGTGAAGGAACCAGGCGAGGCGGAGGGTAAGGTTAGACAATGCTGCGGTCACACAAAGGTCCCAGCAGCTCCGGGAAGCTGGCCTACCCTGCAGGGTAGTCCCAAAGGGGCTGAGGCCCAAACCTTTGTGCTCCCCTGTATGCCCTTCCCCGTGTCACCCTGTCATTAGACGTGGGTTGCCTGGGGTGCGGGCAGGCTGGTGCTCTCCTTCCTCTAAGTTTCCACAGCATGGGGGGTGCAGCTGTCCTAAGCCCCCATCCTGCGGGGTGGGCAAGTCTTCTCACTTGTTGCCCCTCATCAGCAAGAAGCAGTTCACTCTGCTTCACCCTTGCATCCCCCATGGTTCTTGGCACCTGGAAGATGCTTGGCAAACATCAGATAATGGAGAGTTGAATGAACCAGTGATCAACTGAACTTTCAGTAAAGGTCTGATGACCACGGCTCCAGTTCAGCACACATCTCAGGCTCTTGTCTGCATTGTGTTGTGTGTTGCTGTTTCCTATGTGAAAGCCCATTTCCCCACCCGGGATGATGAGTTCATTTGCACCAGACCCAGGCCCTCTGTTTCTCCTGTGATCCGCACAGCAGGCAGCATCGCCAGCACTCATCACTGAGAGAGATGGTTTGAGTGGAGTGTAGGCATAATTGATAACAATTGATAAGGAATTTCCCTTGGCTAGATTGACCTTTCAGAAGAGTTCTGGTTGTGATACTTCCCTTTGCTTTGGGTAAATGGGAATATTAGAAATTAAGAAAACAGTTCAGGGCTTCCCTGGTGGCGCAGTGGTTAAGAATCCGTCTGCCAATGCAGGGGACACGGGTTCGAGCCCTAGTCCGGGAAGATCCCACATGCCGCGGAGCAACTAAGCCCCTGCGCCACAACTACTGAGCCTGCGCTCTAGAGCCCATGCTCTGCAACAAGAGAAGCCACCGCAATGAGAAGCCTGCGCATTGCAACGAAGAGTAGCTTGCCGCACCTAGAGAAAGCTCATGCGCAGCAACAAAGACCCAACACAGCCAAAAATAAATAAAAATAAAATAAATAAATTTATTTAAAAAAAAAGAAAACAGCTCAAAGTCACCACCAGGTTAAGAAGTTCCAGTGAATGGAAAGCCTTGGATGGTATTTGCAAGACATGGTCTGTGGGTGGGCATCACATAGAGTCAACATTTCCAGAAGTCCTCAAGAGGTCAAGTTGTCCCCTTCACCCATAGCCACGACACTTTCATTCCTGAGTGGACAGATAGGATCTTGGGGATACCCTTGATACTGTGACTAGGATCCTGGTGAGTCCTGGCATGTATACAACTCAGTCTCTGCTCTGCAAGTGTTCCTTTCTGACAGAGTAGCCCTCATTTCTGGGGTTCCTTCCCCAAGCACACAATCACTTTTGCTGGTCTAATCAACCCTCTACCTGAACAAATGACCCAAGAGCCATCCCAGGTGACCCCTAGATGTGTGTGTGTGTGTGTGTGTTCACACATGTTGGGGAGATGGGATTACAGAACCCAGCTCCTTTTCATGGTGGATTTCGCATCTGCCATTTTTCCTGTGATGGTCAGGGGGTCGCTTCCTGTGGCCTCTGGATTCTCATTTCACCAGCCCTTCTTCCAAGAGCTTCCCATTTCCCTTTGTCCTCTAAATCCCATCCATCTCCCTAGAAATCTCTGTTACCCTGGCTTATGTATTCTCTCTAATAGTGGCTATTTCCTAAAAAATGGTATAGACTTTTGACACTGATTCATCATCACACCCTGAGGGGAAGAAGAAAAAAGACTCAAGAAGGAGCTCTATTTATTGCACAGGAAAAACTAACCAGAAAGGGCTTCCCACTCATAGTTCATGGTGATGTCATGCATTTTAAATGGCTAGCAGTTCTTCAAATGAGCTGCTCCATCTAACATCCGTGTCTTTTTAAAAATTTTTTTAATTTTATTTTTTTATACAACAGGTTCTTATTAGTCATCAGTTTTATACACATCAGTGTATACATGTCAATCCCAATCGCCCAATTCATCATACCACCATCCCCATGCCCCCGCGGCTTTCCCCGCTTGGTGTACATACGTTTGTTCTCTACATCTGTGTCTCAACTTCTGCCCTGCAAACCGGTTCATCTGTACCATTTTTCTAGGTTCCACATACATGCGTTAATATACGATATTTGTTTTTCTCTTTCTGACTCACTTCACTTTGTATGACAGTCTCTAAATCCATCCACGTCTCAACAAATGACCCAATTTTGTTCCTTTTTATGGCTGGGTAATATTCCATTGTATATATGTACCACAACTTCTTTATCCATTCATCTCTCGATGGACATTTAGGTTGCTTCCATGACCTGGCTATTGTAAATAGTGCTGCAATGAACATTGGGGTGCATGTGTCCTTTTGAATTATGGTTTTCTCTGGGTATATGCCCAGTAGTGGGATTGCTGGATTATATAGTAATTATATTTTTAGTTTTGTTTTTTGTTTTTTGTTTTTTTTTTTGCAGTACGCGGGCCTCTCACTGTTGTGGCCTCTCCCGTTGCAGAGCACAGGCTCCAGACGTGCAGGCTCAGCGGCCATGGGTCACGGGCCTAGCTGCTCCACGGCACGTGGGATCTTCCCGGACCGGGGCACAAACCCGTGTCCCCTGCATCGGCAGGCAGACTCTCAACCACTGCGCCACCAGGGAAGCCCATTCTATTTTTAGTTTTTTAAGGAACCTCCATACTGTTCTCCATAGTGGCTGTATCAATTTACATTCCCACCAACGGTGCAAGAGGGTTCCCTTTTCTCCACACCCTCTCCAGCATTTGTTGTTTGTAGATTTTCTGGTGATTCCCATTCTAACTTGTGTGAGGTGATACCTCATTGTAGTTTTGATTTGCATTTCTCTAATAATTAGTGATGTTGAGCAGCTTTTCATGTGCTTCTTGGCCATCTGTATGTCTTCTTTGAGGAAATGTCTATTTAGGTCTTCTACCAATTTTTGGATTGGGTTGTTTGTTTCTTTAATATTGAGCTGCATGAGCTGTTTATATATTTTGGAGATTAATCCTTTGTCCGTTGACTCATTTGCAAACATTTTCTCCCATTTTGAGGGTTGTCTTTTCGTCTTGTTTATGGTTTCCTTTGCTGTGCAAAAGCTTTTAAGTTTCATTAGGTCCCATTTGTTTATTTTTATTTCCATTATTCTAGGAGGCAGATCAAAAAAGATCTTGCTGTGATTTATGTCAAAGAGTGTTCTTCATATGTTTTCCTCTAAGAGTTTTACAGTGTCCAGTCTTAAATTTAGGTCTCGAATCCATTTTGAGTTTATTTTTGTGTATGGTGTTAGGGAGTGTTCTAATTTCATTCTTTTACATGTAGCTGTCCAGTTTCCCCAGCACCACTTATTGAAGAGACTATCTTTTCTACATTGTATATCCTTGCCTCCTTTGTCATAGATTAGTTCACCATAGATGCATGGGTTTATCTCTGGGCTTTCTATCTTGTTCCATTGATCTATGTTTCTGTTTTTGTGCCAGTACCATATTGTCTTAATTACTGTAGCTTTGTAGTATAGTCTGAAGTCAGGGAGTCTGATTCCTCCCACTCTGTTTTTTCCCCTCAAGACTGCTTTGGCTATTCGGGGTCTTTTGTGTCTCCATACAAATTTTAAGATTTTTTGTTCTAGTTCTGTAAAAAATGCCATTGGTAATTTGATAGGGATTGCATTGAATCTGTAGATTGCTTTGGGTAGTATAGTCATTTTCACAATATTGATTCTTCCAATCCAAGAACATGGTATATCTCTCCATCTGTTGGTATCATCTTTAATTTCTTTCATCAGTGTCTTATAGTTTTCTGCATACAGGTCTTTTGTCTCCCTAGCTAGGTTTATTCCTAGATATTTTATTCTTTCTGTTGCAGGGGTAAATGGGAGTGTTTCCTTAATTTCTCTTTCAGATTTTTCATCCTTAGTGTATAGGAATGAAGAGATTTCTGTGCATTAATTTTGTATCCTGATACTTTACTATTCATTGATTAGCTCTAGTAGTTTTCTGGTGGCATCCTTAGGATTCTCTATGTATAGTACCATGTCATCTGCAAACAGTTACAGTTTTACTTCTTCTTTTCCAATTTGTATTCCTTTTATTTCTTTTTCTTCTCTGATTGCTGTGGCTAGGACTTCCAAAACTATGTTGAATAATAGTGGCGAGAGTGGACATCCTTGTCTTGTTCCTGATATTAGAGGAAATGCTTTCAGTTTTTCACCATTGAGAATGATGTTTGCTGTGGGTTTGTAGTATATGGCCTTTATTATGTTGAGGTAGTTTCCCTCTATGCCCACTTTCTGGAGAGTTTTTATCATAAATGGTGGTGAATTTTGTCAAAAGCTTTTCCTGCATCTATTGAGATGATCATATGGCTTTTATTCTTCAATTTGTTAATATGGTGTATCACATTGATTGATTTGCATATATTGAAGAATCCTTGCATCCCTGGGATAAATCCCACTTGATCATGGTGTATGATCCTTTTAATGTGTTGTTGGATTCTGTTTGCTAGTATTTTGTTCAGGATTTTTGCATTTATATTCATCAGTGATATTGGTCTGTAATTTTCCTTTTTTGTAGTATCTTTGTCTGGTTTTGGTATCAGGGTATGGTGGCCTCATAGGATGAGTTTGGGAGTGTTCCTTCCTCTGAAATTTTTTGGAAGAGTTTGAGAAGGATGGGTGTTAGCGCTTCTCTAAATGTTTGATAGAATTCACCTGTGAATTCTGGTCCTGGACTTTAGTTTGTTGGAAGAATTTTAATCACAGTTTCAATTTCATTACTTGTGATTGGTCTGTTCATATCTTCTATTTCTGCCTGGTTCAATCTTGGAAGCTTATGCCTTTCTAAGAATTTGTCCATTTCTTCCAGGTTGTCCATTTTAGTGGCATAGGGTTGCTTGTAGTAGTCTCTTAGGATGCTTTGTATTTCTGCAGTGTCTGTTGTAACTACTCCTTTTTCATTTCTAATTTTATTGATTTGAGTCCTCTCCCTCTTTTTCTTGATGAGTCTGGCTAAAGGTTTATCAATTTTGTTTATCTTCTCAAAGAACCAGCTTTTAGTTTTATTGATCTTTGCTATTGTTTTCTTTGTTTCTATTTCATTTATTTCTGCTCTGATCTTTATGATTTCTTTCCTTCTGCTAACGTTGGGTTTTGTTTGTTCTTCTTTCTCTAGTTCCTTTAGGTGTAAGGTTAGATTGTTTATTTGAGATTTTTCTTGTTTCCTGAGGTAGGCTTGTATAGCTATAAACTTCCCTCTTAGAACTGCTTTTGCCGCATCCCATAGGTTTTGGATCGTCGTGTTTTCATTGTCATGTGTCTCTAGGTATTTTCTGATTTCCTCTTTGATTTCTTCAGTGATCTCTTGGTTATTTAGGAACGTGTTGTTTAGCCTTCATGTGTTTGTGTTTTTTACGTTTTTTTCCCTGTAATTCATTTTTAATCTCATATCGTTGTGGTCAGAAAAGATGCTTGATATGATTTTAATTTTCTTAAATTTACTGAGGCTTGATTTGTGACCCAAGATGTGATCTATTCTGGAGAATGTTCCGTGCGCACTTGAGAAGAAAGTGTAATCTGCTGTTGTTGGATGGAATGTCCTATAAATATCAATTAAATCTATCTGGTCTATTTTGTCATTTAAAACTTGTGTTTTCTTATTTTTTTTCATTTTGGATGATCTGTCCATTGGTGTAATTGAGGTGTTAAATTCCCCCACTATTATTGTGTTACTATCGATTTCCTCTTTTATAGCTGTTAGTAGTTGCCTTATGTATTGAGGTGCTCCTATGTTGGGTGCATATATATTTATAATTGTTATATCTTTTTCTTGGATTGATCCCTTGATCATTATGTAGTGTCCTTCTTTGTCTCTTGTAACATTCTTTATTTTAAAGTCTATTTTATCTGATGTGAATATTGCTACTCCAGGTTTCTTTTGATTTCCATTTGCATGGAATATCTTTTTCCATCCCCTCACTTTCAGTCTGTGTGTGTCCCTAGGTCTGAAGTGGGTCTCTTGTAGACAGGCATATATATGGGTCTTGTTTTTGTATCCATTCAGCAAGCCTGTGTCTTTTGGTTGGAGCATTTAATCCATTCACGTTTAAGGTAATTATTGATATGTATGTTCCTATGACCATTTTCTTAATTGTTTTGGGTTTGTTTTTGTAGGTCCTTTTCTTCTCTTGTGTTTCCCACTTAGAGGAATTCCTTTAGCATTTGTTGTAGAGCTGGTTTGGTGGTGCTGAATTCTCTTAGCTTTTGCTTGTCTGTAAAGCTTTTGATTTCTCCATCAAATCTGAATGAGATCCTTGCCGGGTAGAGTAATCTTGGTTGTAGGTTCTTCCCTTTCATCACTTTAAGTATATCATGCCACTCCCTTCTGGCTTGTAGAGTTTCTGCTGAGAAATCAGCTGTTAACCTTATGGGAGTTCCCTTATATGTTATTTGTCATTTTTCCCTTGCTGCTTTCAATAATTTTTCTTTGTCTTTAATTTTTGCCAGTTTGATTACTATGTGTCTCAGCGTGTTTCTCCTAGGGTTTATCCTGTATGGGACTCGCTGTGCTTCCTGGACTTGGGTGGCTATTTCCTTTCCCATGTTAGGGAAGTTTTCAACTATAATCTCTACAAATATTTTTTCGGGTCCTTTCTCTCTCTCTTCTCCTTCTGGGACCCCTATAATGTGACTGTTGTTGCGTTTAAGGTCTCTTAGGCTGTCCTCATTTCTTTTCATTCTTT
Source organism: Aethalodelphis obliquidens (assembly GCF_003676395.1). NCBI lineage: Eukaryota > Metazoa > Chordata > Mammalia > Artiodactyla > Delphinidae > Aethalodelphis > Aethalodelphis obliquidens. Next base: position 20,701,706 of record NW_020837965.1, read on the forward strand.
TTTCTTTAGTCTGTTCCGCAGCAGTGAATTCCACCTTTCTGTCTTCCAGGTCACTTATGCATTCTTCTGCCTCAGTTATTCTCCTATTGATTCCTTCTAGTGTAGTTTTCATTTCAGTTATTGTATTGTTCATCTCTGTTTGTTCTTTAATTCTTCTAGGTGTTTGTTAAACATTACTTGCATCTTCTCGATCTTTGCCTCCATTCTTTTTCCAAGGTCCTGGATCATCTTTACTATCATTATTCTGAATTATTTTTCTGGAAGGTTTCCTATCTCCACTTCATTTAGTTGTTTTTCTGGGGTTTTATCTTTTCCTTCATCTGGTACATAGCCCTCTGCCTTTTCATCTTGTCTGTCTTTCTGTGAATGTGGTTTTTGTTCCACAGGCTGCAGGATTGTAGTTCTTCTGGCTTCTGCTGTCTGCCCTCTTGTGGATGAGGCTATCTAAGAGGCTTGATGGGAGGTACTGGTGGTGGGTAGAGCTGACTGTTGCTCTGGTGGGCAGAGCTCAGTAAAACTTTAATCCGCTTGACTGCTGATGGGTGGGTCTGGGTTCCCTCCCTGTTGGTTGTTTGGCCTGAGGTGACCCAACACTGGAGCCTGCCTGGGCTCTTTGGTGGGGCTAATGACAGACTCTGGGAGGGCTCATGCCAAGGAGCACTTCCCAGAACTTCTGCTGCCAGTGTCCTTGTTCCCACAGTGAGCCACAGCCACCTCTTGCCTCTGCAGGAGACCCTCCAACAGGTAGGTCTGGTTCAGTCTCCCCTGGGGTCACTGCTCCTTCCCCTGGGTCCCAATGCACACACTACTTCGTGTGTGCCCTCCAAGAGTGGAGTCTCTGTTTCCCCCAGTCCTGTCAAAGTCCTGCAATCAAATCCCACTAGGCTTCAAAGTCTGATTCTCTAGGAATTCCTCCTCCCATTGCCAGACCCCTAAGTTGGGAAGTCTGACGTGGGGCTGAGAACCTTCACTCCAGTGGGTGGACTTCTGTGGTATAATTGATCTCCAGTCTGTGAGTCCCCCACCCAGCAGTTATGGGATTTGATTTTACTGTGATTGCGCTCCTCCTACCCTCTCATTGTGGCTTCTCCTTTGTCTTTGGATGTGGGGTATCTTTTGGTGAGTTCCAGTGTCTTCCTGTTGATGATTGTCCAGCAGCTAGTTGTGATTCTGGTGTTCTCACAAGAGGCAGTGAGAGCACGTCCTTCTACTCTGCCATTAACCTCCGTGTCTTTGCATGGGACACTCCTGCTGCCCCCAAAGCCCTTTCTCGTCTTTTGCAATTAACTGATTCCTATTAATTCTTTAAGAGTCTGGCTTCACTTCCTCCAGGGAGCCTTTCCTGATCCCATCAACCTGGCTTAGATGTCCCTACTATTTGCTCCCTGTTTACATTTATAAACAACTATTTTTATAATTACGTATCTATATGTTGTCTTTTTCCAAAAAGTTCACAGAAATACTGGAACGATGCCCAATGTCTAGAACATAAGAGACACTTAATAAATGATTTTTTGGTGGGATAAATGAATTATGAAGTTATTTTTAAAAGAAGAATTGTATTGCTTCAGAAGGGATTTGATCATTGAATGGTAAAGAACCCATATTTGCTGAGTTGGGTCACAGAGAGATTGGGTACCCAGCAAAATAAAAGGAGATGGGGAACACTGTGTTCACCCATTTTATTTCAAAATCTGATTGAAATAGACAGAAGTCAACAAAATGTAATTCATCCAAGTATCATGCTATACATGCTTCCAAAACCTAATATATGAAATTTATACCTTTTGAATCTTCATAATGAAAATCCAAGAGCAAAGAGTAAGAAGCAATGATTAGTCACATCACTTAAGTATGAAATGAATACAAAAGATTCAAATATACATGACGTTTCCCTGCTATTTGTACAGAGGTTGCTTTATATGTAATAATGTGGGAGTGGGGTGGGGGCATAAAGAATTTTGGCATCTTCCCTGCGGCTGGAGGAAGTCTAAAGTTCTCAACATCCCAAGATGCTCTCCCCTCCTGCACAGCCCCGAAGCTTCGCTGTTCAGAGTAGTATGTGCTCTTCCATATCTTCCCAGTAATTAGGCAATTTTTATGTACGAGATGGTTTATAACATGCACACCTACATCACTCTGACCTTTCTTCCGTTTACCTGCAGCGTGTGGTATTTTGGGAAGTGAACTTTTCCTGGTGAATGACGGCGTCATCCTGCTCGTCAGCCCCGGTGGAAAGCAGGGCAGCCAGCCGCCCTGGTTGCCCTCGGGAGCGGGGACCACAGACCCCACCCAGGCGCCTCGATCTGGAATTCCCAGTCTGGAAATGCCAGTCCTCCTTTCCGATGCTCTGTGTGGTCCCAGGGTTTTATTTTCAGTAGTTCACAGCATGTAATTCCGAGAGCCAAGGTGGGCGTCCTAGAACTGCAGTATGCTCCTGGGGTGGTGGTTCTGGGCTGGGGGCTCACACACCAGCCTGGTGTGGGGAGGCGCCCCCTTGCATGACAACAGGAGGGGAATCTTGCAACTCTCACGTTGGTCTAGAAACGGCTCTGGGTTCATGCATCTGGGTTCAGGACTGTGTGCCCTTGAAACAGATTTTGCTAGCGTTTTTAATGGAAAATGCTTTGCTACCCTCCCCAGCATTGTCTGCATACGAGGTGTAGATTTTAATTACTCATCAGACTTTTGGAAACAAACATTCTATATTATTTGTATCTTAATAGGTATGTTCTCTCCTAAAGTAAGCATAACCTCTTATAGCTCTTTAACCCCCAATCCAAATCTTGGGGTCTTTGGTTCCTCTGGCTGACCTTGAGCTACAAGAATCGGAAGTGAAAGTGGGTGTGTTTAGATAAGGGTGAATAAGTTGGGAGTGGGGACAGGGCCAACTTAATAATCCCACAGAATGATGTAGACACTTATGGACACTCCTAATCATCAGCCTTTGGGCACCAGGTCCCCTGCCCATTTCTTTGAGCATGCACAGTTCAGAGGCCATGCTCAACTTTTGAGGCTGGATTTCATGTTTGGAGATAGTTCCGAATTCTTTGGAGCCAAATCTAGCAAAAAATGGATAGTTGAGCTGAGGAATATAGCACTTGGGATCAAAAACATTGTATTGCTGTATAAACAAAATCGTTATATGGCTTACAAATGGACTCCAGTGGCAATTCTAAAATAAGACTCCAAATGAGGTTGGAGTGATGACAGCCCCAATGAAATGAGTAGGTGGCTTCCCAAGAGGGTGTCATGAAAGGTTCCATGTAAACACGGAAGTGGGTGACATATTTGCAAAACAGTTGGGTAGCAGACGCCCACAAAAACTGAGGATGTTGTCAAGGCCAGGGACTTGAGATCAGTCCACTCTGCCATGCTCGTGGCACATGCATCCTGGGGAATTTCTTCCCTTCCCTGAAATAGGCAGCACATTTGTTTGCTGCTCTAACTGGGGTGCCTTAACTCCCTCTCCACCAGCTTGATTCCTAGGTATCCTTCAAGACTTAACTTGACTTTTACCTCCCCAGTGCCCGTGGAGAGTTACTCTCCTCTCTGCCCCATCTTGCATTTCTATACATCTCTGTCATGTAGACTTTCCCAATGCATGACTACAATTTGTTTGCTTGTTCTCTCTCCCCACCCCACCCCCATGCTGTGAACACCTTTCCTTATTCGTGGCTGTATTTCCTGCTTGACATACAGTAGGTGTGCAAGAAAGTGCATTGGGAAGGACTGATCCAACTTTGAAACTGAGTCTCAGTTTCCTCACTTATCTCTTGTCCTTCTAAGCTCACCAGATCTTGTAAAGTGAGAGAAAAGACGTGGGGATTCTGTGATCACGTGCATGGTTGCTATACGCACATGTGGATCATGCCATGATTTCTGTCCACTGATAATTGTGTGAACGTATCTGGTGGCTCGTGTTTTTTGAGCACTGGCGTGTGGCGGGCACTGTTGGGGGTCGCCAGATCTGCAGAGCTGACTCACCTAATGAAATTCACTTCTAGATTCATCATGCAGCTCAGCCCTGCCAGAAACACTCCCATTTAAGTGCAATACATAACCAGTAGTATATGAAAGTCAATTACCAAAAGGATCCAACTGCAGAATGAAAAAGAACTAACTGTAGAAAATTAGAAAGCAACACAGAACAGTCTTTAGCCTCAATTACCAACATTTCCCCGTCTCCCAGCAGCTGAGCTCAGGGTGTCATTTGAGCGGGAGCTTGGGCCTGGCAGCCTGCAGCCCTCTGTTGCCTTTGATGTCCCCAATTATGCAATAATGGTAATCACGGACCGAGGGCTCAGTGGAGAAATGTCTGTTTCCCCATGTCTAGAGCTCAGTAATCATGGGGGAGGAGTACGTTAGAGCAGAATTCATTGATTCCAAATTATTGTTTGAGAAGGCACTGAGATTGGGCTTTTACAGCCTGGATCGTGCAGACTGAGGATGAGAGCGCCGCCCTCAGAAGGATGGCTCAGGCAGAGGCGGACCACCCCTGAAAGAGGGTCTGCTCTGAGCCTGCACTCCATCCCCATCCCCATTCCCATCTCCATCCCCCAAAGTTTAAGGACCATTTGAGACAGAGCAGAAATCAATTTCTGGCATTAGCTCACTTACCACTAAAAATAACTGGTTTTTATGACGGAGGACTGGGAGGTAAGTTTAAGGAGTAGGACAGGCTGCTTTCCCATTTCTCACACCCCAGAGGGCTCCCGGTCTTCTATCAAATCTGGCCGTTGGCAGAGGTTTTCTGAGTTCCCTTTCCATGCCTTTGGCCTTTCTGAACAAGTAAGGGCAGCGGTGGATTTCAAGAACAGCCACAAATCCCTGCCCTCCCATCAAGAGGTACAGTCTCTTCCTCTACTTGAAACGGGGGTGACTATACTTTGGCCAATAGGATATTAGCAAAATGATGCAAACAGGAGCTTGGAAACACCACGGCTGCCACCACATGAAAAAGCCTGAGACACCACATGAAAAAGCCTGCCAGAAGGTGAGACACACACCAAGGTCACCCTTTACACAACATGTGAGTGAGGTCACTGATTGCCAGCACACACACCAGTGAGCCCAGTCAGGCCAGCAGAAGGACCTTGCAGTTGAGGAACATCCAAATTGCCAAAGGACAGAATCGTGCGTTAAATAAATGATTGCCGTTTTAAGTCACTACTTTGGGTAGTTTGTTACACAGCAAACACTAACTGATACATAGCCAAAACTTCTATAACATTTACTAAGTACATAGCTAACACTTCTATAACATTTACTAAGTGCTAGGCACTGTTGTGAACATCACGTGTATGAACTCATTTCTTGCTCACAGAACACCCTGAAGGACATATTATTTTCATCCCCATTTTGCACATGAGGAAGCTAAGATTCAGTGACCTGCACAAAATTACAAGGCTGGCCTGTTGCAGGGGTAAGAGTCACACCCTGGCAGCCTGGCTGCTAACCATTGCCCACTCCTGCAGATCTGAGCATGTCCCAGCCCTGCTCAGACCCTCCACTGGCCACTCTGGGGCCTCGGGAAAGGAGCTACTATGTAATACCTTAGCATGTGTGTAAGACGGGCATGATTTCATTCATTCAATAAAGCTTTTACTGAGGCTGCCTATATGCAAACGTTGTTCTAGATCCAGGAGATGTGGCAAAGAAGAGAGCAGACCCAAATCCCTTCTCCTGCGAGAGAAACAGTACAAGTAAATAAGTAAACTAGCTAGTACGTTGGAAGGAAAGAAAGGCCAGGGGCCATGAGGCTGCCTGACTGGAATGTGATTGCATGGTGTGAGCTGGGATTTGTCTCCCTCCCCGGCTGGAAATGGAATGAGGATGCTAGGATGGGGATGGGGGCTGCATTTTATGTGCGGGGGTTGGGGAGGACTTGTCAGAGCTTTGAACAAAGCCTCCTGCCACCCCCCCAACCCATCTCATGACCACTGCCTCCATTGGAGCCTTCAGCTCCACTTACAGGCAGCTGTTTGAGGTCCCCCCAGCTTGCTTCCCTTTTGATGGGCACCTGTGCCCCAGTGGTTATTTTACCTCGAATATCTGCAGGGCGTTGGGATACAGCAGGAAGGGCGCAGGGTTTAGAGGTACACAGAGTGAGTCCTTGTGTGTCTCTGAGACTCAAATCTCTCACCAGTGCGATGCAGGCAGCACCTTCCCTGTGGCACAGGGCGGCTGTGCAAGGACAGTGCTGGCACAGCCCTTTGGGTTTGGTGTTCACTCTCCGTCAACATCCCTTGGCGAGCTGCTGTCACTCTTCTTTCCCACCATCTCAAAGATCGCTTCTTCCAAGAAGCCCCCCTGACTTTCAACTTGCACATAATTTAATACTAACCCCGTTGTATCGGAACTGTCCCTTGGGCGCCAGTCTCCCCACCTGCCTCCAAGACTGGGCGCAAAAGTGTGTGTAAGGCGGCTGGAAGCAAGGATGCACGGGGCTCAGATACTCTGAGACTTGCCTGGAGTTCCGGGCAGAGTGTGGATGTGGCAGAGACGCCCACGGTGGTCTGTCCACCAAGCCTGCTCTGTGGCTACAGCCACACATATGTGTCTGCATGTTAACCCCCTGTGAGTGAAGCCATCTGACCTCGTAGTCTCACAGTGTGATGTGCGGTTGGTCTCCTCTGCTGGCTGGAGCTCCCCATCCCCGTCCTCTTCCAATGTGCAGAGCTCTTCTACTCTCTGCAGACGTGGCCTTGGGCTCCAATTCCTCGGTATTTTTTCTGCCTCCCTCTCCTGCCCTGAGCCTTTAATGGGCATGCAGTGAAATAGGCAACTTGCGGAGAGACATAAGTTTTGGAGTCTCATCTCCAGGCTCAAATCTCAGCCTGGTCCCTGTGAGCTGTATGTCCCCAAGCAAGAAAGCTTCCCTCTCTGAACCTCGGTTTCTGCATCTATAGAGTGTGGACATTCATGCCTACCTGGGCAGATGGTTAGGAGACTAAATGAGCACCTGGCATACAATAGGTGCCCAATAAATGGGAGTTTTCCCTCTTCCTGGACCTGTTTCTCCATCCCACTCTCTGAGAACCTCAGTTTCACCAGCTGGAGGTGGTCAGAGTTGTGAGGATTAAATGAACAGAACATGTGATATTTGATATTTTCTTTGATATTTTCAAGACCCCTCTCTTGTTTTTGTCACTGTTGTTCCTGTTGTTAATTACTTAGTTACTTCCTCCACTTTCTCCCCATGCCCCTCTTTCTTTATCTTTCCCTCCAGTAGACAACCATCCCAATAGGTTTAGTGAGAATTATTGTTTTGATTTACACAAACAGTCATGTGTGTGCATCCTGCCCGGTGCTTCTAGCCACTGCCTAGTCTCCACCTCATCTCTCCCATCATTCCCAGATGACTGCCAAGTCCACAGATACCAAGTTTCAGGGATTCTCAGATGCACGTTTTTAGTTAAAGTCTCTGAAATCGGGTGGTCTCTTGCACTCGCTATTGGCCAGTGTGATGTAGTTGCCACTGCTCGCCTCTCACAAACATCCTCAGGACCAGAGCTGGAGCTCGTGCAAGGGTGACTGAAGCCTGAAGAGAGTCTGGAGAAAATAGCAGAGCACTCATTTAAGAAACGCTTGGTGATCAGTTCTCTGAAAGCAACGCAGTTTGGAAAGAGACAGGTACCGAGAACTCTGAGTCATAGGTGAGCTCTGGACACGAAGGAGGCTAGGAAGACTTCATTCAATTAGTTTCATGTATGTTTTCCTTTTTACGTGTGCCTAAGAGTGAAAAATAATTTTTAAGAAGAGTTATATCTAAACAAGTCTAAAAAGAGCCCTTTTCATGAGTATAAAAATTCTAAGTGCTAAGAAAGCATTTTGTCCTTGTTTAACTGGCAGATCTTTTTCCCTTTCTTGGATGTACATAAAACACTGGTCCTTCTCAAGGTTCAGTGAGCCTTTGTTTCAGTGAAACATTGTAATAACATTGTAATGCTGCAGTGAACGCCCTCAAGGTCCCTTCTGGGTCAGGGTAAGAATTCCTTGGGGCTGTAAACCCAGAAGTGGGATTGTTTGAGTCTCAGAAATCTAAATTGAATAATTGTTGCCATTGCCCACATCATTGCCAACACTTGGCATAACTCGGCTTTCTGGCTGTTTCCAGTCTACTATGTGTGCCGTGCGAGATTCGTTTTAAGCAGCATCTCCCTGAAACTCGTGCCTGGGCACGTCTTCACCTACTTGTTGGTTCTTTCGTTTTCTTCCTCTGTATGTTGCAGTTTCGTTTCTTTTGTCCGTTTTTCTATTAGGTCTGCTCTCCTTTTCTTACTGATTTGCAGGAGTTTCGTGCCCATTCTAGATACTAACCCAATGCTAGCACAAGCATTTCAAATGTATTTTTCCTTCCTGTCCCCCAGAGCTCTTTGTAAATGGCAAGGTGCCTTCCAGGAGCTGGTTAATTACAGACTCTCCATGTGATGCGGAAATGATGGGATTCAGCTTTCCAAATGACCACTTGGCCATGACCTGGCCCTTGATGTGCCTTGCCTTCCTCTAAATCACTAAATCAGTTCTTCAAGGAGCTGTGTATTGAAGGAGCCCTCACCAGACCCACTTGCTGCTGCCAAGGCCAGCGCTGTTTAACTTTACGTTTACCTGTGTCTGCGTCCCTGGCTGTCTCAATCAAGTCAGCTAGTATTTTCTGAGCATTGGGTAGAAATTAGGCTCTGGGCTTTCACTGATGAATGAGAAAAGCTTGGGTGTGGCAGAGACGCACAGACCCCCAGTGCATAGTGTAAGAGGAGCAACAGGGATGGGGTGGAGGGATCAGGAAGGCTTCCTGGAGGAGGTGGCATTGGCCAGGCCTTGAGGTTAGGAGGCATTTCTTGCCTTTCTTCCTTCCCAAACTATCAGGTCCTGAGAGCAGCGTCCCCTGTTGGCAGGTTCTGCTTCTTCTGAAGACCAGCCAAGACTCCCAGGTAGAGAGCCCTGCCCTTCAGAGGTGGCCATGCACAGTGACCAGGGGAGACTGTGACCTTCCCACTGCCCTGGGGGATGAACCCACGTTGAGGAGACCAGCACTGAGGCTCATGGGGGCTCCCTGGGCTCAGTGGCTTTCCTGCTCTGCTCCCAGCCTGACTCTCCCACATGCCAAGGCAGCTTCCACTTGTCATCACTTGTAACTGCTCCCTTGGCCAGAGCAGGCTATCCCTCCCATGGGGGTGTGTCCAGGGTCACCAAACTCCTCTCTGTCTTAGACTTGTACTTGCATGGCCCACTGAGCCCCAAAGCTCGGGACGCTCAGGAAGACCAACCCTGCCCTGTGGCCCCTCGGAGCCCCGCACTCATTAGGCAGGTCAGGGGGTGAAGGAAGCGGGGTCTCGGCAGTCCTGAGGACGGGCCCAGGGAAAAGAGCCTCAATTCAATAACGTTTTGCTTTTTCTTTCCCAAGAAGTCAAAGACACTCTGGAGTTCAGCCCCTGTGTTCTCCTCACGTAATAGTGCGGTAGAGAAGAATTCAATCGTGTTAAAAGAAAAAGAGTCACAAAAGATATACATTAATAGAAAATATATTGCTGGAAGTAAGAAGAAGTAATGAATAACATTCCACATAATAGTGACTAAAAGTGAGATCGTCCTCAGCTGTGGTTACAAGTTGAATTCGAATTGAAGGTGCCTTTGTAATGCTGACAGAATAGCTGTCCTTTCCAGGAAAAAATATATTGTACTGTATATTATAGTGGCCCCAAGAGGGAGAAATTAAATAGGAGGAAAACAGCTTCAGGAGGACATAGGGATACCATGAGGTGTGTGAGCAGTGATGTTTGGCGTTTCTGCCTTGGAGCCATTACAGTGTGCAGGGTTTGATCAAAAGCAGCAAAGTGTTTTATCTCCATTCTTGTGCTTCTTCTTATGGGAGGGGTGTACCTCTGAGCCTGCTCATGGGCTGTTCCCAGGACCTTCCTGCTCACTTCCCATGGAGTGAGTGGGGCTTACTGGAGCTAGGGGGAGGATGCTGGGCTGGGCGGTGGAGACTCGGGCACAGAACCCATCTCTTTCCCAGTTAATTAACTAGGAATGTTGTGTGGCTTGTGCTGGTTCTGACCTTGCCTGACACCTGTCCCAGGATAGCCTGGATACCTCCTCCATGCAGCTTCTACAGGGCCACACTTTGAGCTGGTCTTGCATTAAGGCTGTGTGGCAAACCCTACTGGCTGTCTACCCCTCACCCTTGCCCACATTCCATGCTGGAGGCTCAAAAATCCTGATATTCCCTTTGCCCAGCTCCCTTGCAGCTAGGGAAGGTCACGTCTTCCTATTCTGGATTATGAGGTGCACAGGAAAGCTTCTGGGAAAGATTTTCTTCTCTGGCAAGAAGAGAGAGGTGTATATGGGGAGCTCCTTTTGCTAGAATCCTCCTTTTTATTTCTTTCTTTGGATGCTATAGTGTGAAGTTGTAATGCTTGGGGCTGTGGCAGCCATCTTGCAACCATGAGGGATCAGCTTGAAAACAAGAGCCAACTCACTGAGGGTGGTGGATCCTAGTCTTGGGGTAGCATGCCTCCTAAACTGGCCTGGCCAGATTCAAGAGCCAGAAAAGGAAAACCTATGTTCCATGGCTGGAGGAACATTATTTTTAAAATCCCTTCTCCTTGTCCTGCTGGATGTGAGTCAGGAGACATGCAGTCCTGATTGCCCTAGTAGCCCTTTTATTCATTTGTCCAACACAGACTTATTGATGGTCTGCAATGTTCCAAGCACTGCATGGCACTGGTGATACATTAGAGCATAAAACAGACTCAACTTTCTGCCCTCATGGAGCCTGCATTCTTGTTGGGGAGACAGGAAGTAAGCAACTCCCTACCCTTGAGCTCATCATTTATCATTTATGACTTTTTCCCTTTCTGCAAGAGTGATGCAGTTGAGCGTGGTGATAATGGAGGCCACATGTTAAAATACAGAAGCCAGGGGATGGAAGGACCCTGGGTCCCTGAATCACACCTTGAAGAAGAGACACCTGCCAGTCAGGATCCTGCTTTGGGCTTTACATGAATAAGAAATAAACCTCTGTGGTACCTGGAGCCATTAATCACTTGTGAGTTTGCTTTTGCTTGCACTAGGGTTTCCTTAACGAATACAGTATGGCTGAAGTTTGCCCCACTTCTGGTCTTACACGTTTAGGAAGTGAAACATTTCCTTTGAGATCGAGGCAGCTCAAGGGAGAGCTCTGGTTTATTGCAGCCCTCAGCATCCCAGCTGATTGAATGGTTAGGATTTACTGCTGAGACCGCTGGGCACTGGTCCCAGCACATAGCCCTAGGAAGCTGGAGGTCTCCCTCGCCACCGAAACCTAAAGGTTGGCATTTGAGATCAAAATGCAGGTCCTGCTGGACCCAGTGAAGGGTGTGGTGGTAAGAGGGCAGGACAGCAGCTTGGGCTGGCAGCCTGGAACAGCTCCAGGTGGGCAGAGCACCTCTAGAATCAGAAAGACCCTCCTCTTTAGCCCCAGCCAGCCCTGGAAAGATGAGGTCTTCCTTAAGCTCCTGGCATCGCCTGGTAAATGTCCCTTTTCAGGCTTCAAACGGAGTTGGCTTGTTTCATGCTGGTCCAGAGGCCATTCCTCCCCAGCTTCTCTGCCCACCTGAGCCAGCCTCTATTCTTGCCACCCTGTTAATGGTTCAGGAGCTCCTTAGGCTGGGAGTGGTCCACCCCAGGGAGCTTGGATTGGCTCAGGTGGGTCTGGAGGCCCGTGACTTAAGTCACAGTCATCTAATCGACTCAGAGTCTGGGGCAGATTGTACTGTTGAAAGGTGATCACTACAAGTTCTGTGATCTTCTAGAACTTCACCACTTTCCCTCCAGAGGTGGAGTCGGATTCCCTTCCCTTTGAATCTGGGTGGGCTTGTGTCTTTGGTTTCCTGGGGCTGCCGTAACAAATTACCCAACCTGGGTGGCTTAAAACAACAAGAATTTATTCCCCTGTTGGTTATTCAGGAACATCAACGGCTCAAGGTGTTGGCAGGGCCATGCTCCCGCTGAAGGCTCTAGGGGAGACTCCTTCTTTGCCTCTTCCTAGTTTCTGGTGGCGGCCGGCCATCCTTGGAGTTCCTTGGGGCTGTATTCTTCCAGTCTCTGCCTCTGTCTTCACGTGGTCTTTTCCCCTTGAGTCTCCTCCGTGTTTCTGGATCTGAATCCCCCTCTCCTTGTAAAGACACCCATCATACTGGACTGACAGCCCACCCTACTCCAATAGGACCTCATTTTAACCACCTGCAAAGACCCTATGTCCAAATAAAGTGACATGCTGAGGTTCTGGGCATACATGGATTTGAGGGGACACTCTCCAACCCGGTACAGCTCATGACGTGTGACCCACAGAAGGGGGCGGAAGTGATGCCCTGCCTGACTGCACACCTGCCAGCTTGTTGGCTGGTCACTTGAGTCAGAGCCCTGTGCTGCCATGTAAACCATCCTGCTGCCTGGGGAAACCCTAACTAGTCCCCCTGGAGAGACCCTCTGGAGAATCCCTGAGACTATGTGAAGAGAAAGAAATGCCTGCCAGTCCCCACATACTCCAGTCCCCAACATTCTATCTCAGCCACCATCTCACCGCTATAGCATGAGAAACCCTTAGCAGAACTGCCCTCTGGGCCCTCCCAAACTCCTGACCTGAAGAAACAGTGAGAGATACTGCCATGGGCTAAATGGTGTCCACCTCCTCCAAATTATATGCTACAGTCCTAACCCCCAGTACCTTAGAATGCGATTGTATTTGGAGATCAGGCCTTTAAAGAGGTGATTAAGGTTAAATGAGGTCATAAGGGTGGGGCCCTAATTCCAGTATGACTGGTGTCCTAATAAGAAGAGGAAGAGACACCAGGGCTGTGTGTGCACAGAGGAAAGAACACAAGGGGACACAGCGAGAAGGTGGCTATCTGCAAGACAAGGAGAGAGGCCTCAGGAGAAAACAAACTTGTTGACACCTTGATCTTGGACTTCCATCCTCCAGAACTATGACAAAATAAATCTCTGTCGTTTAAGCCACCCAGTCTGTGGCATTTTGCTTTGGCAGCCCAGCAAATGAATACAGATAAGACCACAGTTGTTGTTTTAAGTCACTAAATTTGGGAGATATTTGTTATGCAGCAACAGTAACTGATACAGAATGTAAAGAGCTGGGGAAGTGAAGATGGAAAACTCAGGGATCTGGGGTTCCACTCCTGGCTCTGCCATTGTCTCACTGGGTGGTCCTGGCCAAGACTTTTCTCTGGTCCTTGGTTTCCCTGTCTGTAAAGTGGGCAGATCAACTGGCTTCTAAGGTCTCTCACAACCCTGTGATGAACTGACTTTCTGGACAAGTTCTGGGAAGAGCTTAGGTCAACAAAGAAAAAGATTTGCAGCTGCGTTCCTGGAGACCTCTTTGGCTTAAGACACATTTGCTGAGAGCCTAAGTAATCTACTAACAATAATACCTACTGTTTAAGAAGCTCCTTCTGTGTCTGATCTGAGGTGATTTACATACATTATCCCATTAAATTAAATCTTCAGTAACTCCAGGGAAGGAGTTATTTTTGTAGCTAAGACAGCTGAACAGAGAAGTAAATTATCTTGTCTAGGGTCACACAGCTAGTATGGAGGGAGCCAGGGTCCAACAATAGCCTGATTCCCAAGTCCATGTTCTCTCCATGGGGCTTTTCCAGTTGACGCTTAGGGCAAAGGTGCATGAGTTTCATCTGTCACGTCCTAATTAAAATGCTCTCTGTCTACGAGGGCTTTTGTCGGCTTCATCCTCAGTTGAAAGTGACCGTCCCTTCCCGACTCTCTCAGATGGAGGGGCAGACGAGGGAGCAGGTGGCTGTCCAGCCATCTGTGAGGGGCTGGGACATAAATGCCGTTATTGTTTCTTAAGTAAGAACAGACAGGATTTGAATGTCAAGGCCAAGCGAGGGGAGATGAAATCTGCCCTTTGAGGTCCTCTGCCGGCCAGACCCAGGACAGATGGCAAACTGTTGTTGCTTGATATAGAATTAGGCCAAGTCGAAGTTCAGGTTGAGAGGCCAAAGTTCAAGTTTCCACGCAGCTGTCGGGAAAATGAGCTCCCCTGACGAACGGCCTCCCCTGGCTACTCGGATCCCCTTTTCTTTTTTGAAAACAGCTTTTGTTTCTGACTGCTCCTTTGATCATGGCGGTGCTGTTCATTTGGGGGTTTATGATGTTCTGGGCGCCCAGACGTCACGCCCCCTTTATTCAGGGTGTTGGTATTAGCTGTAGGAGACGGGTCCGGGTTGCAGCGGGCGGAGCCCAGACCTGAGGGAGGCTCTTGTCTCCACGGCTTTGTACCTGTGTGATCTTAGTGTTTTCCAGCCCCAGGATCCTCCCCTGTGCACTGGGAGTCAAACCCCAAACTCCAAGAGTGTGTGTGAGGAACGAACCCAATCGTGCAACTGCCCCACACAGTAAGTGCTCATTTAATGCTAATTCCTTCCCCCTTCCGCTTCCCTCCAGCGAGTGATGTATTCATGGCTTCCTTGCTTATTTAACAGGCATTTATTGAGTGCCTACTATGTACCCGGCCCTCTTTGGGGTGCTGTGGCTATAGGGACACACTGGTGAACAAGGCCCCTAATTCTCCCTTTCCAGTGGGGCAGGTGGGCCACGGACAAGGGAGCAAATGAAGATACTTTCAGGAGTGACCATGCTGTGCCTGGGGCCGTGAGGACATCTTCCTTGGAGCTCTCGACTTCTCTGCCCATCGTGTTTGATGCTCTCATATGTGGGATTCCTCCATGACAGAGCCCCTCCCCAATCCTTCCTACTATAGCTTTCTAATTTTAACGAGAGATCTTATTGCAGTTCCCTTCACCTCCATCAGGAAGGCTCTTTTTTCCTTCCTACACCTGTTCCAAATTTCAATTACGCAAAATATCTTTCACACATAGTTCAGCCAGATTCCTTAGGAGGAGGGGGAAAAGGGGCGCTGTAAGTATTCATAATGTGTTTGCATTATGGAATAATTATACATAATTGCTCTGCCTTGTAAATAAGTATAAAACATTTACCAGTCTCTACAGTGGGAGAAACGTGGAGCTGCGTCTCCCTTGGAAGACTCCCCTGGTGGAAACCCACACCGGCAACTGGCGATCTTTCCAGCTCACCAGGCACATTTGTTATTTCCATCAGCAAGGTGAGTGGTCATTTCTAAGCCTGTAAAAATTATGCCAATGTCTCTATTTCTGCTTTGGAAATAAGTTCATCTGTATCATTTTTCTAGATTCCACATATAAGCAATGTTATACGATATTTGTTTTTCTCTTTCTGACTTCACTCTGTATGACAGTCTCTAGGTCCATCCATGTCTCTGCAAGAGGGGATATATGTATACGTATAGCTGCTTCGATTCACTTTGCTGGACAGCAGAAACTAACACAACATTGTAAAGCAACTATACTCCAATAGAAATTAATTTAAACAATTATGCCAATGTATTGGTTTACTCTTATATATTCTCTGATTCTTGCACTCCCCACACACGAATGGAACCCCCCAGTATGCCAGAAACTGGGGACACAAACAGTAATAACAGTTCCGGTTCATCCAGGGGGCCGCATGTGCCAGCACAGCACTGAGCACTTAGAGCATCCTCTAGATTCTCATAGTCACCCTATAGGACGGAGACCACAACTCTAATTCTCATGTGGCGGAAGAAGGAACCGAGGTTCACAGGGTTTAGGAAAGTTGCCTGTGTTCGCTGAGCTATTTAAGGATGAAGCTTGGAATTCAAACCCAGACAGTGTGGCTGTGCACTTGACCACTCATCATGATGATCCGAAAATACCACCCTTGAGTCCTCTTTACTCCGGTCCCACCCCCCATGGTAAATGGTGGGCTGACCTCTGGAAGGATCCGCACCCTCTAGTTGGTTAGATGTAAGGAGGAGCTAGATCAACACATTTTAACATTGTTGTTGCTGTCCCAGGGTTATGGGTTGACTCGTGTTCCCCCCCCCACCCCTAAAAAGACATGTTGAAGTCCTAACCCCCAGTATCTCAGAGTGTGACCTTCTTTGGAGATAGTCATTACAGAGGTAACTGAGTTAAAATGAGGTCCTTAGGGTGGTCCCCTCATCCTGATATAAAGGGGGAAATCTGGACACAGAGACACCCATAGAAGGAAAACGATGAGAAGACCCAGGGAGAAAACCATCTACAAGCCAAGGAATACTTGAAGCTTCCAGAAGCTGGGAGAGAAGCAGAAACAGATTTTCCCTCACATCCTTGGAAGGAAACAAGACCCTGGCCTCCAGAGCTGTGAGACAATGCATCTTGGTTTACTTCAATGAGTGGTATTGGGTTGGCCAAAAAGTTCATTTGGCTTTTGGTATAACATCTTATGGAAAAACCCAAACGAACTTTTTGGCCAACGCAATAGCCCTAGCTGACTGATACACGCTGGAAACACCCTGCCTCCCCCAGGGATGAGATGCCATCACCATGGCAACAAGACTCAGGGTGGTCTGTGGCTAACAGGCACATACGAGGGTCCTTCGCAGATGGATTTTAAGGGTCTAATTGCTAACTCATTTCTCTGCAAGGCCACCGGCACATGGGCCAATGGGCCCCCAGAGAGGGAAGCAACAGATCCGTGACCACACAGCCCAGAATGGTGAAGGTAGGATGGGAACCAGCACAGGGCTCCCTCCTGCTGCTCTTTGTCTCCTTATACCTAGGAAGGCTGTGTGTAATAATAATAATAATAATAAGTGAACCCACATTGGAAGGCCGCTATGCCAAGGCCGGAGTTGCTAATGGTACGTGAGACGTGGCTGGACCCGGTTGGTTGGTTTGCTGGTAGTTATGATGCAACAGCCCCATCCTGAATTCCCCAGTTTTGGCTGGTAGGTGGGTCCTGTGTTGGCTGACCCTCTGCAGTGTCCCAACAGGGTGTGTTCATTTCCCTGGGGCTGCCACAGTAACTTACCACCAGCTGGGCGGCTTAAAACAATGGGAATTTGTTTTCCCCCAGTTCTGGGGGGCCAGAGGTCCTAAATCAAGGTGTCATCAAGGCTGCGTTGCCTCGGAAGGCTCTCGGGGAGGACCTTCCTTGACTCTTCCAGTGAATGGCAGCTCCTGGCATTCCTTGGCTTGTGGTAGCATCACTCTAATCTCAGTCTGCACGTCATCCGTCTCCCCTGGGCCTCTGTGGGCCTTCGATCTCCTTCTGCATTTTGGGGCCCACCCTAAACCCAGGATGACCTTATATGGAGATTCTCAACTTAATTCTATCTGTGAAGGCCCCCAATTCTAAGTAAGGTCCCATTCATAGGTTTTGGAAGTTAGGACTGGAACATATCTTCTGGGGGGACTTCGTTCAACTCACTACACAGGACTTGGACCGTTGCCTCTGAGCCTGTCAGACCTCCAGTCACACTGTGCCTGCACCTTCCTGAAGAAGGGGTGGGATGCCATTTGCAGGAATCATTACAGGAACCATTATGGCCCCCAAGGAATTTTCCCATCACACCCCCTAGCAGAACCCTCTTCCTGACTCACAGAGTCCTGCCTTCTCTTTACCTAGGGGGTCAGCCTCATGGCCTTTTTCCAGGAAGGTCCACCTTCTCTAACCCAGAGTCCCCTTTCTCAGCTCAGGGCACCCTTAGTGTCTCAGGAATTTCTCACACACCTCTCAACCAAAAGAAACACCTCACACTTCTGTTCATTAAGTATTAGGACCAGACGACCTAATGCATATTTATGTCCTAACGTCTTAGTAGCCATCTGAAAGAAATAATACATACAAATTGAAAAAATATATTCTGATTTTATTCTTAAATAACCGCAATTGATTGCTAATGGGATGTGTGCTTCCTTTAGGCCCTGCACAACTTCTGGAACCCATGGGCATCAAATTTGCATCTCCCAGTTATTTGCAAGGCAGAACAGCTTTGTATATGTTTGTGGTCTCCTGGTGTCTCTTCCTCTGTGAAAAGCCTGTTCACAGTCTTTTCTTTGGATTGTTTCTGTTGTTTTGTTTTTTCTCGTTTTTGACTGACTTGTAGACCTTTTTGTATATCATGCCCTGCCTTGGCTGGTTATGTGCATGCAGATATCTGTGGTCTGTCTTTTCACATTTTGTTTTTTTTTGCGGTACACGGGCCTCTCACTGTTGTGGCCTCTCCCGTTGCGGAGCACAGGCTCCGGACGCGCAGGCCCAGCAGCCATGGCTCTCGGGGCCCAGCCGCTCCGCAGCATGTGGGATCTTCCCGGACCGGGGCACAAACCCGCGTCCCCTGCATCGGCAGGTGGACTCTCAACCACTGCGCCACCAGGGAAGCCCTGTCTTTTCACATTTTTGATGACTGGAAATTTTAAGTTCGAATGCCGTTTGGGTTTCCTCCACCCACACTTGCCCCGATGGCCAGGTTGTCCCTGGGCTAACCCCCCTGCACAGGCTCCCCACTGCCATCAGAGTGCAATCCCACCCTGGCCCCTCCCTACCTCTCCAGCCTCTTGGGCTCCTCTCCTGGCTCACTCTGCCTCAGGCACTCTGGGTTGTTCCAGTTTCTGGAACATTCCAGCTCATTTTCATCTCTGACCTGTGTATACCCTCCCTTCCCTCTGCCCTCAGGTCATCTCCTCCCAGGAACAGCCCTCTGCTCACACCACCTGACCAGGCTCTGGCCCACTCCCTCCACTGCCTCCTCTTGAGCGACTCCAGGGTTCAGTGAATTACAGTTTGTCATTATTCTCTTCATCAGTCTTGCTTGTTTACTTGTTTTCTGTGGTGTGTCTCCTCTTCCAGTCCCATGACAAGGGAGGATTTTGTCCTGTTCACTGCCCTTTTCCCAGTGCCCAGAACAGTGTCCAGCACGCAGTCAGTATTTGTCTCCCCTAGCTGGGACCCCTGCAGTCACACAGGCCAAGGAGACCCATCCCACACCTGGTCACACCACGGAAATATGAGAACTCACTTGTTGCCCGTGGGGAGGGTGGCAGCCTGGGGCCGTCATGCTTTTCACGTCTGAGGCCTGGCAGGGGAGACCTCCTCCAGGGGATGCTCCTGGCAGGGAGGGGAGATTGAGCACGGGGTTGGGGGGTGGCTGGCAGGAGGAGAGGGGCTGGCAGGGTGTGCATCTGCATCAGAACTAGACTTAAGGGAGAAATGAGTAAGGGGAGCAGTTGCCCAATGGGAGGTCTGGGATTTGTCTTCAGCAAATTTTCTCTGATTTCCCCAAACACTTGAAATTAATTTGGTGGACCAGAGTCTTCGAGAGACTCTCTCTCAGTGGGAGTCTCACCCCTGCCAAGGCTGGGTTTGGCAAGCCTACAGCAAGAGTCCCAAGGTTTCTCCTGCTGCCCTGGTCTGTCACATGCGTCTGCCTGCTCCTTGCTGCACTTCCTCTGAGTCGGAGAGAGCCTCCTAGGTAAGTCTTCGTGCATTTGCACACCGGCCAGACACACAGCTGTTGGATGGTTTCAGGGCTCCTGGCCTACTGGGACCAGGGGGCAAGGCCACCAGAGGGAGTGGCTAAACCCATGGTCAGTTACTCCACGGAGAGGCCCACCTTGGGGAGGAAGTGAGGGCTGGAGAGGTGGGCTTCCCACTGAGGAATTCCCTCTCTGGTCTTCCTCGGAGGCCAGGCCTGGACTTGGTGGTGCAATGGTGCAGGGTGCACCCCCATGGTGTGGGCTGAGCGGCTCCTTGGTGTGGAGGTGGGAGCAGCATTCGGCAGCGTCTGTGGTCCCCGAGGCCCCCAAATCTAGAAGCAGATGCTCAGTTCTCTCTGTTACGCCCAAGTCTTCCCTGACATCTTGAAATAGCCGAAAGCCTGGAATCAGCTGTGTCAGATGGAATCAAGGCAGCAGCTCCACCCCGAGGCCAGAGGGCAGGGCACGTGAGCAGTGACCACGTGAGGAAGAGGCTCAGAGGAAAGTGACCTCCTTAGGGGGACTACTGGCAGCTGTGACGTGGTGGCTTCACATGCGACCCACAGAGGCATGAGATGGCAGCCCGGAGCTTTTCATAGAGCCGGGCTGTGCTCATGGGGTGTGTGTGTGCCCAAGTTCCTGAAGGAGTAGGGGATGCTGGAAGTCAATTTCAACGAAGGTCTTTACAAAATGATTTAGGAATTTTGTGAGTAGGTCATGCATTTACATGGCTCAACATTCAAAAGCTAGGGAAGGGGAGCTGGGAGATTGTCCTGCCTGCCTGCTACTCAGCCATTCATTCTCTTCCTAAAGACAGCCAGTGTTACCAGCTTCCTGGGTCAGAGACATTTTATCCACATGCAGGTAGGTGTATATCTCCCCCTTCTACCTAATGGCACAATTCCATACATTCTGTTCTGCATTTTAATTCCTTTACCTCAAAATATATTTGAGATTATTTCCTATTGGTACACAGTGCTTATCTTTTTTTTTTCTAATTAAAATATGTTCTACTGATGGGTGTAAGATCCATTTAATCAGTTTCCTACTGAAGGACACTTTGGCTGTCTCGCATCTTTTGCTGTGACACAGTGGGCATTTAATGGAAGAGTGACCTTATTCTGTCGTCACAGGTAGGATATGGCAGAGATGGTAAAGCCTCTGATATTCCATTTCTCTTTCCACGTGTCCCAGCCCCCGTGTGGGTAGGCACGGTCATATGACTCGTTCTGTCCCAAGGACTGTGAACAGAGGCAGTGCGTGTGACTTCCAGCCAGGGGAAAGCCCACGTGGGATCCTCTCCTCTCTTTCCCTTCACCATGGTGACTGAAGAGGCAGAATGTTCCAGATGGTGAAACTCCTGTCAGCCTGGGTCCCTGAGCAGAATCTCCTGTAGATCCATGATGGACTTGGTGACATTTTGCAGGAGCAAAAGGTAAACTTGGTTGCATTCAGTCACAAGGCATTTAGGTCGTTTACTTTGGCCTATCTGATTCACAGTGAGAATCAATGCATAGATATTTGGATACTGAATTTCATAAGTGACTTTTAAACGAATAGTTGATCAAGAAATTTCCCGGTGAGGCTCCATGGAACTTGTGGAACTGCAGATGCAGACAAGAATTCTTAGGAGACCCTCCCTGGTATCTGCATCTTTCCCCTCACTCCAGATGGTGTGTGATCCCCAAATCACCTCTCACCACCAGACCCCTTGTCCCCAGGCACCCTCACCAGGCTTTCTGCATCCAGACTTTCTGCATTTCTCCACGCCTCTCTTGTCTCCTTTTATCACAGTGGAGCTCTGGGGAACCCTTGCAAAGAAGATCAGTATATTAGAGTCAAAATTGACAGGAGGTCGTCTATAATCATGAAAACACAGAAATAACCTAAATGCCCAACATGAGGGGCTGTATTCAGTTATTTATGACATAAGTTGGAATAGCCATTACCAATGAGATCAAAGAAAAAGGATAAAGGAAAATGTCTATGATGCTTTTGTTGAGAAAAATAAAGCAGATTACAAAGTATGATCCCACTTAAAAAATGTAGATCTGTATGTAGAGAGTGTGTACTATAGAAATGTGCAAATGTTGCCCCTTGGGTCCTTTCCAATTTTGAGAAAATACAGTCTTTGATTACAGTTATCTCTTCTGCTCTTGCAGCTTCAATTCCCACCAGTGTGCTGAGGGCTCCCACATCCAGTTGTTTTTACTTTTTTTTTTGCTATGATGTCAACATTTACCAAACGGTCAGTTTATTCCTTCCTTCTAAAACTTGCTCTTTCTCTGTGCTGCTGTCATGGTCACTGGTTCCATCATGCTACCAGAGACCTTGGAATCATCTAGAATTTCTATCTCCATTTTGTAAATCCAACCAGTTAACATGTTTCTGTTGATCATTTCTCTCTAACATCCCTTATATCTGTCTACTTCTTCCAATCTCTTTCAGCACTTTATCTTGGGGTTCACTATTTCATACCTGGAAGACTGCGGCAGCCTCCTCCCTGGTCACCCTGCCTCTGCTCTCATCTACCCCCATTGACTGCACACACTGAAGCCAGAGTGATCTCTCCACCACGCAGACCTGGCCATGTCACTCCCAACTTGAAAGCCTCCAATAATTATTCACCACCTTGGACAGTCCATGCTCCTACATGACATTTGATTCCCTCAAGGAGCTGCCCCAGTCACACCTGTGGATTCATCACTTCCTGTCTTACCTCTGTGCCTACCCATCCAACC
Organism: Aethalodelphis obliquidens; assembly: GCF_003676395.1. Lineage (NCBI taxonomy): Eukaryota > Metazoa > Chordata > Mammalia > Artiodactyla > Delphinidae > Aethalodelphis > Aethalodelphis obliquidens. The sequence continues at coordinate 20,723,826 of NW_020837965.1, forward strand.
ATCCACATAACCATCCATTCACTATCCATCTATCCACCCATTCATCAATCTACCCATCCATCCATTCCCCCATCCATCCATCCATCCATTCCCCCATCCATCCATCCATCCATCCTCCAGCTATCCATCCATTCCTCCATCCATCTACCCAAAAAAATCCAAAAGCACTTCTTTATGCATCCCTGTGACTTGGGTATAAAAACATCACTGTGCATAAGGACAAACAATTCCAGAGATGCCATATGGGAAGTTAAAGACAACAAAAAGAAACAAAACGATAGGGGATTCTATCTTCCTTTCTTAATGCCTCCTATTTTTGTGGCCTCTTGATCTAATTTTTCATAATGATACCTCTTACCTGCTTGCTTGCTGTCTCTCTCCCTCTCACAGTTTGCATTTTGCTTGAGGTCAGAAGACAGTCATTTGCACTGGAGACCAATAAGAAATCTCCTCTTTCTGTGCTTTTGTGAAACGTCTGTGTGACGGCCTCTGCTTGGGAAATTGGGCTGTCTCTCAACGTGCTCACAGAAATATTTGTACCAACACACAGAGGTAGAAGCATTTCATTCCAGAGTGTGGGTTTCCTTGATCTTGGTGAAGTTAAAGGAAGAAATAAAGAAACCAATCATTAATGTGGAAGAAGGGGTCACAGAGAAAGGTCTTATTTTATTTTCAACCCTCAAAAAAAATTACAAACATTTGGATCTCCTTTAAAAAAAAAAAACCCATACAAACAGAAAAGAGCTTTGTCCATGTGTTGTTCATTTAGGATCTTATTTATTATTTATTTATTGTAATGATGGAAACCCCCATCCAAGGAGGCGCGGAGCCCTAATGAGAACGCGGCATCAGGAGCGCTCCCAGCATTCTGTCCTCAGCCCCACGCGTCCCGAGGCGTCCTGGCATGCATATGCCTCATTACGGACACATGCCCTGTCATGTGTTATTCCTCACTTAGTGACAATTTGTCACTGTCACCCTTGACATGTCACTCCTCGGCAGACGGATTTGACTCCGGTGCCAAGTCTGACACCCGGATGAGAGGCAGTCGTAATCTGAACTGAAATAACGGGTCGAGGGTGGCTAATTTCACTCTGACATAATTCTAATACCACGTAAAAAGAGAGAAGTGCTGTATTTAAAGGGGAGGTGCTTTTTTTTTTTTAAAGCTTTTCCCTCCCTGTTCTCTCTGGCTCTGCATCTGAGTATTCAATTATTCTTTAGGATCATGCTTTTATTTTTGAAGGATTAAGTCTTGCATTTTAATAACATGCATTTTCAATTAACTGCACTAAGATCCATGGATATAACTATTACTTAAACTATAAGTAATGGTTGCATGTAAAAATTAGGAAACATTGTGCTTTAGATAAATGACATTCAAATTAGTTCTTATTATAAATGGGATAGAAAATGGATTTTTCAGCTCTGGCTGGCCAAAGAGCTAACATTTGTATCTACTTCATTTGTTTAAATATATTTCAAGCCAGATTGAAATCCATACGGCCTGACATTAATTGAATGCTGCCACATCAATGTACTCAAGTTCCCTAAATCACTGAGGAGTGAGTTTTTACTGGCTTGAATTAGAAATATTCTAACCCTCTTACACTAAAATAGTATTGTTTATGTAGCGATTCTTTAAGTCATCATTAAATGGTATAAATCTTAACAAAATGCATTTAAACAGACCATATGTGGGGTATGGCTGGGTTTTTAAGGACCTGTATTGTTTTTTTTTCCCCTGAAGAGATGATTACTTTTTTTTTCCTGTGGGAAGAGATTCTTTTGTGCGGTATTTTCCAGTAAACCCTGCTTTCCTTTTACAAAGAGATGAGAACGAGACGCAAGGTTAGTGCAGATTTTCTCTCCTTTCCGCCTTGCCTGCCTTTCTGGGGGATGGGAGGAGACAAAGGAAGAACCATTTCAGTATTGGTCCTGGGAGACAGGGTGGTAGCAGGCACACATGTAGATTTTCTGCAAGGGAGTCACTCAGTACTTGGTTCAGTTTCTACGAGGCCAGAATCCAAGTTGCTAGTTTGCAGTGAGGATTATAAATGTGTGGATCGGAATTCTTGAATGATGACCGAGGTTTTCTCTCTCCGTGGGCAGAGCTCGCCAGAGCTGCGGGGTCGTCATCAGACGGTCGGTCGCTTGGTGCTCATGGAAACAAGTGAGGGATTTACAGAAAATCCGTGTCCAGTAGCATCAGGCCACTGCAGCCCAATGTGTGCACCTGTGCAAAAGGCACTAGTTCAACTATCATAACCACCTCTTTACCGAGCACCTGTGTCGTGTGGGGCGCTGGGGATGCTGCAGGGAAAGGGCTGAGAAGTGAGAGGAGCTGATGGCCATGAGAAGTGGCGCAGATGAAGGAGACTGATGCCAGGGAAGTGCAAGGCACGACGGGAGCCTGGTCACAGCAGAAGGGAAGGATGGCCTTTCCGGGAAGCTGCATCAAGTAAGAGGCTGCAGGCACCGGGAGGAGCACACAGGTGTCTGAAAACGCCTTGCAGTGTTTGGGGGAAGCCGGAACAGCAGGAAGCAAGGCTTGGGGCTCAGAGTACACAGGGGTAGTGGAGGAGCTGGGGGAAGTCAGAGGCACCAGGCATCCAGGGGACGCCCCTCCACACCCACTGACTTGATGAGCTATAGGGTGACCATTGGCAGGCCTCTGGCTGGGCCTTGACATCTGCTTAACTATATATCAAGGGACTTCAGCCATGCTTCTAAAAACCGCAGGCTCTGACATCACCTGTATATGACTGTCCCCACTGTATGTAGTATGTTGGGTTTGTTATGAAGAGACTGTCTTTAGAAGTTGGAGACACCTGTACACAAAGACCATTCAAGAGCTGAGGGGTCTCTCCCTGGCCTGCTGGCCACCATGTTCCTGGTTGGAGTTCAGTGCTATCAACTCACCTTTCTTACCCATTGTGTGTTATTCATTCATTCACTCAACATACAGCCAGTGCCACTGCTCTGCCAGGCACTGGACAAAGTGGTGGTTGCTCGGTCACTAACTCACCTGGGTTTACAGCTTAGTGGGGATGTGTGATAGTGTCTTAATGAGAATACAGGTGCTGTGGGTCCAAACTCCTGGAGGAATCGCCATGAAACTGAGGCCTGAGGATGGAAGGGGTTGATGGGAGTTGGGCAGGTAAAGGCGGGGCGGTGAGGAAAGAGATGCCATCAGTCTTGGAGCCAGAAGATGGGGTTCCAATCCCAGCTCCAACACGTAACTTCATAGATCTTGGGTGAGTCAGCTGATGCTGGGACCTCAGTTGCCTTATCTGTAGAATGGTGATGATAATGGTGAGAATCGAGTGGGATGAAGCCTGACAGGGCTCAGTGATGGTTAGGTGACTCTGAATCGAACACAGAATTTTCTATGTATTTAAAGGATGGCAGACAGTCAAATGGCAGAGCAATAGGTATTGACTGTCAGTATCAACCATTGCTGTAAATCTCAGCAGCTGTGCATACAAGCTACGCGCCATTATCCCATTTCACAGGTGGGAAAACTGAGGCTCAGGAGAGGAAGCAGCTTGCTTGGGGTCACACTCAGCTGGTGAGGGTGGCAGCGAGGGTCTTACCCACACATGTCTACCGTTGCTCGGTGGTGCTCAGCTGAGGGCCGTTCTGCCATTGGGGGACATCTGGCAATGTACGGGGACATTTTGGTTGTCATAATGCACATGAAGTCCCCTCCCAACAAATAACTAAGTGGACCAAAATGTCAATAGTGCTGAGGCTGAGAAACTCTGCTCTCATTGGAGAGAGACACCAAAACAAATGATGTCAGGTCTCTGCAATGAATGAGTTTTCTTGGTCAATAAAAGCTATTATGGGAACAGAGCAAAGGAAACTTCAACCCCAGCCTGACACTGGTTTGGGGGAGCTGAGGGCTTGATGGGAGAAGTTTTCCTGAAGGGGCTGAATCTGCAGTGACACCTGGAGGATGGGAAGGAGTGAGCATAAGGGCATCCGGAGAGGGTGCAGCTGAGCTAAGGTCCAGGGCAAGAAAGGGCAAGGGCGTGTGAAGAGCACAGCCGTTGGTATTTCCTGAGATAGAGATGGAGGATGCCTGTGGCCGGAGCTGCAGACTGAGGCCTTATGTTATACCCGAAGGAGCTTGGATTTTAGGCAAAGGGCATTAGGGGGCCATCGAGGGATTGTGAACAGGGAAGGACTGTGACCAGATATGCATTTTCATTAGACTGAGAGGTTTTGGGAATCTTAGTGACTGTACTCAGGGTCAAACAGGAGGTTCGGGAGCAGAAATCCTTATCCCAACCCAGCTGGGAGGAGCTCATTTATTTGCATTTCCCCTTGGGCATCCCCAGGGACGGCTCCACATTTATCTGGACCCATTTTCCAGGTAGCCAAGGAACTGTTTGTAGACTCTGGTTCTGTGAGCCTCGCCCTCCGGGGTCACCGTCAGGACCCAAATGATCGGAATGGACAGGTGGCATCTTGAGGATGGAAATTGATTCCTGGCCACCGAGGGGCCTGGTGTCCACTGCTCAGACGGTGGCCGTGCTGGTCTTTTCCAGGGAGGGAGAGCAACTACATCATAGCAATTTAGCCCTCCTTCCAAGAGCTGGCCTCAGAGTCGCTTTGCCACTCTGTTTTTTTAAACCTGGGGTTAATTGGGGACTGCTGTATATTTAATAAGGAGCTTCTGAGACAAAGCTGTGTGGGTTCTCCGTCGTTCAATAGTCCATTAGGCAGGGCCTTTAGAGTCGGAATGGTCATATGAATCTCTGGAGAGAGAATTCATTAATGGGACAGTAAGTTCCAATTAGTGGCAGGGCCCAAAAGGACCACGGTGCAAAAAACACAGTCCTCAGCCCCTCTCCCAAAGGGGTCCCATTATCCAGCTGCCTGCCTCCTGCTGGGCAGACATGGTCACAAACAACACAAATACTTGCTCCCAAAATCCATCTTTGTCATCTGAGTTGTCAACCGGAAGGCAAAAAAAAACCCCTTCCAAACACTGAGAGAAAATAAGAAAGGCCACTCGTTTTCATGAGGCAATTTCTTCTCTCAACAAGGAAAGAGAAAGCCCGTGGGCGTGGCTCAGCACTGGGTGTCTTTTTGTCTGGCGTGGGAAGCTTGGGGATCCCAGCTTTGGAATGAGGCGTGTCATCTGCATGTCAGCGGCTGTCTTCCTTCTGCCCAAACACCCCAAGGAAGCCCTGCTGGCACCTGGGGCAGGCCTGTGACTCCTCCCTCCAGCTCTGGTGGGGATGGCCTGGGGAATACTTGCCTGGCTGAGAAGGGGATATTCCTCCCGAGGGAGGTAGAACCTGGGTTTTGACTTTGCAAAGACACGATTTTAGCTTTCTCTGTAGCTCAGACAAGTCAGTGAACCATTCTGAGTCTCCACTTGCCCATCTTCAGAATGGGGATGTTTATAGTGCCTGGGACATTGCAGGCACTTGGCGCGTGTGCGCGCACACACACACACACACACACACAAGAGCATGCTGTGGCCAAGGCAATGGGTACGCTGACATTTTTAGTACACTTTCCCATCCATTCCTCTGTCCCAAGAACCCGTGATGTGGGCGGGGTGAGTTATTATTCCCATTTCAGAGGTGAAGGAAGTGAGGCTCAGCCAGGGCCACTGGTTTACTGAAGCCTTGACTCTCCATCCTGGACCCTCTCGTCACGAGGCCGTGATGCTGGCTTTTGCCAGGTCCTGAAGCACACGTTTGTTCTGACGATCCACGCAGGCTCGGGAGAGAATCCTACCACGTGGCATTTTAGGAAGCCTTTATTCTGGAAAGTCGAGAGTTGGGAGGAAAGCACAGCCCCAAGAGATGTGAACTTATCAGCAAAACTGGCTGAACAAGGCAGGGCTAAGGACAGAGGCTTTGGGGCCAAGCAGACTGGGTTTGGACCCTGGACCCATGTGGACTGTAGACAGTTCCCCTCTGAGCACAGTGGGGACAGCAGGACCCACCCCTTTGGGTTGTGTAAGCTCTAAACAAGCTCATGTTTAGTAAAGGGAACTCAGGAAACAGTGGCTCTTCTTTCTCCGTTGATTTGGAAAGAATGACTCCGTGGACCGGACACCAGGAATGCTCCTTCAGGGCGGTCCTCCACCCTCCTCCACTGCCTCCGCTCTCATCACCTTGTTTATTTCTGTTTGGCTTCTCCATCCTGGGCTGTGGGCTCTGTGAGGGCAGAGCTTTGTGTGTTTGATTCTCTGCTGGGTCCCACGGCGGACAATGGCGTTTGCTAATGGTGATCGCTCAGTGATGACTTGTCCAGCGGCTGCATGAATGAATGGACCGCTGCCCTTTCTGCATGTTCCTGACTGACCATGCCTCTCTGTTTTCTCTCCATCAAACAGTGGCCTCCCCCTCAAGGCCTGTGTCTGCTGCTGCTCTAAGGCCCTTCTCCCATCTCCCATCCCCCAACCCCCATCAGGGCCCAGTGGCTATGGCTGATTCCACAGCTGGAAGGCTCTGGGTTCCAGTCTTGGCGTGGCTGTGTGGCATCCTCGGCAAGCCTTTCTCTCCCTGTTTTTCCAACAAGGAAACTGGACTTTGTGATCTTTATGGTTTCCTCCGAGGCCTGCCCATCTGTTCTGTTCTGGGTTTAGGTTAAAACTGGGCAACGTGTTAAAATCCATTTTCTCACGCTCAGGGGGCAGAGGTCTTTTGGCTGCAAATGTGACAAATTCTAAGATCCTGGGGGCTGTGTGTCCACTGGAACAAATGCCTGGTTCTGCGGGAGCGTGTGGCCCCGTGCCTCAGATGCTATGATAGAGCCGTTTCTTTCCATATTTTAACTTCACTGTCTCTCCGTCGCACGGCCATGATAATGGACGGTGAATATTACCATGACATTCTGAAATTATGTTTAGTGATGCAGCAGAAAAAGAAAATTAATTTCATTCATTGACAAGCTTGTCAATTTACTCATATTGACTTTTTGATGCCTGCACCACAGATGGCAAAGTTCATATACTATGAAATACATCATTATTAATATTGTCTTGAGCCATTGTAAGTCTTTGGGAGCTGAGAGATAGGGGGCTGTTTCTTCAAATCAGATAAGTATTCAAGAATGTAAGATAGTGCGTTTTTGTATTTATATTTTATATTAAAAGCACCAAAGGCATCTTGAATAAGTCATCTTTGCCTCCCTCCTCCACCCATCCAATCAGTTGTCAGGTCCTGTCAATTCCACTCTGTATTTCTTAATTCCATTCCCTTCTCTCCATCACTGCCGCCTTTGTCCTGGTTTATGCTGTCATTACTTGATGCCTGGACTACTACAGCACCCCAGGAGGACTTATGCTTCCAGTTTCTCCCTTCCCCAAATCCATCTTTTCCCTGTGTTCACAGCACTAAAGCCTTCTGTGGCTCCCTCATGCCTTCGGATTATAGTCCAGTGACCAAGGGCCACTGTGGTCTGTCTTTAGCCTATCACCCCCTCTCCCATCCCCTTATGAACTTGTGAGTCCCTCCAAAGGTCTGGTTCTGCATCTGAATCTTGAGCAGTGATTTGGTCAGAGATTCCTGAGCCCATTCTGCATAGATCCTGATTCTGAAGGGGCCTGGGAAACTGCATGTTAAGAAGAACCGGGGTGGGCTTTCCTGGTGGCCCAGTGGTTGAGAGTCCGCCTGCCGATGCAGGGGACGCGGGTTCATGCCCCGGTCCGGGAAGATCCCACATGCCGTGGAGCGGCTGGGCCCGTGAGCCGTGGCCGCTGAGCCTGCGCGTCCGGAGCCTGTGCTCCGCAACAGGAGAGGCCACAGCAGTGAGAGGCCCGCGTACCGCAAAAAAATAAAAATAATAATAAAAAAAGAAGAACCGGGGTGGTGTTACGTGGTGGAGCCATAGTCCTGCCGATCTGCTCAAACCCAGCCAGCGCTTGTCCCCCATCTGTTCCCTCGGTCCTCCCTGTGCCATGACCCCTGAGCTCATCTCCCCACCTCCAAGCTGAAATGCCCTCCCTCCCGTGAGGGGCTCCCTGCCCCTCCCCCCCAGCTGAAAAGAACCTCTTCCTTTTCCCACACCCCACAGCCCTTTAAAGTCTCATCAGATTAGACTTTTCATCGTTGTCCTTTCACTCTGTTAACTGAACCATAGGCAGGTCCTTCATCGTTCCTTTCGGTGATCTCTCCTGGTTTTCACACCTCTGGCTGAATGGCCAGGACATTTAGAGTTGTTTCTGTTGTTGATCTCAATTTACATTCTTATAGTGCTCTAGAGTATTTCCAAGATAATTTTAATTGTCTTCACTCATTTAACTAAGGTGGAGGCCTACTATGTGTTAGCCGTGGTGCCATGCCCTGGGGTTAGAACATTGAACGGCCGCCGTCTATTGGGTGAGTCAGATGGGTCACTAGATACTTATGACAAAATACGGACATTTGATGGATGACATGGGTTTCCCATGTCCACCATTATAGCCTCAGCGTTCAGCACAGTGCCTGGCGCTTGGCAGGTGCTGTAATTGAAATACTATTTACTGGAAGGTGTTCAATGTGTCCGAATTAAAGACAGGTGGGTGTGTGAGGAGTGTCTTGAGGGGCTGATGGGCTGCTTTGTCCAGAGAGACAAAAGCGATAGGGAAAATTGACTGTAGGGTCAGTAAGTTTTCACGATCTTCCCCGCCATCTTGTGATTCAGGCAGGTGTCATAAGCGTAAGTCCTCAAGGTAGCTTCTGGAGTGACAGTGGTTACCAGAAAAGCGGCCCCGATGGCATGGGCACCAGGGCCTCTGACTCCTTGGCCAGCAGCTGCTCCATAAGGCCATAGCCTCTGTGTCTGGGAGGACTCAGCTGAGCGACCCTGGGCCCCCTTTCCCTAGCTCAGCCCTGGCAGCTCTAGACTTCCAGGGGTTCCCGCAGCAGGAGATTCTGTGGCTTCTCTGACTGTCCCTTCTGGCCTGGTGACTCCTGAAGGAAGCCCTGACTGCAAGCAGGAGCTCAAGGTTCCCAAAGAAACCTTGGCTTCAGTGCAGAGCTCCACTATTTCCTGTGGGCTCATCCTAAGAGGAACTTGTGACCCAGGTGTCTGACTCAGGTGAGACAGATTTGGTGTGTCAGGGTGTCACCTCCTGCCCTCCCTTCCTCAGACTGACCTTGAGTTTGCAGCAGTGAATTTGAGTTCTTCCATGGAATTAACCTCAAGCACGGCCCTTGCTCAGGCTCTCCTGTGGGAGAGGCGACTCTCCAGGGAGAGAGGGGAGTCAGAGCCCACTGGAGCAAGGCCCCTTGGGCTTCTGTCCTATAATGGGGGATTACGTGCAGCAACAGCCTGGGACTCGTGGCCCAGAGGAGCCCTGAGATCCTTGCCTTCAATTAAACATCTGTCCTCTTCCTCGCCTGGCCCCAGGATCAGAGTCCCAGTGGGCTCCATCTTCCACTCCCACACTCACAGAGGATGTCACAGGACCCTTTCATCTGTGGAACTTCTTCCAATTTGGATCAAAGTGGCACCTGGAAAAAGTCTCCAAGTGCAGTCTTGCAAATCTGAACGGATTCCAGCAAAATGTGGCAACTGGTTTGCTAATAGTGTTGCAAAGTGTCATAAGAGGAGTAAGTGGCTCAGAACATCCTTTATCCATGGATAAGGAAGACAGTTTATAGAAGCCCAAGTGGGCATCCAGGACAAAGCTGCATTTGTGGGTTACCCCTCTGGGCACGGAAGGGAAGCCACGTCTCTGCCCATGGTCCTGACCAGCCTCGGGTTCCATTACTTCTCTCTTGGTGCTGGTGACTCCTGACCTCACTTTTCCAGGAAATTCTAGCCTGGCGGAGAGGCAGTGAAGGGGGGGGGCGGTGAGGACAGGAAGACAGCTGGGCAGAGGTTGGTGGAGTGGCTCAGCCATAAAGAATCGTGAGGCACAGAAAATTGCCTTTCATATAACTGCAGTTGCCGAGACAGTTTTGTTTTGTTTTGTTTTCTCTCTCTCTCTGTCTAGGAATGAAGGGGAAATGTGCTTCCTGGGATCAGCCATTGCCCTCATCCTCTACAGAGTAGACTACAGTGTTTATCTTGACCCCCAGCCTGAACTGGGGTCCTCATGCTCCAGCCACACTGATTCCTCCTTCAAGGCCCAGCCTGAATCTTCCCAGGAGGCTCTCCCTGCAGCTAGGCAGAGCCCATCATTCTGTCCTGTGCTCCTTGCAAGTTTCACTTAAATTGCCTATCACTTTATATTGGGACAATGCGCCTGGCAGGGGCTGGATGTCATTTATCTCTGTGCCCCAAGCATGAGCACGGGGCCCTGAACAGACCAAAGGCTCAGAAGAAGTGTGTTGGGTGGGTAAACCTCTCCCCGATACTTTCCACCTACCCGGGCCCCGGGGTCGTTTTCTCTCTGTCTACCCTGCCCCCTGCCTTGTAGATAGCAGCCCAGGGGGCCCCACCAGCAACCACCACATTGTCTGACCACCCTGCTCCATTCATCTTGTTTCGAGATCCCTGTGCCTAGTCTGACCTTGCAGACCTTGGTTCCCATGTGGTGTCAGGTGGGGTGAAGCTACTCTTTGCCCAGGAAACCGCACAGCAGGCTCATGGGAAGGTCGGGAGGTTTCCCAAGGCCCCATCGCTTCGCCGTGGTGGAAGGGTGAGTTGAATTGTGTCAGCTTCAATTAAACCAGTGGTTTCTTTTCTTTTCTTTTGTCTCTTGGTGAGAAGTTCTAAGCAGCTGCTGTTGTCTGGACCTTTGAAGATGCTCATTCTACTTTGCTGGTTGGAAAGGACTCACTGCCCATGTCTGGTCTCTGTCGTGTTCTAGCTTCTAGATACTTCCACACTGAACTTCCCCTCTCCCAAGGCCCCCGCCAAAATCTTTCTTGCACATGTACTGTGTGCCAGGAACTCACAGCCCTGTGCAGTCAGCATGATTATCCCCATTTCGCAGATGGAGATCTGAGTGCAGCTGGGTTAAGTGACTTGCTCCAGGTCAGAGCCAATAAAAGCTGCAGAATGGATTTAAACCTGGAGCAAGCTGTCTCTTGTGATGCTGCGTTCCCTTTGGTCTGAAATCCCTCATTACCGATGTCTGGGGAACATCTGGTCGGGTATCCAGATGAACAAACCTGTGGGCAGGAGCCCACCCTGTGATTTATTTTTCTCTGAAGTTCCCAGGATATTTTTTTTCCCCTTCTTTCAAAATGCAGTCCTGCCGTATTCCCCCCTGAGGTCATTAGCCTCCGCATAGGTTAAAAACAAAGTGTTTGTGTCCATCCGTCTAATTGCACAGAAACCGTCAAATCCTCATTACCATCAGCCTAATTATTTTGAAATCCAGCGTATTATCCTGTTGAACAATTAGGCGGATGACAAGCCCTTGCCCCACCTGCCCAGGGACAGGAGGTAAACCGGGCAGGAGGGAGGTGGAGAGGAGAGGCCCACAGGCTGCGTTGGGAGAAAGGGAACCGTCTACACTCGCAGGTCTGAGACAAGGGAGCGAGCAGGCACCCACCCACCTGCTTCTGATTATTTTCTGTCCCCAACTTGCGAAGCCACTGACGCGAGAGTCACCTTAACGAGCGGTGAGGATGGGACTTGACCGGTCGGAGCGGACGTCGTTACAGAGCTGGCCCCAAATTGTCACCGCTCAGCTTTATAGGCATAAATCCAGTGCTTGCCCGGGGGTGGTAAACAGACCTGGCTGGAAGATTTTCTAAGAGTCTTAAATCTGAGTACAAAGTTTTCCTCCCTGTGGCCTCCCTGCCTCTCCATGCTGGTGGGTTCCGTTCTCAATGCTGAGAGTGACTCAGGGGACAATCCTGTGTGCGGGGAAAGGACTTTGTCTACTTGGCAGTCTGAAATGCACCACAGAATTGAAAAATTTAGAGCGGACAAGAGCTTGATGGACAGTTCATCAAATCCCCTTGTTTTATAAATAAGAGGGATCGTCCAGAGAGGTGAAATCCTTGGCCTGAGGGTCATGCACCAGGCGTTCAGAGCTGGGGAGTCGCAAGGAGCGATGGGTTAATGGCGGCAGGGACAGCTGCCGGGCCTGAGCCGTCGCCACGCCTCTGACCTTGTTCCGAGCGGTTTCTGTGGGTTTCAGCCGCATGCTGCTCCTGTGACTCACTTATTCTTATTCTCTCCATTTTACAGATGAGGAAACTGAGGCACAGAGACTTTAAGCAACATACCCAAGTTCTGAACCCTATTAAGTAGCAGAACCAAGATGTGAACCCAGGCAGCCTGGCCCCACGGCCAACAGCCCCCATTATTCTGCAGCCTTCCTGTGCACTGCCATTGCTACCCAAGCACCAGGTGACTAGTGAGAGGTTCAGGCCACCAGGCAGGCAAAGTCCTCCCCCAGCCCCTGAGACTGTTCCTAGGGTCACTTCCAACACACCTGCCAAAGGAAGCAACTCACTGTGCCCTCCACCTAGCAGCTTTCATTCTGTTGGGAGAACAGCACCAAGATGTTTATGACCCAGAGGGGTAGATGGGCAGAGGATGCAGGGCCTGTGGACACGTAGGCCGGCCGTACCTGTGGCCAGGGGCCTGGAAGGTTTGGGCAGGGTGGTGGTGTTGTCTGAGCTAAATCCTGAAGGAGGTTTGTTGTTGATCCAGGGCCAGGAGCACAGCTCAGGAGTGGCCTGCAGGGGTGAGAATGAGGCTTTCCCCACTCAGCCCATGCTTGTTTCCTCCCACCCAGGGTCTCCTTCCTTCTCACCGGGTCACAACTCCCTTCTGGATGTGCCTGTGACTTGGCGCAGTGGGGAGCCACCAGAGGCTGAGATGCTGCCTCACCAGGATGAGTCAGAAAAGCAGGGGAGACAGTGTGCCGAGCTGGTGTGTGTGGGGGGCAGCACGTCGGTGATGTTGGTGCACCATTCAGATGCAACCAAGGGCGGGGCTGGGGCCCAAAGATGACGTCCCGCTCCTTGGAGCTGGTTCTCCATCCCTCCCTGTGTCTTGGAGGAGGATCACTAAGTGAGCCTCACCCAGGGCTGCACAAACACATGCAAGAACCTCGCCGCACCAGGTCCTGCTACCATCACTCCTGCCTGTGTAACTTCAGAGAGCAGCCCTTTGGGGACTGGTTCTTAGAAGCTGCAGAAAAGATCCCACAAAGACCTGCACTTCCCACGTTTAGGTTTGTGTTTTCCGTGGGAATTGGCTAGGAGCAGATCTAATGAGAGGAGGAATCACAAGATGGGCCTTAACTTTCTTGGGGGGCAGAAAAGCCCGAGAAAGGCACAGGTTCTCTCGGAGGCTAACTACCAGCTCATTACACAGGCCTGCGGCTTCCAGGCCTCGTTACCCCTAACCAGGGCTCCACTGGAGGGAGTCTCTGTGCCTCTAAGGCCCTTTGTTCAATCCTTGCTCAGGAAATCACCAAAAAATCACCAGGTTCCCACCAGCTCAGGTCGCTGGGGGCCTAGGGTATGCTGTCCATCTCTGCCTCCTACCAGCCCCAAGCCCTGGGCAACCCTCTTCAGCTGAGCCTCTATTTCTCAACTGTAAAATGGAGACAGGTAACATTATCTACTGCATGAATTTCCTGGGGCCACAAGCTGGGTGGCTGAAGACAGCAGAGATTTCTTGTCTCAAACTTCTGCAGGCTGGGAGTCTGTGGTCAAGGCGGCTGAAGGGTCACATTCACTCTGAAGGTGCTGGGGAAGGATGTATTCCAAGCCTCCCTCCCTGTGTGCCTCTCTGTCTCTGATCCAAATTTTTCCTTTTCATAAGGACACCAAACATATTGGACCAGGGCCCCACCCTATTCCAGTGTGACTTATTTCATCCTAACCTGACTAATTACATCTGCAATGACCCTCTTTCCAAATAAAGTCACATTCTGAGGTTCTGCGGGTTAGGCCTTCAGCACATGAATTTGGTTGGGGAGGGGAACACAATTCAACCCACAGCATCTTCTTTCCGGGGATTCTACAACTGCTAACTTCTTTGAAGAGTCATTGAATTGAAATCACTTCTTTAAAGAGTCATTCAAACGTGATTTATGACTTATGTTTCTTTCTCAAATAAGCGTTGAGAAATGATCGCTCACCTTCTTCAAAACTTAGTGAACACGTCTTAGGAATGGGGTTCTGTGGAGGTGACAGATGCGATGGAGGTCTGGGTAGCACCTACCTCCCCTGGTTTCTAGAAAACTGAGAAGTGAGATGGGCCAAAGAGAAAAGCCAGGGTAGACCCTCATCCTCGGGGAACTCCAGAGTGGGGAGGGCAGCTGGGAGGTGGCAGGGAAGGGGTGCGACCCGTCGAGCAAAGGGGATGTCAAAGAAAACAGTCCCCTAAGACCACCTGAGGATGGAGGAATCATTCAATCATCGCGTGACCAGAGGAGGTTCAGCTCACCTTGACCTTGAAGGATAACCCAGGTGAGTGGGGACAGGAGAGCCAGCACCCTGGCAAGGAACTCGGGCACGGGTGCCTCAGCCATGCATGTATTCATTTACATCACCAGCATTTGGGGGGCAATTGCTGTATATCAAGTGCTGGGCTGGACCCTGAATAGGAAATTGTATTTTTTCCCTGGGCTACAGGAACAAAGTACCTCAAATTGGGCAGTCGAAACGACAGAAATTTATTGCCTCACAGTTCTGGAGGTCAGAAATTATGATCAAGGTGTCAGCCGGCTGAACTGACCTCAGTTCCTTCTGAGGGTGGTTTGGGAGGCTCCGTTGCGGGCCTCTTTCCTGACTCCTGGTGTTGCTGGCAATTCTCAGTGTTCCTTGATCCCTCGGCTTGCGGAAGCATCACCCCGATCTCTGCATTCATCTTCGCATGGCGTTTTCTCTGTGTGCTTCTCTGAGAAGAAATATCCCCCTTCGATAAGGATGTGGTCCTATTGGATTAGGGCCCATGCTAACGACCTCATCTTAACCTGATCATCTGCAAAGATCCTATCTCCAAATAAGGTCACAGCTACAGGCACGAAGGATTAGGATTTAAATATCTTTTTTTTTTTTTTTTTTTTTGCGGGGTGTGGCGGTAGTGGTCCAATTCAACCCATAACAGAAAGTAAAAGGTTATGACCCCTGCCCTAAAGGAGTTCTCAGCTATTGCTAGAAGCAGAAAATGCTCATGGGGAGAGTGAAAAGAAAGTTCAGAAAGGTGAATACAGGCCGTACAATTGATAGAAGATGGAATTGATTTGCAAGGTAAGCCCAGGAGGCTGCAGCTCTTGCCCTGAGAGCCAGGACACAGAATGATGGTAGAGTCGATTCCACATCTCACTCTTGTTTTGACTTCAGGTGGGCCTCCGCGATGGGCAGTTTCCAGAGATGGGTTTCTCCCTTTACTGCCTTGCATGCCGCTTCCCAGCCCTGTGAGTTCTGCGGGGGATGGAGAGTGACCACTGGTGGATCACCTCATCCCTGGGCAACTTGTCACATCCAGCAGGGCTCGGGGCCCTCCGTCTGCCCTTCCCTCCGTGCTCCTGGAATCTGTCGTCAAAACACAGCGTCCAAGTGTAAAGGATTGAGGCTGAGTTACCGGCTCAGAGCCTTAAACACCTCCCTCTGAAAAGAAAAATCTCCATGCAAGTTGGTAAAAGAAAAAGATAAGAAAAAAAGTTTTTGTTTCAAAATAATCTTCATTACACAAGGATTATAAGAATTGTCACTTCAATTATGCTGAAGCCTAGTCTTAAAAGGGGGTAGGTGGCTTTCCGCTTCTCAGTAGAAACGGCTGTCATTCGGCTGGCGGTGTATTTCATCACCGAGCTGCCCGCCACTAGGAGTGTTTAGCGTAGAGGCTGGCTTTTCCTTTCCCGCCCCTCCTCTCCCCGCCCTCCTGTTTTTTACAGGACAAAAGCACAAGAAGCAGCAGAGAATGTGGGCTTTTGAGGCCCTGAGCCCTGGGTTCAAATGGCAGTTCTCAGCTCGACAGCCGCGGGATCTTCGGGGGTTTTGGTAACTGTAGTGTGTGTGTGTGTGTGTGTGTGTGTGTGTGTGAGGGGCAGTATGACACGATGAGATGGAGGAGGAAGAAAACAGTGTGAAAATTTCCCAGGACTGTGTCCAGCCCATCCCGAGGGCCCCTATGCAGTGGCCACTATGTTTCCCCTGACCATCCCATTTAATGAGGCCCATCCCATTTTCTCCTATTGCTTATCGAAACGTAACAGTTATCAACATTTAAAAATTATGTATTATCTATTGGTTTGCTTGTTTATCCCCTGTTATTCCTCAGTAGCTCGTAAGCTCCATGAGGAAAAGGACCGTGTTTTCCTTTCACATAGAACCTGGCAAAGAGCAGACCCTCAGCTGAATAAACGAAAGCCCCTATACTCAGGCTCTCTGTGTCTCAGTGTCTGCATCTGTAAAATGGGGATTAAACACTTACCCACTTAGTAGAGTTGTGATGAGAATGAAATGTGTTGAGATGCCCAGAACAGGGTCTGGCCCAGAGTGAGTGTGGATGTTCAGTGTTACTGCTGTGAACTCTAGATCCTGCAGAATGATCGACGCCACACTTCCTTTTCTCTTTATTTTTTGGCCACGTCACGTGGCTTGCTGGGTCTTAGTTCCCTGACCAGGGATCGAACCCATGCCCTTGGCAGTGAAAGTGCGGAGCCCACTGGAATGCCAGGGAATACCCCACACTTCCTTTTTCTGTCTTTTTTTTTTGTGGTACGCGGGCCTCTCACTGTTGTGGCCTCTCCCGTTGCGGAGCACAGGCTCCAGACATGCAGGCTCAGCGGCCATGGCTCACAGGCCCAGCCGCTCCGCGGCATGTGGGATCCTCCTGGACCGGGGCACAAACCCGTGTCCCCTGCATCGGCAGGCGGACTCTCAACCACTGCGCCACCAGGGAAGCCCCCACGCTTCCTTTTTAATTCCTAATTTAGAGACTTTCGTGCCCGCGGACTTGGTCAAGTGGAGAGCTGGTCAAAACTAACAGGGGAAGGAGTGTAGGGGCTTGGGGTGGGGACAGTGGCCTGTGACATTCATCAGACAAAGCTCTTCACTTAGTTGAGGGCCTGCTCTTTGCCAGGTTCTTTGTGAAAGGAAAACACGGTCCTTTTCCTCATGGAGCTTACGGTCTATTGAGGAATAAGAGGCAATAAACAAGCAAAGCAATAAATAATACATAATTTTAAAATATTGATAGCTGGCATGTTTCTATACATGATAGGAAAAAATGGGATAGGCCTCATTAAACGGCGTGGTCAGCGAAGGTCAGACCTACCTGTAAATTAAAGTTGGGGGGAGGCAGAGCCAGCTGGTGGGAGGATGGGGAGGGTGCTCAGGGCAGAGGGGTGAGGCCAGCAAAGCCCCTGAGATGCGAGGGGGCCTGGCAGGCGGGGGTCTGTCGGGGACAGGGGCACAAGTGCAGCTGGGGAGGGGGCAGGGCTGCCTCCCGCCTGCTCTGGTTTATCCTCTGTCTCTGGTTAGGGCGCCATGCATCTTCTTTTCAGGAGGATCTGTAAGGATTGAGAAAGACATAAAGGTCTTTATCATCGGGGTCAGATTTCAGAATCCCAGGCAGCTTGGCTGTCCTGTTCTCCTGATGAGAAAGTGGAGACCCCGGGCTTGAAGAAATTTGGTAAAGTGGAGCAGAGAGAATTTGATTTTGTTTTTTATTTCTTATGCTATTCTTTGTGTTTTTTTAAATACATCTTTATTGGAGTATAATTGCTTCACAATACTGTGTTAGTTTCTGTTGTACAACAAAGTGAATCAGCTATATGCATACATAGATCCCCATCTCCCCATAATCCCTCCCCCTTGCGTCTCCCTCCCACCCTCCCTAACCCACCCCTATAGGTCGGCTGCTTCCCACCAGCTAACTAGTTTACATTTGGTAGTGTATATATGTCGATGCTGCTCTCACTTCACCCCAGCTTACCCCTCCCAACCTGTTTCCTCAAGTCCATTCTCTATGTCTACGTTTTATTCCTGTCCTGCCACTAGGCTCATCAGTACCACTTTTTTTTTTTTTTAGATTCCATATATATGCGTTAGCATACAGTATTTGTTTTTCTCTTTCTGACTTACTTCACTCTGTATGACAGTCTCTAGGTCCATTCACCTCACTACAAATAACTCAGTTTTCTTTCTTTTTTTATGCCTGAGTAATATTCCATTGTATATATGTGCCACATCTTCTTTATCCATTCATCTGTTGATGGACATTTAGGTTGCTTCCACATCCTGGCTATTGTAAATAGTGCTGCAATGAACATTGTGGTACATGTCTCTTTTTGAATTACAGTTTTCTCAGGGTATATGCCCAGTAGTGAGATTGCTGGGTCATATGGTAGTTCTATTCTTAGTTTTTTAAGGAACCTCCATACTGTTCTCCATAGTGGCTGTACCAATTTACATTCCCACCAACAGTGCAGGAGGGTTCCCTTTCACCACACCCTTTCCAGCATTTATTGTTTGTAGATTTTTTGATAATGGCCGTTCTGACTGGTGTGAGGTGATACCTCATTGTAGTTTTGATTTGCGTTTCTCTAATTATTAGTGATGTTGAGCATCTTTTCATGTGCCTCTTGGCCATCTTTATGTCTCTTTGGTGAAATGTCTGTTTAGATCTTCTGCCCATTTTTTAATTGTTTGTTTTTTTGATATTGAGCTCCATAGCTATTTGTATATTTTGGAGATTAATCCTTTGTCTGTTGTTTCATTTGCAAATATTTTCTCCCATTCTGAGGGTTGTCTTTTTGTCTTGTTTATGGTTTCCTTTGCTGTGCAAAAGCTTTGAAGTTTAATTAGGTCCCATTTGTTTATTTTTGTTTTTATTTCCATTTCTCTAGGAGATGGGTCAAAAAGGATCTTGCTGTGATTTATGTCAAAGAGTGTTTTTCCTATGTTTTCCTCTAAGAGTTTTATAGTGTCTGGTCTTACATTTAGATCTTTAATCCATTTGGAGTTTTTATTTTTGTGTATGGTGTTAGGGTGTGTTCTAATTTCATTCTTTTATGTGTAGCTGTCCAGTTTTCCCAGCACCACTTATTGAAGAGGCTGTCTTTTCTCCATTGTGTGTTCTTGCCTCCTTTGTCGTAAATTAGGGGACCATATGTGTGTGGGTTTATCTCTGGGCTTTCTATCCTGTACCATTGATCTATATTTCTGTTTTTGTGCCAGTACTATACTATCTTGATTACTGTAGTTTTGTAGTATAGTCTGAAGCTGGGGAGCCTGATTCCTCCAGCTCAGTTTTTCTTTCTCAAGATTGCTTTGGCTCTTTGGGGTCTTTTGTGTTTCCATACGAATTGTAAAATTTTTTGTTCTGATTCTGTGAAGAATGCCATTGGTAGTTTGATAGGGATTGCATTGAATCTGTAGATTGCTTTGGGTAGTATAGTTATTTTCACAATATTGATTCTTCCATTCCAAGAACATGGTATATTTCTCCATCTGTTTATGTCATCTTTGATTTCTTTCTTCAGTGTTTTATAGTTTTCTGAGTACAAGTCTTTCACCTCCTTAGGTAGGTTTATTCCCAGGTATTTTATTCTTTTTGTTGTGATGGTAAGTGGGATTGTTTCCTTAATTTCTCTTTCTGATTTTTCATTGTTAGTGTATAGGAATGCCAGAGATTTCTGTGCATTAATTTTGTATCCTGCAGCCTTACCAAATTCACTGATTAATTCTAGTAGTTTTCTGGTGGCATCTTTAGGATTTTCTATGTATATTGTCATGTCATCTGCAAACAGTGACGGTTTTACTTCTTCTTTTCCAATTTGTATTCCTTTTATTTCTTTTTCTTCTCTGATTGCTGTGGCTAGGACTTCCAAAATTATGTTGAATAATAGTGGTGAGAGTGGACATCCTTGTCTTTTTCCTGATCTTAGTGGAAATGTTTTCAGTTTTTCACTACTGAGTATGATGTATGCTGTGGGTTTGTCATATATGGCCTTTATTATGTTGAGGTAGGTTCCCTCTATGCCCATTTTCTGGAGAGTTTTTATCATAAATCGGTGTTGAATTTTGTCAAAAGCTTTTTCTGCATCTACTGAGATGATCATATGGTTTTTATTCCTTAATTTGTTAATATGGTGTATCACATTGATTGATTTGCGTATATTGAAGAATCCTTGCATCTCTGGGATAAATCCCACTTGATCATGGTGTATTATCCTTTTAATACATTGTTGGATTCTGTTTGCTAGTACATTGTTCAGGATTTTTGCATCTATGTTCATCAGTGATATTGGTCTATAATTTTCTTTTTTTGTGATATCTTTTTCTAGTTTTGGCATCAGGGTGATGGTGGCTTCGTAGAATGAATTTGGGAGTGTTCCTCCCTCTGCAATTTTTGGAAGAGTTTGAGAAGGATCGGTGTTAGCGCTTCTCTAAATGTTTGATAGAATTCACCTGTGAAGCCATCAGGTCCTGGACTTTTGTTTGTTGGGAGATTTTTAAGTACAGTTTCAATTTCATTACTTGTGATAGGTCTGTTTATATTTTCTAATTCTTCCTGTTTCAGTCTTGGGAAATTGTACCTTTCCAAGAATTTGTCCATTTCTTCATGGTTGTCCATTTTTTTGGCATATAGTTGTTTGTAGTAGTCTCTTATAATCCTTTGTATTTCTGCGGTGTCAGTTGTGATCTCTTCTTTTTCATTTCTAATTTTTTTGATTTGAGTCCTCTCCCTTTTTTTCTTGATGAGTCTGGCTAAGGGTTTATCAATTTTGTTTATCTTCTCAGAGAACCAACTTTTAGTTTTATTGATCTTTGCTATTGTTTTCTTTGTTTCTATTTCATTTATTTCTGCTCTGATCTTTATGATTTTTTTCCTTCTACTGACTTTGGGTTTTCTTTGTTCTTCTTTCTCTAGTTGCTTTAGGTGTAGGGTTAGGTTGTTTATTTGAGATTTTTCTTGTTTCGTGAAAAAGATTGAATTGCTATAAACTTCCCCCTTAGAACTGCTGTTACTGCGTCCCACAGGTTTAGGGTCGTCGTGTTTTCGTTGTCATTTGTTTCTATGTATTTTTAAATTTCTTCTTTGATTTCTTCAGTGATCTCTTGGTTATTTAGTAGCACACTGTTTAGCCTCCATCTATTTGTGGTTTTTACAGTTGTTTTTCCTGTAATGGATTTCCAGTCTCATAGCATTGTGGTCCGAAAAGATGCTTGATATGATTTCAATTTTCTTAAGTTTTCTTAGGCTTGATTTGTGACCCAAGATGTGATTTATCCTTGAGAATGTTCCATGTGCACACTTGAGAAGAAAGTGTATTCTGCCACCTTTGGCTGGAATGTTCTATAAATATTAATTAATCTCTCTGGTCTATTGTGTCATTAAAGCTTGTGTTTCCTTATTTATTTTCTGTTTGGATGATCTGTCCATTGGTGTAAGTGTTGTGTTAAAGTACCCTACCATTATTGTGTTAACGTCGATCTCCCCTTTCATGGCTGTTAGCATTTGCCTTACGTATTGAGGTGCTCCTATGTTGGGTGCATAAATATTTATAATTGTTATATCTTCTTTTTGGATTGACCCCTTGATCAATATGTAGTGTCCTTCCTTATCTCTTGTAACAGTCTTTATTTTAAAGTCTATTTTATCTGATATGAGTATTGCTACCCCAGCTTTCTTTTGATTTCCACTTACATGGAATATCTTTTTCCATCCTTTCACTTTCAGTTTGTATGTGTCCCTAGGTCTGAAGTGGGTGTCTTGTAGCCAGCATATATATGGGTCTTGTTTTAGTATCCATTCAGCCAGTCTGTGTCTTTTGGTTGGGGCATTTAATCCATTTACATTCAAGGTTATTATTGATATGTATGTTCCTATTACCATTTTCTTAATTGTTTTGGGTTTGTCTTTGTGGGTCTTTTTTCTCTTGTGTTTCTCTCCTAGAGAAGTTTCTTTAGCATTTGTTGTAGATCTGGTTTAGTGGTGCTGAATTCTCTTAGTGTTTGCTTGTCTGAAAAGTTTTTGATTTCTCCATTGAATCTGAATGAGATCCTTGCTGGGTAATCTTGGTTGTAGGTTTTTCTCTTTCTTCACTTTAAGTATATCCTGCCACTCCCTTCTGGCCTGCAGAGTTTCTGCTGAAAAATCAGCTGATAACCTTATGGGGATTCCTTTGTATTTTATCTTTTGTTTTTCCCTTGCTGCTTTTAATATTTTTTCTTTGAATTTAATTTTTGTCAGTTGATTAATATGTGTCTTGGTGTGTTTCTCCTAGAGTTTATCCTGTATGGGACTCTCTGTGCTTCCTGGACTTGGGTGACTATTTCCTTTCCCATGTTGGAGAAGTTTTCCACTATAATCTCTTCACATATTTTCTCAGACACTTTCTTTTTCTCTTCTTCTTCTGGGACACCTATAATACGAATGTTGGTGTCCCAGAGGTCTCTGAGATTGTCTTCAATTCTTTTAATTCTTTTTTCTTTATTCTGCTCCTCAGCAGTTATTTCCACCCTTTTGTCTTCCAACCCACTTATTCATTCTTCTGCCTCAGTTATTCTGTTATTGATTCCTTCTACTGTAATTTTCATTTCAGTTATTGTGTTGTTCACCTCTGTTTGTTCTTCAGTTCTTCTAGATCTTTGTTAAACATTTCTTGTATTTTCTCAATCCATGCCTCCATTCTGTTTCTGAGATTCTGGATCATCTTTACTATCATTACTCTGCATTCTTTTTCAGGTAGATTGCCTATTTCCTCTTCATTTATTTGGTCTTGTAGGTTTTTACCTTGCTCCATTATCTGTGACATATTTTTTTTAACATCTTTATTGGAGTATAATTGTTTTACAATGGTGTGTTAGTTTCTGCTTTATAACAAAGTGAATCAGCTACACATATACATATATCCCCATATCTCCTCCCTCTTGTGTCTCCCTCCCACCCTCGCTATCCCACCCCTCTAGGTGGTCACAAAGCTCTGAGCTGATCTCCCTGTGCTATGCGGCTGCTTCCCACTAGCTATCTGTTTTACATTTGGTAGTGTATATATGTCCATTCCACTCTCTTACTTTGTCCCAGCTTACCCTTCCCCCTCCCCATGTCCTCAAGTCCGTTCTCTACGTGTGACCTATTTTTTTGCCATCTTATTTTTTTTTCCTTTTTTTTTTATGAGTGATATTATGTTCCTGTCTTACTGGTTGTTTGGCCTGAGGCTTCCAACACTGGAGTTTGTAAGCTATTGGGTAGAGCTGGGTCTTGGTGCTGAGATGAGGACCTCTGGGAGACATCACTCTGATGAATATTCTCTGGGGTCTGAGGTTCTCTGTTAGTCCAGTGGTTTGGACTCAGAGCTCCCACCGCAGGAGCTTTGGCCTGACCCCTGGCTTGTGAACCAAATCCTGTTTGCTTGGGGGTTCTTCCCATCTCCTTGGGCATCGGGGTCTCCCACCAGCATCTCGCAGGTGCCCTAGTTGTGGGGAGATGTGAACTCTGTGTCTTCCCACACTGCCATCTTGACTCCACCCTGAGAATTTGAACTAAGACTTATAGTATATAAACTGGTGATAGTTCATCTTGCTGGAACTTTCTTGTTTATACTCTAGTTTTTATTCTGGTCATACATGTATGAATTCTAGAATCAAATCATTCTACACAGCTTGTAGTGAGAAACAATAGCCCTGGTTCCACCTTCCCACGCTTGATCCCTACTCCCCAGAGGCAACCACTTTCAACTGTTTTAACAGTTTCTTCTGATATTTACCTCTCTGGTTCTAAACACATGCTATATATACGTGTGTCTGTGTGTTTGTATACTTGACCCTTGAACAACATGGGTTTGACTGCGTGGGTCCACTTATATGTGGATTATTTTTAATAGTAAATATTACACAATCTGCAGTTGGTTGAATTTGCGGATGCAGAACTGTTTATATGAAGGGCCGACTGTAAAGTTATCTGTGGATTTTTGACTGCGTGGAGAGTTGGCACCCCTAACTCCCCTCATTGTTCAAGGGTCAACTGTATATATGTGTGTATATATATGTATATATATATATATATACACACATATATCTTAATATATTAAAAAAAAACCTCTCTTTTTCTGGGATGGGGCCACATAGACACCTTGTGTCCATCTATCACCTATCTTAGTTTGAGCTGCTATAAGAGAACACTATAAACTGGGTAGCTTATAAACAACAGAAATGTATTTCTCCCAGTTCTGGAGGCTGGAAGTCCAAGATCAGGGTGCCAGCATGGCTGTGTTCTGGTGGGAGCTGTCTTCTGGGCTGAAGACTGCCGCCTTCTTGTATTCTCACATGGCAGAGAGAGTAGCTAGCTCTTTGGCTTTTTCTTATAGGGACACTAATCCCATTCACGAGATGCCAGCCTCATGACCTGATCATCTCCAAAGGCCCACTTTCTAGTACCATTACATTGGGTGTTAGGTCTCAACATATGAATTTTAGGGGGGAACACAAACATTCAGTCCATAACTATATCTATTGTCTATCTACTGTCTATCTATGTATCTATGTATCTATCTATCGTCTGTCTATCATCTTACTGGTTCAGTTCCTCTGGGGAACCCTGACAGATACATTACGTATGTGACTTCGTGCAGGCTGCTTGATCATTTTGGGCTTTAGTTCCTTCATTGGTGAAGTGGCTCTAGTAGAATTTATCTCACATAATGGATTTAAGAATTAAATTAGATCATACCCATTAAAGACTCAGCACAGTGCCTGGCACATAAAAAATACTAAATAAAACATTTAAAAAATTGTAACCATATTTCCTCATATCTAAGGTATCACTCCTTCGTTAGACACAGTGTTTATTTTATGAACCACTAAGTCAGAAAAAAGTGCTGCTACTTAATTGTTTGAACACATCCACTGTAAGAGGTATTCTGACTTCCAAAGATGCTCAAATAAACAAGCAACTCAGAATGCAATATATCTCATTCTTATTCTTGCTGACCACACTGCACAACCTCTTTCCCCTCTGCTGAATCATATGTAGAGTCGTATTAATGCAAGTTTGACTGGAATGAAGTGAGAGGATTCGTGCGGGTGGTTTATAGCTGTTAGTCCTTAGTTATTGCTCTGTCTATAACCATGGTCCTTCATACAAAGTGTGAGAAGGAACAGAATTGACACTCACCAAGACCTTCTTGGTGGGACTAATATAATCCCATTTCACAGATGGGGAAACAGAGGCTCACTGAGCTTAAATAACTTGCCCCAGATCATATATTCCTAAATGTTTAGCTATTATTTGAACCCAAGCCCATCAGGGTTCAAATCAGTCTTCAGGCAGTTGACTTGGTGACTTTGCCTCCTTTTCCTACCTGAGATGTGTGTCTGTAAACCAGCATTCTGAGTTTTCCCTCCCCCACTGACCTGCTTCTCTGTCAAGGCCCCTTTGGGCTCATCCCCATGTTGGAGGACCCCAGGCTCAGGACAGTTGGTTCTGCCACTGACTCTTTGCATGACCCCATCAAGCCCTGGACCTCCATCCCACAGACCCAGCTATGGTCCTTGGCACTTCAGGCTGCTGTGAAGTTTTAATCATACCCAAGACAGGATTTCCAAACAGGCAGCTGAGCTTGCTCTGCTGTGGGACTTTGGGCAAGTCACAAACTCTTAGATGCCATAGCAACCTCCTTCATAGTTCCCAGCATGCTCTCTAGTGAAGTAGTTGGTCCTCTGGCCAGTTAAACAGCTACCAGGAACCACTGCTATTCTGGGGGCTCTGGAGACCTCAGAGTTGGGACTGCCTCTGCCTTGTTTAATCAGTTGTGAGCCTCCTTACTGCAGTGCTTGAGAGGGTCCACTTGGGAAGGAAAGAACTTACAAGAGCAGTGAAACTGTCCTCTTGGCCCTGGGCTGGCACTGCCTTTTACCTAAAGGAGACACCTAGGCATCCAGGCAGAGAGATTCTCCTAGAATATAGAACACAGCCTCCTTGAGCTTCCTCAAAGTCATTTTGGTCAATGTCTGTCTATGGTCGGTGCCCAGGTCAGTCATAAGATGATCACAAAAGTCATGGTCATAATAATGATGGTCATGTGTGCTCGCTAAGTGCCACGTACTCTGCTCAGTGCTTCGAACACACTGACCCACACAATTTCTTCTCACGCCAGCCCCATGAGGCAGGTGCTCCCGTTGCTCCCATTTGCCAGATGAGCAAAGTGAGGTGCCGTGAGGTTAGGTAACTCTTCATCAAGCCGTTCAGTGACTCTTTGGCAGACCTGGTATTTCAATGCAGTTGTGCCTAGGTTTCTGATCACGAGGTGATTTTGCCTTTTACTGCGAGTCTTTCTTAAAAAATTTGTTCATTTTTTAATGTCAGAATGGACCATGAATTCTAATTATTTTATTTGATGGTTTATAACCCATTACTATCACTATTTCATTGCTCAACTATCCCAGAGTTGGCCAGTGACAGCTCTTTCCAATGGCCTCCTGTGTCCTTCTGACACCTTTTTATCTTTCTTTGATTACTCTCTTAGGTTTTGGCACACTAAAATATTCCAGGCTCATCTTAGATAGTTCCTGCCCAAGCCCTGAGATCAGCCTCTTTTCTATGGAGCCTTGGTTCCCTTCAGTGGATAAGGGTACTTAGAAGCCAAGATCTGAGCGTACGTGTGCTTATGCTTCTAGGGCATCACTGCTTTCAGGCCCTGTCAGCCCATTTCTAAAAACTCCATGGAAAAGCAGAGACCACAGTCCTTTCTGGTGTTGACAACATTCAACGGAGAATTATTTTAATTTTACTATCAGAAAAATATCTCCTGAAGTGGCCATGGCATCCAGAGACCCTTTAAATCCCTTTGATACTTATATCTTTGTGTTCAAGACACACCAGAGGGTGTGAGCAGATGCTTGTCGTTCTCTGCTTTGAGCTGCTTCGTGAGACCTCGGACATTCTAGGAGGGAGTGGGCAGGGAGAGAAGATTTCTAAAGATCGTCTGGGCTTGATGTGAGCCAGGAGTGGATGTTTTGCTGTCAGCTCCCTCCCTCACTCCCCTCCTCTCTCTCATGGGCCCTAAGTTTTCTGCACTGTCTCTGGGATACAGCAATAAACAAGGAAGACAAAGTCTTTGCCCTGAAGTAGCTGACATTCCATTTGGGGGACAGACAATCCAGAGTAATTAGTAAACAAACATTCCAAATAGAGGTGTGTGCTAGGAGGGGAAAGGACGGGGCCCCACGATGCAGGAAATATGGAGGAGGAGGTGATGGTGGAGATGCAGCTTAATTTAGAAAATGGTCCAAGAAGACCTCTCTGAGGCAGAGACCTGGAAGCTGAGAGGGAGCCACAGGGAAAGTGAGGGAAGAGCATTGCACGCAGAGGGAAAGGCATGTGAGGACGCTCAGAGGCAGGAGAGAGCTCCGAGCATTCCAGCAACTGACGGGAAGCCGGGGTGGCCTGTGTGGTGAGTGAGGGGGAGGGGGACATGGGATGGGGACAGATCACCCAGGTGGTCACTGCAGCCGTTTGGATTTGGACAGTGCAGAAACCCCCGGATTGGGGGAGCACATCTGGTAATTGAAAAGATGAAAAAATTAATAATAAAGCGCTCATTCGCAGACAGCCACAAGGAAGATAATGGATGGTGGCCAGGCAGACCATATGCACTTGGCTAACAGAATTAATCATGTTCGGTATGGCACAAAACAGGGACGACAAGCACAATAAAACATTTAAAGACGAGAGTGGATTTTAATTTTCAGAGTAGTCTAAAACAATATGATAATGATGATAGCCAAGTTGGCCCTGTGAATGTAAAATCCAAATAAGACACAAATTAAAGTCATAAATAATATTTAATTTGCTATTCCAATGCATTCTCAAAAGTCATATTGATGAAAAAAGTTATTAGAATGAATCAAATGAAGACTCCCGTATGTCTGGAATATTTAGTGGACTGGCGAATGCTAGCAGAAAAAAAAATCTATACCACGATGTATGAGTTGGAAACTGGGTGAGAACATTATGATTTTCAACTTGCATTTATCGAGCCAAACGCAGACTATATTTCCAGGGCCATTTAGCTAGATAGAACAAATAAGAGAAGACTGATTTTTAAGAACTTGTGATTAATGACATGCAATTCCTTTAGTTTGTAAATACTCTATCCCAAAGATATTTTGTGCTCTCATCTGTTACTGAGCCTTGAGCAATGGGGCTTGAGGGACCTTGTTTTGCTGTCACCAATGGTTTCTCCCGTGTATCGTAGTTTAATGAACTTGGATCTTAAATTCAGGGAGTGTACCTCATATGTTGCAGGCAAAGAACTGGGAGAGGCAATGAGAGATGCCACAAAAGAGAGACAAATCATGAAAGAACAGCTATTAATTTTCAAAGTATTAAGTATGATTATAGGGAATGTGAAGAAGAATGGCTAAATGCAAAGGGCGAGGAGAGAACGAACAAGGCAAAAGGAGAGGGTAATTACCGATGCGAATGAAAAACACAACGAAAAAATCAGTGCGGGGGGATGGGCTGTCAGTCTGGATCAACGTGTCCACCTGACAAGTGACGTTGATCATGACTTTATAAAAGAACCAGAAATGAACACGAGTGTTTCCCTAAGAACATATTGTGTTCTCTTTCTATGAATGGAACACTGGTGTTCTGTAAATAATGCTGGGACATGACTGTTCCAAAGGGTGTTTTGAATGAGCTTTCCCCAACCCCAAGCTAAAAGGACTCCAAATGCTTTGTGGAAACCTAAAATATGCATTCGGTGTTGCCAACCCTAGGAGATATTATGACTGACTTTGCAGAGTCAATCAGTCAAAAATTAACCAATGGTGGACCTTGTTGTTCATCTATTTTACATATAGTAGTGTATATCTGTTATTCCCAGACTCCTAATTTATCCCCCCTCTTTTCCCTTTGGTAACCGTAGTTTGTTTTTTACGTCTGTGAGTCTGCTTCTGTTTTGTAAACAAGTTCGTTTGTATCATCTTTGTTAGAATCCATGTGTAAGTGATACCATATATTTGTCTCTGTCTGGCTTACTTGACTTAGTATGATCACATCTAGGTCCATCCATGTTGCTGCAAATGGCATTATTGAACTATGGTCATAATCTTGTAATAACTTATAATGGAAAAGAATGTAAAAAAGTGTATATATACACTTTGCTGTACACTAGAAACTAGCACAAAACTGTAAATCAATTAAAATACTTCACTTAAAAAAAAAAAAGCAGTGGTGAGAGGCATCCACTTCGTCTCCAAAGAGAATGCCTTAGGGAATGCGACCATGGTCACTCTGACTCCTGGATGGTCACAGCCTTCTCAGAGGTCATAAGCCGCCACCAGACTCTCCTTGAGGGGGCTGGCTTTGGGCGGCCTCAGCCCTCCTGCTGGCTTCGTTGTTCACTTGAATACGGATGCTGGTCTGGCTTTCTCCACTGAATTCCAAATGAGTCTTTCTCGTGCTTACCTCCATCCTCGCCTGAGACCCATCCTTCAGCCAGCCCTGCTGAGTCCCCTGCCTGAGCTGCCTCCATCTGGGCACCTCTTCCCCAGCCTCCCAACACCTGACTCCATCCTCTCTCACCTGCTTGGCTGAAATCGCCTCATGGCTGGTCTGACTCCCCGCCTCTCATCCAACTTCCACGAGGCAGCCCGAGTGATCTTTCTAAATTGCAAATCAGATCCCATCAGGGTCCTTCTTAAAACCCTTTTAATAGCTCCCTAGGGCGGTGTTTCTCAACCTTAAAAAAAATTCCCTATGTACTGGTTTGATAAATAATGATAATATCTACTATTTATCAATAGCGACGATTCCTATTTATCAAGCACTTCCTGTGTGCCAGGCCCTGTGCTTGCATCAATGCGCTTAACCTTCACCATAACCCTTACATGCCTACCATGTCACAGGTGAGGATGTGTCTTGCCGGAGGCGATGTCCTGCAGCTGGCCCCAGACCCAGGGGCTGTTCAGCTTCTCTAATGCTCTCGCCTGCCCTGACACCCGTCCAGGGCACTGGGTCTCCCTCCATGTGGGGGCCCGCCCCCCTGCCTTCACATAGATTGCATTCCTTTGGGGATCATTGCCCTGGATCTGTAGGGTAGCCTCCAGCATCCTTCTTGTGGCTCACAAGGCCACTGATGGTCAGCCCAAGCTTCCACCTCTAACCATTCACTCTACTGGTCCTATTCCCTGCGTTTCTGCTCTGGATTTCCTTCCCTCACCTCTTCTGACTCTTGTTCCTCCTTGAGACTCGGGTAATTACCATTACCTCTTCCAGGAAGCCTTCCTTCACACCCCAGGTTGGATCAGGGGACTCACCTGAGCTGCACCAATTACCTCTACCATCTATCAGGGTGCTCTCCGACCAGCTGTGTTCCTCGTCTTTCTTGTCTTCTAAACTGTGAGTTCCCAGAGGGAGTAGATCATGTCCTATTTATTTATTCATTATTCATTCAACAAATACTTACTGTGCACCTTCTGTGTGACAGGCACTGTGCTGGGCACTGCAGATACAGTAGTGACAAGAACAGGCAAGACCATACTCTCATGGAAATTACACTTGTAAAAGATGTTGAAATAGAAATTTGGGGCAAGATCCCAAGATGAAATAGGTACTCCGTCCCAAAGGGGCTCCCGGGGCAGGAGCATGTATCACTTTGGAATGGACATGCATGGCCTTGGGGTCGGGTGGCCTGGCATCCAGAATCAGCTCTGATGCTTAGCTTGCTGTGTGCCCGCAGGCAGGTAGCATAACTTCTCTGAGCCGTAAAGCAGGGTCAATAATTTGGACTCCACAGGGTTGCAGGGGGATGAAAAGGTCAGTGGTCCCCTGGCACTGGCGTGTGCTCAGCTGATGGAAGACCCTTCACTGCCTCCCCTCCCCCTTTTGAGCTCGGTTTTCATCGAGTCCTATATCTCCGGTTTGTTTTGGGGGCAGCAGGTGCTCGAGTGGCATTCCTGAGCCCCAGCCCCCTGGACCTGCGTCTTCTGCACCTCTCCCTCACACCCCCCACCCCCAGGGGGAGATCTGAGTCACACCCTTGAGGACAGTGCAGCAGTTTGCACACCTGCCATCCACGTACTAGGTTGCCTGGTTCCTCTCACTATGTCCCAAACTGTGCTTTTATTCTGCTAAACTAGTAATAGGGTGAGAACAGAAGAATCTAGTTTTTTGAAATCCATTAAGAAAACACCCATGGTTTTTGGGGGGAGTTTGGGGTAGTAGATGAAAACAAAGATCTCCTGTATAGCACAGGGAAATATATTCAATATCCTGAGATAAACCATAATTGAGAAGAATATAAAAAACAATATATATATTTATATATAACTGAATCACTTTGCTGTACAGCAGAAATTAGCACAACACTGTAAATCAACTACACTTCAATTTAAAAAAAACACCCCAAACTAGAAGCCACCAGGGTGTTTTTTATAGGTGAATGGCTAAACAAACGGGTTCATCATACAATGGAATACTCTACAGTGATCAAAAGAAAAGGGCTATCAAGCCACAGAGACATAGAGAAGCTTTAAATGCATATGGCTAAGTGAAAGAAACCAGTCTGAAATGGCCACATACTGTAGGATTCCAACTATGTGACATTCTGGAAAAGGCAAAATTATGGAGACAGAAAAAAGATCAGTGGTTGCTAGAGTTGGGGGAAGGGTGGGATGAGTTGACAGAGCACAGGAGACTTTTAGGAGAGTAAACCTATTCTGTATCATGTTATAATTGTGGACATATGTCATTACACATATATCCAAACCCATAGAACGTATAACACCAAGCATGAACCGTAATGTCCACTGTGGACTTTAGTTAATAATAATGTATTAATACTGGTTCATCAGTTGTAACAAGTGTATTTGTAACATTGATGCACAATGTTAATTAAAGGAGAAATTCTAGTGGGAGAGGGAGAGAGATTCATGGGAACTCTCTGCCCTCAATTTTTACTCTAGAAAATAAAGTCTATTAATACAATTTTTAAAAGAAAAAGAGAGATTCCCTTGGAAGAACACAAATCTCATGAAATGAGACCACAAGGGCCCTCTTTGGGGATTTTGGGTTGGAATTCTTGAGCTGTAGAGGAAGGGGTCCAGTGGAGGATGGGGACATACCCTTCTCAATACATCTCTGGCCAGAGACGTCAACTCTGGATCCAGTCCCAGCCCTGGCCAGAGTCCTCTGCAGGGTGTTTAGAGCAGTGAGGTCCAGTAGAAGCATGGATCAAGCCACATAAGGAACCGTCAATTCCTAGTAGCCACATAAAAAAAGAGAAATAAATCTTAGCAATATGTTTTATTTAATCCAATTGTCCAAAATATTATCGTTTCAATATATGTAATTGATGTAAAAATTATTAATGAGATATTTCACACATTTTGGGGGGGTACTAAGTCCTCAAAATCTGATGAGTGTTTAACACTTGTATCTTGGTTTGGACTGGCCATATTTCAAGGGCTCAAGCATCCAGGAGCCCGTCGCTACTGCAGAGCACAGTACAGCTTAGAGGGTCTCAGAACAGAACCCAGGTTGGGTTCTGAGCAGAAAGAGAGGCTTTTCCCCACCAGCTCCTTCCCTTCTTTGTTCCTTCCCCCTGTGAGGGCATGCCAATTAAAAATTAATTTTGAGAGCTGCTCCCATCTCACAGACTCCTTGGGGGCAAGTGTCTGTGCCCAACGATCTGTCTGCATAAGGCAGAGGCAGGCCCATCTCATTGAAACTGCTGCAGCTTCATTCTGCCGAAGTTGGTGGATTTTTTCCCCTCTTCCCACTTTCCTTCACTTTGCTTATCTGGGAGGGAATTAAATGCAAGGGAGACTGGGGGTGCATACGGCTGTGGCCTCTGTCTGCCCCACACAAACCTCACGTGAGGAAAATTCTCTGGGGAGCCCCACTGGAATGAAATGGGACTTCTTAGGGTGCTGCCCCTTCGAAGGCAAGGAGAACACCTGTTACCTGGTGCCTCTGCGGCTCCCTCTCTTCCTGTGACCCGGCAGGCATCAATAATCAATTTCCACTCTCTTTCGGATGCATCTTCTCTGTGTCTTTCTCTGCATTCCACCTCCTACTCTAGGTAGACGATCCAGGGGGACTGGAGGCAGCCCCAGCCTTACCCAGTTTGCTCTCCCCGCTCTAGGAGATGGCCCCAGCTGATCTTTCCAACTCCACTCATCATTGTTCCCTTCTCACGGGCTTCACATTCCAGCAGCATCAAACAATTCTTCATTCTCTTGAACACCCAGGGGTGCTGCATATGGTTGCGCAGGTTGCTCACTGCAAAGGGCTCCCAGCCAGGGGGCGAGTAGAGCACAACATCCAGCCCAGTGCTCACTTGCCAAGCCGTACCCCTTAGACTGAGGACGCACGCACCTGGGTGAAGGGTGCCTTTGTCTAGTTTGCATAAAGGCATTCTATGTGTTAATAGCGACCTGCAAACCTCCTGCCCCCGGGCCTTTACCTGTGCTGTTCCTTCTGTGTGGGATGCTCTTTCCCTACCATTTTGTCCTCTCTGAAGCTCTAATTCCTTAAACCCATCCAGGTCTTGTGGTAAGTACTCTAACTTCGTGGGGCTCAGTTCAATCATTCTCACAGAAGCACTAAGTAAGGGCAGTTGCTGTCCACGTGCAATGGTGAACTCGAGCCTGGAGGCTGTGTCTCATTGCCCACCCTGGTGCCCAGGCTGGGGCCTGGCAAAAGTGCACAGACGACCTGACAAGGCACCTCTGTTGAAGCTGTGAGGCAGAACAGGCCCCAGCAGCTAATAAGACTACCAGGGCGGGAGCCGCTCTCAACACCTCATGTGTTCTATCTCATTTAATGTTCGCAGAAGCACCCAGAGCTGGGAGCTGTTACTGCCACCCCTGCTTCATGGGTGGGTGTGCAGGAGGGGACAAGCCACAGAGAGGCTGAGACCCCACCCGAGACTCCTGCTCACCGCTTTCTCTGTGGGCCCACACCCCTCCCAGCACACACATGCTTCCGTGTTTCCATGGTCACGATGGATGTGGTGGTGTGGGCCGTCTGACAAGGCAGCAGCCTCCAGAGCTGAGGGCCATTCCCTCTATGCCAGGCACTAAGCACTTTCTGAGGTCACCCCAGCTGTGTGTGCAGCTCTGTGCCACATGTTCTGTAGACATCTCAGATAGGTGTCTTTATGTTAACCACCCCTCCACACCACCTCAATAAGCTAAGGCCCAAGGCTCTTAGAGCCAGCCTGGCTAGAGCCAGGAGTCACCGGGGGTTGGGGGGGGGGTCTGGCTTCAGTGCCCGGCCTCTGGCTCCAAATGCTTCTGCCTCTCAAAGGTCCCAGGGGGCCGGGATGTTTCCGCTTTCTAAGACCCAAGCCAAACCCCTGGGGAAGGTGATATAGCCCACTGGGTGGGCCCATGAGCCCTGGAGGCAGCCAGCTTGGTTGTAATCCCAGCTCTGCCGCTCACCTGCTAAGAGCCTTGGGTGAGTTGCCTAACCTCTCTGTGCCTCAGTCTCCTCAGCTGTACAGTAGGTTCAGGGCTAGAACCTGCTGCCGCGGTCGTTATAGGGACGGAACGAGACAAAGCGTCCACGTGCTCCGGTGCCTAAGTGCTCAAGACACGCTAACCTCTCAGGCTGAGAGGACGGGGCCGTGCTTTGGGGTCAGACCTGCCATTGCACAATTGCTCACCCTCTCCGAGCCTCAGCTTTCTCATCTGCAAAATGGGCATCAGACTCTACCTGGAGTTCACTCCCGATATCGTTCCACAGACAGGTGGAATTCCAGCAACGTGACAAGCCTGTGCTGGGTGTTGCGGATTTGGCCTTGAACTAGGGCCTGCCTGCCCCTAGCAGGTCTGGTGTCAAGCCCAGGGGGGCTTAACCTGCGGTCTGTGCACCCGGATGCTTCCCACACGGCTTTAGGGAGGTTTACAAACCCCGATGTCCTGTAAGTAAGTACATTTTCCTGAGCAGAGGGTCTGGAACTTTCACTGAATTTTCAGGCAGACCCTCATCTAAAAAGCCAGAGAGGCCCCGAGGCAGAGAGGAGAGCTGGCTGGGTCATGGTGGGCCCTGAGCACTGCGGGAGCCTGGCCTTGTGGGCTGGCCAGTCTCTCATTGCTGTTACCTGCTCGGCCACGGAGCAGGGGTCACGGCCCGACCCATGCGGTGGTCCACCCCCGGGACCCCTGTGACCCCAGGCGCTGTGCAGGGTGAGTGCGGAATGTCCCAGATCCCCCCACGCTGCCTGCCCACCTCGCTGCAGCCACAGAAAGAGCTTAGGGGGAAAACACATTCCTAAATAAATAATAAATACAGGCAGGAAACATAATAGAGAAAGTGCTTGCCTCGTTCAGGACTTTTGACAGGCCTGCCCTGCCAGCTCTGGGCTCGCGCCATCTCTCCCAATTACCGCCTCTGCCTCCACGTGTTGCCATAGAAACCCTAAGTCAACTCACGGGCTGCAACTGTTGCTGGAAAGTTCTCAGCATCCACCTCTCAGCTCCTCTGCAGCTCCCCACTGACAAGCAGCTGCAGGAAAGGTTCTTCCTTGGGAAATCTGCCCCGCTCCGCCCCCCACCCAGTCACAGGGCAGAGGGAGGGGTGGAAAGGAGGGGCTTGGGTGTCAGCCCTCCAGGTTCAAATCCTGGCCCTGCTTCCTCTACTAGCTTGACAGGTCATTCAATCTCCCTAAGCCTCCGTTTCCTCCTTTGCAAAGTGGGAACAGTGATGGAGCCGACCTTGGGCAGCTGCATTCGGCCCGTAAAGTGCTTGGTCTGTTGTGAGTGCTCAGGCAAAGCTGGTGACTCTTGTTATCACAGTGAGGGCCTGGGAAGGAGAGGGCGCTATTCTCTCTGTGCTGGGGTTGGCTTGTAGGAGAGGGGCCGGGGCCAGGCTATCAGGAGGCTGAGCTCTCAGTGGGTTTTGCTGACCCACTGCCCCTCGGTAGACCTCAATCTGCTCATCTGCTCCGCGGGCTGCTTGCTTCAGTGGAAGGTTTCCCAGGTCGACTCTTTGGATGCCTGGGGAGACGGTGGTCTGCAGCACACTGCTGGGTTTGCGGTCAGAGGACACTTCCTCCAGCGATCGGGACAGGTTGCTGAGAGAACAGAATCCAGCGTCTGCAACCCCTGTCAGCCCTGCCCCATCACACCCCTCCCGGCCCCCTCCTCTCTGTGTGCTTGGTCTTGCCTCGTGGTCCCCTGTCCAGCTGCCTGCATCTCGACACCCCTTCACGGACCTCAGCCTCCAATGCCTTGGACAGATTGCACCTCCCCCAGGAAGACCGTATCGGCCAGGGTCCAACCAGGACACGGAACCACACGAGTTGTTCCAGCAGAGCAAAGTTAAAGAAGTGTTCCACTCCACACCTATTAGCATGGCTATGAGCAGAAGAACAGAGAACAAGTGTTGGCAAAGATGTAGAGAAATCAGAACCCTTGTGTGTTGCAGGTGGGGATGTAAACAGTGCAGCCGCTACAGAAGATGCTATGATGCTCCTCAAAAAATTAAACATAGAATTACCATATGGTCCAGCAACTTCCCTTCTGGGTGTATCCTCCAAAGAAAGCAGAGACTAGAACAGATATCTGCGCACCTACGTTCATAGCGGCGCTACTTAAGATAGCCAAAAGTTAGAAGCCACCCAAGTGTCCATCAACAGATCAGTGGATAAACACGATGCAGTATATACGTACAATGGAATATTAATCAGCCTTAGAAAGGAGGGACATTCTGACACGCGCTCCAGCACAGATGAACCTTGAGGACCTCATGCTAAGTAAAAATAAGCCCATCACCAAAGGACAAATACTGTATGATTCCACTTCTGTCAGGTACCCAGAGCAGTCAAATTCATAGAGACAGAAAGCATAATGGTGGTTGCCAGGGGCTGGGGAAAGGGAGGATGGGGAATTATTGTTTAAGGGTGACAGAGTTTCATTTTGCAAGATGAAAAAAGTTCTGGAGATGGATGGTGGTGGATGGTTGCACAACCCAGTGTGCATGTACCAGAAGGCCATTGAACTGTACGCTTAAAATGGTTAAAATGGTGAATTCCACGTTCTGTATATTTTAGCATAATTAAAAATGAAGAAGCGTTAACTGGCTATGAGACTGTTTCTCGGGTCATTGAAGGAGCACATTAAGATATCCTGGGATCGGGAAGCAGGCCCCCAGGGCTGGGGGGATGAGGGAAGAGGCTAGAATTACCAGCACTTAGCGGACGTTTCTTGTAGTGCTGGGGTCTCTGAAGTGGGGCAGGTGACAAAGCATCCTGGTGTACCCAGAATATAGGGTGTTCCTGGGACTTTCAGGGCTGATGCTGGGTTTCCCCAGACTGGGGCATGGGAGAGCTGGTGTGAGAAGGGCTGAAGAAAGGGCGAACGGGATTCAGCAGCTGCCAGAGGAAAGGACCTCTGCTGTGGGGTTGGTGGTGGGAGAAGCAAGCCCAGATGATGCTCGGAGGACCAGGGAGTAGACAGGGGGCACCAATCTCTCCTTCCTCCTCTGCGCCTGGTGGGGAGCTGTCCCTGCCCTTCGCAGGGCTCGGGCCCCAAGTCCTGGAGCAGAGAGGAGGGGTTGCAGCTGGAGTGAGGGATGTCTGTCAACCCTCCCCGACTACTCCAGTCCCCAGGAACCCCTGCTGAGGCCAAGCTGCCCGGCTTAGCTCATCATCACGGGCTAATTTTGGGGTACTGGCCCCTGTCACACCCCTCTTGGACTCTACCCTTCCTGAGGGTAAGCTGGGACTGGGCCTAATTCATTTTTTTTTTAGCCCAATAACAAAAATACGAATTATCTGTCACGTGCCTGTGACTGCGATGAGGTTTTTCTATTCTTGCCACAACTCTGCTCCCACCTTGCCGTTGATGATATAGCGCTCAGAGACAGCAAGCGATTTGCTCCAGGTCACACAGCTTTGGAAGTGGAAGAGTTTGAAAAGAAGCTCAGGTCTATCTCTCTGGTGTCTCATATCCCACTGTGTCCCGCCAGTGCCGGGCTCTTAGTAGCAACTCCATCTCACCTGTTGGTTACATGTCCAACAGAGGAAGGATGAAGGTGTAGAGGATGAAGGGTTCCCGTCTGCCTTCTACTTGGGAGGGAGGGTGATGATTCCAGGCCTTCCCCTCAGGAGTCGGCCTGAGCGGTGAAGGTGGAGATTTCCTGTCTTCTCACCCCTACAATCCCGTCACAGATCCCTGGTGGGAATTCATCTCAGGGAAGGTGAGGGACCACGAGAGGAGCTGCTCCAAGTTCCGCATAAAAATAACGATGTCAGAGATACACTGTTCCTATCTGAGTTGCAGAGGTGTTTTCTTTTTCTATTAAGTTGAATGCAGGAGATATACAAGCCTGTCCTGGATAGGGTGCTGTGTTCCCAAGGGGTTTGCACAGAAACTTGACGGAGGGTGGGAGAAAGAGAGAGAGAGAGGGAGGGAGGGAGGGAGGGAGGGAGGGAGGTGAGCGGCATTGAGTATAAGAATGACAGATGCCCTGGTGCAAAGGGTGACAATTTGCCTACACAGTGAAGTGGCTCGGTCAAGACATCAGGGTATTTGGGGACTTGAATTCAGAGAGGAGGTATTTGAAAATGCAGGCAGCTGGGAGCCTCTCGGTCGCCACAGAGCTCCAGAAGTGATGTTTTGTAATTTTGCCTTATGATCTGTGAGGGTTTATTATGGCGCTAATCGGCCTAATGATGACGGGAACTCAGTCATTCCCACTTAGATGCCAGGTTTTAAGTAATAATAGGCGCTCAGCAGGCCCCTCGGCTGTGTGCTGGGAGGACCTGGGGGCGATGGGCCCTCTGAGCTTCTGGTAAGTAAGCTCAGCTCCTGCTGTCCCCGCAGCTCTTCTGGGCTGCAAACAGCCCTCACAGGCCCCTTCCCGCTGCCTCTGCCTCCTGATCCCCAATCCGCAGAAAGGACGGCATCCCTGGCCCACCCATCCTCGGGTGAGGACCCCGGTCCTTGCCGAAGGTGAGGGGTGCATGGCCGCTGCCCAGTCTTGTCCCTGGGAGTTGCCACCCTTAATGGGAAAATTTAAAACCCGTGTTTATGATAATGCCCTTGTTCCCATGGACACCAGCGAACTGCACAACCAAGATTAATGGAGAACCACAGAGACCGGTCCTAAAAGATGGGGCCTCTTGTGGATTCCGGTCTGTCGCGCGGCATCCATTAGCGCCCGAGCGCGGGGCCCTCATCATGTTGGTATCATCGGGACCCGCGCAGCCACTGCAAGATGGCATTTCCACTGCACATCAACAGATCATTTCACCACTGCTCAAGGCGTCGTAAATTGGACTTATAGCTCAGCTGCTGGCATAAATAAGTCCCTTTGATAGTTAGTGGAAGACGTTATGACACTCCAGGGTACAGGAGGGGACATTGGCACTGTCATTTTTTTTCTCCAGCCCTGGCACCCTGGTGCCTGTGATCTTTCTGAAGATTCAGGGCACGCGCTCTTCATTACGGCTTGGGCACCAGGGACTTGTTTTTTTTGCAAGATTAATGAGCGCCACGGAAATTCTCCAGCGCATCTCGATAATTAAGTCTTTGTTTATCAAAAAACAAGTTATATTAGGAGCAGAAAATTCGCAGTAATTATTCATAATTCTAACAATTCAAGTATAGCTACCTCATTTGCCTGGGTAATTCTGCTTTTTAATTTCTTGCATATATTTGCATATTAATTTTGCCCGTCGGCTGCAGCAGGCTTGACAGTTTGCTACTATGTGATGGTTTTCACAGGGGTGCGACTCAGTTGGGTGGCATTTCGACTGGGTGCAATGATAAATTATGAATTTTCTAATTTGCTGCATAATGAAGTAACCCCTTCCAACCCAATTAAAGAGAATCACCAGGATCCGCACTTTTTTTTGGTAAATATATATTTTCCAGGTATTTTGTCTCTTTTTCTTAGCTGTTTACAAACAAGGCTTATGTATTTTTTTCCCCTAAAAGAAAAAAAAAATCCGCCAATGGTTGCCTTTGAAGCCTTGCTGGATGATGGCAACTTTCTATGCCTCAAAGGTGACACAGGACTGGCTTTCCCAAGAGGTAGTCAAGCCTGTGGTTGGTCACACCTCTGCTTGCCTAGCCGGCACAGGCGTCCGGTCCGATGGACAAGTTTCTGTTGCGTTTGGGTGGCACCTTGCTGGTATCCACGCTCAGGTTAGAGAGACGTGCTGGTTCTAGGGATGGACCGCCGTTGCTGGTGAGGGTGTTTCATCATCCACGCCAGGCCTGCTGAGCTGAGCAGAGGGTCAGGCAGCAGGCGAGTGTCTTCTTGCCTTTCCAGATGGTTCTGGTGTAACACAGATAATATTTTCTAATCACACATACACACACACACACACACACACACACGATTTTTTTGGTACAACCTTGTTGCAATTTTGATGTAAAACCAGCCCTGTGAGTGGCCAGATTTTCGCCCAGCTTAGCTTTGCCAGGAGCACACCTTAGCATGGGGCTGTATAGCTGGAGCAGGGTCAGGGGTGACCTATGGCCTTCCTACTGGCAGGAACGTCCCCCTCACAGAGCAGGTGCAGGACTCGCAGCTCCTGTGTGTTCAGGCCCAGCACTTACTGTCAAGTACATTATCAGATGCAGGCCTGGTCCTTGGGCAAATTGGACCACTCCAAACTGGAGGATGCAAATTTAGTTCCATCAAGTCCCATAGAGGCACAGACTCTTGAAATCCCTGCATTAGTAGGAACCACAAAGACCAACTTGCCCAGCTTCTGTTGGATTCCTTTGTGCAATATTCCTGTGAAGGAATGTCCAGACTTCCCTTGCATACCTCCAGTGATGGGGGACTTACTGCTTTCCTGTGCTATCCTCTCTGTTCTGCTTGATAAAAATCACTTTCAAATATGTCTCCTTATAACTCCTCCCCACTGGCCCTATTTTCCTCCCCAGGGCCCACATAGCACACGCCAGCATTTCCCTTCTCGCCCAACGTTATGCTTCACCTCTTGTTTCCTGGCGGTTTACATACTTTTCTTTTTAGCCAGACCATGCAGCCCTTGAGGTCACATAACGGCTTACACTTTTCTAAAGGAC
Organism: Aethalodelphis obliquidens; assembly: GCF_003676395.1. Lineage (NCBI taxonomy): Eukaryota > Metazoa > Chordata > Mammalia > Artiodactyla > Delphinidae > Aethalodelphis > Aethalodelphis obliquidens. The sequence goes on from NW_020837965.1 coordinate 20,764,715, forward strand.
CCCATGCCTTGTGCAGGGCTGATTTCACAGTAGGTGTTAAAATTTTCTGGCTATGAGTTAAAGACTTACATAAATTCGTTGTGAAAGTCAATCCAGAGAATTCAGTAAGACAGTGGGGACAGGCAGTGTTAGGACAGAGCCTCACAGAATGGGGCCAGGATTAGCCATGAACAGACAGCCCCATTCTTGGGGGCTCCAGAAGGACAACGTAAATCGGGGAACTCTTTGATGCTGTCCGCCCTTGTTTTCTGGAAGTTTGCAGTATTTACCTTTTTAGCCAGACTATGAGCTCATTAAGATCTGAACACCATCCTCAATACATAGTTATTGGCAAATTCAAGCATCAGGCCGGCCACGAGCTACACAGTCTTCACCTATTTCAGTCTTTTTTTTTTACATGCAAGATGGTCTCTTAGGGTTTACTCAATAAATATTAACTGAGCTTGAATTGTGTGTAGATCCCATGCCTTTGTGGGTGTGGAGGAGAGGCCTGGCCCCTGCCCTCAGGGAACTTCCTGGTTTTGCTCAAAATAGAAGTTGAGTTGAGGTGAGTCGTTTCCCATACTGTGTGCCACAGAGCCCTGGGGTTCCACGGAGGTGTCTCAGGGACAGAATTGTAATGGCCACCTCATGAATGTATTCAAAAGATAGTAATAAAACAGTTGTCAAGCGTTAATTATGTTCCAGGCACTGTTCTAAATACTAAATTAACTTACTGTGGAAGTGCTATTATCCCCATATTACAGAGGAGGAAGCTGTGGAAGGTTTACCAGACTGAATACAGGACACCCAGTTAAACCCAAATCTCAGATCAATAGCACTTTTTAAAGTCTAAGTAGGACCGAAATATTGAATGGGACATACTTAGACTAAAATTTTTTTCCCATTGTTTATCTGAAGTTTAAATAGAGCTGGGCATCTTGTATTTTTAATTTGCTAACTCTGGTAACTCTAAATTAAGACCCAGAGAGGTTTGGTCACTTAGCCAAAGTCCCACAGCTAGAGAGTGTTTTCAGAATTTACACTTTTAAATCTCTGCTATGTTGCTTCTGTGAATTCACTAGGTATATCACTTGAACAAAACAAGGTATTAAAAATGCCTCACTCAATGCCTAGGTGCGCAGTAGGCACTCCGTAAACGCTAGTTCCCTTCTCTCTTGCCCATCGGCCTTACCCTCATGCGGCTCTGTTTGATTAATCCATTATCTAGACTGTCATCATCTCTGTACCAAAGTTATCACCATTCTTTGCCATAGTGAGGTGTCATCTGTACTTTTATTTATTCAAGTATTTTTACAAAGTGAATTTTTTCTTTAATTTTACACTTAAATGTATTTACTTAAAAAGGAACTTTTATTATACTATCTTTAATGGGAAAATCAGAATGATTCCATGCCATAAATTAAAGGTAACTGGAAAATGTACGATGAAAATACATTACATATTTTTACCTACTGTAGGAGTTGCGCTTAGAGCAGGCCTTTGTTAAATAGAGAGATTTACAAACATCACAAAGGTGTTTAAGTCACACTAGCACTTACCAGAGGGTTTCTGTGGGATGTGTCAGAAAGGGTAACAGGTAATCAGCATGTGAGTTAATGTTTTTATGCTGTACTATATAAACCACCTAAATCATCTCATCCTCCATCCCCAGAAAGACACGTGCTCTGCTTTTGGTGAAATACTGAATTAACGACCAGGGCTGTGATCTTTCAATAAGCAATTACACAAACAATGTGTTGGGGGCCACTTCCTTGTTCAGAAAGCTGGTGACCCAACAAGGTAGGGTCATTGCGCTCTGAGGGTGGGCGTCACCTCCAGATTGGACACAATCCAGTTGGCAAACTCCACCAGGACCTGGAGGAGTTGACACATCCAGTGAGTGGCTGGGCTTCACCTTTTGGCAATTGTGGTTCCCTCCGACTCTGAGATTCTACGACCAGGTGATCGTCCCACCCATACAGCCAGCCTGACTGGCAGGCCTAGAGCTGTCCTCAAATTCCAATTACAGGTATGAGGCTGAGGATGGCAATTCCACATCAACTCCGTCTCTTGGTCCCAATTCCCTGGCTTCAACAGTAGGTCATGGTTCAACAGTGACCCTCAAATCCTCCCCTGGTCTATCTCCAAGCCCTTAACTTCTCCTATCCCGACCTGCACCCTGAAATGACTTGTGAGGATTTCCAGCAGGTCTCTCCATAGCACATTCTGCTTGGGGACACATTAGTTAACATCGAACCCCTCCTCCTGCCCTCTGCCCTAGCTTCCAAGGGTCTAGGGACAAGAAAATGAATGTTCACAAAACGTTAAGGACGACTGCAGCCTTGACAAAAGCTAAGCTTTTGCCTCGGTAGGTTGCTGAGAATCTCACACAGCAATATTCTTGTTGTTAGTTTCCTTAATTCTTATGGGTAAGTCATGATGGGGATCACTGCATATTTGTTTCAAATAAGGAAATTAAGGAATAGAGAAATTAAATGGTCTTCCAAGCCGACACAGCAAATTAACAGCAGAGGTGATCTTCACACTAGGTTATTTGACTTCAAAGGTGCTGTTCTTTTGGGTACACTGAGCTCTCTTGTATCATTAGTTGGATTAAAGCCACATGATCAGGTCCTCAGCCTCAACACCACAGTCATTGAAATTGATCGATTTTACGCTTAGGTGAATGACTGTATGTTCACGATAAAGCCTCCTCCCACCTCATCCTGATAATTCTATCAATACCAAATCAGATCATGGAGCCAGTGGTCTCACTTCTTGGCTCCAAATAAGAGTAGTTTTAGTTTCATTTGGAAGTTGTAAAAGCCATCCGACCCCAGATGGTGTTAGGGGATTATCAGCATTGGCTACAATTTGTCCTCTAAACAGACTTTATATTCCCTCCCCTTCTAGAGGAGAAGACGATGTCTGGCTTTCATTTTGTTCCCTTCAACTTTAATCCTTGCAGGAAACTTGGTATTTGCATATAGATCCAATTTGACCTTAAATATACCAACAAATCATGAAATTTAAAATAACAACAATGATAACAGCACCCTCAGAAGAGTACGATTTTGCTTATAGTTGCCCAGATTTTACATTTTGTTAATATCCTGATGTGGATGGGTTCGTTTAGTTGTCGATTTCCCATGTATTGAGATTGTATCAAAAGTTCTGCATTAAGGAAATATATTCTGAAGAGAAGAACACATGTTTGTTCTCTTGCTCATCTTTGTAGCCATCTATGCATCCAACAGACTGTTATTGATTGAAGGAAGGAATTTACGTATTGTCTAATTTGTCCTCTCTACAATCTCAGTTTCTCTCCGATGAGGGAACTGAGGTCCAGACTTGTAAGAAACTTGCTTGAGCCCCATAGGCTAGTAAGTAGTGGAGCCAGGACTATATCACCAAAGCCCCAAATCTTAATCATGATTTTATACCGACTCTTAGGAAAGCCATTCTTTTACGGGCTCTTTGGTGACCTTGAATTTCCTCTTGCCAACTTATTTTCTTTCTTTTTTCTTCTCCCCTTATCTCTTTCCTTTCTTTTCTTTTCCTTTTTCTCTCTTCCTCCCCCCTTTCCTCCCTCCGTCCCTCCCTCCCCTTCCCTTTCCTTCTTTCCTTTTTTCTTTCTCTCTTTCTCTCTTCCTCTCTCTTTCTTTCTTTCTTTCCTTCTTCATTCATTTAGTGATTATTCAACAATCACCTATTGGGTGCATCCAACTTATTGTTGGATGTTAGGAATATAGAAATGATTAAGACAAAAATCAGGCCTTTAAGGACCATTCCATCTTCTTTTATTTAATCTTTAATCATGTGCAGATCTCCCTAGTCTGAGGAAAATTCTCTGTTGACCTTGTTTTCCAGTTTTGTTTTTAGCCCATATCAGTTTATTTATTTATTTATTTTGGTGGCTGAGTTTCCTGAACTGGTGACCATTTTACTTGTTACTTTCCATTCATTACTTTCCTCAATCCCCTGCAAGCTGGTGCTGGTTTGCATCCTTGAGATACTTGCGAGAGAAGGAGTGTGGATAAGTGACAGGACCTTAGGATGTGGAATCAGAAGAATTGAGCCTAAAATTCATTTCCACAGGACTGCATGTTGCTGAGGTATAGCAATGGCATCTAGAATTTGAAGAACCCTATACCCCCAATGTGAGACCTGTTTTAAGGTTGGGCAATTGGAGGTCTGGGCTGAAACAGACCCAGTGAAACCAATTGACAGAGAGAGCCTCATGGAAAAAATTCCATGCAATTTGAGCTCTTAAACAAAAATTTAAAAGCACATGAAAAAATTCAATGCAATAAAAAGACAGTCAGTATACCCCTCACATGGGACAATTTAATCTGAGGAAATAGAAATAATAATAATAGGAAATAGAAAGAATAATAATAGCTATCATATTGAAGGCTGAGCATGTGCTAGGCACTGCTTCAAATGATTTGCATGTATCAACTCATTTAATCTCCATAAAAACTCTATGCAGTTTGCATTGTAGTCATCATCATTATTAAACAGAAGGTAAATAGAGGTACAGTCAGGTTAACACAAGATTACATAACTATGAGTGGCAGAGCTGGAGTTGATATAAAGAGTCTGGCCCTGAATTCCTTATTCTTAACTGCTATGCTATGTTACCTATACTGCTGTAGATAAATCTGAAAGAATTTCAAAATTTTCAACTAGATTAAGGTCATAATATCATCCTTAAAGTGAAGAAAATGTTGTTAAATATGAGGAATAACCTACAGGAAATATTGGAAACAAAAGACAGTTATTTGAAAAAATATTGAATGGAGAAAAGAAGAGATTAGAGACAGTTGGAGAGAGAATTAGTGAATTGGAAGCTTCAAGTGAGTAGCATTCTCTCTCACCCCTGAAAGCAGCATAGAGAATAGTTTTTCCATCTTAAAGATGGGGAAACTGAATCTCAGAGAATTCAAGTAATGTGCTAAGGGCTCAGTAAATCTTTGCTGAGTGAAGGCATGGTCTTACAGCTAGCCAGTTAGGGGGTCATGTGTGGTCATTTATCTTCTTTGAGCTTGTTTTATATTTTTCCTCAGGTATTAAATGAGAATGGTAAAAACAATCCTTCTTACAACATAGGACTGTTTATATTGGTGTCTTTGAAGTAAGAAAGAAAATGAAAAAGAAAATATTTACCTTGGTCACTTTCACTCCCTTTCATTCTTTGAATTGATGATCCTTCATGTAGCTTTAGAGTTCCATGACTTCTGCATCTTTTATTATCTTTTTTAAATTAAAATTTATAATATTTTGGTAAAATATCAGGTAATATCCATGTATATGCCAGTGAAAGATTTAAACAATACAAAAATATATTTAAAAAATAAAATCTTTGTTTACTTCTTATAGTTCTGCAAGCTCATACTGGCTCAGAGACAATCACTGACAAAAACGTCTCTTTTAGACCTGTCTGTATTCATTTTCAGGCTGATATTTACATTGTTCTTTACATAAATTATAACAATTTACAATTGTAATAATTGTAATAATTTAAATTATAACAACACTTTCCAAATATTCTCACTTAATAATATGTGCATGGAGTCTTTCTATAACAAGACCCATATATCTGTGTCATTCTTTATAACTACTGCATAATATTTCATAGCACAAATATGACTCAGTTCATTTAATTATTTCTACATTAAAAGATATTTAGGGAGGTCCTTAGATTCCCTATTATAGATAATGCTAACACGTATAACCTTATAAATGTTCCTAGGAATGTATATTCTAATATTTTTGCAAGATATTGTTCAAGAGGGAGAATTTTGAGGTCAAAAATATCTTTTGGATATGATTGAATTTCCTTCCTCTTGGAAGGTATACTTAGAGTTTCATTAACACTCTGAGTTCTAATTTCCGCTCCTCTCATGAACAATGGCTCTCATTTACCTTTGAAATGTTTGTTCTTATCACTTTCTGGGAGAGTGAATCTATTAGGTTAAGGAAGCAGAAGAAAGATAGACTCTGAGGGGCAATAACAAAAGGGAAAAGCAGAGTAGATGAGGAAGGAACATGTGTATTTCAATCATTCATCCGCTCATGATGCAGGACATGCAGTGGGAATAGCATAGGCTCCATCCTGCCCTCAGAGACAGGGTCTAGAAAGGGAGTCAGGTGATCAGGAAGTGATCACAGGGGGAACACAGGAGTGGCTAGAATGGGGAAGTGCCAGGTGCTTTGGGCGCTCACAGCATGGCACCCCATGGGCTTGGGGGTAAGTGAGGTCTTTGGGAAGGGGTCATGTGGAAGCTGAAACCTTCAAAATGGGGAAGAGTTAGTCAGGAAATGGGATACAGGGTGGCAGGGAGGAAAGGAGAAGTGGCCCAGGGAGGGGGAGAAGTAACCCTGGAAGAACTGCCATGGAGTTTGTTATGGCTGGAGTGAAATGGAGGGGCCAGGTCGTGAGGGATGAGACTGAACAGGGGTGGAGTCTCAAAAGCCCTGCTGGACAATATGGAGCTACTGGAAGTCTGTAATCAGGAGCATAATCTGATTGGTTAGTTTCTTCCCCATGAAAGAGCACTCTGACTGCTTTGGGGAGAATTAACTGGGAAATTGGTATGGGAGACAGTTTGAAAGCAAGGCTATTGCTTGGTCCAGGCAAGAGATGACGAGTGGCTGAGATTGGGGAGTGGCAGCAGAGATGGAGAGGAAGATGGAGACGTTTCAGAGGGAGAATTGAACGAACATGGATGGCACCTGGATTTCTGGCTTGTGCACCCCTGAGCGGATGCTGATGCTACTCAATGAGATAACACTGGAATAGTAGATGAACTAAATTTACTTGTGAAAAAAATTGTATTTTGTTATCATATGTGATATCAAAAATTGAAATTATAGATTGCATATAGTTCATTATAAATGCAGTAATCCTTGTATTAGATCATGGTTTATAATTTAAAATCCTGTGGGAATCTAAATAAAATATGCATAAAAATCATAGTTGTATGTGTTCTCATTAAAATAATAATTAATACTTATATAGCCCTTGTAGATAGCAGATTTTACATTTAGTAGATCATTTAATCCTCATCATATGTCTATGAGGTAAATACTATATTATATCCCCATTTTCCAGTGTGAAAACTGAGACACAGAGGGTTAAGTAACTTGCTCAAGGTTACCCAGCTGGTAAATATCAGAGCTGGGATTTGAACCTAGGAAGCTGGGTCCAGATCCTCTATCTTTTTTTGTAATCACCTGAGATATTATATGTTGCTTGGAGAGTATAAAGTATAAAGGAATGAACATTCAATTTAGAAAAGTGGTTCTTTGGGGTAAGGGGAAAAGAGGATTTGATGAGAAGATGAACACAGGAGGCTTTAGCTGTATTGGTAACCTTTTGTTTCTTAAACTGTTTGGTGGGTCTGAAGATGACTGTTTTACTATCTCTAACTTTGCATATATGTAAATATTTCATAGCCAAAGTTCATGTTTCACACAAAATTTTTATATACTCTAAGCTCCCTTTCAGAGTGTTTGGCTGAAATTAAGTGAATCTGAGACTAAGAAGAAGCACACATTAAAAATCCACAGTTAGATACTTATTGATCTTTGCTTTGTGATTTTCTGGATTAATCTTATTTGGAAATCCATAGTCTCTGATTGAAAAGGCAAGCTAAGGACCTGTGTCAATTAGTAATTCTAAACCACAGACCATTGTGGTTTAAATGAATAAGTTTTTATTTTTTCATTTAAGAAGAAATTTTAGAAGGAGGAAGCTGCTAACATGGGCTCAGCAGCTTAAAGAAGTCAGGGTCATTATGTTTACAACTTTTTTGGTCTTTTCCTCATGGTGCCAAAATAGCTGCTGCATCTCCAGCTATGAGGTCCATGTCACATGGGGCAAAGTTTAAAGGATATTCCTCTCAGCTGAGTCAGCTCCTTTTAAGGAAGTTTCCAGAAAACCTTACTCAGCATTTTCTACCTACATATCATGGGCCACAATATTGCAAGGGAAAATGGGAAATGTGCTTTTTTTTTTTTAAGTCAGCAAATTGCTTACCTGCCAAAATATAGGGGTCTTGTTAGTGAGGAGGAAAAGAAAAACAGACTTTGAATATTCATTAGCAGTTTCTGCCACAAACCTTCACAACCCTTCTTTTCTCTTTTTTCCAGTGATGCAGAATAAAATGGCAAATTGAACCCCACTTTTGTTTCTTGTTAATTGTTCTTATTAAATGGCCTTTTCACTCTGAGCCCAAGGCAGCCCATTTTAGAATGTCCAGACAAATTAAAAAAAAAAAAAAAAGAAACCCAGAAAATTTTGAGTCACAGAATATTTCCTAAATCATGGCAGAATAAATGGACTTTTAAAAAATAATGGTACTGGGAAGATCTTGTCCCTTTCCCAATTTGCTATAGTTTTGAGTTGGTAAAAGTCACTTTTAATCCTTAAAACACTAAGAGGCTTTCAATCAAGCCATCTTAAGTAAACTCATTCATGAGAGAGTTTATTTCTATTCTGTACTGTCTTTTCTTTTTGTAAATACCACAGAACTTGAGTGTTTGCTTTTTCATTTGTTAGTTTATTTATTTATTCTAGGGTTTCATTCAACAGCCGGACAGCTGGGTTATAGAAATGCCAATTATAAATTCCCTACAGATCTGAGTACTGAATTTTCCACAAAACTGGTTTGATTTTTTTTTTTTTTAAGTAAGGCAAACTAAGTAAATTTTAAGCAAAATTTAGATGAAGAACCCAATACTATCTTTTGCCAAGACGTGTTGTGGCAATCAGGAGGGAAATTTGAGTCCATAAAAAAATTGGTTTTTTTGAATCAAAAATTATAAGGTACAAGAGGCAATAGAAGTTTTATCTATCTGCTTAGATGACGTAACCCATCTCAACTAAGCCTTGGAAAGCCCTGTATAGTTTACAAAGAACATTCATATGCATTATCTCATGTTTTAATATCATTACAGAAGTCATTAGAGCGAGTGATAATATGCAGACTGTTTTAGTCAATGACAGTGTGTCTGAGACTTATTTCTGCCCTTTCTCATGACTCTCCCACCCCCAGCCTAGGTATAAGAATTTGATAAAATTACCGACCATTTCAGCATCATCTAGAGAGAGTGAGTTTCCTTGATAAGGGAGCCTGAGATATCCTTTATGGTTAGCAGACATTGGTCCTGTCCAAAATGTCCATAAGACATTTGATCCATGTCCAGATGTGCTTGATATTTGGTCCTGTCTAAAACGTCCATCAAACTTTTGGTCCATAAGACACATGGTCTATAAAACCTTTGGTCCATGCTGAAAAGTCCTTGATATTTGCAGAACCATTGGTCCTGTCCAAAACATCCATAAGACACTTTGCCCATGCCCAAAGGCCCTTGATATTTGGTCATATTTTGTCCTGTCCAAAATGTCCATGAGCATACTTGGTCCACGCCAAACAGTTTTAGACAGGACCAAAATATCAAGGACCTTTTGGCGTGGACCAAATGTCTTATGGACATTTGGACAGGACCAAATTTCAAGGACATTTTGGTATGGATCAAAAGCCTTATGGATGTGTTGGATAGAAACAAATGTCCTGCAAGGTCCTTTACAAGCTCCTTCCAGACAGGATTTACTTGAAAACATTTAATTATTCATCCCCAAAATGCTTACACAGTGCTTACTAGGTGCTAAACATTGGACTTAATACTATAAATGCATACTCTCATTTGTCAGTCAACAACCCAATGCTTAGTCTCGTCTGGCAGAATAACCCTGTAAGGTAGAGACTATTGCTATCTCAGTTTTACAGCTGGGGAAACTGAGAACCAGAGAGACAAAGGGTAGCAGGATGACAAGCACCTAATCCTTACTTTTAGCTGCAAAGTTTTGGGGCTGAAAACTTCCCTCTGCTTCAATTCAGAATCATGTGTGTTGTGATCATGTCCTGTCTTGGACTGTGAACCCCAGGAGGACACGATGAGGTGTGTTCTCTTACATGCCCCATGTAGGGCTAAGTCCTGAGGTTTATGCATAAGAGATGCTAAAAGCACTCTGGTTTAGTTGATAGTAAAACCAATGGGTGTGTCTGAGCATCAATCAATTGCAGTGGAGGTGACAGAAAGCGTGAATGGTTGGGGAGGAAGATTCAGAAAAGGTCTCGAATGTTGTGTAGCAAATTCAGAGAAGAAAAGCCACACGTGTGTAATGGAGAGGGATGTATGTTTGTGTTGGCAATTGCTCCAGTTTCATTTGACATCAGATATTCTAAGTAAAGGGAAATTCAGAGATGGAGTTGCTGGGAATTGAGTTGAATGAAAAAATGATGATGATGTTTTATGACTATTGACTTTGTTCAGCTAAAAAGGAGCAGAGTGCATATTTATGAATAATGATACCTTGCATGAATGGCAAGATGCTTAAGGTGATTACTGTAATTCTAAAATCGTTGCAGGCCAGTACAGAACCATTTAATGACCACACACACAAAAAAACCAAAAAACAGAAATGGGAAAAAATAAACTTTAATAGCTAACAATATTAATAAGTCAAAACAAATTAATCCCTTGCTTTAATTTGGTAATATTTTTAACTCTATTGGATGTGAAAAGCCACAGATGTTGAGTTTCATTAATATGGAATTAGTCGTGCAATTGCATATTTTTAAAAATCATTATTTTGTGTGCTCCAAATTAAAAATTTTCAAGAAATTAGTTTTGAAGCGCAAAGCACATTATGAGCATGGTTTTCTCCATTTGATTATAAACAGGCCTATTTTCTTCTTAGTAAGAGATTTCTGTGTTCTCCTTTTGTTTGAAGAAGATTAACCAAATTGATTTTTTATTTTGTTATTGACTGAGGTTGGAAATACGGCTGGGAGTTGGGGGAATGTGAATATCACTCACATTTCAGGTGAATCCTGTCGAAGGTGAGATTCTGTGGGTTGGGATACTTGCATCTCACTATAGGACTGTTCTCTGTCCAGGTCTAAAGTCATGAAACAGAGCCAGAAAAAGGGGAACCTGGAAAACGGGAGAAGTCACGTTGTCATGCACTATTCTTTTACAAACAAGGAAGGAAACTTGGAGAAATCATGTACCCAACTGTTAATGGAAGAGCCCAGAAACAAATACTTCTATGCATCTCTATTACTGTAAAAGCAAGACCCAAATCCTTAAGATGTCCTCCAAGGCTTTGAAGTTCTGGCACCAGTCAGGTGGTCAGCCTCTACTTACACTGCTGTTTCTCTGTTGTCTGAACACTAGCCATTGACCTTTTTTAAATCTTTGAAAACATCATGCTCCCTTCCACCACAGGGCATTTGCACATGCAGTGGTATCCTATTTCTTTTTCTCTTTGTTAGATCTGATGCCTGCAGATCGTGGCCTCAATGGTGCCTACCCTGATGCTTGGGCTAGGTCAGGTCTTCCTGTTTTACTCCTTAGTGGTACTGTGGATCTTTCTTCGCAGAGCCCCTGTCACTTCGCTCACATTCCATTGGCCAAAGCAAGTCATATGACCAATTCTGCCACTGGAGGTGGGAAGACTGATGGCAATGAATGGCTTTAAATCATTCTCTTAAGGGAAAGTGGGTAAAATAACACAATCTACCACCAAGGTCCTTTATCTTGCAAACCACAGAGAAACTTACAGATGTTCTTTGGCACATCTGGGTTTTACACCAACTTGTTTCCTCTCTTGACAAAGCATGTGGCTCCACGTCTCCCAAATACTCCAAATTGAAGGCATGTTCTTAAGAAGATGCAGCAGACTCCAAACTTTAAATATGCCTTGCTGTCAAAGTGGGCCTTCTCAGTGGAGGTCCTTAACCCAGGGGTTAAACCCTGATGCAGTCAAGGCCACCATTCACAGCATTATCATTTCATGATACCATCTCCCTCTTGTAGGCTACATGGTCAAAGTTTGGAAGTCTCATTTCCCAGGAACCAATAATATATTTCCAGGGACTCTAGAATCCAGAGCCACTTTCTTTATCTTCCCACCGTGGCTTGGTTCAGCCTAAAGATGCAAACCAGTGCTACACATCTGTCAGCCTAAAATTCATGGAGCTATTTGAAAGCAAAACCAAGAAAAACAAAACTGATTAGGGAAAGATCTGCTTTCAGAAAAACCTATTTCTGTCACAGGGGGATGAATAAATAAAATAATGTTTCAATAATTTATGCAGCCTGCATGCGAGAAAACATTGGAAATGTGAAATGAGGACGACATATAAAGAACAACAGAAGTTGATGGCTGCTTTAATCAGTTCAGTTGATAATTCTAAAATAAATTGGAAAAATCAGTCTTGCTCTCAGCGTTTGAATGATGATGGGATGGTAAGAGGATGTGTGTTCCTTCTCCCAGAAAATGTTTTTTCTTTTGGGTCCCTTCAAGGACACACTATTCAACCCCCAATGGGTCCCATCCCTGGTCAGCTTTTCTCCTGTCTTCACCACTCTGCATTGTTTGCATGTCTAGCTCCCAGCCATGCCTCACTGAGCTTGAATTTCATAGAGCTACTCAGGCCTCCTCTGTGGATGAGGACGACTGGCTATGGGGAGCATGGGTTTGGAAGTCTCTATTTTTCAGATTGCCCTCACCTCCCAAGTCAGCACTGAGGTGGTCCTGAAGCAAAAGTGGGAAAGACATAGAATCATATTTCAATTCATTCAGCAAACACTTATCTAGCAAGTCAACTGCCCAAGTATTACAAGAGACCTTAGGGAGATAGAAAAATAATGAGGCGGTGGATGTGATTTGCAGTCCCTTTAGTAAGGTGGGAGACCTCAAAAGTGACTTTGTTCAACACACGTATTCTCCAAACTCGATCCTGAAGGTCCCCTGATATCTTACTCTGGGCACTTCCTTTTCCAGCCTCCTTCTCGCCCCCCAACTCTTCATATACTGGGCCCCTGGCTGAGCAAACATTCCTTCCAATCAAGCTACAGAGTTCATGGAAAGGTAGAAGCACAAGAAAACTCTTCTGAATCTACTGTTGGTGGGTGATGACCAGGGTGTCCCTACATGTAACCACAAGGTAATTCAATTTGTCTTGATGAGCCATTCCAGGAGGCACAATTGGGAAGTGGCCTGTTGGATACTCTTTGCATTTCTGGAGTCAAAGGAGAAATAGTTGAAGTTTACAGAATCAGGAAAAGAGAAATACAAAGTACAGCCAGAGGCATAGAATCTACAGTAGAAAACCACCTCCAACTCCCCGACTTCCTGTGGTGATGGAGAGAAGACAGAAACCTATATGGCATCTGGAAGCTCAGAACGTGGAATTGATGGTCTAGCACGTAGGAGTAGCAGTGTGACTTCCCAAGCCTGGCTGAAAACACACATGTGGGCAATGCCTTTCATGGGGTTAGACCTTATTGACCTATTGCCATTTCAGTCCCTGGCTACTTCATTCTGTCACCCTTCTTCCCTTCACTGGAACAAACAGCATCCCCTAACAAGAGAGGTGGAGGAAAGCCCTGGAGGTGTGACTTTTGCCTTCCGTTTAGTGAAGCTTGTCTTTGGCTGTGCTCTAGATATCATGTGCCATATAATATCCCTCATGAGTGCTGATGAAGTTTCCAGGTGGAGGGGAGTATGCCTGCCATCTTGACCTCATGGCTAACACTTGGGTTCATGCACGACCATCCCTATGTCCAGTATCAACAGATCAGGCACCCACCAGGGATTGCCAGTGTTTTGTGCACCTTTGTATCTTCAGAGCCTAGAGGAAATGCTTGCCATTTAGGTACCCAGTTCTTGTTGAATCAGAGAATGAATGCGCTTGCCAACTAGGGGAACATGATGCAGAAGCAGTCTAAGACAAAAGACATGAGGGTTTCATTGTGTGGCTCCGTTTAACAGATGTATAGGATGGGAGAGATTGCAACCTGGATAACAAATGTAAGAGACATGGGAGGCAGGTTATGACTTCAGACTCTCTCTCTTTTTCTCTAAACCTAATACTGACCCAGATTCTAACAAGTTGTCTCCCCTTGTATGCCTCTCTACTTATCATCCTGTCAATACCCCTCCTCTTCCAATGCAGAAATGCTCCCTACAATGTTCTAAACAAGTGTTTGTCCAGCCTTCTGTCATACTTAGGATGACAGGGAACTCACTACCTTACAAAGCAGCTCAGTTTCATGTTGGGACGCCCCTCTGTTATGATGCACAGACATCTGTTCTGGCCATTTCTATCCATTGGTCCTGAGTCTGACGTTCAAAACACTCTAGGAGGTTACTTTACCCTGTCCCAATTAGCAGTCCTTCAAGTTTTTGATAATAGACTTTATATACCAGACTTCACTTCTCAAGACAAACAGTCTCCATTCTTTCCAGAGTTTCTTGGGTGATGCGATCTTGAGACCCTTTATCTCCCATGTGCTATGATGTCTCACTAGGGGCAGGCTCACAGAAGGTTGTGGCTCTCTTATCCCTTCCTGTGTACTTTACACTGTCTTTCCCTTGACCCACATGGCTGTAGGAAGGGTCGGTGGGCTGACTGTGATTTTTCTCTCTCAGAAGGACTTTTCCTTTCCTGCAGGAAAACGTCGGGTACCAGGGGAGTGTCTCTGTTTGGACTTCTCCCATTTCCATCCCGGTAGGAAATCCTACAGGACTGATCTGAGCTGCCTGAGGTCAATCCTATTTGACTCCTATTACTTGGCATTTACTGTCCCAAGTGGGTGCTTAGTATACGTTTGGGGAATGAATAAGTGCATTTAGCTGATAAACCTTGGCACACTCAAGACTGGCCCAAGGGTGAAGCTGAAACAATCCCTGGGCTCTAGGAGCTCCGTGAAGATCTGACAATGATGCTACCCTTATCTCTTGCTCCTTCTGTCTGTCTGTCTCTTACTCTCTGTCGGAGTTCGCTCTCTTTTCCTCTCTGAGCCCTCCCTCCCCTGGCCCCTTTGTCGACACTTGATCATTTACATCAAGTTGACATTCGCAGAGTTTACTCAGGGGTCTGTAATTGTATTCTTTCCCTGGTTCTGCATTACCAACCATGAAAATGGAATCTTATCATCCCTGACCAATTTTTAATGTACAAAATGATTTGGCTGAGGTTCAAAGGGAAGCACAATTGAAATCAGGTGAATGATACATGTAGTTTTTTCAGTTCCTCCGTGCTTAGATTTGATTTTTTTTTCCGGTATAGCATAGAAGAAGAAGTAGATTATTTTGCAAGTTATATAAGTGCATTGGTGTGCTGTGTGGGTAGGAATCTCTATACACCCCAACGCACGAATATGTATATGCATGTGTGTTTGCTTATATTATTATCCTCACATTTCACATGTGGACATCTATTTAGACAGAAGCAAACAAATATAATTATATTGTTTGCAATTTTATTGATGGCAATCAAATTTGCAATGATCCTTAAAATGTATTCAAAACACCCAAAGGGCTGGAACAGCCCTGCAGCTCGAGCCCAGGATTAATGGTTGGAATATTCAAATGAAGCCTTGACACCCCTTTGTTCATTCAGAAAGGAACCCCTAGAGAGAAAGTGGGGACTCTGGCCTTGGCCAGAATCATCCCGGGTCTCGGCTGTACTAATGGGTAATATCCTGATGTCCTTTGACAAATGTCATCCTAAAAGGAGTAGGCAAGAAGCTGGAATGTCTTGCCAAAAAGTGGAGGCGATTTAGTAAGCGAAATGTTGAGAAATCTTTAGGATAAGTGCCATTTTGCTTGCCTTCCTAGATGCGCTGCAGCAGACAAGCCAGTGTAGTTGGTTTAGAAGGGTGAAGGCGGTACCAGCCTTACCAGTTCTTGGCCAGAGACTCTCAGGCATGAAACAAAGGGGTCTCCTGTTTGACAAGGGCGAGGCCTGGGGTTACCTGAGAGTCTTACTCTATTTTGTTTAATCACCTCTCAAGCCCATGAATTGGCTTGTTCCCATTTCTTTGAAGAAGAAATTGGGGGCTCAGAAAACTTCTGGAATGTTCCTAAGGTTGTACCACGTGGTAAATGGTGGACTCAAGATTTAAATCACCATCAAGCTGGTTCCAAATGTGTGGTCTGTAACTATAACACTGCATGGGCCCCTGGTGAGCAAAACCTCATCTTTTACTATTGGGCCTCCATGGCCTGGTTCACTGGGGAATGTTACAGTCACGTCCAATGTGGGAGTCCTCAAGGAACTGAACAAATCTCTCAGAATATCCTGGCAGACAAGATGAGGATATGGGGGCAAAATTCCAGTGAGTGTTAGGGATTGTTAAGAGTTGTACCTGGAGAGAATCAGAGATTAGACTGATGTCACCGCACCAGGGGTTTTCTGCGTTATGCTCAGGGCTCTGTCTCAATTTCTGTCCTGTTGATCATTTTCTTGACAACTCAGATGAAGATATAGGAAGTTTCTTATCAGATTTGCAGCTGGTAAAATGCGGGGAGGAAATGCTGATGTATTAGTTGCCAATTCTGAATTTGAAATGATCCTGTTGCTTAGTCTTGGGTCCAGATTCTCAAGAAAGATCACACACTGCCCAGAAGCTCCTGGCTTCCTGAAACACCTGCCCAAAGTCCCACATATCTCAGCAACACCATGAAAACACAACATTTTCACTAAGGAAAGGAACCATGGCTGATAATAGCCACTATTTACCAAGTTCCTTTTATGTGCTCATACTTAGAAATGATCCCTCACACTTTACTTCTCCTACATTTTCTAGTGTTTGAAGAGGGTAAATCACCAGTTCAAAGTCTAGGGAGCTTTGGAGCAGCCAAACCAGGATTTGAGCCCAGGCATCTGGGTCCAAAGCTTGTCCTTCTTTTGCTGGGTCATAAGCCTTCATGAGTCCACCTCCAACCCCTTCTCCTTGCTTGGTGGCTGGACTTGAGTGGAGGAGCTGGGAGAGGAGAGGAGGGAGGGTGGAGAGACTGGGTCAAAGGACTTTGTAGGCGTCTTGAAGATGCTGGGCTAATAACCCCCCGTATTACCTCTGCAGGACCCAAAGCAGGATCTGCCACAGCCATGATCACTCCTTATTGTAACTGTCTTCAGGTTTGCCTATTCCTCCTCCTGACTCCCTTAGGTGGGGGATGGTGGGTGGTCATCTCCCCATCCGTGTGTCAATGGAACTGGACAGAACTCAGCCAGCAGCAGCCGTCCGACACTCCCCATCAGTGTTTCTCTCAGTTCCTAGTCTCGCTGCTTCTCAGACCTTGAAATTGTGGGATGCTCTTGTGGTCATGGGTGGGCTCACAGGTCTTCTGTTTATGAAAAGGAAATCTTCTCCGTGTCTGGAGAGATGACAGGGACTTGAAATGCAAAGGAGATGATTGCTGGTCACGTGACATGGAAAAGAGCTCCCCAGCATTTCCGGAGGCCTTGCTGCCACCATCCATCCTGTGTGCGCTGGTGGCAGTGCTGGCTAGAGAAAAAGTATCTTTCCTCTGCAGGCTGTGCCTGTGTTTCTATCCATGCCACACATGCAGACTCATTTGCACACATACATGTTGCAGGTGAGGCTCTGCTACCAACAAATTCCGGGACAACACAACTATCAATGAATGAAACAAATTCTTCAGTGTACTTTAAAAAAGGGCTCCATTCGTTCTTATTGAAATCACTACTGGTGAATCTCTCCACCTATAAGGAAGAACACTAGGTGTTATTATTTTCACCAGTATAAGCATCAGAAGACAGTATTTGTGTTTTTACATAAGATTGTACAAAATTAGGCTTCAGATATACAGCTATGATTATATAACTCTACTCAAAGACCTTTCATGTTGAAAGTACAAATTTGCTCACTTGTCATTATTTTTTGGCATCCAAGATCCGCTATGATTTTTAAACCCACTAGCCTTGCACCTCTTTATCTCCTATTGCATCCCATGCGCTAGAGAAACTGGGCTCCATCTCCCTCCTCCATCTGGGTCCTATGCTTTTCAAACTCCATCCATGCACCCAGGGTGTTTCCTCTGATGGAAATGCATCGCTTGCTTTAATTAGTTCCAATTCTGTCCATCCTTCAAAGACCATCTCAATGGCTCCCTACTTCTGGAGCATTTACTGATCCTCCAGATCAAATGTGAGTTGTTTTTACTTTGATGTCCCAAAGCACCTTTTCTTTGTCTCTTACTTGGCACACACTGCGTTCTATTTAGAGATCTCATTGGCTTTGGAGTCAGACAGTCCTGCCTCCAATCCTGCCTCCATTTATTAGTCATAGGAGGGCAGTTATTTAACCACCCAGAACCCCAATTTTCTAAACTATAAGATGAAAGAACAAAACCTGCATTACAGGGTTGACCAGATGACTGCATGAGATAACATACATGAAGTGTCTTAGCGAAGTGGTCACTATAGATTATTTATCTTCCTATTGTATTATTTCAGGGCCCAGTAGCAGCTACAACAGATAATCTCCAAAATCTTCGTGGCTCAACACAGTAGAAGTCTATTTCTGACTCAAGGAAAGTCCTAGGGCATGTGTGCTGGGCAGCCTCTCATGCAGTAAGTCAGAGATTTAGGCTCTTCCCATCTCAGCTCTGCTTCCACTTGGGGCTCAGCATCCTCTCTATTCAGCCAAGGATGGGGAAAGAGTGAGTGGAGGATGACTTGGGACTATAGCCCTTATATTGGTTTAAGACTGGAAGGAGCGAGGAAGGGAGAATCCAGAGCACTTTCACATCTCTCTCCCTGGTTTTGATGGCTTTTCTGCCGAGCACTCTGATGCTATGGGCTGTGATTCCACAGCACTTCCAAGCACTCCATGGAGGTGTGACTGGGAAATGAATGTCCAACTCAGGGTCATCTTTCGCAGATTCCTCATGGAAAAAAGTGTTTGCTTGTAAATCACACTTCTTCTATTCGGCATCTGGAAAGAGGGGAGGGACACTCAGTGGGTGGATGCCCTAAGAGGGCAGGTCATAGAGAGACGGATGAATGACCATGACCATAATAAAGAGCCACCCTGAGATTGATTGATTGATTGAGTGAGGGACCCATTCACTCATCAAATGTTCCCGAATGCTTTCTTTGTGTCAGGCACTATCCTAGGCTCTTGGCATACATTCAACTCACAAAATACCTTCAAATCCCTCCCCTCATGGGGCTTACATTCCAGGGAGAGAGACAGACATAAACAATGAAGGTATCAATTTAGTAAATTATACTTAGTTAGAAGGTAATAAATGCTATGGAGAAAAATTAAAGCAGGGAAATGGAGGTGGGGTGGGACAGGGAATGGTCAATAAAAGACTGCTGCTGTTAATTCTATTTCCTCTGCTACTTCTCCACCCTGGGCAGGGGTTTAGTATGCAATGAATTCTCCTAATGATCCATTGAAGTCAGTCTTATGACCTCCATTTTCCAGATTAGGAAACTGAGATTCAGAGAAAACTAGGGATTTGTCCAACTTGGCTCAGCTGGTAGGTTGTAGAGTCGGGATTTGAACTTATGTTTGTCTGTCTACAAAGGCTTACAATTTTTTTGTTGTTTGTTTTATGGTGTTGCCTCCTATGGGTGTAGATTGTACCATGTGGATGAGCCCTGATTGGGAAGTCAGTAGACCTGGATGCTGGCAAGCTGTGTGACCTGGGGATGATCACCTCACCTCTCTGGACCTCAAAGTTCTCAATGATGGAGTGGCAGAGAGTGCTATGTGTTCACCCAACCCCATTTTCTTTTCTTCTTGGGTACCCAGATTACAATTCCCAGTTTCCCATGCACTTTGGTGCAGCTGTGGAATTGATCTCTTGCTCGTGCAATGTGTGTGGGAGCAGCATAAACCTCCTGTGCAACCCTCCACAATCACTCTCTCTGTGCTGGAGGGATGGAGGGGAATTGGTGGAGACATATGATGGGATAATCCTGGGTTCCTGAGTGATTCTGTGGAGCAGAGCCCCCACTGCATTGGACAGTAGTGTCATGACAAATTAACTTTCAATGTGGGCATGGCTTGTCATGGTGGCTAACATTCCCTGGGCAACACAGATGGGGTAGATGTGATCACGGGTTTCCCAACTGTGCCCTTGGAGCCCACTCGGAGACCCTACTCGGGGATGAAGGTGGAGGTGCTGGACAGGGTCTGGATGCTCTTGCTCCTGCTTCCAAATTGTACTTTCTCAAATTTTGCTTGAGAGAAGAGGGTCCATGGTCAAGGTAAGAGTGAGCAACTGGACAAGATCATCTCTGGAAATGTTTTCAGCTCAGACTCTCAGTGGCTGAATGATACTGAGAACTGGGCAATAGCCACACCTCTGCTAAGCTTCCTTCTACCATGTCTGGTGGCCTCATGTGTTTGGATGGACTCCACTGGGCAGAGTCTAGAAGGACAGACGGTAAGACAGTGCTGACTTTGGACCAGACCATGATCTTGTCCCTGCCTCCAAGGAACTTACATTTTAGTGGCCAATAAAAAAGGAGCCATGTAATTGGAGAAAATTTCCTTTATGTGGGTAGAGTAGGAAATGCACTGAACTAACAGGCAGGGGGCTGAGTTCTGGTCTGGAGGCTTGACTCATTTGCTAGCTGCCTTTGGTTCTCAATTTCCCCACCTGTAAGATCAGAGACACTCATTCCGACCATCTCTTCTGGGTCTTTCATCCTATCTGACCTCATCATCCTCAAAGCCGCTGTGTCCGGATTGGTGTCCACAGTAATGATGGGCACCTGTGAGCTCAGCTGCATGAGGGCGAGTGGGCAAGGTCAAAACACTCTGGTTACAGAAGCCACCTCTGTCCCAAATTGTCCCTGTAGAAGGCCCTTTTCCATCATAAGGGGTACTGACATAAACGTGACTTACTGAGTACTTTGTCTAAAGCTGGTGGGGGACAGCATGGTCCTGTGCTTCAGAGCTACCTCGGCAATGTGATTCCACACCCGTTGCAACTCTGGGCAATGAAATAGTGTGACGGCAAAGGGTATGGCTTTGCTGTTGTTAGACAAATCTGGGTTTGAATTCCTGCTCAGACCCCAGCTCCACCACTTACCAGCTATGTGAAGTTAGAAAAGATGCTTAACCTCTCTGAGCCACAATGTCCTCATCTGTATAGTGGAGATAAAATATGAGGTAAAAAAGGATTGTTGTAAGTATTAAATGGAGATAATATGATGATGATGGTAATAAAAATGATGGTGATAAACACAAGAGATAAACATTGTTAGGCACCTATCATGTGTCATGCTTCAGGCTCTGCATTTTACTTGCTTTATCTCATTTCATTCTCCACAGCCCTCTGAAGTATGTACCATGTATGTAACTTGCTTGGTACAGGGCTTGACACATGGGCGAAGTTCAAGTGTTTCATTCATTCATTCACTCATTCATTCATTTACTCATTCTTCACATCTTTTTTGAGTGCCCACTACATGCCAGACATTGTGCTAGAGCCCTGGCTTCCTGGAATGTGCAATCACAGAAGAGGAACAATCACTAAACAACTAATTATACAACAAATGAATGAATTACGATAGGCAGCTTGGAGAATATGGAAGAAGTGAGATCTGATTTTTGGCCAGGGGAAGCTAGGCAGGCTTCTTGGAGGAGGTGGCATGATCTGGTCCAGGAAGGATGAATGGAGCTTGGTATAGAGACCCTGAAAAAGGTGTTCCAAGGAGACAGACCAGTGCAAACAGAGCCATGGGGTTGGAGAAAAAGGGCATGTTTGATATCTGTCGAGGAAACTTGTGGATGGGAGCAGGGGATATATCAGGGTGGGCAGAGGAACGGAGGGCTGGAATGGCTGGTCAGCCGAGTGGTGGAGGGTCTTCTGTGTGGGGGCTGAGTGTGGGCTTTATTTTGTAAGCTAATGGATTCCACCCCCAATCCTGGGACAGCATCAAGGTAACATTTTCTCTCCTCGGGAGCTGGCAGCTTTGGTTGAAATTCTGACTCTGCTGCTCACCAGCTGTGTAACCTCAGGTGGGTCACCTCACTTTGGGAGCCTCAGTTTCCTCAACACTAAACTGGGGACGAGATACCCAACTCACGAGGTTATCTGAAGATTTAAATGAACGCGTAAGGGTACAGGTGCTTACAAGGACCACGCCTGGTTCCTGTGGTGGAGACGTGAACCGGGTGACCCCCGAGGTCCCTGCTGTCCCTGAAACCGCGTGTTCGGAGGGCTGGGCAGGACCTGCCCAGGTTCTGAGTGATGCTGAGCGTGAGAGGAAGAGCTTGGCTCCATAGGCAGATCCGGACATCGGGGTCGTATATTGTTTCTGACACCATAAAGTATTTTGCAGAAAATGAGAGAATGTCTCAGTGTTTGCGGGAGTGGGGGGTGGGGGAAGGCTGAGAAGTTTCCATTAACTTCATTTTGCTTTATTTATTTATTTAACTTTTCTTCTCATCTTTGATAATGCCGTTCCCTCCATCAAACCTGGGAAGAGAAACCCAGACCTCGGGGGCTTGGCAGAGAAGAGGAAAAAATCCCCCTTGTGAGGTTCCTGGAGCCTGATTTCCTGTAGAACATTTCTGCATCAAGGAGGGTGTTTTTGGCTACCCCAGAAGAAGCAGGGTGATTGGGGGCCTGGTTACTCTCTTGGTGAAGTAAGTGAAACTTAGTGAAACCCTAAACACATTCCTTAAAAAAATCTCTGAGCCACACCAATCCGCCAGTTTAATCATCCTGACTGATTGAGTCTTTGGAATGAGAGACCTCTTAGATCGTCTCTGGATGGAGAGTGTAAATCTAGTTGACTTTTCCAATCTGTGTCTATTTTACTCATTTTTTGGATTTAGGCTTGTTCTTGCTTTCAACGGACAGAGGCCCTAACACCCTGAATACTGATGAGAAGGGATTTGGTGATGTTTTTTAAACCTCCGGGGTTATTCCCCTCCATGAAAGCCCAGAGATGGAGTTTGTTCACTTCCCAACGCTTCCCATTAGCACCCACTGATGACATCCAGCCCTTGAACCATGTTTAACTGAAAATGGCAAATAAACATCGCCCAGCCAGAGCTCCCGTGCTTGGCAGCTCTAGGACTCATTAAAAGGAAAAATGACCGGCCTCCCGACCGTCCACGCGGACCTTTCTGTGTGTAATGTGGGATGCTGCGTTTAGAGTTGCATTAATTTTTTATCATTCCTTAGTAATTAACATTGTATTTCTGCTGATAAACCGCATCAATATGGTGATTTGATTAGCAAAACATAAAACTACTCATTAAACTCCAATTATGTTGCTCAGGTATAATTTGATTTTGATTGGTTGGAAGAATGCTGTTGTGTCGCCTTTTTTTTTTTTCTTTCTTGCTCCCCCTTTTAAAATATCCAGTTAAGTGCTACACTTACAATGTTGGTGGTGATGCAGGCTTATTTAGCAAAAACCGTTCCCTCTCATGTTTACTGAGAACTCAATGGCATTTAGGTGCCAACTGTGGGGATGACATTTATGGAATCTAATAGTCAGAAACCTCTGCATAATCCCCCTTCTCCTTCCTGGTGGGAGGCCTTCTGGCAGGGGCGTTCTTCTTTAAGGGGTCCTCACAGCATAAACAATGCTGATTTTTCTGTGCTAAATAAGTGGAAGTGAGTTTTTGAGGATGGCCAAACAGGCTGGTGATGTCAGAGCTGCATCTTAAAACTTGATTTTGCATTTCTCTCCTGTGCACGCTCTCTCCCCCGACCTCTGCCTGAAAAAAATCTGATCTGGTAAAAATAAGCAACAGAGTCCCTCTCTACGCTGCTCCAGACCTGTGAAGACACTGGCTTCTTGGATGGCAGCTGAGTTGGCTGCAAGAAAAGAAGGATTCCGTCTGACAGATCAAAAGGTAATTTGAATGTTCAAATTGTAATGTCAACTTTCAACTAGTATGAGTTTGCAGGGGAGGGGAGGGATGTTGTAGTAATGAATTGATTCCTTCCACAGAGATTTGTGTGACGTTTATTATGGGCCAGACACCATGTTGGAGCGGGGATGCGGGGCGGATGAGTCTGATGACCCTGCATCTCATGCATGCATTCAGAGGAGAGGACATCCCTGACGGAACCCTGGTAAGCTTCCAATCACACCTGGAATTCAATCCAAAATCCACCCCACCTAGCTCCTTCCATTTTCCCTCTCACCTGTCAAACCCTCCTGGTCCTTGCTGTTCTTTGGACTTGCCTGCCTCAGGGCCTTTGCACTGGCTGTGTCCTTTGCCTGGAATGCTCTTCCCAGGCACTTGTCTGGCTTGCTTCCTCAGCTCATCCACATCTCTGCCACAGACATTTTCTCTGATGGATCTAAATAAAACAGCAGCCTCCAATCAGCCCTCATCTCCTTACTCCTAGCACTACTAGGTATATTATGTGTGTTTCTCTATGTTCACCAGTGGAATGAAAGCTCTCTGAGGGCAGTGATTTGTCGGGCTACGCGCATACCCAGCGCACCAGAATAGCGCCTGGCACTTTGTTAATAACGCACAGTTAACATTGTCGAATGAATTGATGACATGAACTAATAATTTCATGCAACGAGATAAATCAGGACCATGTGAAAGTGACTGTGGGTGGAGGATCCCTTTATGTAGGGTTGACAAGGAAAGCCTCTTTGGAACATGGCAGTTGGGGCAAGATCTAAATGATGGGAGAGAGCCAGCCATGCAAAGGTTTGGGGAGGGAACACCTGGGGCACAGGAACTGCAAATGCAAAAGGCTTGAGGCCGGAACCAGCGTGGTGTTTCCAGGCGCAGAAAGTAGACTAATGCAGTTGGAGCCAGGGGGCCAGATCATGGGCCTTGTAGGGCTTCACCTCTCCAACCCGTGTCTGTGGCCCAGCCGTGGGCTGGAGGGGTGCGGGCTGAGATCCGCCAGCAGGGGGAGCTCTAGGATGGCCAGTGTCTAGCTTGCCACCTTCTCCCAGCCCTGGGCGTTTGCCCGCCCATCAAAGCCTAACTTCTCCCGCATTGCACCCCTCCCCCACTGCCTCCCGTGCCTCTGGGCCCCTCGGCCAGTGACTCATGGCTCCTTGTGAGGTCCTGAAGGCCTTTTCTTGGAAAGTCACCCATGGATGTTCATCATTCCCAGCATCTCTGAGCCTCTCCTGTTACACTTGATAGTAACAGAGACAACTAGCTCCTTCCCAATGATGATAAACAGCTACCCTCTCGTCTTTGAATATTTGCTCGAGGTCTTCTTTCTGTCTGGAACTTCCTTCTCTTCTTCCTAGAAAATGTCTGCTTCAACAGTAGGTCCGGCTCAAATTCTCTCTTTTCTGGGAAGTCTTTGAGTGGATCTCGACACTTCCTCCCAAGCCAAACCAAGTCCTCCATCCTCCATGACAGCAGTGCTATCACTGTCTCCCTTCCAAGAAGCATGAGCTCTCTGAGGGCAGAAGCCACATCTTCAGGGCCCATCACAGAGTCAACATGCAAAAAATGACCAATGACCGGATAGATGGACCATTACAAAGCACATGCAGTCTCTGTAGAGAATTGAAGAACAATCTAGAAAACCAAGTCAAAACCATCCCTGTACCCTTGCATTTCTGAACACCGTTGATGGTAAAATACTTCTCCCTTCAGATGGACTTCTCACCTCCCCAGTGCCAACTGGTTGTCACTGGTAGAGTGGTTACTGCGTAGCTGCATTTTTTTGGTTTGCTTTTGTATTTTTGGTCAGCCCAGTATATTCTCCCATCCTCCTTCTTCCTTTTTGGAGAATTATATCCTAACTCTGTGTGGATTTCCTGGGCCTGACAATCCCAGCTTCCACCCTTTTCTCTCTATGATTACAGAACCTGATCCTTGTGGAACTAATCAAGAGGTCCTGTCCACGTAGATAAAGTGACGGTTTAGGGATCTTCCTGGAAAACTAGAGAACTTCACAGGCCTTTTCTGCTGAATCTAATGGGAAAACCTTCCTTCTTCCCATGGAGCATGGTTTTTAATGCTGTTGGGACAGCCAGCAGCTGTCCTTCCAGGAAGAAGGAGCAAGACAGGCCTGGGGGGAGCAGAGAAGAAATCAAGAACAAGAAAGACCCGAGGACATTCTTTGAGCCTTTGGGATCCAATCAGGCCTGGGAGTCCCCATCATGTGAATCAACTGACTTCTTTTTCCTTAAGCTAATCTGAGTTGAGATTCTGTCTGTCACTTGCAAGTGAAACAGCTTGGAATAACACAAGTGGAAGAGATGTTTTGAAGTTTTAGAGCTCTTCCAATGGTCTCTCACCTAGAAGAATGAATGAGGTCCAATCTCTCAATGAAGCGCAGTGGCAGAACTCTGATGCCCCCGTGGCAAGGCTTCATTGGCTTGATTTCGTTCTCCGCCACCCCGTGGAGAGGGGACAAGCTCCACCTAGAGCGGGGTCTGCAGCGGAAAGTTGGCCAACCGGGATCTAGCTGGGGAGGAGCCATGAGGATGAGCTCTCTCTGGAAAAACAAAACAATAGGGAAATTGAACCTTTCTCTAGAAATACATTTAGTTGACACAATAATGTTTTACAACATAGTTCAGAACTGGAAGATTCAGGTGCCAAGTTCTCTTTTCTACCCCTGCCCAGTTGGTGCTCCTTCTGGGCTCCATCCCATGTTCCAACTCTCAGCCATGGCCTCCCCCAGAAGTATGTGGTTGGGTCTCACCTTCACAGACCGTGCGGAACCCAGACACAGCTCATTCTTTGGCTGCTTGAAGGCTTTGGAGACTGGAGGTGACTTAGAGGTCACCCATAACAAACCTGCAGATTTCATGGGTGAAGAATGTTGAGGGGCTGGCTTGGTGGAGCTTTTAGACCCTCCCTTGGAAAGATTTGAACGTGATTTAAGGGAATGGTCTTCTAAGGCTGCACTGCTGGCTTTGTTAGCCCTGATAAGCTAAGTTTTCTCATACATTTACTTATCATTTATCATCCATCCGTCCTTCGTGCATCCGTACCCTAGGTGCCATGGTGGCAACTGGTGTCAACAATTTCAGGGGCCCAGTTTTCTGAAAGATATTATTTGGGTGGGCTGAGGACATCCCTCTCCCCGTCTGAATTCTTGCTTGGCTTGAAGTATTCCTAAAATACGAGATCTGCAAAATAATGTGCCCACAAAATATCTGAAATAACGACATACTATCATAACTCATCTCCAGCTGATGAATGAGGAATGAAAATAAGAAACTGAATGTGATTTGGGATGCCATTTTCACCTATCAGGTTGACAAAATTGTATAGTATTGGTGAGGTTGTAGGTTAACAGTCCCTTTGCTTATGTTGTTGGTAGGAATATCATTTGCTGCAAACTTTTCAGAAGATATTTTTGTTAGATCTATCAGAATTTTAAATGTACGTGTTCCTCGACGCAGCTCCTCTATGCTTAGAAAATTTCCCTGAAGATGTAATCTCAGAAGTACCCCAAGAAATGGATACAAAGTTACTCCTGGGGGCATTGTCTATAAGAACACAGTCCTTAAAACAACCTCAGTGACCATCAGTAGGGGACTGGTTAAATAAATTATGGTATATCTGCTCAGTATGTTTCCCCAGATGATCAAAAAAGATGCAGATGATAATATGGAGAGAGTTCTAACAATTATTACTTGGTCTGTGATTGCAAAAAAACAAAAGCCAGAGCGAAGTGGGAAACATGCTAATTGTCTATCAGGATCAGTGGAGGAATGGATGAACTAAGGACCATGGTTTAGTCATAGGATGGAACATTGTGAAGCAATTGAAAGGAATATCCTGCATCTATCTGCATCAACATTGATGAATGATTATAGACATGTTGATTGAGAAAAGCAAATTCTGGGAAGATACATTCAGTATAATTCTATTCATGCAATATTAAATACATATACATAAAACCACAATGTATCAATATTTTTTGCAGATATAAAAACTATGTCTTAAAATTACAAAACCATGCATGAGAATTATACACACCAAAATTCAGGATAGTGGCTACTCATGCAGAGGGGGTCAGGATGGTGCAAGGAACGGCACCAAGAAACGGAGGAGAGCTTAAACAAGCTTTATTTGGGAACGGTCCCGGGCGAGGTTCACTGGTCCGAGAGAAAGGGGCCAGAGAAGTCGCGCCCGGGCGAGGGTTTGGGCAGAATTTATAGAGGAAGAAGGGAAAGGGGTGTGGTGAATCCGGGAGGGCGCAGGTTATTCCTTATTTGGTGGTCTTTTTGGGTATTGTGGCAATATCTGGTGCCGGTTGCATCAGTCTTGGGACCGTTAGTCCCGCCCCTCGAAAGGCAGGAAGGCTGGGCCGGGTGGAAAGTCTCCAGGTCAGTTTCTGGAACTGGGTGGTCCGGAAAGTTTCGGTCTGATGTAACCTGTGGGTCTGATTGCGTTCCCCTGCCTCGGGCCAGTTGGCCTTACAGATGGGACTTAGGGCTTTGAC
This sequence comes from Aethalodelphis obliquidens, assembly GCF_003676395.1. Taxonomy (NCBI): domain Eukaryota; kingdom Metazoa; phylum Chordata; class Mammalia; order Artiodactyla; family Delphinidae; genus Aethalodelphis; species Aethalodelphis obliquidens. Next base: position 20,792,970 of record NW_020837965.1, read on the forward strand.
CTGTATCTCTGATGTTCATTTCCCCTTCCCTTCCCTCCCCTCCTCCCTCCCTCCCTCTTCCTTCCTTCCTTCCTTCCATCCTTCCTTGGATCCGAAGCAGATAAAATAAGGCAAACATATCTTAAATCTGGATGGTACATACATGGGTGTCTGTTATATTATTTTCTGTATGTTTGAAAAATTTTACAGAAAGCCAAATACGTTTCCCTCTTGAGTAAGCATATGTTAGTATAGATGCTGATAACAGTGTAAAAATTTTTGTTTTCTTGGTGAGATACACATGGAACTGTTAGCAAAGTGTAACTTTAGGGGAAGATGAAGAGTCAGGTTGGGGGAGGGATAGAGAGAGAGTTTTGCATTCATTTAATTCCTTTCTGTACTATTTGACCACTTAAAGATACATGTACCTTACTTACCATCCATCTTCCTATCCATCCATCCATCCATCCATCCATCCATCCACTGCCATATCTGTATCTAATAGGATTTGTCTGGTTGTTGGATTATAAACCATTTTTGTTCTCTTCTTTAACTTTCTCTAATCAGAAGCCTAGTCAATGTTATTTAAACACAATAGTCATTTAGGATTGCTGTTTTAACAGAAATTTAGAATTCTTCTCTGACAACTTGGCACTCTGACTTTTGGCAAAGCATAGTCCTGATGATAGAGGAGATTTTGTTTGTGAGTTTGCTTTGTGCTTTAAGGGCCTGGAAGACCCCTCAGGGTGGTCAATGCAGTCCCTCATTTTAGGTGAGGAGACAGAGGCTGGCAGAGGTTAGATACCAGCTAGGCGATGCTTGGCCCTGGTGAGGCCAGAGGGATGTGAGGAGAGCACGTGGGCATGTCGAGGACACTTGGGAAGGTGGCAGGCTCTGTCTCAGCTCCAGCCCACATGGAATCAGCAGCAGTACCCCATTTGACTGTGTGTGTTCATGCGTCCCTTGTACAGGGGAGCCCATGTGGAAAGACAGGGAGCAGATAGCTACAGCTCTTGTCACTTATGCTCCAGAGAACAATTCTGGGAATTAATGGCTTCTAATCCTGCAAATAAGGTAGATACAGCATGGTGTTAGATTCCAAGCTGCCAAGCTCAAGTCACTGGTCTTAGTTCATAAATACGCTTATAAGGATGCTCTCTAATCACTCAGCAGGGGGATGGGCCCCACCATCCCCTCTTCTGCCTGCGGCACGTGGCCTCATGCACCTTCCCAGTCCAGGGAACAAATACGGTCAAAAAGATCTTTAAAACAGCCCCTCAGGAGACCCATGTCAATGGATAATCAGAAAAACTTAGGAGTCCTGATACCAATTGCTTTGGATAGCTTAAAAAGACAGAAGTACCGAGGATGGGATACTTAACTGTAACAATCTTTCATTTTAATAATAGCCTTTATGTACTGCGGTGAGAAGTATCAAAGTCCATTGAATATAATGGGATGATCCTTCCAGGGACAGGGAGGCGAATGAGTCATCCTTTGGGGGGTAGCTGAGCACGCACAGGCTTCTAACTCGTCACTTGAGCTCTTTGGGAGTGGAGTTGACACACAGGGTGGGGCTAGTTTGTCTGGCTTTTTGTTCAGGGGTCTGGGGTCAGCCTGGTGGGTGGAGGCTCCTGGGTCAGACTGCGTGGGTTGGGCTTGAAGATGAGATCTGCCAGGGAGAGAGGTCAAGGTCACGGCTGGAAATGCAGTTCTCACTGCTGAACACTGAAGGGGAGGGAGGAGGTGAGACTGGAAATGGGAGAAGCAGCTGCCAGATGGGCCAGCGGACGGTGGGGCGGAGGAGTAGGGAGAAGAGGGGGAAGTGATCAGGGGGTGGTGAGTGCCCAGGGTGGGGCCGCTCCGCCCCCTGCTGTGCTGAGGGAGCCTGGGGAGAACTGGAGAACAGCCCAGGACTGGAGCTTCTGTGTAAGCGGTAGCTCCGCTCTGGGTCATGGTCGCCCTTCCTGACTCCAGGACATCCTTCCTGAGATTGCATAATCCCGCTCAAATACCTCCCTTAGGATTTAGAAGCCCTGCTCAGTAATTTATCCAGCAGTGCCCCACCCCAACAAGGACATCCGTCCCCTTTTAATGGAGAGTTTCCCATACTTAGGGCCTACCACCCCAAGCCTGGACCCCATAGATCACCTTACACTTCTCATTCTAAGTTAGGGTCACATTTCCCCAAATTCTTCCATTTCACCCGCCCCTAGGGCCGTTCTCCCTCAGATTCCCTGTGGACCTTGGGGGTGTTCTCCCAGGCCAGCTCCTTTGTGTCTCCTTTACGACTCACTGCCATGGCAGCCCCGAGACCCACGGCAGCCCCAGGAGAAGCTGTCCCCTCTCCTCTCCTCAGCACCTGGGTCCTCGCTCCTGCGGAGCTGTGGCCGGGGTCCCTGGGCCCTGGCACACACCCTCTGTTTCCTTTGAGCGTTTACCGTGCTGCTTTGAGCTTTCCCTTGCCTCTTGGATGTAGAGCCCCTGGTGGGATCTTGACGGTCTGTTCTTCCCGCTGAATGGCACGGAGCTCCAGGAGGGGACAGGAACATGTGTCAGGGTGGGTGGTGGGGTCCCAGCAGGACAAGACGCTGCAATCCCACAGGGTCCTCGGGGGGACTGTAAAGGGACAATTTATAGAGGAGAAGGGAACCAGCATGGGATGGGGAAGTACACTGGGGCCAGCAGCAGGTGGGAGCATTTACCTTTACTGAAAGGGCAAACAAGAACCGGGAGGGATGGCTGGTCCTCCAGGCCACTGGGAGAAGACAGAGTCACTGCCGGCCACAGCCTGCCGGTGCCTCCCGTTGGCCAGGCCCCACCTGAAGCCGTTGGGCAAGGGGTGGTCATATGGGCGAGGCTCCAAGGCACAGAGCAGGGGGAGTGGGCGTGGGTCAGCAGAGGGAGAACAGCCAGCACAGAGGGGACAGTGACCGACTGGGTTCCCCCCACCAAGGCCATGGTGGACGCTGAATAGCTCTCCAAGTCAAGAGTGCACCCCTCCAGCAAGATCATGGCCAGGTCCTGGGTGGCTCCAACGTCGGCTCAGACACCCCAGGCAGGAACTGGAGTTGTTCAGGGCCCCCTTCCTTCCTCTTCCCACATCCAAGCAGCCTGCCTATGTGTCAGGCACTGTTCTCTGCATTTTACCTCATTTCCTCATCCCAACAGCTTTATGAGGTGGGGAGAGGAAGGTGCGACATGCTGGTGGTCACCCATCTAGCCAGCGATGGAGCTGGGCTTTGAAGCTGGGGTCTACATGCTTAACTGCTGGGTTACACTGCCTCCTGGGCTGGCCTGCCTGCACCCCTCCAGTTGCCCCCTTCTCTTCCCTGCGCTCATTTTGCAGCTCCCACACAGCCCGGACACCCAGAATCTTTCAAATGCTTCTTTGCCTCCTCTTTGAGACACGGCAGTGGGAAGATTGAAGAAAAATCTTAGAGATCTTCAGAAAGCTTAGGATGGCTCCTCCCCACACTCCCAGATCTCATGACAAACAAACAAAAAATATGTAAAAGAAGGGTAAGGCATGTCAGGAAGTCCTGATTTATTCTCAGAGCTTCATTCTGATGATTTTGGAGGCTGATATCAAGTATAAACTTCTTAAACAATTTTCCGTCATTTTGGGGGGTGCTCCTGTTTACTTGATACCTCAGTGCCTACACCAGTTGCCTGTTGGGGATACAGTTGCAGAAAGAGGGAGCTTATATTTTCCCCCTGAGAAATCACGGTGTGGCACAGTCATGGGAAGTATTCCCGTTTCCATGGTGTGAAGCCTGCTGCAGCTGATGGAGAGAGCTCCCTATGTGGGTCTATGTTAGGTGGGTCAGAAATTTGGGGGCAAATACCCAGAAATGGAAGAGAGGGTTTTTTCTGTACTCAGAACTTCTAGAAAACTTTTGGGATCCATATAAGATGTTTAGCCTTCTGCTGCATTTACCCAGGAGTTATTAAGAGTTTGAAGTCATCGAGCGTGGGATGCCCGGCAGTGAAGTGGTGAAAGGATGTCCGGAACTATCTGTTCACTCCAGGTCAATCTTATTTTGCAGATAGGAAACAATAGCGAAGATCACTGTCTTCTCACACAAACGGGTGAGAAGCGAGGATGGACAGGGCTGCCCTGGGTCTTGCAGATGGGCTGTGCACGGCACCAGGGGTCCACAGGGAAAACGAGTAAGCTTCGCTGCTGTCAGGCTGAGAGGTGCTTGCAAGGCGCCCAGGCACTTTGCAAATCTGCTGCACGCTGGGATGTCGGGGCCACTGTGGTGCCTTTGTCTCCTCCCGGGCAGAGCAGAGCGAATCCCTCTCTCCCTGCAGGCATTGTGCTGTCCGGTGCACAAAGGGAGGTGATTATTAGTCTGACTCGGGCAAGGACAGGGATGAAGCATGACCCACTCCCACCTCAGCATCTCTCCCCACGATGGTTTGGCCGGAGAAGCTCAGGAGAGCTGCTAAGGAATTACAGGATAGAGAGTGCTTTGACCCTGGACCCAAGAAGTACAAGGTTCCACATGTAAGAATATCCCAGTCCAGCTGCTGAGTGCTAATTCCTGGGAGGAGAGACCATCGTGGTCTGAAAGCATTTTGGGGGGACACCCTTCTGCTCTTGCCTGTGGCAGTGCCCACACATTTGGAGAATTCAAGACGGAAAGACTTAAATTGGCCCCGACTTGGCCATCACGTGAAGAACTGAAGCCTCGAGAGAACAAATTCAAATCCACGATCCTGATTTCCCTTCATTAGAGGAATGTCTTAAGCAAAAAGCATTCCCTTGTGCACACGTGTGCACGCGTGCATGTGTGCCTGTGTGTCTGTGTGTACCTGGGGTGGGGAGGGGGGTGTGCACGGGAGGGAATGAATGGTTGAATTGTCTGCTTAATTGTTCTTCAAAGTAACACTTACAAAAATGAATGGACCTTATTGTTGGAGCAGTTGTAGGTTTACAAACTGAGCAGGAAGTACAGAATTCCCACCCGCGCCCTCTGTCCCCACCCCACATTTCCCCATTGAAGATGGAAACAAAGCCAACTGTTCTTGTAGGACTTTTGATGCAAATGGACCACGACCAACACCCAGGGTTTCTGGCTCTTCACTGAGGTGCAGTAGCAAACCCCCCAGCCTGAGAGCACACGCTGCTGATTTGCCCGGTCATTTCTTCCTGTCTTGGACGAGTGTGTGTTCACTTGAGCTTCGTCCCCCCCCAGATGTGGTTGGTGGGCACTGGGGGTGAACCCCAGTCCCTGCCCTCACCTGGCCCCCAGGCAAGTCCAGGATACACCCACGTAGGAGCAGGGCGAGAAACTTCATGGAGAAGGCAGTGTCTAAGATGAGACATTCAAGAGAAATAAAAGAGGCAGGATTTGCTGGGCTCTGTGACCGTTGGGATGTGTGGGACATGGAGAGCATCCCCAAAAAACAAGACCTTGGACAACTAGGTAGGTGGTGCTATTCATGAGGTCAGGTGGCAGGGAGCAGGCCTGAGGGAAGGGATGCACTTCAGCTGCCTCTTAGGGCTGTGGGTACCAGAGGCATTTGGCACCTGTGTTTGAGGTCAGCAGGGGGTCTTTATTCAGGTTTCAGTTTGGAAGATGTTATGGGATAAATGGCCAGTAGAAACAGGTAGGCCCCCAGGAAGTGTGTGTTGAGTAGAATGAGAGCAGAGTGGGTGAGGCTGGACTATGAGGGTCACCAACATATAAGGGCTGGGAGATGACGGGGATAAGTGTGTACACCTTGGGGTCTGCAGTGTTGGGGGTGAAGTGATGGTGCAGAGGCCACGTGGGAGGTTCCAGTAGTTCCAGAAGAGCCCCAGGAAGGGTGAAGGGGAACTAAGGCAGAAGAGTGGAGACAGCAGGTTCTGACCCAGCCAGGAAAGGCCACGATCCATCAGCTTCAGTTGTGGGCAGTGATGGCCAGCAAAGTGCCCAGGGACGGAACCACATGGAATGTCCTCAGGGGATGCACCGGCCAAGGACTAGCCTGAGCCCCTCTTCATTTCCCCAGGTGTGATTTGGAGGAGAGGAATGAGGAGAGGAGCCACGGAATAGGAAGGGAGGCCAAATTACACCTGTAAGAACTGATTCATAGTTGTGCAGTGCCCACCTTGTGCTTCTGAGCCGTGCGGCTCAGAATTAAATAAATAAATAAGTAAATGCTGTTTACGCATCTGAGTGTGAAGCCTTTGGCAGCGCTTGTCCGTTTGTTGGTAGGTGGACTGCCTCACTCACCGGCATGTAAACTTCATTGAAATGGGTGTATCTCCTGCTGCTTTATCACGGGCACCCACCACAGTGCTGGACCTGTGGGGTGCACAGCGATTGCAGTAAGTAAGCATCTGTGGTAGAGAGCTAGCCAGGTTCTGCTTGCAGATTTCTTTCCTTTCCTGGGGAATTCCATCCCCCAGGATAATAGCCCTTTTCTTTTGCAAATGGTTCTGAATGGGACAGAGTTCACCTTTTTTGAGCTCTGATTGGACCTATGGGGACTCTCCTCTGGTTTGGTTCACTGGAACAATCATGGAAAATTCTAGTCTTCCTCCTGGGGTCTCTCCAGCTCTCAGATTCATCCCTTAAATCTTTCCTCAGCGTGACTCACTCATCAGAGTCAGGACAAAGCCCCCGAAGACGAAATTCCCAGATGTGGTTCTGAAAGGGGTGTTTGCCTTCCTTCCTGGGCTCACCCAGCCCTGAGTCTCCCAAATGCTGAACTGGGGGACGGGGAAGCATGAGACAACATTCCATGGAAAGCAATGTGAGGAGTGAGCTAAGGGTTTGGAGGCTAACCAGGCTGACGACACGGAACAGAATGATTCTCCAATGGAAGAACCACTGTCTCTTAATGAAGAAGTTTTGTGTTTGAAGGTGGACTGGTCTGGCCACAAAGCAAAACTTGCATTCACTCCCTCCTCTCAAAAAGCCAGGATGGGTTTCCGAGAAGTCTGATGGATGCCAGCACCAACCTCACTGCTCAGTGGACCTCTGCAACTTTTACTGAACACCTACTTTCTGCCCAGCAGGTGCTTCACACTAAGAGGGATGGACAAACAGTCATGGGTCCTACCCCCAGAGAATCTACAAATCTGCTTGGCGTGAGTCTAAATAACTGGTGACTTTGGCTAAAATACTGTAGGAAGAGCTGTGTGACACCAGAACCCGCTCCTGACTCTTTCCACCACCTTGTTTTCATCCATCCCCTCTGTAATCATCGGATGCCCTTGGCATACCCGACTTCCTCTTTCCTAGAAGGCCTGCTCAGCCCTCTGTTCACACCCACATCACGTCTTCCTCACCTTTGTGTCTCCAGTACCCAGTACACTTAGCATCCCTACCAGGTGCTCAGGAAATGTCTGGGGAAGGAACCAGCTTGAGGAAGAGAGAGCCAGGGCTGGGGGCCCATGGCAAAGAAGAAAGATGCAGAGGCACTGCCTTCTTGTCTTTAAACCTATCAGGAGGCTTGAGAACACATTAGGTCTCAATATACACTTTCTGGAAAATCACAGGAATCATGGGAAACTCCAGCACAGCCAGCAACTCATTTTCATCACGGCACGTTCCCTCCTCCAAAACATAGGGGATTTTGATTCCAAGTTGTCATCTTCCTTCTCCAAGCCTGGGTTTGAAGCAGCTCCTTGGGAATTGTGTTGGAGGAGGCCTTGTGTTGCCGAGAATCTCGCCGGGCAGGTTGGAAGCCATCCTTTCTCAGCTGCCTGCTCATGGAATATGGCTGGGGCTTCCCCAGCCTTTGTGTCTGCTGTGGAATCTGACAGTTGAACTTGCTTTTTGGCTGAGTTCACCATGGCTGTCACCCAGGCAGGCCCATCTCGTGACCAGGGGTGACAGAGAGCAGAGGGACATTAAGGCTGGGGGGCGCTGTCTTCTGTACATAGAACACGGCCATGCCTCCACTTGCGGTGCCCAGACTTGATTCAATGCAGGTGGACCCCAGTGGCTTGAAATCTACACTGGCTCGTCACTCAATTGACAATAGAAGGAATTGATAAATTGGCACCCCCCAAAATTGTCACTGCTTAAAATAAGCACAAACCATTCGACATACCTTGAATTGAAAGCGTTGTTGGTTACACACTAACAGCATCCTTAGCGGGCACCAGACGTGTGTGTGTGTGTGCGTGTGTGTGTGTGTGCGTGTGTGTGGGTGGTGGTGGCGGTGAATGTGTGTGCACTCATCTGACTCCCGTTCTTTGTGTAGCGTTGGACCCAATCAGAGACCTCTTTTACTTTTTTTCCTTTAATTTTCTGGCCAGTTACTGTTCATAACTCTCTCAGAAAAATATGGATGTATTCATTGAAACCCTAAATTACCCAAGAAGGGAAGGTATGAGGTTAGGTTATGGTGGGAGTGGGCATTGCCCATGGGGGGCAGGCACTCCCTGGGTGACCAGTTGTCTGTGGTGTGTGGCATACGGAGGGCTTTGAATAACCAGCCTGCTGAAAGAATGAATGACAACGGAGGACAAAATACATACTCAAAATTCTATACCCTCTACTGACTATTCTCAGTTTGGAATGCAGTCTTCTCGTCTGTTGTGTTGAATTTTGCATTCTGTTTTCCTTTCGACATTATATCATAAAACTTTTTTCCCAACTTTACATTCTAGAAGTCTTTACGTAGACCTTGGTAACATGATAATTATTATTATTGGTGACAATGTAATATTTTGTGATGGGGGAAGTGACGTATTTAGGCAAATATTTCTGAATTTGGCAGGATTTAGGATCTTTCCAGTTCTCAGCGGTAGCCAGATCTAAAATGAACAGCCTTGTGCCTATAGCTTTTTCTTGTAGTAGAACTTATCACTTTGAAAGGTTTTCATTTTTTCAGGGGTGGAATTAAGCTTTGCCGCATTTTGCCAAACTCCCTTCCAAAAGGGCGTTTCCAACTGACTTGACACCAGTCACCTCCACCATATCTTACCCACATGAAGCATCATTAAATGTTCTACTATTAGATTGTGATGGTGGTGGCACAAATTTGTAAATAAATTAAAAACTGTTGAATTGTAGACTTACAACAGGTGAATTTTATGCTTTGGAAATTATACCTCAATCAAGCTATGGGTAAAAATAGTTATAGAAAAAAAAATAATGTCTGTCTTAAGTGCCTACACCTGTGGAAATATTTTAGACTTGTCTGTCTCCACCATCCAACTTGACCTTTGGTTGGAATGTCCCTGCAGAGGGTGGGTACAGGAGTGCAGCCGGGTCCCAGAGACAGCGGAGCCAGGAGGGCTGGGCCTTCGTTCAGTGGTTCCACTGATGAACGTTGGGCATTTGCTGTGTGTCAGGCAGAGTTCTAGGCACTTGAGATACATAAGTGAACAAAAGAGACCATGATCTCTGCCTTTGAAGTGTTTATAATCCAGTGAACAAATAACCAATTGTCCTCAACAATGTCCATTCTTCCCAACTAGATGTGTAAGCCCCTTCGAAGCAGGGGTAGAGATCCAAGCCTCTCCTTCTGGCCTCCATGGATTCATGTATAGGGCCCTCCTTTCCAGGTGTCTATGGCTGCCTCATAAAATACCCCACAACCATAATGGAAAAGAACATTAAAAAAAAGAATGTATATGTATAACTGAATCACTTTGCAGTAGACCATAAATTAACACAACGTTATAAGTTAACTCTATTTCAATAAAAAACCCAACAACAACTAAACAACTGTTTGATTTTATCTCACGGTTCTGTGGGTCAGAAATGTGGTCAGGGCTCAGCTGGGCAATTGGTCTGCTCCATGAGGTGTTGGCGGGGTCCCCTGGTGGTACTCAGCTGGTGCACAGGCTGGTTTGGAGGGTTTAAGGTATCTGCTCCTTCGATGAGAGGGCCTGGAGGACTGAGCTCAGCTAGACCCTTGGCCCTCTCCACGTGGTCTTTACTTGTCACTCGGCAGCGCTGGGTCCAGGAGGAACAGTGGAAGCCGCTAGGCTGGTAAGTCCTGGGCTCAGCATCACTTCTGCCATATTCGATTGGTCCAAGCCATCAAGAGCCTTCTCTGATTCAAGGGGAGTGGACATAAACCCACCTGTCCACAGTAGGAATGACCGAGACATTGCCACCATCTTCAATCCACCACTGACTGGGTTTGGTATTTTAATTTTCTTGGCTTTTCTTCAGTATCAGGAACGATGATCTGGAATTTGATTTGGGGACTTTTCATCTCTGTGAAGACCCTCCCTGTCTCAGCTTAAGCCACAGTTCCAAAGTATATAAAGTAAAAATTAAACATCTTCCTTGAACCCTTTCTCTGTACCTTTCTACACTTTTCCCACCACGAATCCCTGTGAACTCTGCGTATCCTTCCAGGCAGTTCAGGGCTCACGCAGCACTCACCAGGGAATATATATGTTTATACTTTAAAACAAATATCATGATGCTATGCATGCCATTCTGTAACTTGCATTTTTCCACTTAATGATGTATCAAGGTCTGAAATGAACTTCAAAAAGTATATTGTTTGCGAAGACTTACAAAATGAACACAGTGCCTGGATTAACCCTGACATCGGGGTACTTCGGAGCAGGGTGGGTTTGGTGGAGGTCATTTGCACATCTGGACTGGTGAGACTTTCCAATCAGACTAGCCGCGGGGCTCGCGGGTCTCGCTGAAACTTCCGATGATTCAAGAGGTGTGCTTTTCATTAGGTGTGGAATTCATGGCTTCTTAGGCAAACTCACCCAGCGTGTCAATGGGGAGTCATAAAATCCACGCTCAGATCCTGACCATTTATTAGCCATGTGTCCTCAGTCACGTTTGTTTCTCTCTTTTTGCTTCTCAGTGTTCTCATCTGCAAAATGAGACTAAGAGCCCTTCCCCTGCATTCCTCTGAGGGTTTTGAGGGAGAATCATAAAAGACAAATGCAGGTGAAGTCGGTCTATGAATTGTAACTGCTGGGTTCGTGTTTGCTGAGTCTCTCTCGCTCAAAGCACTGTGTGAGCTGGTGACAGACACTGGGGTGTCTACAAAGGATGTGTCTACAAAGGATGATGCAAACAGGTCAGAACAAATGAAACATTCAAAAAAGTCATAAAAGTGTGTGTGTCCAAAGGGAACTGAAAAAAAGAAAAACATGTGAAATGCTATCCATTGTTTTAGGTGACTATAGGGTAGTGATAATAATATATCCACAACAGCTACAATTTATGGATGACTTATTCAGGGCTGGCCCTATAGTTTACTGCTAAACCTCACAGCAATCCTACTAGGCAAAAGGCTTTTATGCCCACTTTCCTGATGAGAACACTGAGGCTCAGAGAAGTGGACTGTCATGCTGAGGGCCACTGAGGGTGGTCCTTCGGATTTCCCAGAACTTGAGTGTTTCACTGTATCTGCTGTCAGAGGCTCAAAGACTTCCAAGTTATCTGTCTCCACTGCCTGTTTATACCCCATGAGAGCAACAGGGAGAAAGAGAGAGCATTTCTCAAGAAAGAGCAGCTTGAATAGACACGACCGAGCATTTGTGCCTCGTGTTGGAAGAGAACATCTCTACACCTCACTCTGCTTTGCAAAAGCCATAGTGAGCTTGATGCTGGGTTTACAGGCCTGTGGCTGGTCTCTATTCTCACTCCTGCATTCCCTGAGAAGTCAGATGGGGCTGCAGAAGGCTGGCAGGTGTTGGCACCTGTCTGTCTAAGCCTTAGCTTTTTCCTCAGGTGCTGCCTTTGGCATCTTCAAGGAGCCTGCAGGTTCCTTCAGGCCTGGGGACATGGCTGGGGTTTCTGCCACATGGGTCCCTCCCCATCCCCTCCCTCCTCCAGAGCTGTTGTGATAACTTCTGCACGGTGGGTGTCCTGAACCCCTGCCCTGACAGGCCTTGAATTTGGGCAGAGGGCCTGGAAGCCGGGGCTGAGTTCAGGTGAGATGGGATTCGCCCAGACACCAGCCACCAGAAATGAGCCCAGGCAGGGTCCTGTCTCCCATGGGGATAGAGAATGGAACTCTGAAGCCAGACAGACCTGTTTCAGGTTTACTCGCTTGGTGACCTTGAACAGGTACTGACCCTTCCTAAGCCTCAATGCAAACTGCTACTGGGGGGATTAAAGATCGTGCCAGTAAAAGGAAGAAAGAAATGTCTCTGTGTCTGGCCCCAAGGTGTGTGATAAGCCAGAGAGGGAGCGCCCAGAGCATCAATTTGAGGGAGCCGGGCAGAGGCTCAGAGAGTGGGAACCGCGGGGTCAGGGATTATGGTGGCAGACCAGAACTCTCTCCAATCCCTTTCCCACAGAGTAGTAGCGGAAGTCATCTTAAAAACCTCTGGGTAATAACAGCAGTGCGATATCGTGATTTACAGGAAAAAATACATATTGGGTCATTGAGATAAGCAAACGCATATGAGAAATATATATTTAATCTTCATCCACAGTTTCTGACTCACAGCTTCTAAAACCCTTGGAATTTCCTGAACGATGGATTATTTGCTCTTTTGTCCTCCATGCCTGAACCCTTTAGGGAAGGTAGCTTTCGGATCCCACCCGAGGGTGGGAGCTGGTTGCCAGGAGAACCAACCAGGTGATTTGAGGGATGGAATTTCAGTTTCCCCAACTATCCCTGACCTCCAGGGAGGAGAAGAGGGGCTGGAGGTGGAATCAGTCACCAAAGGCCAATGATTTAATGAATCGTGATTATGTAAAGAAAACTCCATAAAAACCCAAAAGGATGGACTCAGAGAGCTTCTGGGTTGGTGAACATGTGGAGATTGGGGACTGGGGTCTGGGAGAGAGAGCGTGGGAGTTCCGTGTCCTTTTCCCATACCTTGCCCTGTGCATCTCTTCATCTGGCTGTGGATTTGTATCCTTTAACATCCTGTATAATAAATCCGTAACCTAGTGAGTCAATGGGTTTTCCTGAGTTCTGTGAGCCTTTCCAGCGAATTAAATGAACCCAAGGAGAGGTAATCGTGGAACCTCTGATTTGCAGCCAGTCGATCAGAAGTACAGGTAAAATCTGTGTTTTCAACTGGTGTCTGAAGCGGAGGGCAGCCTTGTAGGACTGAGCCCTTTACCTGTGGAATCTGATTCTATTTCCAGGTAGGTAGCGTCAGAGTTGAGTTGAATTCTCATACACCCTGCTGGGGTCCAAGAATTGCTTGTTGATGTGGACATACATACACACACACACACACACACACACATGCACACACACGTTAGAATTGGGGCCAGGAACCCTTTTTACCAATAGATAAGACATATTGAGTACATTGACTAGAAGGCAGGCTCTGTCTTAAGTTCTTCACGTGGGTTAAAACTATGAGGCACCTATAACTCAGAAACACCACGCATAGCTATTTGTTTTGTTTTGCACGGGGAAGAGGTGCTCTGAGGAGGCCTCTCTGGAGACATTCATTTGAGTGGGGTCTTGAATAAACTTGAGGGAGGAAAGGGGTTCAATATCTGGAGAAAGCCCTTTATTGACAAAGTGGTCGTGCAAAGGCCCTGAGGTGGGAGCATGCTCAGAACGGAAGAGACCTTGGAGACATTAAGTGATTCACTGTGGGAGGCTGAATAACGACCCCAAAGATGTCACATCCTGATCTCTGGAAACTGGAAAGTTTACTCAATATGTTAAATGGGACATCGCAGATATGATTAAGTTAAGGCTCTCTAGATGGGGAGATGACCTTGGATTATCACTTGTGCCCTAAATGTAATCATAAGTGTCCTTACAGAGAGAGACGGAATGAGATTTTTTTAAAAATTGAAGTATAGTTGATGTATAATATTGTATAAACTTCAGGCATACAAGATAGTGATTCACAATTTTTAAAGGTTATTTGTAGTTATTATAAAATATGTGTGATATTCCCCACATTGTACAATATATCTTTGTAGATTATTTTAAACCTAATAGTTTGTAACTCCCACTCCCCCATCCCCTATGTTGCCCCTCCCCCTTCCTGCTCCCCACTGGTAATCACTAGCTTGTTCTCTGTATCTGTGAGTCTGCTTCTTTTTTGTTATATTCACTAGTTTGTTGTATTTTTTAGATTCCACATATAAGAGATATCATTTGTCTTTCTCTGTCTGACTGATTTCACTTAGCATAATACCCTCCAAGTCCATCCATGTCACTGAAAATGGCAAAATTTCATTCTTTTTATGGCTGAGTAATATTCCATTGTATATCTATATACCACATCTTCGTTACCCATCCATCTGTTGATGAACACTTAGGTTGCTTCCATATTTTGGCAACTGCAAATAATACTACTATGAATATTGGGGTGCATGTATCTTTTTTAATTAGTGTTTTCGTTTTTGTGTTTGGATATATATGCAGCAGTAGAATTGCTGGGTCATACGGTAGTTCTATTTTCAGTTTTTTGAGAAACCTCCATACTGTTCTCCATAGTGGCTACACCAATGCACATTCCCACCAACAGTGTACAAGGGTTCCCTTTTCTCCGACAGAATGAGATTTGACACACAGGGGATAAGGAGATGTGAGGACAGAAATAAGAGGTTGGAATAATGTGGGAAAGGGGTCACGATCAGAGAAATTTAGGCAGCTTCTAGAAACTAGGCAAGGAGACCTATCTCCTCCAAGAGCCTTCAGAAGGAACCAGCCACCTTGACATTAGTGCCCAGGAACTGATTTTGGACTTATCTCCAGAACTTTAAGAGAATCAATTTGTGTTCCTCGAAGCCACCAGATCTGTGGGCATTTGTTACACTAGCCACAAGAAACTCATACACGTGCCCAAGACCACAGGGATGTTCAGAGTTTTTAATAGACTATTCTGAGTTCTCATCTCCCTGTCCCAGCTTTGGTGACTTCCTTGAGGAGAAGGCAGGCTCCCATTAGCTAGGAGGCCCTGATGTGACTTACAGGTGTTTACCTGCTGAAATACTTCCCCATTGTTTGCAAAATCGCTACTGCAGTGACTATCCCCGCTGCTCTGGATGCCCCCAAACCTCCCTCAGGACTGCCCTTAATTCATCCATTAAAGGGTTAATGCCTGAGCCAGTGGGGAGGGTATTGGGTGGGGGTGAGTGGGGGCTTGCAGACCAGCTGTGGCAGGTGGCAGGGGTTCATTGTGATGGTTCTGTGTCCTGCTCTACCGGTTGCTAAATATTTTGGAGTTTTGGATATCTCCCCTGGGTTAAGGCATTTTCGGCTTCTTACTTTTCCCACCAAGCCCAGAGCAGAGGCAGAGTCAGTTTCCACCAGATCCCTTAGGGCCGGGCTGCTCTGTGCCCTGCCCTGAGCCAACGGACAAACGCCTGCTGACCCTAGAGATGGTTCCTGAGTCCTGAGTTGATCCGGTGGTGTTAGTTTCAGCTCCCTTGAAAACAGGACCCAGAATAATTCAGTGCTTGCCAAGTAGGAGAAGGTCATGAAATAGGAAACAATGAAAAGTTTTGTGATCTTTTAGTTTTGAATGTTATAAACAGATTTTTTAAAAAGTCTATAAAAAGGCCCTCATCAGGAGGGTTTGCTACAAATCACAGGAAAACAAAACAAGAAATACTTTTAAATAAGCAAACAAATCCTTGCTTTTTTGGTTTGGGGGGGGTGCTGCTTCCAGCGGCATTGAGTGGGTTTTGGCTGAATTCATTGCTCGAATGTGGACTGGGCTCTGACTGGTCCCGGGAACAGTGTCTTCAGTTTCTCCTTCCAGAAGTTTCCCATTTCTTCCTGGGGTCTGATCACTGAGGAGAAGAACTGTGAGGGCTAAGCACCCAGCGTCTGACACACAGTGGGGACTCCACATGTGTTTGATGAATGAATGAGTGAACTCCCACAACCATTCATCCACCCATTTATCCAACAAGTATTGACTGAGGGTCCACTTTGCTCTAGGCTACATGTCAGGGATGTCTGACACCCCCATTTTATAGCTAAGAAGCGCATGGAAGCATCTGGGCTGTGCTTGATTTGGGGAAGAGAATCTTTAATTAGTTTATTCCAGTTGTGCTCCATTTTCCCCAAATATCCAAACACTGATTGTTTTCCTGGGGCTAGGAAGTGCAAATGACGACAGCACAGAGGGATGGCCCAAGGATGGACAAACACACAGAGTCTCTGTTGGAGGAACTTGTGGCA
Source organism: Aethalodelphis obliquidens (assembly GCF_003676395.1). Classification (NCBI taxonomy): domain Eukaryota; kingdom Metazoa; phylum Chordata; class Mammalia; order Artiodactyla; family Delphinidae; genus Aethalodelphis; species Aethalodelphis obliquidens. The sequence continues at coordinate 20,809,008 of NW_020837965.1, forward strand.
AATTGTATCCTTATTCTTTTCTTTTCTTTTTTTTTTTTAATAGATCTTTATTGGGGTGTAATTGCTTCACAATACTGTGTTTGGTTCTGTTGTACACCAGAGTGAATCAGACATATGCACACATATGTCCCCATATCCCCTCCCTCTTGAGCCTCCCTCCCACCCTCCCTAGCCCAGCCCTCTAGGTCATTGCAAAGCACCGAGCTGATATCCCTCTGCTGTGCATCTGCTTCCCACTAGCTCTCTGTTTTACATTCGGTAGTGTGTATATGTCGATGCTACTCTCACTTCGCCCCAGCTTCCCCCTCCCACTCCGTGTCCTCAAGTCCATTCTCTACATCTATGTCTTTATTCCTGCCACCCTGTCACTGGGTTCATCAGTACCACTTTTTTTTTTTTTTTGGATTCCATATATATGCGTTAGCATACAGTATTTGTTTTTCTCTTTCTGACTTACTTTATTCTGTATGACAGACTCTAGGTCCACCCACCTCATTACAAATAACTCAATTTCATTTCTTTTTATGGCTGAGTAATATTCCATTGTATACATGTGCCACATCTTCTTTATCCATTCATCTGTCGATGGACACTTAGGTTGGTTCCATGTCCTGGCTATTGTAAATAGTGCTGCAATCCCACTACTGGGCATATACCCTGAGAAAACCATAATTCAAAAAGAGACGTGTACCACAAGGCAAATTGTATCCTTATTCTTGAGACGTGATTACACTTCCTGTTGACGTCAAGCGTGGCCACGTGGCCTGCGCTGGCCACTGACGTGGAGAATGGGAGTGTCCTGTGCCACTGCTAGGAAGGGGCCATAGGAGCCAAGCTGTGCTCTTTCCCCACTGTCACAGCCCCACCTATCCCAGCTGGTGGCTGTTTCTTCAGCTCAGGCTGCAATGAATCTCTGTTGTTGTAAACCACCAGGATTTAGGTTTCTTTGTTACTGCGTATACTTACCTTAAGCTGACCAGTACAGATGAGGTAGCATCTGAACCAGGCACTGAAGGATAGATGATGGTTTTCCAGGCACTGGGAATGGGACAAACAAGGGCATTGAGGCCAGACAAGAAGAACACACATCTTAGTTAGGGTGTAAGCTCACTGTCTGTTAGTGGAGACCCAATGTAGAGCTTTATCTCTTTCCCAGGCTGGGCAACATCATTCCAGGGCTGGCAAGGTGGCTGTGTGGTGCAGGGACCTCTGGACCTTCTGTTTTGTTTCTCTGCCCTCTGTTGGCCTGCTCACATCTCTACACTCCAGCCAGTAGGAAAGGGCAGGGGACAAACTCCTTTCTCCTCAAGGCAGGACCTAGGGTTGCATGTATCACTTCCATTCCTATTTGTCCTGGATGTAGTCACATGGCCACTCCTCGCTGCAAGGGAAGCTGGGAAGTGTGGTCTTTATACTGAGAGCATGTACTTCTCCATGAAGGCAAGGAGAGTCACACTGAGGGATAAATCTGCCACAGTGTAGCTGAGGACTGGGAAATAGTTCCCTGTTAAGTTACAGGACCCATGATATGGTCAGAGAGTGCTGCAGCTTAAATCCTATGTTCACTGGGATGGACAAATATTTTTTGATCAACAAATATTTAATGGGTATTTCTATGTGCCAGAAACTCAGAACCCATATTCGCCAGTGGCCGATGGCCCCTTTTCAAGTTGGGCTAGATTTTGTTTCCTCTCCCCTTCTTTCCGATTGGAACATACACATCTTTCTCTATAGCTCATCTCCTCAATTTTCAACTCACAGTCCTGTAATAGAAATGTTTTTTTACCTCAGTGCCAAAGTGATTTTTCTAAATGGACAAATGCACCTCTAAGTGTAAGTTCTCTGTCTTCCCTTTGCCTCTTCAGACCCCCCCCCCCACCCCGGTCACCCCTTATCCCCTGCTCAGAGCCTTGGGAGCCAACCCGTGTGAACTGCATTGAGAATTTCATCAAGGGCTTCCATTCCCTCTGGTCTTGGTTGGGTCTGGCCAGTGGGAGCCCCTCTGGCCCCCTCCCGGGTGTGGTGGGCTTGCTGTGCTCTCTGAAGGTCACAGCTTACAGGTGGCCTTGCTCATGTTCTCTCTGCCTCAAGTTCCAGAAGTGCACCCTCCACCAGCCTTCAAAAATCGCTCCCCGCATCCGAGCCCAGAGGCTGCCACGTACTTATTGGCCTTTCTGCCCACACTTTTCTAAGGAGCCTCTTGACCAGATTCTTTTCAGATAAATCCATCTAAGTGTCCACCTGTTTCCTGCCATGACCAGGATGATACCAAACCCTTCCAGTGGCTCAGGACAGAGTGTTAGTTCCTTTCTAAAGCCTCCCAGGCTCATAGGGGTTTAATCCCTGTCTGTTCCTCTAGCATCATCCCTTGTCATCCTGCCCCCATAACTTCATTCATTCATTCACCCTGCAAATATTTAGTGAACCCCAACTGTGTGCCTGGCGCTGTTCTAGGACCGAGGATCCGACAGTGACAGAGTCAGGCAAGGTCTCCGCATTCTGGGGTCCCGCATCCCAGCCCCTGACCACTCGGATCTGTTTCCAGGTGCTGCGCTGTCTTGCCTCCCCTCCCCCCTCCACTGTCTCACCTTTGGCTGGATACGCTCTGACTCTCCAATAGTAACCCCTCTCCCCCTCCACGAAGCCACCCAGCTCTCTGCGGGAAGGACCCCTTTCTCTCCCTGGAGCTCCACAGAGCCGCGTGCTGATGCTTCAGAGCCCTTGCTCTCTCTTGTATGCTAATTGGCTTATGCGTCTCTTTGACCCCAAACTGTGAGCTCCTGATGGGCAAGAGGCATCTGGGGCTTCTCTGAGACCCTGTGCCTGCAGGACCCGGCGTCTAGCAAACGCTCTGTGGAGATTCGTGGAATCAGTTGAACGAAATGTTACTTCTCTGAATGTATCAAGGGCATTTGCTGAGCCTCACTGTGGCCGCTTGAGGAGGGCAGGGCAAGGCTTCCACCCTTGTTTCTAGGAGGGAACACAGCGGTCAAGGCCAGGGGAATTACTCCCCTGGTTCACCTGCCTGGTAAGAGGCAGATCAGAGGCACAAATTCAGGGATCTGAGAAAACAAATGCTGAGCGTCTGGCTCCATCCTCCCAGCAGAGACCTACTGACTTGGGTGCAATACACACGAAGGCAGGTTTGTAATCTGCGGGGATTAAAATAAATGTATTTACTTCTTTAAAGATTTCAAGAGCAATCCTGGGAAGCCTAAAATATAGGAAAATATAGGAATGGGTAGTGTATCAGCTTCCTAGGGCTGCTGTAACAAATTGCCCCAAACTGAGTGGCTTAGACAACAGCAGTGTATCGTCCCACAGGTCTGGAGGCCAGAGCCTGAGATCAAGTCCCTCTGACGGCTCTAGGGGAGGACGTGCTCCAGGCTTCCCCCCTCCACCCAGCTTCTGGTAGTTTCCTGGCTTGTGTCAGTTTACCTTGGATCTTCACGTGGTGTTCTCCCTGTGTCCCTGTCTGTGTCCAAATTGCTCCCTTTTGTAAGGACACCAGTCACATCGGGTGAGGGCCCACCATACTCCAGAATGGCTCAACCAAACCTAACTAACTACATTTGCAGCCACCCTATTTCCAAATGTCACTTCTGAGGTTCTGGGGCTTAGGACTTCAACACGTGAATTTGTAGGGGACACAATTTTACCCATAACATAGAGGCAGAGGCATAATAGAAGAAGCTTCCTTTGCTCCCTTGTGACCTTTGTCCTCTTCTAGCCAGCCCCTGTATGAAACAATTGCTATCAACGTCAGATTTTTCTATGCTTCTCCAAACCTTGACCATATAGCCACACATACTCACATATTATGAGAAACAAAATTAAAAAAAAGATACATCTAAAAACATGGGAAAAAAAGAGAGAAACCCTTTAAAATACAAAGCCTCCTTGTCAATGTTTAAATCTTTATTTTGTTTCTTTGTGGATTTCTTTCCTGGTCCGTGAGACAAGGGTACCTCTGCTCTGGAGGGACTCAGAAGCAAGGGGCTAGACTGTGAGACACACTGTGTGCAGAGCTCTGGACACACTGGCCCTTTCCAGCCCCTCCGACGCTCATTAAAATCTGTTAATTCTCATCCACGCAGAGGGGGGAGGTTGCCAGCCTCACGTCTCCGATTTTGCAAAGCCTTGAGTTCTACGGCATGGCCAGTCCTGGCTTCTGCTGCTGCGAGGTGGGCTTTGGGAGGGAGTGGAAGGTGGAGGTTACTGTCCTGATCTGGTCCTACCATGGAGATGGGAGAGGGCCGGACTCTGAGAGGATAGCGGAGTGAAAATGATCGCCCTTCGCTGGGCTATCTCCTAGACGTTACTTTCGAGAGGCAAACAACAGCAGAGCGAAGCCGTACATATGTTAAATTCACATCAGTAATAAAGATTAAGTAGAAGTTAATAGCATCCCAGTCATGCTTGTGGAGGTAATCTCCTTTCTGAAAATTCAAAATTAGATTTGGAGGATCGAAGCAAACAGGGGGTGAGACTTTGGCGTAATATTTTAATCAAATTGTCATGAGTGAGTGGATACAATTAAGAATTCTGTCAGTCACAGTGCTGAGGCCCTTTTGTTCGTCAGTGGTGGGAGGGGCAGGCAGGGCCAATGTGGGGAGAGATTAAACTTGACCTTTCCCAGGCTCTTCACTTTTGACCCCCTGGATGGGCTTTGCCTGTCAGATAGATGGCCGGTTTTTTAAAAAAGGTATGTGTGTGCACATGGGTACACACGTGCCCGTGTGTGTGTATGCATGCACTTGTATTTGTGTGTGCTGGTGTGTGTGTGCACCTCTGTGAGCATGGGAATGCACGTGTGTATGTGTGGGGTGTGCAAGGGTGCACACAGACATGTGATACACATGTGTATGTGGGTGCGTGCGTACACACGTGTGCATATGCATATGTGTGCATGTGAGAGAGGGAGAGAGTGTGTGTGTGTGTGTGTGTGTGTGTGTGTGTGTGTGTCTGTGCCAGGCAGTGAGAAAGCAGGGACTGGGGGCAAACAAAGGATTTGTGCTGTCCCACCAGTGACGAAACCTGGCCATAAGTATGCCTTTCAATCTTCTTTCCCCCCCACTTTTTTTTTGCGGCCAGATACAAGCATCTTGCATGTGAGTATCCGTGTGTACAGGATACGTCCACATGAGTACCTGGGGATAGCTCAACGCCTATATACACATGCATATTAACATGGGCCAAGTCCGCTGCGAAGGATAAGGCAATGGATGTGAACGCATGAGTGAATGACGGCCTGCATTGCTGTCTTTGACATTAATGCCGTTCTGCACAGCCAGTTTAACTCCTGAATCAAGGTGCACCGTCCACGCTCTCTTCTCTCAAGGGTTTGCAGTTTTCAAAACCTGCTTTGCAGAGCCCCATGAATGATGCTGGAGATGCTGGGAGAAACTGACTCTTCCTACTTCTCTCCCATCACCTTCCTCTCCCCCGCATAACACTGATTTATTTTTAATTTTGATCCGTGGGTGGCGGAGGGGTGGTTGGGAAAGACGCCGGCAAAAATAGCTTTCTTTTTCCTTCTGCCACGACCGTCTGCCATGTAGGTGTATCTTATTTATCAGTGATTATAAATCAATAAGGAGAAGGCAGAAAAGTCAGCCAGCCAGGCTTCCCAAGCCGCTAGAGTTACAGACGTCAACATGTATGAATGCAATGTGTCTGATGCAGAATTTATGATTTCAAGCAGAGTCAAGTAGATTCGAGGTTTAAAAAAAAAATTAAAAAAAGATTTCCTTCAAGGTTGCAGCGGCTGCTCTATGCTCTATCTCCCAACTTTAAACCCCGGGTTTGGGAAATAGACAAACGCCTTCGACCTAGGAGGACAATGTGTAATCAGCATCCTGGTGGTTTATTTCACCTTTTGTTGTAGAAGAGAAGAAAGTCGGGTGTAACTTAAGCTACTCCCTCCACTTGGGTGAGCATTTGGAGGCCGAAGGACCTAATTATTTTTAACACCGCCTTTTACCGTATTTGCCTGGGGAATTATTTCAAATCAACTGACAGACCTATTGTGCTTGTGACATCACAGCAACGGGCTTTTTTACACCGAAAACAAGCCTTCTGTTAATTCAGCAGTAACACACCCCGCACGCAAAAATTGCATTAGCAACGTCTAACCCGAGTGTCGAACACATTCGGAAATAAACACTATCGCACTACAGGGGTTGAGAGGGAATATGCATCAAAATGCCTGGCGTTTAATTTATTCCCCCCTTCGTCGGGAATTTAGCCAGTGAAATATAGCTGCCAGTGTCCCGGGCCTGCGCGCGCGCGCTCCTGCAATATGCTCTCGATCAATCAGATTTGCATAACTAAACTGTCTGCGCGCCCGCTCGGCTGCCCAGGTGCAAGGCCATTTGCATATAGAACAGTGAGGAGGTCCCAGGAGTCACTTCAGACCGAGCGACTGCTGAGCCCGCAGTCCACACAGCCCAGGAAATGAAATTGGAATGACAAAAAAAATGGGAGTGCTCGCCAGGAAGGGTGAAATATATACCGGCGTGTTGCAAAGGTTATGTAGAGATTACAGGGCGGAGGCTTCCAGATGCAGAAAGACCCCCCAGAGTCCAGGGGGCTGCACCCACGGGGGTGAGGCCACGGGGGTCCCATTACCTACGGGTGTCCCCTTGAACCTGTGGAGCTATTGAAGGTTTTCCTGGGTCTTTCCCTACATGTAAGGACTTCCCAGCCCTGATCCCTTTGTAAGACAGGATTTCCAAATGGATAAGAGGTGTCCAACACAGAGCAGGGGCTTGTCACACTTCTTGGGCACCCAGAATTAACTGCTTTATAAGTACCAGGTCCCCGCTGAGTCCGGGCGGGTCATCCTCACCCAGCCTTACCCCAGCCCTGTAAGGTGGGGCTGTCATCATCCACGTTTGCCCAGACCTCCGATCACACGTCAGAGTTCACCAGGACACTGCTCGCGACTCTCAGAAGTCCAGAGAGGGCAAGCCAGTTGTTTCAAGTCATCCAGCATGTCAGAGATGAACCAGCACCTGGGTTTCCGGAGTCCCAGCTGAGGGTGAGGTCTGCTGGGCCAGGTGCCTGCAGATTTTTCTGTAAAGATCCAAAGAGTAGAAACATGAAGCAGGGCCTCATTAAGACTTCCACGGACCCTGAGCACCTTTGCCTTCTCGGGTCTCCTCCTCCATAAGGAAATATTAAACCTTACCCTTTACAACTGCATGGATATGGACATGAATATGACCCAGGCTAGATTCATTATTTTTATATTTATGTTTTTCTTCTGATTTTAAAATAGGTTAAAATTGAACGATTTCCATGGGCACCTGAGAGTCATGAGGGCCCCGGGCACTGGGCCTGCTGTGCTTCGTAGAGTGGTGCCCCTGCTTTGCCGCAGTGCAGAAACTGTTGTGGGCCATACAGAGTCGTGGGTGCGCTGTGTCCAATGAAACCTTATTGATGGACACGGAAATAGACAGTTCCTATCATTTTCAGGTGTCACAAAATCTTCTTTGGGTTTCTTTTTCGCCCCTGTAAAAACCAGTCTCAGATCAAGGGCCCTAGGAAACAGTACAGCCCCCTGCCCAAGCCATGTAGGCTTCCTGGGCAAAAGACCTGTGAGGTTGGACAGGATAACAAGAGAAAAATCTCTCGAGAAATAACAATGTGGCTTTTCCTTTATTGATTAGGGACAGCCTGATTTTGAGGGAGCTGTTCCTTTGCCTGCCCTGCCCAGGGCTAATGATAAGGATGACTGCACTCCCGCACCTGCCCTAGAACAATGACACCCTCCACCGTCTCTGATTTCCCCATCCCACCCCATAGAAAATTGTAATGGAAGTTACATCTTTGTCATTCTCATTTAATGAATATGAATAGGTCAGTGATTTAGGTAAAGGAAAGGACATTCTTTTGTACCTTTCCCCCTGGCGACTGTGTGTGTGTGTGTGTGTGTGTGTGTGTGTGTGTGTGTGTGTGTGTGTAGTGGGGATCAGGTCAATGTCCCTCTTGGTTTGAATGTCACTTGTTGTCAAGTTGGCATCCTATGTGGTTTCCATGGCAACAGCTTTTTGTGCCGGGGAGGGTCACGCACCTGTAATCTCTATGAAAAGGACAGCGAGAGGGTGTCCATTGGTTAGTGCTTTTGTCTCTCTTGATGGATTTGAGTTTAACCTTGAAACTGGGTGAATCAAGGGCAAAAAACATTTAACACAAACATGGTGTGGGCCACATCCAGAGCTAGGGAGCGCTTGCTCGCTGGGTGGGGGTGATCTGACCCGCTGCAGATAATCTGGGTGTCCGAGTGACAGCTTGCACTTTGAACCTGACACCTGGCTGCCTGCTGATCACCTGGGCTGGGTGGGGCATGAAGGGCAAGAAGCACCACCTGGAAATGGAGCCAGGAAAGTCATTTCCTCCTCCAGCCACGACTCTCACCTGGCTGTGCAGGAGCTCCCTGCCCTCGGGGCTCTCTGCTTGTCCCTTTACTTTGGGGACTTCCAATTTCTATGGTGGCTGAAGGCAGCTATTGGGTCAGACAGCAGATATGGCCTGTGTTCCAGCTTTGCACCCCAATCTCCACGGAGCCACGCGTCCATCCATTCAACAACGGTTGGCTGGGGGCCTGGTGGGGGGATGCTGGAAGCGCCAGGTGCAGAAAACAGAGCTGGTCCTTGTGCATGAGGGATTTACAGGCTGGTGACAGAGATTAGTGTGAAACAAACACTCAGTGAATATATAATGATCAGTCACGGTAAGTGCTAGTCAAGTTCAGCCAAAGGCTTAGTGAGTGTGTGTCTGGGGCCAGACAGGGTGCAAGTTGCTGGGATCTCAGAGGTAACAAAGGCAGCGAGCCACGGCAAAGGGGGATGTGTGTGCGGGGGAGACTGTCCAGCCTTGGAGTAAAGGAAAGCACACCCACTCTTCCTCCGGGAGCCCCGTTTCTAAGGGGGTCCAGGACGACTGTTTGCTCGAGCCTCGTTTCCTTGACCCTGAAAGGGGATAATAACACCCACCTCTAGGTAAATGTCTTAGTCGACTCTGGTGGCTATAAAAGATTACCAGAGATGGAGGGGCTTATAAGCAACAGATATTTATTTCTCACAGTTCCGGAGGCTGGAAGTCCCAGGTCAAGGCACCAGCAGATTCAGCGTCCACTTCCTTGGTCACAGGTGGCTGTCTTCTCGCTGTGTCCTCCCATGAGAAGGGGCGAGGGAGCTCTCCCTCCAGGGTCCCTTGTATAAGGGCGCTAATCCCATTCACGAGGGCTCCACCATCAAGCCTGATCACCTCCCAAAGGCCCCACCTCCTAATAACAACAAAGGGGGTTAGGATTTTGACTATGACTTTGGGAGGGGACACAAACATTCAGTCTACAGCAGGGAGGATTAAATGGGATTAGTGCGTGAAAAGCTCTTACGAGCACAGTGCTTGGCACAGAAGAAGCTCGGAAATGGTAGCAGTTGCTGTCGTAACGGAAGAGGTGAAGGCACATGGCCCACTCTGCGGCAGGCACCCTGGAAAGAACATTGACCTGGAATCAGGAGATCTTAACACTGCTGCTCCTTGCCAGCAAGGGACTTAACTTCTCTGATCATAGTGGCTTCCTCCCTCCCTCCCTCCTTCCCTTCCTTCCTTCCTCCATCCTTCCCTCCCTTCATGGAGATTTATTGAGCGTCCATCATGGACTTTTCACTTTTTTACACGCTGGGATTACTGCACCTAAGCTTGCCTCAGCCTATAGCATATGCTCAATAAATATTTGACAAACAGTACAATGAATGCATCATTGAAGCAATGCTTGCTCTGAAGCTGGGCTTCTCAACTCTGGCTGCATGTCAGAATCACCCAGGGAGCTTCTCACAATATCTGTGCCAGGGGTCTACCCAGGCTAAGCAAACTGGCCTCTCCGGGTGAGAGGCTGAGAACCACCCTTCTAACGGAAGCAGCAGAAGGCAAAGCACCTGTTGGAAGGGCAGCCAGCCTACAGGGCAGAGACCTGGGAGGCTGTAGCCCCTGCAGCTCTTGGTGCCCTTTTCCCTCTCCTAGGGCCATGGCACTTGTCTTGGTGTCCAGGATAACTGGATCGTGTAGGGTCAGGTGCTGAGGCCCTTGCTTTCTCTTGCAAGCCAGTTTTATCAAGAAGTCAGGTCAAAGTGGCAAGGGAGGTGATGGGAGGCTGAGAATAAATTCTAACATCTGTTTAGGGCTTCACTCTTACTGAATATTAATATACAAACCCACCTGGATGGCAGGGCACTCTGGGAGAATTATTGTGCCCATTTAGCAGATAGGGAACCGAAGTCCAAGTCATCATGTGATTGCACTGAGGTCACCTGAGTAGGAAGGGGCAGAACCAAGATTCAAACCCAGAGCTTCTGCTTTCCAGTCCAGGGCTCTTTGTACCTGAATGCAGATGTACAAGTTTTTTAAGGTGAGAGGGAAGGAGGCCAGATTCAAACTCAATCCTTAGGACTCCTCCAAAGCCTGTTCAAATGAGAGACAAATCAATTCCTGGCCCTCTCAGAGTTTAAAACCAGTTGCTTACCCATCACCTTAAGGCACAAACCAAGACAGTCTGGGAGCGAGTTTTGAACAAGGGACTATGCCGCTGGGTGCTGCAGGAGTTTAGAAAAGTGCAGTGTGGTCTGGGGAAGTCAGGGAAGGCTACCTGGAGGAGGGAGACTAAGCAGAATGTTGATCAATAAACAGGATTCAGGGGAGACGGAAGATTGGGAGGAGGCCTTAAAAGTGAGGGGACGTATGAACACAGGGATACATTTTAAGCAAGATTTCTGTGTACATTATCTATTATCTAGTAACAGGTCACTCCTAAACCTAATGACTCAAAATAACTCGCATTTATTAGGGCTCAGGAGTTCATGGGTCATCTTGGTGGTTCTGCTGTCTTGGGTCAGTCTCTGCTGACCTCACATGCTGGGTTCCTTTGTGGTCAGCTGGTGTGTCGGCAGTGGGGGGTGGTGACTGGTGGTCCAGGATGACCTCACTCATGTCTGGCCACTGGCCAGGGTGATGGAGGTGAACGGACCACATAACTCCATCCACCAGGCTGTCCCTGGCCTGTCCGCTTTGCAACTGGCTAGGGGGACAGAACAGAAGCACCTAGGCTCTTGAAGCTGAAGCTTAGAATGGGTGCACCGTCACCCCAGCTCATTCTCGTGGTCAGACTGAGTCACAAGGCAAGCCCAATTCAAGTGATCTTAATCGTGAGAGATTCCACCTCTTGGTAGGAAGAGATGCAAAGTCAGACACAAGGTGGAGTGGACAGAGGGAAGGGAATAATTGTGGCTATGTTTGCAGACCATCCTCCCTCCCTCCCTCTGTTTCTATTCCTTCCCTATCTCCATGAGTCTTTATTGGCACCCATCCTGGGCCCACTGCGTGAGATGCTAGAAGGGCAGAAATCAGGGAGACTTAGACGGTCCCTGCCCACTGGGGCTTGCACCCTACGGGGGCGAGACAGCTACTGATCACACTCAAATGTGTGTTACACACGACGGCAAGTGCTATTTAAACAATAAGTTCTCAGCCACCATGCAACAGCTTGGTAGTTCTTCCATAAGTTAAACATAGAGTTTCTGCGTGACCCAGTGATTCCGCCAGGAGGATCCACCTCAAAGAACTGAGAACAGGTGCTCAGATGAAGACTTGCGCTCAAATGTTCCTTGCAGCTCTAGACACATCAACCAAAAGGTGGAAACAGCCCAAATGTCCATCACTGATGGATGGATGAACAAAAAGCCGTATATCCACACAATGGAATGCTATTCAGCCGAAAGGGGGGAATGAACACTGATCCAGGATCCAACCTGGGTGAACCCTGACCACGCTGAGCTGAGGGAGAGAAGCAGGAGTCACACATCATGTGATTCCATAGAAGTGATTCCATAGAAATGAAATGTCCAGGAGATTGAACCCCTAGAGACGGGTAGCAGATTCGTGGTTTCACGGGCTGGGAAAGGTGGGAACAGGGAGAGACTGCTCGAGGGAATGGGTTTTCTTCTTAGGGTGATGAATGTTCTGGAACTGGATGGTGGGGGTGGTGCCCGACAAGGTGGATGTACTAACAACCACTGGACCGGACGCTGTGAAATGGTTAAAATGGTGGATTTTATGTTCCGTGAATGTTACCTCATACACACGTAAGTTCAATGAGCTGGTGAGCTCAGTGCTAGCAATCTGATCCGGCGGGGGCATCAGGAGGCTCCCTGAAAATGTGATGCTGGGATTGAGACTCTGAGAGCATTGAGATGGGGCTCTGAGGACCACTGTTGTCCCTTGCGCCCAGCGGGAGCCCAGCCTCAGCAGATGCCAGCTCACGACTGCTCAGCAAGCCAGGAACGGGTCCCTTTTGTCTCAGAAGGGCCACATTTAGCCACGCGACTGTCAGGCCACTGTCACTCCCTGCCTCTCAGGCCACTCTGTGTTTTCGGGTGTTCAGATGCTGCCCCGAATGTCTGAATGCAGGCCTCTCTTCCCTGGGTGCCTTCCTCTGAGCACAGCAAGGCCCCTGACAGCCTCCGGAGCCTGGAGTTCCAGCTGCTGGGTGTCGAGGGGCTGGTGCCCGCCTTCCCCTCCTCTCTCCACGGCCAGCGCTCCTTCCCTTTCAGAGGAAGGATGAGGAGGTTTGGGGCCACCTCATGCTGGCCCCCCCATCGGGTGTGGACTCTCACCCCCGCCAAAGTCGCCAGCTCTTGGTGGGCCCTGGACATCGTCTCCCCTTCCATCCAGGTTTCCTGTCTCCCTGTAGCTTGGCACAGTAGCTGGTGATGCAGGCTGCCTGCCAGGTGGGCATCTGCATGGCCTCCTTGGTCCCCAGGGTGTGGCCCAAGCCCTGCTGCTTTGGAATCACACCATCAAGTCACGAGAGCCGGGCAGGAAGAGCTGCCAGCCCTTCCCTGGGCATCTGCCTGCTCGCCAGCTCTGTCCTGGGCCTGCGGCTCTGTATCTGTGGCTCTTGCCACATTCAAGAGGCTGAGAGTTGTGCTGAGTTCTTCCTGGCCCCTACCTTCCAGACACACAGAGCCCTAAAGGCTCCCTGCTGCATCCCTGACCTGGCCAAGGGGGCTCACCCTGGGCCCGGAGGAGGAGAGGCCACGGTGGTCTTTAAGTCACCTCTTCGGCACAGATGCCCCTCTGCCTAAGACTGCTTGAAGCAGCAGCCTGTTATCATTTCCACTGAGGACCACTGATGACCACTGACCCGGGGTTAATGGGGAAGGGTCCATCCAAGATGCTGATTTGCATACGGATACGTGTTAATGCCGAGATGCATGATGGCTGCCGTCGTGTCCCTAGGCCCAGTCCCCGCTGGGCTACCCCCTGATACAAATGGAGACAGAAACTGTTTCCATCTCAGCCCCCAGGGAAAGGGCTGCATTTCCCAGAGAGTGGCCTGCAAGAGGGATGCCTCTTTTCTCAGGGCTCCCCTCCCCACCCACCTCATTCCCCTCTTTCTTCCCAGCAGCCTGGAGACCCTCACCCTTTTAAAGAGTTCTCTCTCCAGAAGGTTCTTTTGTATTCCAGAGAGCACTGTCAAAATTGAGACCCTTAGTGCCATCAAACGTGCCTAGGGCAGAGCGGCCCTGGTGGCCTCCAGTGCACCGGAGGGGGACTGTGGCATCGGGGTGGGTGCCAGGGCCTTCAGGCTCTGCATCTTCCTTCGGCGTTTCCTAAACCTGCTGTTTGTGTTTTATGACAAAAGCAGTCTTAAGGACCCCAAGAAGCAATGAGAAACTGTAAGAAATTATAGTCATATTCTCTGAAAATATTTTAAAATTGCACGTCATTACTGTGAAAGAGACTTTGACTCTCTACATGGTAATATCTTGCATGATCATTCCAATGAGAAGACAAAACAAGAAAATCCATTCATGGACCACTTCTTGGCCGTGTGCACCAAGGCGTCTGCAGATCCAGGTGTGAACAGCATCTCCCTCCCTTGCTGGGTCCTCATAGCACAGATGTGAAATGGCGTAACTATCCCTTTGCAGGGTCCAGTAAACTGAGGTCCAGAGAGGTTATGGGATTTGGCTGCAGGAAGCGATGCAGATGCAAAGGCAGGGAGAGCTCAGCCTGTTCACCTGCCCACAAGGTGTGCAGGGCTGTCCCTTGGAGTCATGCTTCCACAAGTGAGTCTTGCAGGGTTTGAAGCTGATTTTCAGCAAATTCCATCTCTCTTTTATAGGCCTTTCACTTCTTTTCTGATGGTTTTACTCTCCCTCTCTCCCTCCCCAGAACCATCCTCTGGTGCCTGAAGGAAGGGGAGTAAGAAGGAAATTAGCATTCGTTTCACCCTGAAAGGCATTTCACATTCATTATTTCATTGGTTCCTCACTAGAGCCTTCTGAGGCTGGTGTTATTCCCACGTAGAGTGGAGGAAATGGATACTCAAGGGGTGAAATAACTGGCCCAAGGTCATTCAAAGTATAATGGGCGGAGCCAGAATTCATATCCGGGGCTGCTGGCTCCAAAGTCCTCTTCTCTGTAACATCGAGTTGGAGGTTCTAAGGATCTGCCAGGGACTCCCTGGGGCAGAAAGGTGGAGAAACTACTTTATCCAAGACCCCCCTTCATTGACTTTTTCTTCCCCTTTGTGTTGTGTGAAAAATTCATGTTTGCCCTCACGAGGCAAAGTAAGGAGGACTTTGAGAAACCAGGTAAATGTCACTCAAGAAACAGAGTTGGCTTCCTAGATTCACAAAGCACGGAGGAAAGGAAATCTAACTTAGGGCCTCAAAGAGAATCATTTGTGGTCATGCACAAAGGAGAGAGATGTGAAGTCATAGTCTAGCCCAGAGATACAGGGGCCAGGGGCGTTCAGAGGAAAGAAATCAGCCAGAAGCCAAGGAGGAAAAAAGGATGGAGTCTCTCTGTCCTACAGCCCGTCCTCCAGATGTGACTGTGTTTTCATCGTGTCCATTCTCAGGGGAACATTTATCTTTGTCCCTACGCCGTGCTTCAAACCAGGCATCCTTGTCATGTGGTCATTGTAGAATGCACCAAATACATCTTTGAGTAATTTAATTAAATAATATTGACACAACCATAATGTATTCACATGGCATTTGTTTTTAATGTTCTTTCACATACAAAATGTCACTTAGTCTTGACAGCAGACTATGGAGATACTGAGGACAAGAATGACCAACTCCATCTTGTCCTTGAAGAACCAGACTCTAGTGGGGCTGCAGAAATGACATGGAATAAAAGGACATTCACAGGCCTACTGGGTTCTTGAGGCCATGTTTTTGCCACCCACCAGGTTGCCTTTTGATCTCGTGTTTCATGATGCCTTCGCGTGTATCCTGTCACTTTACTCTCCCCATAGTCCTGTGTGTTAGATATGTTTTACGTTTGTTCATTTTACGAATACAGAAAACCGACACATAAAAGAAGGAGATGACTTGCCCAAAGTTCCATGGTGGAGCCGAGGCCCAAATTCACGTCTACGGACATGCAACCTCTTGCTTTTTCTACTACTACATCGCTGACTTCCTACTTGCAGTTGAGGTTGATGGGGTGGGTGTGTCTTGACGAGGGGGTGAGAAGGAATGGTAGAGAAGATGATCTTTTAGATGATGCTGCAAACAGCCCAGGTGTACTTGGTCCAGGCCTTTATCGTGGTAGGTATGAGAACTCTTCAAATCACTTGAGTCAACTTTCCAAAAACGCTCCTGCACCTCAAAGGGTAGCTCACTCGGGAGGGACTGAAGGGAGGGAGGGTTTGGCTGTGGAGCAAAACGAAGGGAAGAGCTTCTGGGTTGTTCATTGTGCCAGCCTTGATGGTTAGGTTGAGATTACGGCTCGGGGGATAAGAGTCCATTTATCTGGTGTGTTCCCACAATCTAATTGGAAAAGTGGAATTACCACTTAAGACCGATGGTAACAGAACGTCTTTAAGCTATGAAGCTAAAATGAACTGTGAAGTTACACGCAGGAGCGTCTCGTTCTGACTGCGGCAAGAGGTTTTATTTGAAATTAGAAAATGAAAATGACCGATCAATGCAGTAAGAATAGAATGAATGGCATTTCAATTGCTCTATGGGAAAATATAACTCAGAATCAAGATGCCCTATTTACCTTCTTTCTAATTCCAGCTCCTTCCACTTAATGGCAACATATATAAATAGATAATGCATTGGTTAGCAGCTGAGATGCAACCCCCAGCCTCAGGTAAACCCTGCGATTCTAAAGTGGGCTTTGGGGCAGTTTGACAGAAAGCGGAGATCTCTGTGAGCTTGTCTTCCTAAGAGAGGCAAACAAATGAAGCCAAAGCCTTGGCCTGTGGTCCTTCTGTAAGCCTAGAATGCTGTGGGGCTCTGCTTCTTTAACTAGAAAAGTCAGGTCGTGGTTTTAATTGACAAGCGTAGGCCACCAAGAAAGATCTGTTCTTTCAAAGGAAGTTGTTGAAAGAGCAGTTGTTGTGATGAAAGAAATGGTTCCAACCAGAAAACTGGAATGATGGGGGGACTTATATGATACATTTTAAAATTAGTATTATTGGTGTTGTCAAAAGACTCATAGCTTTTATTTCTTGAGCAATGAGCATGGGAGATATGAGTTTTGAACATGGTTTATTTATTCATTCCACAACTAGGTTTTGAATGCCTGCCGTACACCATCTGCTGTGGATATAGTGAACAAATCAGGCAAACGTGCCCACTTTCATGGAGCTTTTATTTTGGTGGAGGATATACAAATAAGTCGATTTTGTTGAATGTGATGACTGTTGCAGAAAGATAAGTGAGGGAAAAGGGGGGTAGGACAACCTGGTGAGGCATAGTTTGCATTTTTACAAAGGACCATCAGAGGAGGTGGGAGATGAGCATTTGAGGAGGTGAGACTCATGGCTGTAGGGGGAAGAGCAGACAGAACGGTATGTGCAAAGGGCCAGAGGCGAGCATGTCCTTGTGTCAGGAGAACAGAAAGGAGGTCATCATATTTATTCCTCAGAGGTAATGTTGTTAGTATGTTACCGACGAGGGTTCTTGGCCTCCTTAATCAATAGAAATGGATAAGAGGCCAGACAAGAAATTCAGGCAAGGCTTTATTTGGGCTCCTGCTGCAGCAGGGGGGGAGTGAGAACAAGTAACAGGCTCCCTTGCTCACGGAGGGGGTTGATTCCTTATACTATGGGGTCCAGGGGTCGGGCCAGAGGGGTGGCTCAGGTGTTTTGCCCAGCCCTTTCGCGGTGTGAGTGCAGCGGGCACGTGCAGTACCCTGCTTTTGCTTCTGGCTCTTCAGAAGTGGCAGCTGGGTTGTTGGTCTTTTTGTACATTGTTTTCTGTCATTTGCACCTATTGTTCATGCACACAGTTATTTTCACTCCCTTATAGTTTCTTCATATTTTATTGCTTGAGGAAACGTTTGTCCTGGGGCAGGCACTGCAGCAAAGGGTCCCAGGTCCTAGGTTCCAGCCTGTATCAGTGTCACAGAGACGGTTGAGGCTTGGGGAGAGGTTGAGGATCTTGACCATGACTTTAGCTCTTAATCACTGTACACCTGCTTCCACCATCCTAGGGATCCCTTGGGTGCCATGAAAACTCTCTGAGTCAATGTGAGGTTATAAGAGAGGTTGAAAATGTGAAGTCCAAGCCTGTTTTTCTGCTTCCTGAAAACCTCTTGCATCCATCCATTTGTCTCCAGCTCTAGCCCCTCCACCCTGATTCAGGCTGCCTTGTCGCTCTCTTGGATTACTGAAAGAACCTTCTATTTGTTCTCCTTGCTTCAACTCCTGCTCTCCTCCAACCCCTTCCCCTTGTAGTGATAAGAAAAGTCTTACAGAAATACAAATCTGATTATAGCACTGTCCCCCAGCTTAAAATCCTTCAGTCCCCATGGCTTAGATTTGAGTCCTAACATCACCGCTTTCTGCCTTCACACCCTGGGCTCCAGCCCCACTGGCCCCTTCTGCTCCCCAGACACATCATGCATCTTCCTGTTTGCGTCTTTCTTGAGTGCACTTGACCCTGTCTGGAACAGTCCCTTATGTTCTACCTGGTTAATCCCCTCTGTATTTCTCAAAGCTCAGATCAAACATCACTTCTTGCTTTCTCTAAGGCCTGATCAGGTCACTGATTCCACGTCACAGTCCCCTGATTTGTCTGCACTGTTCCCTCACGACACTTGCGACATTAATTTTTCTGATTATTTGTTCATTGTTGTAACTCAGCATCTAGAACAGCATCTAGATGCCCAAGAAGAATGAATAAACATGCCACTCTGCTAGACCCTAAGGTCCATGGGGGCAGGGATCTCTTGTCTTGTTCACCATAATTCCCCTGTGCCTAGCCCAGTGCTTGGCATCTAGGATATATTCTATAATGACTTCTTAAAGGAATTCACACAGTTTGCAAAATATCATTCCCTGGTGTTTTTGTCTGGTCCTGTCTGGGGGAGGCTCTTTATACATAAACAATAATAGATGGACCCCGTTCACAGTTTTCATTCTGTTTGACTTGTGAACTGGTCCAGCTGTGTCCCCACCCTGCTGCCTAGAGGGACCTGCTGTTTTTCCTTGTTTGCCTTGGCTCTTGGAGTCTTAAAAGCAATTTCTTGGGCTCAATTCTAAAAGTTCTGTGAGTCTATTCTATGCAGACCCCAAGCTTTATGATTTCACTTCTCTATCCTCTCTCTGCTTGATCTCCTAAAGAGCACATTGTCTTCTTTAGTGTCGAATATGTTTTTATACATTGCCACAAATGTATTGTGAAATAGTAAAGGAAATGAATAAATTAAAAATTGGGTTTCCAGCCATGCTAAGAATCAGATAGAGTAGGTATATATGTTGGGTTCCAGAAAGGATCCAAGTCACGTCCCAGCTCACTCCACCATGGCTCAATTATCCTGACCTGGGGACCCTCTTCAGATTCCCACTCTATTGTCTGCCCAGTTACCTCACCTTGTCTTTCTTTTCTTTTTTTTTTTTTTTTTATCATTTTTATTGGTGTATAATTGCTTTACAATGGTGTGTTAGTTTCTGCTTTATAACAAAGTGAATCAGTTATACATATACATATATCCCCATATCTCTTCCCTCTTGCGTCTCTCTCCCTCCCACTCTCCCTATCCCACCCTTCTAGCTGGTCACAAAGCACCGAGTTGATCTCCTTGTGCTATGCCGCTGCTTCCCACTAGCTATCTAGTTTACATTTGGTAGTGTATATCTGTCTATGCCACTCTCTCACTTTGTCCCAGCTTACCCTTCCCCCTCCCAGTGTCCTCAAGTCCATTCTCTAGTAGGTCTGCATTTTTATTCCCATCTTGCCCCTAGGTTCTTCATGATGATTTTTTTTTTTTTTAGATTCCATATATATGTGTTAGCATACGGTATTTGTTTTTCTCTTTCTGACTTCACTCTGTGTGACAGATTCTAGGTCTATCCACCTCACTACAAATAACTCAATTTCGTTTCTTTTTATGGCTGAGTAATATTCCATTGTATATATGTGGCACATCTTCTTTATCCATTCATCTGTCGATGGACACTTAGGTTGCTTCCATGTCCTGGCTATTGTAAATAGAGCTGCAGTGAACATTGTGGTGCATGACTCTTTTTGAATTATGGTTTTCTCAGGGTATATGCCCAGTAGTGGGATTGCTGGGTTGTATGGTAGTTCTATTTTTAGTTTTTTAAGGAACCTCCATACTGTTCTCCATAGTGGCTGTAACAATTTACATTCCCACCAACAGTGTATGAGGGTTCCCTTTTCTCCACACCCTCTCCAGCATTTATCGTTTGTAGATTTTTTTTTTGTTGTTTGTTTGTTTTTTTTTTTTTTTTTTTTTTGCGGTACGCGGGCCTCTCACTGTTGTGGCCTCTCCCGTTGCGGAGCACAGGCTCCGGACGCGCAGGCTCAGCGGCCATGGCTCACGGGCCCAGCCACTCTGCGGCATCTTCCCGGACCGGGGCATGAACCCACGTCCCCTGCATCGGCAGGCGGACTCTCAACCACTGCGCCACCAGGGAAGCCCCGTTTGTAGATTTTTTGATGATGGCCATTCTGACTGCTCACCTTGTCTTTCTGACCAGTCTCTTTCTGGTTTGGGGAACTATCATGAATCCAGCTAGCTCACAGTTTATTGCAATGCCAAAGTCTTGCCAAATTTTTTTTCCCCAGAGCTTGAGCCCAGCTCACTCTCACCTCTGTTCTCCCCATCTCCAATATTTGCTGGGATCTTGCAGAGAATCAGCTGGCCTTGAGAGCTGTGTCTCAGTTTCCCAGGTCTCTGCATTAGGTTTTCATGTTTTGGGGTGGTTGGGTTTAGATGGTTCTCTGCATTTCCTGAGGCACCCAGAAACTCCATGCTTAGGACATATTCTTCTTTTCTATTTAAAGTGCATCTCTTGTGAAAAGCATACAAGTGGGTCTTAATGTTTCTTAATCCCGTCTGAAAAATTTCTGCCTTTTAGTTGGAATACATAGTCAATTTATATTTAATGTCATTTTTGTTGTGGTTGGGTTTAAATCTGTCATCTTTCTGTTCATTTTCTGCTTGTTTCATCTGTTTTCTGTTTTTTTTTTGTTTCTTTGTTTGAGTAGTAATTTTCTTAGTATTTGATTTTCTCTCCTATTTTGGCTCTTCATCTATAGCTCTTTGTGTTATTTTAAAAAATGGTTGCTCTAATACTTGCAATATGCATCTTTAACTTATCAAAATCTGTCATGAATTAATATTATGCCACTTAAAATATACTGTTAGAACCTTATAACAGTAAAGTGTCATTTACCCTTTTAATACTTTGCATTATTGTTGTCATGCATTGTACTTTCTCATATGCTACAAATTACAAATTAACAATATAGTGTTGTTAATTTTGCTTTAGACAATTATCTTTTAAGGAAATTAAGAAACAAGAAAACTTAAAAAAAAGGGTAAAAATTTTTACCATTTCTGGGGCTCTTCTCTCCTTTAGGTAGATTCAAGCTTCCATCTAGTGTAATTTTTCTTTAACATGAAGAAGTCTTGTTAACTTTTCTTAGAGACTCAGGTCTGCTAGTGATGAATTCTCTTGGATTTTGTTTATCTGAATATGTTTTTATTTTGCCTTCATTTTGAAGGATATTTTAGCTGGATTCAGAATTCCAAATAGATCAATTCCATCCACTCCCCCAGCATTTTAAAGATGTTGTTCAATTATATTCTGGTTAGCATTATTTTGGGTGAGGACAGTAGTCACTCTTTGTGGTTCCTCTCTATGTAATGAGTTTTCCCTTTGGCTGCTTTTAAAATTTTCTCTTTATCTTACATTTCCAGCAATTTGATTATGATGTGCCTGAAAGTGTGATTTACTTTTGTTTCTGTTGTCATTGTTTTGGTTTCATCTGCTTGGAGTTTATTGAACTTCTTAAATTATGGGTTGATAGTTTTAATCAAATTTGGAAACTCTGGGCCATTATACTTTCAAATATTTTCTTCTACTCCAATCTCTTTTCTCTTTTGGGGACTCTAGCTATATTTGTGTTAGATCAGTCGATACTGTTCACAGGTCACTTAAGCTCTTATCATTTTTTCCCACCCCCATTTTCTCTTATCAGTTTGAATAGTTTGTATTGCCATTTCTTCAATTTTACTAGTTTTTTCCCTGCATTGTCCAATTTGCTATAAAAGCATCCAGTATATTTTTTAATTCAGATATTTTATATTTCAGTTCAAGAATTTCCATTTACTTCTTTTTTAAAATAGTTTGTTTCTCTACAGAGTTTTCCTATTTATTTCCTCATTATGTCTATTATTTTGTTTAAATCCTTAAATATAGTTTACGTTTCTTATTTGCTGCTAATTCCAAGATCTCTGTCATATTTTGATCTGTGTCAAATGACTTCTTCTCTTGGCTGTTGGTTCTATTTTTCTGCTTCTTCTCATGTCTAGTGAATTTTGATTTTATTCTGGATATTGCAGCTGTTACATTAATGAGAGTCTGGATTTTGTTTTTTCCCTTTAAAGATTGTTGTGTTTTGTTTCAGCTGCCAGTGAATTTATTGATGGATCAGCTTCATCCCTTTGAGGCTTGTTTTTAAACTTTGTTATTGTGGGTCTTGTGTAGACTTTACTTAAGGGCTAGTGTAGCCCAATATCTAAGGTGTGGCCTTTCTGGAGATTCAGCTGAATGCCTGGAGGGTTTATTGAGCTCTTTCTACCTTGGTTGTTCAGAGTGTTAATATTTACCAGCACTGTGCAATCTTTAAAATCTCTATTCAGCTTCCAGCTTCCAGTAGTTGTTACCTGCCAGGCCACAGTGGAGTTTTTTCCTGCACATGTACAGCTTAATATCTGGCCAAAGACTTAGAAGGACCTTTACACAGATTCCTGAATTTCCTTTTTGCGTGACACTCCCTCCTCTTTGGTATTCTGCCCCCAAATTCCAGTGCCCACAACAGCCCTAAACTCTGATCTCTGCTTCCTCCATTGAGCAACATGATCATATTTCCTTGGGCTGCACCTTCGGTGCTGTGGACCATAAAGTGCCTTCAGGCAGAAAGCCAAAGAAATTGTGGCACTTACCTCAAGTATTTCCTTTCTTTCAGGGATCACAATCTTCTGAAGACTGTTGTGCAATATCTGAAGATAGTTGCTTCATATATATTACCCAGTTTTACAGGTGTTTTCAACAAGAGAAATAACCTAGTACCAGTTATTCCATCATGGCCAGAAGTGGAAGTTTTGTCACATCCTCTCTTAACTGTGCCCAAATGTTGTAAACCACCTTAAAACACAGTCTTCTTTTTTCATAAGTGAATAGTGATTATTTGCAAATAATAAAGAAGTTGGCCAATATCCTCCTCCTGGTCATGCTTAGGCAGAGGATGGAGAGATGGGATGAGGCAAGATGAATTCGTAGGAAGGTCTGTAATATATACTATGAAAGATTTCATGATAGAGGTTGTTAGCTGGAATGGGTTATAAGTGTTATATGGGTTAGAAGCGTTAGCACTTATTCTCCACTCTTGATGTTTCCTTCACAGTGGACAGATACCTATTAGAGTAATAATCTTATTTTTTTTTAATAAATAAATAAATAAATTTATTTATTTAGCCGCGTTGGGTCTTTGTTGCTGTGCACGGGCTTTCTCTACTTTCAGCGAACAGGGGCTACTCTTCGTTGCAGTGCGTGGGCTTCTCATTGCGGTGGCTTCTCTTGTTGTGGAGCACAGGCTCTAGGTGCGTGGTCTTCAGTAGTTGTGGCTTGCGGGCTTAGTTGCTCTGTGGCACGTGGGATCTTCCGGGACCAGGGCTTGAACCGGTGTCCCCTGCATTGGCAGGTGGATTCTTTATCACTGTGCAACCAGGGAAGTTCCCTAGAGTAATACTCTTGATCTCTCGTCTTATCCCAACTCTTCTTAAGTGGGCAGAATGTGTACCTGATTGGTGAATTTGGGACCAGAAATGGGGAAGTTCAGCTTGATCCTGTCCTCCTGCCCTTCTCTTGGGGATCTGGACCTGGTTTACTCCTCCATGGCTTAATTTATATAGTAACATGCAGGAAGAGAGTAGGAGCTCAATCAATGTTAGAATTAGAAGTTATTATCATTGCTATTATTTTTTACTTTGTTTTATTTTCACTTGCATTTTCTTTCTCCATTCTAGGGTCCTCTAGAAAACAAAACTTGAGCAATTACCTTAGGTCTGTCTTTCCTTGTTTGTGTATGTAATAAGGGGGTGGTCACCCATATAAGGAAACTGAAATAGGAAAAAGACGACACTGACGGAATCCTTTGACCCACTCAGAAATCCCTGAGATTAAATCTGGTCCATTTTTATGTGGCATCTGTTTGGAGACACTCAGAGTCGTTGGGATCATCCATTCACATAGTATCCAAAGTGCCAGATATCACTACAACTGCCAATTGATGGCATGAATGCTAATGGAGTAACTGAGGACAGAAATAGGGTTTGAAGTATGGTGGGAGGTGAGGGGAACCAGGCTAAGGTGGCAAAAACAGCCTCAGAAACTCCACGCTCTGTAGATCAATGACTAAGATCTAGGTTGGAATGATCTCAGAACCCAGCCCTCTACATGGATAATTCTTACTCTTTTGTTTGTCTCCCATTTATTCGTAGTTATGGCAAAGAATGAAAAGACACGAGGTGTGAGCTTGAGAGCATGGCTTCTGGAGACAGATTATCTGGTTTGGTTCCTAGTTTAATCACTTACTGACTGCCTGGCCTTGGAAAAATCTTTTAACCTCACTGTGCCTCAGTTTTATCATCTGTGAAATCCTATTCATAAGGTTGTTGGGAAAATTAAATGAGCTCTAGGATACGAGACAAAATGAGATAATATGTCATAGATTTAATATTAAGTTACGCTAGCTAACATTTAATAAGTGTTCCTTATGTGCCAGGCTTTATTCTAAGAGCTTTGCACGTAATGACTTGTTAACCTTAGCACATAGAATCCTATGAGACAGTTCACTATTATTATCTCCATTTTACAGATGAGGAAATAGTTTCCTGTTTAGTGCTGTGGCTGGGACCACAGGTGTGTCTGCTGAAGACCTTTTTCTATTCTCTGGACCATCTCCCAGACCCCACCAGGTGTGTTGTCATATAAAAGGTTGAGAATGACTATCTAGGATAAAACTTCATGCAGCAGAAAGGAAAAAACAGAGGTCCTGGTGGGGGTAATGGGTTTGTTTTGTATTCTGTTAAGTGGTAGTCAATCAGGTATGGTCAAGAGAAGCTCAGAAAAAAAAAAAGCCAAAGTTTATTATACTCATAGATCTTAGAGACAGGAGGCACACAGGACCATCCAGAAACACCAGGGATGTCAGGAAGCAGAAGATGGGAGGAAGGGGTACGCTTAGATGAGGACTTCATTGGCAGTTCTGTAAGAAAGGCAAGGCGGGGCGGGGTGGCCAGTTTAGTTAGGATTAGCTAGTGTGGATAATTTCAGTGGGCTCGGCCATAAGGTTGGTCTCTAGTTGGAACCAGGCCCTGGGAAAATTAGGCGGCAGCTATTGCCTCCTGGGGTGTGCAGGCCAGATAGAGAAGGTAGGGCTCCGGATTGGTCAGTTTGCACATCAAAGGCATCTTCTAGGCTGCATTCTTTGCTACCCCTAAGAATTGGCTAGCCCGGTGAGGGACAGTCTTTCTCCAGCCAGAAAGTTTTTGTTTTTTTTTGTTTTTTTTGTTTTTTTGCGGTACACGGACCTCTCACTGCTGTGGCCTCTCCTGCCGCGGAGCACAGGCTCTGGACGCGCAGGCTCAGTGGCCATGGCTCACGGGCCCAGCCGCTCCGCGGAACGTGGGATCCTCCCGGACCAGGGCACGAACCCGCGCCCCCCGCATCGGCAGGCGGACTCTCAACCACTGCGCCACCAGGGAAGCCCCAGAAAGGGTTTTTAAGATGCCAAAACATTATAATATACAGAAAGTCAAGCAATCAGTCAACCAAACAACAGACCTACAATACAGGCTTCTAGACCATGTGCCACTGGCGTTGGAGACAGCAGACGGGGTTTCCAGCCTCCTAGCCCATGACCCCTCAGGACCCCCGTCATGCTTGGTAATGGCTGGGTGAGAATTTTTCCTGGTAGCCTCCGGGCAGGGCAGGCAGCGGCAGACTAGGGGAGACAGAACCACGCTGATGTCCCTGAGGGCATCCTGTCTCCGGCTAGAGGTGACAGGACAGCTGCCTAGATCACTGGCAGCAGCTGGGAAGAAGGAGCAGAAGAAGGAAGAAGAGAGTTTGCAGAAGGGTCACTGAGGGAGAGAACAGCCACCGTTACCCGGGATGAAACTGGTCTGAATTGGTCTCAGAGACTCAATCCAATTACAAGCTGTTCATAGAATCACAGCTGACACTTGTTTGAACAGTGCCTGGCTTGCATTTATTTAGCCTTCACCCACACCATCTAACTTTTTTCCTTTGTTATTTTTATTTGAAATTTAATTCTCATATCCCACGATCATTTATTTAAAATATACAATTCAATGGCTTTTATACATTCACAGAGTCACTACTTAGTCACAGAATGCAACCATCATCACTGTCAATTTTGAAACATTTTCATCAACCCAAAAAGAAACCCCAAACCCTTTAGCAGTCGTCCCCCCGCCATTCCTTCCCAGCCTTCCAGCTCTAGGCAATCACGAATCTACTTTTAATCTTCTCTCTGTCTTTAAGTAGTTGCCTATTCTTGACCTTTCATGTAAATGGAATCCTACAATATATGGTCTTTTCTGTCTGGCTGCTTTCACTTAGTATAATGTCTTCAAGTTCAGACATGTGGTAGCATCACATCATCTGATTTTGATTCTTCAATAAATTTTGGAAATAGGTACAGTAAATACTGTTGTAACTGTTTCCACTTAAAGATGTGAAAAAAGAGCCACTAACTCCAAGTCAGCTTCTGTGCTGAGCTCTCTATAGGGACCATCTCATCCTCACTATGATGCCAGACATAGGCACCATCTTTCTTCCCATTTAACAGATAAGAAACTGAGGATCAGAGAGTTGGAGCAATTCACCTGAACTCACACAGCCAGCAAGTGGTTGGGCTGGCATTGGAGCCCAGGCAGGTTGGCTCCAGAGCTTCAAATGTTAGCCACCAGCACCCACTGCTTTCTGGGCTGAATGCCTTGCCCTGGGGGCATGGCTCATCATTGACCAGGATGGAACTCTGATCCAGATCTCCTGCTTCTAAATCCTATTTTCCTCTCCCTACTCCGTGCACTTTCCACCATCAAGTTGGAATGGCCACTCTTGGTTATGTTGTTTAATGTATTTTGGGGAGATACGTGTCCTAATTTGAAGAAATCTCAGGAAAAATGTCAAGATCGCATTTCATATAACATCCATTTTTGAGGTATCACCAAGTCCAGAAGACACAGGGAAATGTGAGGGAGGATTACATCCTTCAGCCCAGGAAGGAAAAAAAAAAGAAATGAGCATCAATACTGTTTGCCTTTTTCCTTCTTTTCTATTATTTCTTTCCATGGGTTTCCTATATTAGTATGAGGTGTTTAAATCATCACATTTAACTTCTCTTGCAAATTTATCACACAATGCATTTGTATTTTATGCAAATATTTATGGATCTCTGTATTGCCTGTATTCTAGATGTGCCCTTGACATAGGGACTTAGTTCCCAGGAAGATTTGGATACCCAGGCCCAAAGTGACCATCACTCCCTATGTCTAAGATATCAGCTCTTTCCTTCCTTTTCCTTACCTAGACCCAAAGAAAGCACGCATACATAAAAATGGACGAAGATGTTCAGGTGACAATGACGATCCTGCATCTGCCCGAGTTCCTTGCATTTGATGTTGGTTCCTCACTCCCTGGCCCGGCCAGATGTCTGCCAGGGTGACAGAACCTGAGGGTCTCCACTATGTTCCATGAGGTGCTTTTCAACTTCAAAACACTATTTAAAATTTTTTTTTTAATTTTATATTAGAATATAGTTAATTTACACTGTTGCTTTAGTTTCAGGTGTACAGCAAAGTGATTCAGTTATACATATACAGATATCTAGTCTTTTTCAGATTCTTTTCCCATTTAGGTTATTACAGAATATTGAGTAGAGTTCCCTGTGCTGTTGTCCTTGTTGGTTATCTGTTTTACATGTATTTTATATATAGTAGTGTATATCTGTTAATCCCAAGCTGCTAATTTATCACCCCCCCCTTTTCCCCTTTGGTAACCATAAGTTTGTCAAAACGCTATTTTAAGACCCTCATACAGTGTGACAGGGATGTGAGACTTCAGAGAGACTGTGGCTGTAAAACTGCTTTAAAATTGCAAAGTGTTATGCAAATGTGAGAGGTCATTCCTAGGGGTATGACTCGTTATCAAGAAATATAATGATTGATATAACATTATATTCGTTGTCCTATCCAGTGATCGTCAGTGGCGGTCTCCCGGTCTCTCTTCCGCTGGCACTAGACGCTCCATCTCCAACTCCCCGCGTCAAGCATGGTGCTTGGTTCAAGGAAGGGCTCAGACCACTCTGCCCGGTCGAGCCTCAGAACAGGTGCCCTCCCATATCTCAGATGTGCATCCAGGTCCACCTCCCGTTTCCTTCCGGCTGAACTGACCCTTTCCCTGAGCTCTGCCTAATTTAATTTCTGCAAGCAAGGTGTGCTGGGGAGTTTTATGTGTCAACTTGGTTTGGTGGGTTATTTAATCAAACACGAATGGAGGTGCTGCTGTGAAGGTATTTTGTAGCTGCACTCGACATCTATAATCAGTGAACTTTAAGTAAAGGAGATTACCCTCCATCATGCGGGAGGGCCTCATCCAAGCAGTGGGAAGGCTTTAAGAGCCCAAACTGAGGTTTCCAGAAGAAGAAATTCTGCTTCAAGACTGCAGGCTGAGTTTCCAGCCTGCTGGCCTGCCCTATAGATTTCAAACTCAGCTCCTCAAGGTCAACTTCTGATGCATTTCCAGCCTGCCCTGTGGATTTTGGACTTGCCAGTGCCCACAATTCCACGAGTCAATCCCTTAAAATAAATCTCTTTATATAAATATAAAGGTCCTGCTTCTCTGGAGACTGAGAGACGTTACACCCTCCCTTTACTCCACCTACCTATTCAGGGCAGCTGGTTTGTTCTCTAGAAGCTGAATTTTTTTTTTTTAATTTTATTGGAGTATAGTTGATTTACAACATCGTGTTTGTTTCAGGTGTACAGCAAAGTGATTCAGTTATACATATATATATATATATATATTCATTCTTTTTCAGATACTTTTCCCATATAGGTTATTACAAAATACTAAGTAGAGTTGCCTGTGCTGTACAGTAGGTCCTTGTTGGTTACAGAGGCTAATTCTTGGACTTCCTCTTCCAAGAATTGGAAAAGAATGACCATTCTTTGGTGTTTCTGCCTCTCCCTCTGTATCCTCCAGTCTTGGAGCTCCACCCGAGAACTGACCTCTCCCACCTGCCCCTGGGGAAACTTACTAGGGAGAAACCACGTGAGTCGCGTATGTGCAGTGAGATTCGGCCATCAGAGAGACCCCGGTGAATTTTATCATCGCTTTGAACATTGAAGGAGATACTTTAATGTTCCCAGGCCATTCCACACAACCCCCAACCCCCGCATCACTATTTTTCTGGTTAATTTACAAACAGCACCGGGCGCACGTGGTCTCCCGTGCATTTACATTTAATGAAGACTAGTAGTCTAAGCCTTGCGTTTGTTTGTTTTCCATTTCCTGGGAACTCGAAAGAAGGAAGTGTTATCCCCACACTGATAGGTATTTCACCTCCGAAGGATCCCGGGGGGGGGTGGAGTCTGAAGAGTCATATCTCATTCAACATTCTTTCCCCAAGTTCAGCAATCAGACAGATAGACATATGGGTGATGCTAAACTTAGGTACCGCAGATAGGAGGAATATTCGCATGGCACCCGCTCTCTTCAGCCCTCACTCAGCGCAGAATACCATCCTGTTAAAAACGGTCTATTTTTGTGGAACTCTTTTGCTTATATTGAGATATAAAATTATTAGTCTGAGGTTGGCTCACATCATCAGAGCCTCAGATTCTTGGCAGAACTGCCTGCAGTCTGTTCCAGTCATTCACTGCCAGGGACAGAGCCCGCGCAGGAGCAAAAATAGGTCTTCCTGCCGAAACCTGCTGAGATACCGGGAAGGCGATGTGCGAGAAGAATTTAATACCCTGGCCTTAAGAAAGTTTCAGTCTTCTCCTCAGACAGACTTGCCCTTGGTAGGTGACTGATCATATGAAATTAGAGAGTTTCAGCGGGGATCGAGGAAGTAGCAAAAGGAGACTTGGCAGCCAGCGGCCCTGTTATAGGAGAGTTTTGCATATAAATTACATATGCATATGACATTTTAGCTCCAACTTTACATGTGTTTTGGAGGCTGGATGCAGTCTTGTCCCTGCCTGTCTGTTTGCTTTTTCTCATCGCTGCATCAATATTAATCCTGCTGTTTTTAGTTCGCTTTGAAGAAAGCATGGGTTTTCTTTTTCTTTATTTGAAACGGCAAGTGGGACACTGTGTTTTCTTCGTGCGCTCTCGATAGCCTTTATTTTGATTTTTTCGGTGAACCCTTGCATCTTCCATGCAGAAATGCGTCCCATCTTCCGTTCTGTCAGAATGTTTCCAGGGTGATCCCTCTCCCACTATGACCTCCCTTGGAATAGGCAGTGAAGCTCTAGGTCAATGTTTTTCATGATAAAGTTCTATTACCAGTGATTTCTCCCTTCTTAGGTCTGAGAGCCTTCTGAGGGGGGAAGGTGATATGAGACCAAGGTGTTGCAACCCTTCACTTACTGATGGAGGAAGGAGGGTCCTGGGTGGAAGTGGTTTGCTCTGGGCCTCCAGCGAGTTGGAGATTGAACTGGGGATAGAACCCAGCTCATGTCACTCTTCTCCAAGATTGGCTTTGCAGATCCAGTGGGGATGCCAAGGGGATCCTCAAATTACAGCCCCTGGCGTAAATCTGACCTGCCACCTGTTTTTGTATGGCCTGCAAGTTTAGATTTTACATTTTTAAATAGTAAAAGAAATCAGAAAGACACATGAAAATTATATGGAATTCAAATTTTGTTGCCCATAAAAAAGGTTGTAAGGGTACACGGCCATGCCTTTTTGTTTCCGTCATATCTGGGGCTGATTTTATGCTACAACAGCAGAGGAGAGTGATTGTGATGGCAACTCTACAGCCTGCAAAGCCTGAAACACTCACTTTTTGGAAAAAGTGTGCTGACCCCTGCTCAACCTCACTCCAGTGTCTCCATTCTCCGGACAGATCGACATATTAGCATTTTCTTCTAATTCAGTCAAATCTACCCATTCATGGCTAGGTATGATTTTCTCCATTTATAGTAAGTGTCGACATCTTTATAGTCAAATTCAGGTTAAATATCTTATTGGGCATTTCAGGTACCAATTAATGCATAGGAAGGAGATCTTTGAATTGACCTTTGGGATTCCCATTTCTAGTTGGACTAGTTGTGTCTAAAATGGCTTTAATAGTATATCAGCCAGAACAAGAGGAGGGGGGGTTGTTTGATTCTCCACTCTGTGGATTGGCCCACACTGGGATTCCTGGTGGTCACTACACTTCTTAAAAGGGACGTTGACAAAGCATATCTAGGCTGGTGTGAGCAGGTGATAAAGAAAGTGGGATGGAGGCGGCAAGAGCGTTAGTGTCAAAGACCTGAACCGCTGTGGAGCAGAAGGGTGATTAAGCTTGTGTTGTAGGTTATGGGGGCCAAAGGTGGAAGATACAAACAGGCACGTTTTGGTCCACTAGGACCAAGATGTAATCAGTTGAAGATAGTCAACCATGGAATGAGCACGAAGGCTCGGAAGTGCTCTTCCCTGGAGACAGCTGACGGCCTTTAATGTAGGCTGTTCTAGAAGAGGTTCAAACATTTCTTGTTTGGATTGCAAAATGGCTGACATATCTCATCCACAGTTGAGCTGATTTGAGTTCCTTTCTCACCCATTTAAGTCCAGCTAGAATCAGTGTCACCAGCTTGAGTTCTAGGGTGAGGGTTTAATTCTGAGGTCAGAATTTCTGTTTGAAGAAAGTAGCCTATAAAGCTTTTCTTTTTAAAAATGAAGTTAATTCAATTTATTACTTTAGCGTAGAGGGATTTAGGAAGATTTCACAAGACACACAACTAACACACATTAAGATGTAGAATATTTAAAGCATTGTCCAAGAACAATTTTCCAAACACAAGCCGGGCCCTTAGTTCTCCAGAGTGGTGAGTTTTTAGTGCTCTGTTTTGTCTTATGTAGGAATAATGTAACAAAAAAAACAGAGACTCGTTGGTCTTGCTGTAGAATCAGAAAGAACTAGCAGTTGGCCGGGCAGGCTGATTCTCTGCGATTTGCATGTTATCAAGAAGACTCTGGCTTGCTAAAATTCTTCATAAAAACTCCAATGGCAATAAATTTCAGATGTCACAGTTTTCACTAATAAAGAGATGGAGGAAATGCTCTCTGAGTAGCTCACTCATTCACACAACAAATATTTACTAAGAACCGTTACGACAAGGCAATGGCAGAAGCTACAATTCTTTATATCTTTTCAGGACTTGGGATGTTTTTTATGTTGAGCATTTCTTTTATTGACAAACATTTGTGAGGTATCAAGTCTGTGTAAGACGCTAAGCAAGATGGAATGTAGTGGGGGCAGCAGGGTGATGGGACAGCTGAGAATACAGACCCTGGAGCCAGGCTGCCTGGGTGTTAGTCTCACCTTCACTTTTGCTATGTTCCTTGGGAATGTTCCAGAATGTCCAGAGGCCTCAGTCTGTTTACCTCTAAAATGGGGATAATGGTACCCCCAATAGAAGCCTCTTGTGAGGATTAAGTGAGTCAATGTGTGTGAAGTTCTTAGACCAGAAACTGACACATCACAGTGTAATTTGAGTGTCTGCTACTATTATTTTGCTGAAGCTATGAAGATACTGTGTTATCCCTTTAGTTTTCATTTGTATGGCACTCTATACATTACCTTTACAGGCATCCTTTTGATCCTTACAACAACTGTATGATTTGTAGCAAGAGGTTAAGTCTACTATCTTCATTTTATCGTTGAAGAAATGAGATGCAGATGCGTCAATGGCATGTCCAAGGCCACCTAGCACCAAGACCTTGGCCTTGAGTACCATCCCCTTCCCACTGGGTTGCACCTCTGACAACAGCGGCCACATGATACTTCAGTTCAGGCTGAATGGGTATTGGCTGTGAGCCAAGGGAATTAGATTCAGCGCCTCTCTTTGATCATGGAGCTAAGAACCCACGTGCTCCCTTGGCTTTAAGAAACAGTTTGTCCTAACTGTTTGAAGGAAAGATGCTTCACTTTGTCGGGTCAAGAGACTTTGAGCTGGGGGGTCTGCTTGGCAGTCCTGTTTCTTAGAACAATTCTTCTATTGACCTGGGGACCTTTGAGCAAAGTAAGACAATCCAGTAGAAACAGGGCATATACTGAGCAGAACGGATGTCACCACACTCACCACTTTGTACCTCTGTGTGGACCATTCGGCAACATCTCTTGGCGAGAATTACTTTAAATGTAACCAGGCGACAACCCGGGCTCTGCTGCTGGGACATTAGAAGATTCCAGGGACCCACCAAGAGGTCATGAGAACAGCTGAGGAGCTTCTGGAGAGACATAGGAAAGTGAAAGAGGGAATCTGAAAATAAGACAGCACCTTAACTCTCAAAGGTAGGAGATGGTTCCTGCAGCTCCCTTTCTCCTGGGCCCTGTGAGTAGACAGCAGGTTAGATGGGGGCAAGTGAAGATGACGGGGGTCTCTGGGTACAGGAGGAATGAGCCCAGAGCTGGATGTAACTGGAGGACAGAACTGACTTTGGTGGAGAGATGATAGTCAATGACCAGCTCGGTCACCCAGACCTGAGAGGCAATGCCTTCAAGACTCCACGTGTTTGGCAAGGTTCTAGAAAATGGTGGGTGGGGGGCAGAACACAAATCAGATGCTTCAGTACCTCACACAGCATCACAAGATGCCACAAGAATGGCGGGTTTTCAGACCTGGAGGTCCAGGGCTTAATATCTGATGGAGAGTTCCAGAGTACTTTCTGTTGAATCCTTTAACCTAACTATGTGTGATGGTTCATTTTCTGTGTCAACTCAGCTGGGACCCAGTTGCTTGATCCAAAACCAGTCTAGATGTTTCTGTGAAGGTATTTGTTCAATGAGATGAACACTTACATCTGTAGACTGAGTAAAGCAGATTACGCACTCTCCATAATTTGGAGAGGCCTCACTCAATCAGTTGACGGCCTTCAGAGCAAAATATGTTTCCTGGAAACGTTGCATGGTCATAGAAATATTCTATATCCTTATTAGGGTGATGTTCACATGGGTGTGTATATTTACCAAACCTTATCAATTCCATACTTAAGATCTGTGCATTTTACTATATGTAAATTTTACCTTAATAAGTAAAAATGATTACACCTTAATCCTTCTGTAAAAAGTGCCTTAAAAATCAATGAAAATACCAAAGAAAATTGCATAACCAGAAGAAAAATTAATTAAAATTAAAAAATCTTCCTTTGGAAAGAAAAAAAAAATGTTTTCCTGGAAAAGAAGAAATTCTTAAGAGTGCAACATAGAAAACCTGCTTGAGTTTCTTGCCCGCTGGCCTGCCCTGCCTAGTTCAGACTCAACCCTGTAACATCAACTCTTACCTGAGTTTCCAGCCTGCAGATTCTTGCTATGTCCACACAATCATGTGAGCCAGGTCCTTAAAATAAATCTCTATCTCTCATATATATCTCTATCTCTCATCTCTCACATATATATGTATGTGTATACACACACACACACACACACACACACACACATACATGTACTGGGAAAGAGAGAGGAAAGTTGCCACCCTGCCAGAGTCCCTTCCCTGGAGGGAATCCCTGAACGTTTTCCTTGTTACAGGATTTCCCCCAAAACAAGAGCATCTCCAGCGCTGGGAGCAGAGGTTAGGGTCAGTGAATTCACACGTCCCTCTGTGTAATGTCACCATGTTTTCTCATTTCTAAAGTGCCAGCCACCATGAGACAAAGCAACAGCTTTTCCAGAATAGAGAAACATTCCAACGTTAAATATTCACATTGTTGAAAAGATGCATCTGAATTTCAAAAACCTTAAAATGTAAAGCCATGTGTAGT
Organism: Aethalodelphis obliquidens; assembly: GCF_003676395.1. Lineage (NCBI taxonomy): Eukaryota > Metazoa > Chordata > Mammalia > Artiodactyla > Delphinidae > Aethalodelphis > Aethalodelphis obliquidens. Next base: position 20,843,641 of record NW_020837965.1, read on the forward strand.
TTTGAACTTTAGAAAGACTGTAGTTACCAATAGTTAACTTTTATTTTATTTTAGCAAATGTCAAGCCCCATATGGATCAGTGAAAGCATAATTGCTCTAAGCCTTAATCTCCTCACCTGTGAAATGGAGACACAACAGCAAGGACCCCATGTTGGGTTGTGTGGTTTAAATGATATGATGCTCAGAGTGTTTAGCGCAGGGCCTGGCTGCAGGAATAGCTCAGACTCTCTTCCTTTGTTATGATTCTTAGCATGTGTGGGCCACCAAGCCTGGTGGATGGATCTATAGACAAGAGGCAAAGTGCCTAAGCTCAAGTTCACAGGCCACTGGGGAAATTCCTGTGTCACCCCATTATGATACCAGGTTGTAAGTGCTGAGAATAGGGAAAATCAAGGGAGCACCCATCACCCTAGCCAAAGTGGAGTTTCCACATGATGTCTGCAACTTGGCACCCAAAGGCTGCAGCGAATGGGCTGGTCCTGCTGCTGCTCATCCTGGCTGCTCTGTCTACGGGGATGTGCTTGTCCAGTCCCAGCCACTCAGAGAGGGAGGCCCAGCTAACCTTTCCTGACTGCCTACCACTCCCCAAGCTCTGTGTCAGGCAGGCTCAGATTCCATTCAAACGGGGTGGTCTTCTGTTCACTTGTCCATTCATTGAACAAATGGTGGTATTTATATAATACATGCTTTGTACCAGGCACTCGGTCCAAGAGAACGATACTCTGTAAAGGATAAGATAGGCAAGAATCCTGTTCTCATGGGGCTTGTTTTCTAGTGGGGAAGATACACAGTAATTCTGAAGGTAAGTGCCGTCAAGAAAATAAAGCCCCGTGATTCGAAAGCACTCTGCTGTGCAATCTCCAGGAAGTTGGCCAGGGAAGGTCTCTAGTGAGGTACATGGGAGCTGAAAACTAAATGAGGAGCCAGCTATGTGAAGACTAATGGGAAGAGCATTCCAGAAGGAGAAAACAGCAAGTGCAAAGGTCCTCGGTGGGAATGTTTCTGAACTCAGGTTTGGCTGCCCGTGACTCAAGAATCCAATACTGAGAGACGTGTTGGGTAAAAGGAAAGATGCTTTATTAAGGAAGCCAGCTCTGCTGGGGAGAAGGTGGACTCACGTTCCAAAGAACCAACTCCCCATTGCCAATCAGGCAGCAGGAGTTTCTAAAGGGGAGTTTCAGGGATGCACGATGCAGGGACTAGCGGTTGCCACACACAGAGCAGCACAGTCATCTCCAACAGTCATCTTGAAAGTGGTCCTGCAGTGGTCTGATCAGGGGCATCTTGATTATTTTCAGTACAGTGAATCTCTAGTTACAGGATTGTTTTTTTTCCCGTTTCCTTGAGGCCAGTTCTTGGAACTGTGGCAGCTTATGTCATGGCGACAGTCTGGTCATCATGTAGTTAACTTCTTCCACCTGGTGGAGGTTTCAGTATCTACAAGACAGCTCAAAGGATATGGCTCAGAATATGATCTGTAGCCCTTGAGGAGGAACTAAAGGTCCTCGACTTTGTTAAATGGCTAAACTATAATTATTTTGTCCTGTTTGACTGTTTTCCTTTGTTTCTGCATTATTTCATTTCTCTGATTAAATTTATTCTTTGACTAGAATTCTTCTAGAGACAAGAGGCAGTTGGAGGACATGGGGGTGCCGTCTGTCCTGGGAAGGCTCTGTGGGGTCTTGCTCAGTTCCAGGAATGGGCTTGGAGTGTTGGAAGTACAGAAGGGAGGCATGAGGCAGTGGTAACAGAGAGCTCCCAGAGGTGAGCCGACCATAGGTGCTAAGAAATCTGAGTGCCCTTCTCCGTGCAGTGCAATCATGATGGCAATAATGTTAGTTACCCGCACACCAGGCAGGATGTTAGCTGCTCCCTGCATCTTCTGTCTTATCCCTTACATTAATGAGGATGTCATTATCCTCATTTTATGGATGAGGATATTGAGGGATAGAGAGGGGAATTACCTTGTCAGGGTGAATCAGGGCTAATCAGTGATGGGTCCAAGGTAGAAATGCAATTCTGTGGTCTTTATGCCCCAAGTTTTATTGAGATATTCTCAGTCACCATAAGGAGCAATTGGACTCAGGCCACCATTTTGGGGCTTTGTGAACAAGAGTGATTTTCCAGGACCTGCAAGGTCACACTTTCTGTAGATCGTGAGGCCCAGGGTGACTCAGGACCCTGGTGGGGGAGCACATTTGCCTCGTGAAACCTCAGCCCCTGGAGTCTCAGGTTGCCCTTCGTGTTTGACATAGAACAAGGATGAAGCGGCGAGCCTTCCTTTTCCTGAGTTGAATTTGAACTTGCATGGGGAGGATGCAGGTTTAGTGGGAAGAGAACAGGAGGGGTTGGTCTGTAAGGCGAGCATGTAGGGGAAGGGGCAGGAAAGAAAGAAAAAAGAGCAAAGCCCAGTAGTCAGGCTGTGGTCTCAGCCTTCTAAACCCTTTTGCTTCTCTGATTGATACTTTTCAATTATTCCTTCCCATTTCACTGACATTTGAAATGCTATTTTTTTTCTGAGCGATAACTTCAAATGCTCAAGTTCCCACAGTCCTGGTAGCCCTGTTTAGCTGTAGTGGTAAATTGCTTCCTTGTACAACATAATGGCATTGACAGCCTTTTGCTATAGGGAAATGAGTTCTCCAGTGGGACATGCCGATGATAAGACATCCGGTTTTGAAATTGTATTTCTCTGTATCAGAATTAAATCTGGACTTTATATTTCTGGGCTGCCATGCTCAGGAGCTGGCCCCTATACAGTACACCCCGAGACTGACAAGCAATGCTTACATAGGGACTCTTTCGCTTAAATTGGATCTGTGCTTTTATGCTCTCTCCTATTATTAGCTATTAAAATCTCTCAAACTGCAACCCCCCTCAATACCCCTTTTTCTCCTTCTTCTTCTTCTTCATCGTCGTTTTTTTCCCTTTTTAAACAGTGATAGGGTTTTTCAGACCTAGTTATCTGAAACCCAGACAACTGTGGAATGGGGGAAAAGAGGCTTTCTCATCTTTGCAGGCAATAATTCCCCTCCGGAGGCTGAAAGGTGTAAAATTAACGCAAACTTAGTAAAATGCAGTATTGATTTTCTGTGATTCATAGGGGAATCTGCTTTTCATTACAATAGGGGGTCAGAGCTGAGCATATAATACGGGGAGGCTGAAAGGCTTTTGTGCAGATGACTCTTCCTGGATGGAAAAGGGGAGTCCTTTCCAGATGCTGTCTGTAAACCCATCTTATGCTTTCCCTTCCTCTTGGGCTGTCACCTGTGTGTCGGTCTGCTTCCTCCCCAAATCCCCCCCCCCCCCCCAGTCCTCCTGATTTCCCCCAGAACGGGAATACTTCAAAACCAAAGTTCACCCTGGCACCGCCCCCCCAATAATATTCATCTGCACCTGTTTTTGACCATGTTCTAGTGTGTTCACTTGGGTAATCCTCTTATTAACATACCATCACCCAGCTGAATATAGGAGGTGGCCTGGAGGGTACCAGCATATGTAATTTATTTCAGCCTGAGCGTTAATTTATCTTTAAATAATTTTTTAAAAAGCATAAAATAATCAGCCGTGTCCGGGTAAGGATTTTTCCTCAGCTTGTGTTCTCTTAAGATCCAAGGGCTTTCTCTTGATCCTTTGATCCCTTGTTTCAAAGTTATTTAGGTTCCTGGCCACCAATTCTTTCTGGAAGATTTTATTATCGGCATTTGAATGGGAGGGGGTCCTGAGAAATCCAAATATCTTCCGTGAATTTGGTTTCATATTGCCAAGGTCCCATCTCCCGACAGCACTGCCCAGTTCTCATGGAAATGGCGGCCAAGGTTACCATGTGTGGAAAAGCAACGAAGGGAGCTGGGAAGGCTGAGGCAGTTGCTCAGCACTGACCTTGAACTGGCTCCTGGCTGAGAGGTGGGAGGAGGGGGGCAGCACAGGGCGGGGAAGCCTCCTTTGCCTTGGACCAGCATGCTGGTTCCTTCCCAAGTGGGCTTCCCCCCCATTCAGAGGTGCGGGTTCCCTTCTGCAGGGCACAGAGGAGAGGCTGCAATTCAACCAGAATGTAACTTTAGAGCTTGTGTTTCCTAAATGTCATTAATAATCAGGAACGTTGGATACAGAAGGGCAAGTTAAATCCTGTCATTGAAACAGCAAACAGCTTTAGTCAAATGTATTGGCAAAGGATTAAAAATGCATCAAGCATGTATTTGTCTTCTCTATGGGAAGCCCTTATTAATAGTCTGAAGAGTGGAAAGCTTTGCCCTTATACAATCAGCACTGTAGTTGTTTCTTTAAAAATATGTTTTAATGTGTGAAATTGCAGGATGCCAACGTTGCCATTAAAACTCCTCTCCAGTTCCAATAATTTCTCCACTTATATTTCTTCCCTTTCCCCCTCCCTCTTTTTTAAAAAAAAATTTGACTTCTTTTTCTAAATCATATTTCAAAGTGGTTGGAGCAGGAACGCAGGGTTATCAGGAAGGCAAACGCACAGCCCTGACCTCCATTTCTGCCAGCTGCAGCCACAGCGTGGGGTGGTCCCGTGGCACCTCGTGGGCTCCATTTGCAGGTCAAGGCCGAGGAAACCTTTCCTTCGGAGGAATTTAGACTCCGCTATTTGTGGCGGAAAGAGCGTGATCTAGTCCCAGCTTTGTTTTGTCATTACTTGGGCACCCAGTGCAGACCAGAAAGTGGATGTGTGATGATTCTGTTGATTTCTTCTGACTCTGGTACTGATGTGGTTGGGAGAGGCAAGGCAGCATAGTCAAGGTCAAGTGTGAACAGGGATCAGAGGTCTATTTGATGTCTCATCTCATTAATTCAACAGACATCTTCCGAGTACCTATTGTGCACCAGGGTCCAGGATGAGAGATGCAGCCTCTGCCTTCAGAGACCCACTTCTTTCCACGTGCACAACCCAGGAGTCCCATGTCCCATGGCTGGCTGTGGTCCCCACTTCCCTACCTGTACAAACATGGATATCAGCTCTGGGTCACCTCCAAAGGCCTTTCCAGACCTGCATTCTCCAAGACTACGGCCTGTGGAGAAATAGGAAGTGTGTGAAAAAACCACGTCTCTCTCCTGTCTTTATGGAATTTCTCCCAATTCCCAGGGCAATGGGTAACAGCCATAGGAGTTCAGTGACCCTCCTCTTGGCTCCGTCTGCCTTGTGTTTTAGATTCAATGCTTATGTGCCATATTGTCAATGCTCCGGCTCATGGGCTATTATTGTCACACACACACACACACACACACACACACACACTCATGAAAAAAAAATCAATGCAATTTGAATTTCTCTTCCCCAGCCGGTCTTTGGTAAATTGTTGTAGAGAGCTATTGATCTCTTATTGTGATGTGATTTTTAAACAGCATTAAGGTAAACACAGTCTTATTGTGTTCATTTTACTGGATAACACTTATCTAGACAAAAGGAAACATGAAGCTGCCAGAGCTACTCAGCTTACCTTTAGGAAAGATGCAGTGAATCACCTCCAATAAAAACAAAGCAAAACAAAAAGCTCTCCACGCTGAACGGAACGGGAAAATTGCTCTCTTGTCACTAATTTTGATTGAATTGAGTCAGCAATCTCTGAACTGGTTCACTGATACAACAATAGGAAACATTTAACTATTTCTTGCACTTTTACACGTAGAAAGTGGGTTTTCCGACAGTCGGTAGGGTGTGCGTGTTTAAGGCTCAGACACACACAGACAGTGGATGGCCACCTTGGATCCTGGGACTTGATGAAGTAAGATGCTGCCCAGAGAGCTCCCAGCCGTGGCTGGAGATGCAGAGACCTGGCCTTTGCCCTGGGCAGGACCTTGGGAGAGAAGGGACCCCAGAGTTGATGATGCTAATGGCCATGGGAGCTGACATGTATATATATTTTGTGCTACACGGGCCTCTCACTGTTGCGGCCTCTCCCGTTGCGGAGCACAGGCTCCGGATGCGCGGGCTCAGCGGCCATGGCTCACGGGCCCAGCCGCTCCACGGCATGTGGGATCTTCCCGGACCGAGGCACGAACCCACGTCCCCTGCATTGGCAGGCAGACTCTCAACCACTGCGCCACCAGGGAAGCCCATGGAGCTGACATATGTTGAGGATTCTCTGTGCACCAGGCTCCACTCTAAGTGCTGTGTGTGTATCATCTCATGAAGCCCTCATGACATCACCGTGGTGGTGCTGCTTTCACATGGTAGAACTCAGAAGTTGCCGGACCTGGTTAAGAACCAGTCTTGGCTCAGAATTGCAATGGACCAGGAGGCAGGAAACTCCTATTCCAGCTGTGAGTCTGCTGATAGACTTGCCTCCAAACAGAACAAATAGGATATGTATATATATGTATTATATATGTATATGATTATAATGTGTATATATATTCATATATACATGAATGTAGAGAAGAGGTCAGGGAAGGAGGGATTTGTTTAAAGGAATGGGCTGATATATGTGGACGCTGACAAGTTTAAAATCTGCAGGGCAGGCCAGGAGACTGGAGACACAAGAAAGAGTTAAGTTTGCCCCTCAAGTCTGAAGGCTGTCTGCTGGCAGAATTCCTTCTTGCTCGTTCTTGCTCTTAAGTCCTTAAGAGAAAAAAGAGGTCAGTCTTTTTTCTCTTAAGGCCTTCAACTGATGGAATGAGGCCCACTCCCATCATGGAGGGTAATCTGCTTCACTCAGCCGCTCCTAATTGAAATGTGAGTCTCATCTGAAAAACACCCTCACAGCACCATCTAGACCAGCGTTTTACCCAGTCTCTGCATACTGTGGCCCAGTCAAGCTGACACATAAAATTAATCTTCACAAGTTCACGCCTCACCAACATGGCCCCCACATGCATGCCCTTGAACCACAGGTAATCTCTGAGTAAAGACAATCACAAGGTCATGCTTACATCGAACACGATACACCACGCTGCATACCACCAGAAACACTCCAACCTCTTCCCCAGAAAAGGATGGAATGCTTTGGTGATGTTCCTTCTTTTCCTTGATAGCCTATAACTTAAACACCGTGATGTGAAATTAACAATTACACTACTAGAGATTTGGGCATGTTGCTGATTTTTCTGTGCATTGGTCCCCTCCTTCATAAAGTGGGGAAAGTAACCCTAACTTTGCCACCTGCTGGTGATGATTAAAGGACCCCATGCCTATAAGATGCCCCGCCCTCAGCAAACACAGGCCACCTTCTATGTCCCTTTCTCAATCATAGACGAGGTGCTGGCAAGCTTTTTCTGTAAAGGGCTGGAGAGTAAATATTTTAGGCTTTGCGAGCCATTACGGCTTCTGTCCTCACTCTTCAACCCTGCCCTGGTGGTGTGAAAGTCCCTGTAGATGACATCTAAACAAATGGGTGTGGCCGTGTGCCAATAAAACTTTATTGTCATCACGTAATGTGAACTGCTGATCATTTTCCTGAGTCATGGAGTCTTGCTCTTCTTTCGAATTTTTCAACCATTTAGGCATGTAAAACCATTCTCAGACTGCGGGCCCTACAAAAGCAGGTGGCAGGCTGGACATGGCCCACGGGCCGTGGTTTGTGAAGGCCGGCACTGGACTCTAAGCCCCCAAAGGCAGGAGCTGTGGATGGTTTCCTCTGCCCAGTGTCCCCAGCATGTTTCCCACGCAGAGCAGGTATGCAACAAATACCTCTGGAATCAACAAAACACGCACTGTGTGATGGCGTTTAGGATCCTTGACCCGTCTGCACCTTAGGGTTGAGGGGGACGGCTGAATGAAGATATATTTGTAAACAGGGTTGACACCTCGAAGGGCTGTGTCTTTACAGAGCCTTATTTACCACTTGGCTCTCAAAGGGGAAACTATAAAATTCACAGCAGTGACTAGGAGGAAGTGACCAATAAAAAGGGAAGGAAAGAAGGCTCTAAAATCAATTTGGTTGAGTTATTCCTTTATATGCTTATTAATCTAGCAACAACAATTTCATCCCACCCCCTTTGCTTCTCCCGGATCCCCGGGGAGCCTTCCTTTCGGAGATGGCCTAAGGAGAGGTCAGGGAAACCATGCGGTGCAGTCTATTAAAGCACGGCTCTTCATCAATTAGGATGGAGAAAATCGTCCTGCTGTTTTAGAGCGGCGTGATGCATCTCGCGTTATCAGGGCAGGCGCCGTGAGACGGGATCGGCGCCCGTTTCCCTTCATCCATCTACCCCGGACACTTGTCTGGAGGGCACCCAGGTACCCACATTCCTGCTTCTCCGCTGCCCACAGTCCTGCTCCATCCAACCCGGACCACAGCCAGAGGGCACCGGCCGTCCCGTGTTAGTCCAAAAGCTGATCTACGCCCCCGAGGGCGGTGGGAGACCGGGGGCCCCATAGGTTCCTGTGGATGCATTTCAAATAGCATAGGGCCTCAGTGTCACCTGAATGAGGCATACACTGAGTTCCCTCCTGTTCTGAGTAGGGCTCCCTGCAAACGGGAAGTTGGCTGTGGATTCAGAGAGCCTGTTTTAACTATCATTTATATCCCCCAATGCTATTTAATCTACTCTCACTTCCTACAGTGAAAGGGAGTATCAAAGAGAATATTGAACATCATCAAGTAACCAGCTCTCACTCTCATTCTTGGTTCAAGTCTGGGTTACTTTTTCCATAATATTTATTTTTTAAATATTTATTTATTTATTTATTTATGGCTGTGTTGGGTCTTCATTTCTGAGTGAGGGCTCTCTCTAGTTGTGGCAAGCGGGGGCCACTCTTCTTCGTGGTGCGCGGGCCTCTCACTATCGCAGCCTCTGTTGTTGCAGAGCATAGTCTCCAGACGCGCAGGCTCAGTAATTGTGGCTCACGGGCCCAGCTGCTCCGCGGCATGTGGAATCTTCCCAGACCAGGGCTCAAACCCATGTCCCCTGCATTGGCAGGCCGACTCTCAATCATTGTGCCACCAGAGAAGCCCATAATATTTATTTTTTAAAAAAATTTATTTTATATTGGAGTATAGTTGATTTACTATGTTGTGCTGGTTTCAGGTGTACAGCAAAGTGATTCAGTTATACATACACGTATATCTATTCTTTTTCAGATTCTTTTCTTACATAGGTTATCACAGAGTATTGAGAAAAGTTCCCTGTGCTATACGTTAGGTCCTTGTTGATTATCTATTTTATATATAGTAGTGTGTCTATGTTAATCTCAACCTCCTAAGCTATCCCTCCCACCCATCTTTCCTCTCTGGTAATCAGAAAGGCAGATATCATATGATATCACTTATATGTGGAATCTAAACAAGTGACACAAATGAACTTATTTACAGAACAGAAACAGACTCACAGACTTCTATATATTTAGAATCATACTTTCCAAGGTCATGTGTGGGTTGGCCCGCACCTACCCCTCCAACATCAGCTCCTGTCAGAATACCTCAGGGCCTTTGCACTGTCTCTTTTGCCTCCTCTACTCTTCACTTAAATGTCATCTCCTCAGGTCATGTTATCTGAAGTCACTCTCCCATCACTTTATCACATCATCCTCTCTATTTCCACGATTTGCAGTTCTTTGGTTTGCTCCCTTCTCCGCATCCCGCTTTTATCATCTCCATAAAAGCTTGGCACAAAGTAGGAGCTCAATACAGCCTTGTTGATGGGATGATTGCAATGTGAGGCTGAAGAAAGAGTATCCCAGATGGGGGGCTGCTCCAGAGTAGGGAGCAGAGCTCTGGGGGTCAAGACTCAGCCTCCACACATGGCCGCTGTGGTCTGGGGCCAACCATTTGGTCCTTGAGTGTCAGTCTCTGCAGCCGGAAAACAAGGACAATGTTACAAACCTCCCCTCAGGAGCACTGGAAAAATTAAACGCTGCGATGGTTGTGAAAAGTGACTTGTGGACTGTAAATCACACTGCACGTCTTAGTCACTGGGGACCCTGCCAGCTCTGGAGGGCAGGGACAGACAGTGGCTCAGCTTTGTCACTGGACCATCTGGCAAGCATCCTTGTTCACTTTCTGTAGCGATTGTTTAAGGAAAAGGATGGTGTGGGCTGGTCTAAGCCAACACTAAGGAATTGAGAATAAAGAAATTGTGAGCTAAAGGAGAGATTGTCTAGCTTTCCCCTTGTTATTATGGGCTGGATGGACTCCATAAAATTCATATGTTGGAGTCCTAACCCCCAGTATCTTAGAATGTGACTATGTTTGGAGAGAGCTCCTTTAAGGGGGTGACTAAGGTTAAGTGATGTCTTATGGGTGGACCCTGATTCAATCTGACTGGTGTCCTTACAGAAGAAAAGATTAGGACACAGGTACTTCACAGGGAAGACCATGTGGAGACACAGGGAGAAGGTGGCCGTCTATAAGCCAAGGGAGGAGGCCTCACAAGGAACCAACCCTGCTGATACCTCGATCTTGGACTTCCAGCTTCTAGAATTGTGAGAATAAATTTCTGTTGTGTAAGCTGCCCTGCCTGTCATACTTTGTGATGTCTGGCAGCCCTGACAGTTGGATATACTCAGACAGCCCCATTATAGCAGTAAACACAGCTCCTCATTATGGAAAACTGACCTGGTTCAAGGCCCCGTGAGAAGTGCGTCTCCCAGCAACTGGCGAGGCGGTCCTCAGCATCTCCAGCTGTAAGATGAGGAAACTGAGACAGAGATGGGGTAAAGTGGCCTGTGCCTGGGCTCACAGCCAGGATGAAGCAAGGCTAGAGCAGTGAGGTCGCTAAGCATAGAGCCACTGAGAAAGACCTCAGTTTGAATCTTGGCTCAATCATTTCCTAGCCTTGGGATCTTGGCAAATTACCAGCCACAGAATTTCAGTTTCTCCATCTTTAAATGGGGCTAATCACAGTGGTACCCAGCTCTTAGAGCTGTTAAGGGGAGTTGGTGAGGTAACACCTCAGAGGCTTTCTTAGCACACCGTTGGTGGCACAGGAAAAGCTCTCAGGCTCATGGGCACTGCTCACAGCTCATACCAGCTTAGCTGGTCTTGAGCACCTGCCCTCTTCCTGCTGCCCCAGGCTGCCCCTGGCCCCTGGTGATGAAGGCTTTGGGCAGGGATGAACCACAGGCCCTGCTGCCTGATGCACAAACAACTGTAGGGGAGCTGGCCTCCTGCAGCAAATCTGATGGTTTGAACCCCTCTCTGAGCCCCTGAGACCACCACATGGGCCTTTTAAGGACCTTCTCCTGTATCTCCTGCCACCGCGAAACAAACAAGAAGCCTCCTATGGTAGCCCGTCGCTTCTGTAATTAAGCAATGTAAATGTCAAAAAGGGTGTGAAAGCAAGACACCTTGTGGATGATCTAGCTTAGCAGATTGAGAACAAATCCTAGGTTGCAATGTAAATCCTTTTTTTTTCTTTTTTTTGACCATGATGAAATTATTGAGCTCCCTGGGAAATGGGACGAAGTTAAAGCAGTAGTTCGTGATGGTTCCTAACCACATTTACCAAAGGCGTAATAGTCCACGAAAGGTTTCCGAATCGAGTCACTCCCTGGTCTGGCCACATCCTAACTGTGTGGCTTTAGAGGAGCTTCCTTAACCTCTCTGTGCCTTGGTTTCCACATCTGTATAATGGGATTCATAATAGTACTTATCTTGTAGGTAGTTGGAAAGATCAAGAGATATAATACACAGAAAACATTTAGCAGAGTGTCTGCTCAAGAAATGATAGCTGTGGTCTGAATTCTCACTGTTATCCTCATTCGTTTTTTTTGTTTGTTTGTTTGTTTTTTTTGCGGTACGCAGGCCTCTCACTATCGTGGCCTCTCCCGTTGTGGAGCACAGGCTCCAGACGCACAGGCCCAGCGGCCATGGCTCACGGGGCTCAGCCGCTTTGCGGCATGTGGGATCTTCCCGGACCAGGGCACGAACCCATGTCCCCTGCATCGGCAGGTGGACTCTCAACCACTGCACCACCAGGGAAGCCCTATCCTCATTCTTTTAATTCCCCTCCTCCTCCTTGGTCCACTGTGCTTGGACCCTCCCAGCCCACCAACTGCTCCCGTCCACATGTGTCTCTAATACTCTGTTCTTGCACTACCATTGCTTTTCCTGCAATGCACTGCTCTCAGCTCTGCATGAGAGACTAGTTAGTAGTCATCCTCCAAGGTGCAGCTGTTGTTACCTCCTCTTTGAAGCTGCTGAGTATTTCCAGGTTCTGTAGTTTGTCTGCCGTAGTTCTCCTAAAATCTTGCCAGGTGAATCCGCTTTTCCTCATTTTACACATGGAGAAACTGAGGCTCATGGAGATTGATTTGTCCAAGGCCATAAAGCTTTCAAGGTCACAAGGTTTCAAACCTAGAGCTCTGTGGTCCCCAGGCCACCCTGATTTACCCCTATCTCTCTTCCCACATACTGTATTCAAATTATTTGTGGCCCTCGACCCAGTCATGATGTGAATTCTCTGATGGTGGGCATAATTCTATTCCTCTTTGTATCCCTGGCGTCTAGCAGGATACCCGGTACAGGCAGATGCTTGATAAATCCTGGGTGAATGAGTGAAGGGAAGAATAAATTCCACATCCATGTAATAAAGAAGTTAGATCTGAAGGGATCTTTAAGCTCGCCACAGCCTTCAAAAAGCTAAGTCACATAATTCATGGAAATTTCTTCCTGTCAAAATCGTGTTAGGAAAATACAGCAGCGAGTGGTATGGCAGGATTTTTAACATAATTTGCAATTTCCAAAGCTTCTTATTGAGACATGTACTGAAACAGGCATGGTGGTTGGTCGAATATGTGTATCCAGAGAATTATGTGAGAATCTGAGTGGACCCATCTGAGTAGTACCTTGAACTGGGACAGATGTGGAAATAGAAGGGGCGTTAGGGCTGAGCAGATCTGTGCATGGTCCTTCTCAGCTGCTTGCGGGTCCCCCTAACCTTCGCTGAGTCACTGGCTTTCAGTTTCTTCGTTTGTAAAATGGGGACAACGTGAAATGGGGCTGTGGTAGGAACCATGGCTGCTACATGGAGAACCCCAGGTGAGTCAGTTTCTTCTTCCTCCCTTTGCAATTTATGAGACAGAGTTCAAGTTCTTCACTCTGACAGTTAAGTTGTTAGTCCATCTTTTTACCTAAAATCTTTGTCTGTTCTCTGTTGCCACCCGGACAGCATCCCAGCTGCCGTGTCACATTTGCCAGGCATGGTGCACCGGACAGCTCCTGGTCAATGTGAGAGGTTGGAATAAATGACCGAAGTTCTTAGAGGTCATTGCGCCATCTCTTCCAACTGGAGGACTGACTTGGCTGTGAGTGGTGGGACTTCAGTGGGCAGTTACAGGGATGGGGGAAAGGATGGTATTTGTGAGGGTCCAGAGGACAAAAAATTCGAGGCATGTGTAGGGGTCATCAGCAGACAGTGCTTTTGAACTGGGAGAGTGAGAAGAGAAAGTGGAGGGGTTAGATGGAGGGAGGGGCTTCTTGCTGAGCCATTGAAGGGATTTTATTCCTTCCTCCTTTCCTATTGTCCATCCTTCCTTCCCTCTTTCCTCTCTCTCACTCCCTCTCCCCCTGCCAATTTCAGAAGGATAGAGTTTAAGGCAAGGTTAAAGTTGGAGGAGAGAGAAGACAGATCTCAGTGGGGTTCTAAGTGGGTGTGGGAAAGGGATCAAATTAGCAGAGGATTAAAATATCAGTACAGTTTCTGAAGCCTGAAACTAAGTGTGAGTCCGTGAAGGACAAAAGACAGAATACCGTGTCTTCTTCAACATCACCCGTCTCCTGCTTTGCCTCTGTTCCTGCCTTGGAGAACTATGACCCAAATGCTTAGCAACAGGGACCTCCAGGGCACATCTTCCTGACCTACTCTGTAAACCAGAAATCTCAGTTGGCAAGAATTTGATTTCTCCCAGCTTTAACTCAAAGGGAACAAGAATACTCTCTGTCTGTCTCTGTCCGTTCATCATCCATCCACCCATCTTTCTTCCTTCCATCCTCCTATCCATCCATCCATCCATCCATCCATCCATCCATCCATCCTTCTATCTATCCATCCATCTTTCTTCCTTCCATCCTCCCATCCATCCATCCCTCCACTACTACCCAATAATGGTAGTAGAATAGGGGCAAGCAAGGGAGGAAGGGACAATTATTTATTGATGTAGAATTATTGGGGTCATATAGACTTGGGGAGATGACCTCTGTCTTATTCTAGTTACAATTTTCCTAGTCAATCACCTCATCACTCAGAGATCCAGTTTTGTCACTTGTAAACTGGGGCTAATGGCGCCTGCCTTATAAGGATGCAGCATCCACGCAAGCACTGTGGATGTAACCTCCCCTAAGCACTTCCTCCGGAGACGTGGGAGGGAACCTCTTCTCGCTAACCTATGCCAGGCACTACTGCACAGCTAAGGGGTTATTTGCATATTTTTCCAGAAGGAGAACCGGGCAGGTCTGCTCTGGCCCCACCCTTTGTGGAGAACGTTCTTCCCGAAGCCTGGCCTTGTGGCAGTGGTTTGGGGTGTGGGGGTGCCTCATTCCGCCAGAAGCTCTGGGGCGTGGTGTGTGGCGGTTGCCCGCCAGGGGTGCGCACCCGTGGGCGGGGCAGAGAGGGAGCCCCATGGGGAGGGTTTGCGGTGGGTTATTCTTCACAAGGATGGGCGCACATTATCTCCCAGCAGCCCGGTAGGGCGTCCTTGGCACTGTTTTTCCAGATAAGGAAGCTTAAAGGTGCTGGGAAGGGTAAATAACGTGCCCAAGGTCACACGCCCCTGGGTGGACAGGCAGGGTGGCCAGAGGTTTAGAACGGGGACAAAAGCCTGGCGGCTCAGCTGCCCCCGCCCCACTTCCGTTTTGATTTCAGAGGGAAGAGCTCTACCTTCAGCTCAGACCTGTGAAGTGGGTACACCCTGAACAAGATAAAGGCCAACAAGTTCTGGACATTCAGCCTGCTGGTGTGGCCGGTGACCCAGAGATGCGTGCCCGAGTCTCCCTGGAGACAGTCCCAGACAGTCCCGCAACAGGACGAACAATAAGGAGGTTGAAGTGAGTTTTTCAACAGGCTGGCTGTCTTCGTTTTAAAAAGCCATCCTTTATTCTGAGACATCTTTATGGCTGTCCTAGAATTTAGATGTGCAAAGTCCTTTCTTTTATGAAATGAGAGTGACAATAGATGGTACTTGGGTTTTGTGTTTAAAGTTTTGGCCAGATAAAAGCTGGAAACTCTACATTGATTTCCTTATCTACCTATCACCTATCTACCATCTCTATCACATCTGTCTACTTATTATCTATATATCCATCTGTCATCTTTCTATCTGTTATCTGTCATTTATCTATCATATCCATCTATCTATCGTCTATCTATATATGCATCTATCGTCTTTCTGTTTACCTACCTACCAATCTATCTATTTATCTACTTGCCTGTCTGTCTTTAATTGTAAAATGTACTACTCTGTGACGTCCACAGGTCTGGGCATCCCTGCTCTGTATATCTCAAGGAAGTTCCATAGATTAGGAGGTTCCAGAGCCTTTCAGGGGCTTCTGAGCAGCCACATCTCAGGCAGCCCAAAGCCCGGGAGCCCTAGAGAGTAGAAAAGACTCCCACAGGGCTGGCACACAAAGGGCGTCCAACCAGAAGGACTTGGCTTCATCCATTCATTCATTCACTCACCCAGCAAAGCCTGTGGACCTCTTACTGTGGACCAGCCTCTGCCCGGTGTGCTGGGGGAATAGCAGACGGGGACAGTAACAGCCTTTAGCTTTTCAGTGTAGCAGGCGCCCCAATAAATACATGGCAGATCTGCTCGCTGTGTGGGTTGAGGAGGGAGGGCTTCTGGAGTGGGGTGGGCAGGGAGTCACAGGAGCTCATGGAGCTAGAGTTGGGGGAGAAGCACCTTGCCCGGCCTGGGGCATGGGAGCTGGCTGGCAGGGGGCAGGGCCCTGTCCATAGGGAATAGCTTCTGGCTCTCAATGGGAGATTCTCAGAGGACCAGAGGACCAGATTCCTGGGGAGCCCAGGAATTTAAACACCAGAGAAAATGCAAATGTGTGATTTCTTGGAACAACAGATGGACTGTGGTCTTTTCAGAGCAGAACGCCACTGCTGATTTGGGCATCACAGCTTCTCTCAGGGTCATGGTAACTGGCCCCTGCGTTCACAAGGTCTGTCTGTTTATGGAGCTCTTTCTCAGACTTGATTTCATCTGATCCACACATCAGGCCCACGAGGTGGGTATTATTATCTCCATTATGTAACAGGACATGGAGCCTCGGACAGATGAGATGACTTGCCTAAGCCCACCTGGCTTGTCAGTTGCGACGTGACCCAAGGCTTCAGGGCCACTGCACCCCAAAGCAGCCATTTCCTTCTAAACCCTCTGGACACGATATTTGCCCCATGAACCGCTGCCCTATTTTGTTTTTCTCTTTCTGACATCAGCTGGCTTTAGAAAGGTCAATCAGCTCCTTCGACCAGTGACCTCAGCATCCCGTGTCTCTGAAGGAGACACAGAGGTGGGCAGTGGTCCTGGTGCCCCCCGTACTCCTTCCCCAGCATGTTGGGGGCCACCTCCTGAGAAGTGACTTCAGAAGGGGCCTCAGGAAAAATGGGACACGTTGACTCTCAGTGTTCAAAAGGCTGGCATCTGGGGGAAATTCATTATTTATATTCTGCTGGGGGAGTCTCTGCTTATGTTTTTCTCAAGTGAAAACATTTGCTAAAAAGCTCGACAAATCAGAAAGAAGGAACTTAACTTTAAAAAAAAAAAGGAAATTTAGCATCGGAAGTTGGACTCTAATATTCTGGGTTAAATCTTTCTGAGCTAGGGAAAAGACGACCCTCACAGCCCTCCTGTGTGGACTTCTGTTTCCATGAATGTTGCCCAGTGTTAGTTTTGTTGTTGGTGTACAGGGTTTGTGTGTGTATGTGTGTTTTTTAAGGATATAAATTCCAACCATGTTTTGTGTGAAGGGTCTCAGTGCATACTGACATTGTGAGTGTCAGCCCCAGATCACTTTAATCAGAGAGTGGATATGCATGATAAAACGGATAAGGGACTTTAATCAAAAAATCCACTGGCCTGGAAACGTGACGCACTCCGCCAAACACACTTCATCCCACTTTTCTTGTGTCACTGCCAAGATTCTATTTCATGAATATGCATTGGGCATGATATTACATTAAAATGTGACATTGGTATATGGTGTGGAGGATTTAGAATTCCCTCGCCCGCCCCAAGATGTATGTGTATATCTGTATACACACACACACACACACACACACACACACACACACACGCTCACATGTGTGCATTTCTGCAAAGTTTTTGTCAATTGCACATTAATGTCCCAAGATGATTTTTTTTCTTCCCAAAGCTTATTTGGGAGCTGAATATTGGATTTATAACCTGTATCATCTCTAAAAGAAACTAATAGTAATACTAGGCAGGAGTTTTATCTAAACTCTACCCAGGAGTGTCAGTCCCGTTTTCAGCAAGGGTTACATCTTTCCATATAAAATTCTCATTTGTGAGAAAAGGCACAGGCGGGCGATTTTATGGTTTGTTTCTATTTCAATGAATTAATTCCAGGCGTAGTGAAGGAGGGAGTGTTTTGGCTGCGTCACGTGCCTTTAGAAACAGGCCGAGAGACCCTGGTGAAATGCTTGGGGTTCACATCTGTCTGCTTTGGAAGCCTCAGACTCCAGCTAATCGGTGGCCGTCAGCCCCCGGCTCTCCTCTCTGCCTGCTGTGTTTTTTCCTCCATCTAGATGGAGGCTGCAAAATTTGAGACTTGATCGGAAATAATATCGTGCCGGGCAAAGCACACAACTTGCCGAGTAAAGGTGCGCTGCACAGATTAAAGATGAGTGTGTTGTCAGACCTTGTTTGACATCTTGCAGAGTCCCTCTGTGGAAAAATTCTGGGTGGTGTTTGGCAAGCACAGATTCATCTGAAGGAATCAGGTGCTGAACGGCTCCATAATACTATTTGCATAGAAACGGGCTGGCATCTGACTCCCCAGAGGGCTGGGTGTTACTTGGATTCTCCGTGGCCCTGGTGGCAAAAGGCTAGTGCTAGTCTCTGCCGTAATTCTGTCTGTAGACACGATCCAGACATGGTGGGATTTTTCTGGGCTCTAGTTAGGGTCCTTTGAGCATTATGCCTACTTCTCTTACCCACTTAAAATCTTTTCACAAGGATGCATATGGGGTTATGTACTTGGTGGAATAGGGTCCCCTCCCCAAATTCATGCCTACCCAGAACCTCAGAATGTGACCTTACTTGGAAATAGGGTCTTTGCAGGTGTAATTTGTGAAGGACCTGGAGATGAGCTCCTTCTGGATTTAGGATAGGCTCTAAGGCCAATAACTGGTGTGCTTATAAGAGTAGGAGAAAACAAGCAGAGAGACATAGAGAAAAGGTGGCCATGTGAAGATGGAACAGAGATGGGGCGATGCTGCCACACTCCCAGGAATGCATGGGGCCACCAGAAACTGGAGGTAGCCAGGAAGGATCCTCCCCTAGAGCCTTTGGAGTGAGCATGGCCCTTCTGACACCTTGCTCTTTGGGTTTCTAGCCTCTGGAGCAGTGCAAGAATAAATTTCTCCTGTTTTTAGTCACCCAGTTTGTTATGGCAGCCATAGGACACTACTACAGGTCATACAGAAAAGGGTTACTGAAGACCCTAAAAACAACCCTCTCTATCAGGCCCCACTCCCTGCTCTCCAGCCGTGTGGCTAGAACTGTGTTATCTCCTCTGCAAGCTGGGGGCTGCCACTGTTTCAGTGCTGGCTCTGTGAGCTCACAGGAGGGAGAGGACACTGCCCTCTGACAAATGAAGGCCGATCAATGCGGTTGCAATGAAAAGTTGAGCACAAACCCAACCGGGGACATTCATGTCCAAAGAGGAGGTGGTGGCTTGGCCACGCCCACACAGAGTGACAGCAGCCCCTTCTATCCCTCTAGAGCTTCCCGAGAGCTGGAGATCTGGGAGGGCAGAGGGAGGGTTGCAGGGGGAGCCCAAGGGGCTAACGTCCCGGGGTGTCTGACCACGTGACCACAGCTCCCCACCCAGCTGTGTCACTCCGCTCAGAAGCCCCTGGCACTGATTGTTCAGTGCATCCCATTTTCTTTCCAAATCAGCAACTTTTAAATGCAAAAATTGTAATACATACTAATAAATGGGGGGAATAACATGTCATCCTCAATCAACAAGGTGTGGGGTCCTGAGAGTCATGGACATGGAAGGTTCCCTTAGGGTGACCATGGCAGGGAGTCATATGAACAGCACTGGGTAGGGGGGCATTTGTGGCTGGGCAGCCCTTATCAGGCCCCTTCATTCCTTTGAGCTTCACTTCTGGAATTTGAAAAAATGTGGGTAAAAATTATAACTGGCACACAGGGTTGATGGGGAGACTGAATTAAGTGAAGTAACTCATGTGAACAGTCTATAAACTATGAAGCTTTATATAAAATTAAAATGATTATCTTTTAGAGGTAATTTTCCCTCCCTCCTCCTTTTGTCTTTATTTCTTGGAACACCCAACTCTGTGCTGTTGTGTGCGTTCCAATAGGGTGCTGCCTTTCTGGACAAAGGTATACATAGCATCTGGCTGGAAAAAGGCATCATTTGAGGCTATGAGTTAAAGTTTTCTAAGAAAAACCTTCTTTGACAATTAATAGACATGTATTGATTTTGAAGTACTTTGCCCACTGCCAAGATGTCCAAATTGCTTCTCTATAAAAACTAAAATTCAGCAATATTGGACCTTCTGATGTCACTGACGGCTTCTGGTGATCGATACCAGAGTCCCTGACAGACCAGCGGAGCCTGTGTCCAGGGACCCCCAAAAGCGAAGCCCGCAGGTCACCTCAGAACGCTGAAAGTTGAAGACTGGGATTTGGGACCTGCTGGATTGGGAAGAATGGTTCTCTGTGATGGGAACTGAACTTAGGAGGGACTTGGGACCTGCTGGATTGGGAAGCATGGTCCTCTGTGATGGGAACTGAACTTAGGAGGGACTCTCTGTTTCCCTATATGGCTGTTTCTCATGAGCTTCAACAACATCCTGAAATCAAGCAAGAGAAATATTGTGATACTTCAAAAGCTCAGCTACTGCTCACAAGGGCTGTGATAGCCTGATAGGGGAGGCAAGGTGTCTGGGAAGTCAACGTGGATTAGACCGAACTAGGAGGGATAGCTGGGTGCCGTAGACTGAGCCCTGGACAACTGAGAGGACATCTGTCCGTTCCAGGCTCTGCTGCTCACAGGGGGTGAGACCTGGCCACCTCCCACTTGGGGCCTCAGTTTTCCCATCCACGAGATGGGCCTGACTCCACATCATAGGAAATTTGTAAAGATCAAAAAAGACTATGTATTTATAAGCAAAACACACTTTAAACAGCTATGGATCAGGGGCAAGTGCTATTGTGATTTCCCACCATTTACTAGACACTTACCCGCTTGCTAAAAAAATGGGGGTGTTTTTTAATTCGAAAAAGATATGTGCACCCCAGTCTTCATAGCAGCACTATTTGCAATAACCAAGACATGGAAGCAACTAAATGTCCATCAACAGATGATTGGATTAAGAAGATGTAGTATATATACAATGGAATATTAGCCATATAAAAGAATGAAATATTGACATTTGCAGCAATGTGGATGGACCCGAAGAATATTATGCTTAGTGAAGTAAGTCAGAGAAGACAAATACTGTATATCACTTAATATGTGGACTCTAAAAATAATGCAAATGAATCTACAAACAAAACAGAAACAGACTCACAGACATAGAAAGCAAACTCATGAAAAAAAATAGAAAACAAAACTTATGGTTACCAAGGGGGAGGAGGGGGGAGCTAAGATTAGGGGTATGGGATTAACAGATACAAATTACTATACATAAAATAGATACGCAACAAGGATTTACTGTATAGCGCAGGGAATTATACCCAATATCTTGTAATAAACTATAATGGAATGTAATCTGAAAAAATACTGAATCACTATGCTGTACACCTAAAACTAACACAAAATTGTAAACCAAGTATACTTTACTAAAAAAAAAGTGGTGGTGTTTTCAGGGAAGTTCCTACAATCTTAATAAATAAGTTTCTTGGAAAAATTCCATGTGTTGTAATTTTTTGCTTAAGAGGCAAACCTGATTATGGGGCTTGGGTGGTGACAGCTGGCAAACCCAGATGGCACTGTGTCTACCTGTGGTCCCTGGCAGGTAGAATGACCCTTGTGTTGAGGGCGTAACGATCTGGTTCTTAACTTTATAAACCATCCCGAGCATCACTTGAAAAGGGAGGTGCCCAGGAAAGGCAGGGTGGTTTTTCTCATTTACAACCAGCGTTATCATCGGATCCAAATCTCCGAACTCTGTAATCCAGGGGTAGGGGCAGGAGGAAGAACATTCCACGTGCAATTCTGACATGCTTGGTGATAATGAATCCTTTTGCATTTGCTTATGTCATGTTGACGCCTCACATTGGGTTATATCATGTCATGTTTCATTATTCTAGAATTCACAAGACGTAGTAGAATACTGGCAGGAATTTGGGAATTAGGGGAAAAAAAAGAACCTACAACCCCACACCTACAGTATATTTTTCTTATCTGTTCCCTGCTGTGGTTTCAGTTAAAAAGCTCCCCCTGTGACTTTGTGTTATTAATTAGAATGGTTGGTTATCTGCAAGAAGCAGATATTTCTAAGATACAGGCACACAGTATGTGAACGAGGGTGTCTGGGGACTCACTCTACTTGAGGAAATAGAACCATACTTGAAAGTTGCATTATGAGGTGAAGACAAATGCATCTAAAAACAACTCGCTAGTCTGATTTTTCCCTCCCTCTTCCTACACAGTTGTTATATACTTCAGCTTCGGCTTTTCAATGTTTTGGGATCCTCTAGACATACACATAATTTCAACTTTCTTCTTTTCTGCCTGGGCTGCTGATTAGTTTTTAAATTTTATCTTATTGTGGTAAGCACACTTGACATGACATCTGCCATATTAACTTAAATTTTCAAGTGCACAATACAGTACTGTTGTCTATAAGCACAATGTTGTATAGTAGCTCTCCAGAACTTATCCATCTCGTGTAACTACACCCGCTGTACCTCCTCTTCCCCGTCTCCTGCCCCTGGCATCCACCATTCTATTCTTCGCTTTTATGAGTTTGACTATTTTAGAAACTACATGTATGTGGAATCTTGCAATATTTGCCTTTCAGTGACTGGCTTATTTCACTGAGCATAACATCCCCAAGGTTCATCCATGTTGTTACATATGGCAGGATTGACTTCATTTTTTAAGGCTGAATAATATTCCACTGTATGTATATACCACATCTTCCTTATCCATGCATCTGTCAATGGACACTTAAGTTGTTTCTACCTCTTGGCTATTGTGAATAGTGCTGCAATGAACATGGGAGTGTGGATATCTCTTCGCGGTTCCAATTTCAATTCTTTTGTATAAATACCCACAGGCGAGATGGCTGAATGAGATGGTAGTTCCATTTTTAATTTTTTGAGGAACCTCCATACCTTTTTCCATAGGGGCTGCACCATTTTTTTTTACAAGGAAAAACACCAGGACACAGGTCTTTCCCTCTGCAGTGCTTAGCAGGGGTTTGGGTGGGAACTACCAATGAACATACTTAAGAGGCAAAGTGGGATTCAGGCCAGCAAACCCAGAGGCTGCCTGAGGTCTCAGTCAGAGTCCAAGTAGCTCTGTTCATTGGTCCCTCATTGAAAATAACGACAAGGACACGTGCTCTTTAAATAAAGAAATGGTCCTATTTTTATGGGCTCATTTGTAAGAATAGCATAAAGAGGTGACCAGGCTGGTCCGGATGGGTTTCAGGAAGAGAATGAAGTAGAGTTATTCATCTGTTTGTTACATCACCAGCAGCCCCAGTGTAAATTTTGCCCCTCCCGTAAGCCCTGATTATTAACCGTGGCCACACAGTCCAGCTCTCCAGAGGAGATTAGAGAGCCGTGAATACTGCTCCATGTCAAGCTGTTTGAGTTGTGCAGCTGAGACACGTGGACCCGCGTGCTGAGGTTTCTGGGTGTGGTGCTGTCCATTCTTGTGGTGCTGAAGAGCCAGGACTCAGCCATGCTCACTGCTTCGTTCCTTGTTCCTTCCCCATAAGGGGGGGTGTTGGTGGAGGAAGCAAGGTACACAGGAGCCATAACCAAGATGGCAGGCACTGCTACAGCTCGGTACGGGCTGTTTGATAAAGCAGTTAGGCTTTTCTGGTGAGGTACACAACCTCTGCTCCCCACTTCCTTTCCTGAGTCTCAGATGGCTGCATCTGCAGAGGAGGACCTGCCTGGCTCACCCACCCCGGTGCACGCAAGGAGGGCTGGAACCGGATAAAAAAAAGACAGGCCCAGTTTTGGTCTACTTACTGCCTGTGCTTGCATACTGACCATTGTGACAGAGGAACTCCACCTGTGGGTAAAATTTGGACCGCGGGTGTCCTAGAGTCTGACTCATCAGATAAGTGCTTCCTCTTCCTTAGAGGCCTGCAGGTGCTCTGGGGAGGGGACAAGAGAAAGAAAGAGCATTAAGACAGTAGAGAATTTCTTTCTAATATTTTTGGTGTGGTTGCCAGATTTAGCAAATAAAAATACAAGATGCCTGGTTAAATTTGAATTTCAAATATATTTATTGAGGGACTATTTATACTAAAAGAATTATTTGTTGCTTATTTGAAATTCACATCTAATTGGGTGCTGTTGACTGAAGTGTGCCCCATCCCTGAAAATTCGTGTACTGAAGCCAAAATCCCCAATGTGATAGTATTTGGAGGTGGAGACTTTAAGAGGTAATTAGGTTTAGGTGAGGTCTTGAGAGTGGGGCCCTCATTATGGGATTAGTGCCCTTATAAGATGAGATAACAGAGAGCTTGCTGTCTCAGTCTCTCTCCCCACCATGTGAGGACATAGCAAGAATGTGACCTTCTCTAAGTCAAGAAGAGAGCCCTCACTAGAAACTGATCATGCCAGCATCTTGACCTTGGACTTCTAGCCTCTAGAACGATGAGAAATTAAGTGTTGGTTAAGCCACCCAGTCTATGGTATTTTGTTATGGCTGCCCAAGCTGACCTAGTTACTGGGCATACTGTATTTTGTCTGGAAACCAGACAAAATCGCTGAGTCCTGGATCTTCAGCACCACAAATTGTTGGTTTATTCTTTCCTGACTGTACCTAGCATTGCCAACACTATTTGGGCTGCCCAGAGGTGGTTTTGGCTGGGGAGTTTGGCTGCAGGCATAGGCAGGAGCTAAGGTGGGAAGGAGCAAGAGATGGAGAAATTGAATGATACCAAGACATTTCCTTTTCAAGTGTTACTAATTTGGGGGAAATTACAGAGCAACAAGCCACAGGTTGCTTTTGCTGCTACCCTACTGAGACAAAAACACCTTTTCAGTGACCTAAACGGTTGTCATCCAACATGGCCTGGGGTCACGGGTGGTAAATTTTCCAAAAATATATGTATGAGTATGTCTACCATTGCCCTTGTCATCCCAACTTCCACATCTGTTTGCACGAAAATGAGTGGCTATGTTGGCAATTTCTGGATGAAGAGTAAATAAAGGGAACTTAAAAGCAGTCACAATTACAGCCAGTGAGATGCTTCTGCATCAATCTTGAGGGCTTTACTTTAGTCTTCTTCTCAGTACTGGAAGCACTTGGTAGCTGCGTCAAAGTAGAAAGTCCTTGAGTGGAAGACCTAGCTCCTCACTGGCTGCTTGTCAGATACTTGACAACTTACTTCTCCCTCTTGGGCCTCAGTATCCTCTTCTGTTAAATGGGGTTGAAAGGGACAGGACTAGTGATAAGATTAGATCATCGATAGAAGGCATAGCCTGGCACTCAGTAGGTCTTCAATGACTGGCTGTTATTATTTTTCTTCAAATAGTTTGTGTCCCAGCTGTAGATACACGAGCCAGTGTGTGCGTAGCAAGGGATCAACAGGATCAGTTAGAAATAGAGACATTTCCCTCTTAAGCGGAAGACTATTTCTTAGTGAATAAATACTGTATTATAGCATTAATAACAAAAAATACAAATGTGACTATAAAGCAGTATAATGGATGTGACTTTGCAGTGTGGGGATCTGAGTGGGTTTGGGGAATCCATTTGATTTGTGGGGTTTTATGCTAGGAAGTAACAATAGATAATCCTTGTATTTTTAAAATAAATTTATTTATTTATTTATTTATTTTCGTCTGTGTTGGGTCTTCGTTTCTGTGGGAGGGCTTTCTCCAGTTGCGGCGAGCGGGGGCCCCTCTTCATCGCAGTGCGCGGGCCTCTCACCATCGCGGCCTTTCCCGTTGTGGAGCACAGGCTCCGGACGCGCAGGCTCAGCGGCCATGGCTCACGGGCCCAGCACGGGCTCCACGGCATGTGGGATCCTCCCGGACCGGGGCACGAACCCGTGTCCCCTGCATCGGCAGATGGACTCTCAACCACTGCGCCACCAGGGAAGCCCCAATCCTTGTATTAATTGGCTCCCTCATCAGAGTTATGGAAATCATGTTTGTGGGAACTGTACAGAAAATTCTAGAATGATTGTTTCAATAGAGATGCTCCTGCCCTGTGCATCAATACTTACAGGCGTTCCTGTCCTGTGCTTGCTGGGTGGCCTGGCATTTCTTGGTGCAGCTTTTCAGAAGTGGATGCTGGGACCCTGGTTTTGAAAATGACCCTCTTCCCAAGTCACTGTATGTGTGGTCTCATCAGCACCAACCCAAGATAAGTGCAGAGCAGTATAGAACCACTGGGCGCCTGGGGAGACTTTGACATCATCTTCTCCTGGAGAGACTGAGGCCAGAGTTGGGCAGTGGCTTGCCCAAGGTCATAACGGAGAGTAATGCGAATCTCTGAAACCGTCCTATAATCATTAAACTTTGACTTTCAAAATCGCTCACTAATGTCTTCTCTCTGTCTCCCTGGCCGTGGGTGACCTTGGACATCACCCCCTTCTGCCATATGGAAATCACAAAACTCAAGTTATGTATTCATTTTTACGGTTGACTCCCAACTTCTATTCCACCCCAGATGGCTAGTGTGTGCCACCTGGATTAGTCAGGGTAATAATCATTGCTAGCTGAAGTAACAGACAACTTCCAAATCTCAGTGGTTTAACACAATACAACATCAATGATGTCTCGTGGGTGGCCTTTAACCAAGTAGTTCAGGAATCCAGATTTCTACATCCTGTGGTGTTGTCATCTTTTAGGGCCTGAGCTGCTGATGACAGAGATCATGGAGGACTACATAGGACATTTTAAGGACAGGCCTGGAAGTGACATAACTTTTCCCACATTCTATTGGTAGAAGCCAGTCAAGTGGCCCAATCTGTACTGTAAGAGAGCCTGGGAAATGCAGTCTTCATGAATGTCCAGGACAAACGGGATTAGAAAATATCTACCAGGTTTCTCCTACAGCATCCATGGTCATCCCTTCCCCCTTGCCAGTGGGTGGCTTAAGAATCGGTGTGGAACCCAGTCCTGGCCAATGAGTGTGGAGATGATGACAGCTGGGTCTTTTAGGAAAGGTTCTCTCGTACCTAAGGAGATGGGCCCATTTCTTCCTTTGGAGAAATCCCCAGAACTGCTGCATCCTGGTTCCTACCTACCTGAGGAAGATGTACACACATGGAAAAGGGCCAAGCAGAGGGAATGTTGGAGCAGCAAAGCAACCGCCTAACATATGGTGCCTGGAACTTTCCCTGCCTCTAGACCTCTACTGCTGGGGGGTGGGGGGTAATCCACCATCTCATTGTTGAAGCTGGTTGGAATTTGGTCTTGTTGTTGCTTGTGGCTGAGATCATCCTAACTGATAGCAGCTATGGTGAAAATTCTTTGATGCAGTGTCCAAAAGTGAGCAAAAGATGTCAACATTATTTAATAAACTGGATCATTACAGACAGCCAGTGCCAGACATGTAGGTTGGGCTCAAAAGCCCAGAGGAAACTTGGAAAAGGGAATAAGCATGGGCTCCAGAGTCAGAAAGACCTGGATTCAATATCCTAGCTTGACTGTTTGACCTGCTCTGCGACCCTGGGCAAGTTACTTACCCTCTCTGAGCCTCTGTTTTTTCCACAGAGTCCAGTACTTATCTTGCCAAGTTGTTGAAATTCTGTTTGTTAAGTGCTGGCCCATAGATGACACTTAATGGCTGGTGACTACTTTTTTTGCTTAATCAACTTGCTCAGGGAAGAAAGTACCTGTTTCTTCAGTGAGTAAAGTTTTTGACCTCAGTTAACTAGTAGATCTCTTTCCCTCCCTGTACAGACAATACCCTCCTTGGGGGGGTTTGTGTCTAAGATCCTACTTTAACATGGCAGCCAGGTCGAACCCTCCATTATTCATTTTCTGCAGTAATGGGCTCACTACACCTTTTCCTGAGACTCCGCGGATTCTGGAACAAAACCAGACACCACTCCTCCAGTGGTTATTTTCTTCCTCGAGATGCTTATACTTTTTGGAGGTAATGCCAAGACATCCAGCGAGGCACTCAGATCCTTTTTGGAAGGAGACAGGATATAAATCATTAATAAGTAAATAAATAAGTAACCATGTGATTCTGTCAATTCGGGAGGGAAAAAATCAGTCAAGCCAGAGTTTGCTGACATGTAGACCTTTGGATTGACTGAATTATGAACGTTTTTGGGGAGGGGAGAAAGGGGAAGGAGTATCGACATTGTGCTACTCTCTGACAAGGGAGTTTGGGAACAAAACTTAGAAAACAAGGAGAGGAAATTTCGTCCAAGTGACTGCCTGGTTTTCCCTCCTGCAATTAACAAAGGCACAGGGATAAAGTCCTGTGCGGGCACAGAGTGTGTGCCAATCTTTTTCCCTTATAAAAAATTAAAATTCTACATCTTGTGTTTCTTGCCTCAATACAAATTATTGTTTTTCTGCCATATTAATTC
Source organism: Aethalodelphis obliquidens (assembly GCF_003676395.1). Lineage (NCBI taxonomy): Eukaryota > Metazoa > Chordata > Mammalia > Artiodactyla > Delphinidae > Aethalodelphis > Aethalodelphis obliquidens. The sequence goes on from NW_020837965.1 coordinate 20,871,511, forward strand.
TAATATTAAAAATAAAAGTCTATAATATTCAAAGAATTGCTCAATTCCTTTTTATAAAGGGGTGGAGGCTCTTTCATTGAAGAAATGATTTTACATCTTCCTATGGATTTTTAAAAAACTAATAATGAATTTATTCTCCCCCTTTTTTAACATTACAGTATAATTACATAAGTAGAAATAAGTAGAATCTCCTTCATTTTGGGGTAGAGTTCTGTGAGTTTTGACACATGTAGACAGTCACGTCTCATCACCACAAGGATGTGGAGGTCAATTTCTATCACGTGAGAAATTTTCATGTCCGTTTGCTGTCAACCCTCCTCTCATTCCCCAGCCCCTGGTAACCTCTGATCTGTTACTGCCCCTGTATTTTTGTCTTTGTAAGAATGCCGTATAAATGAAATCTTAAAGGATTTTGCCTTTTGAGTCTAGCTTACTTCACTTGGCATAGTGCCTTGGAGACCTACCTTTGCTGTTGTATGTACAAGTGTTGGTTTGTTCCTTTTTCACGGATAAATAGTATTTCAAGTGCTGTGTTCCCCCCTGGAGTCTTGGTGAGATGCCTACACACTCTCCAGCTCTCTCTGTCTCCAGCCCACCCACAGACACTGACCAAGGGCCCACCAGACCTAGTTGTTCTAGGGAAGACATTATTTGCCCAGTTCTGCCCACCTCTCTGTATCCATGCTCTCTGTTACATCCTTTGAGGTTACCCCCAATAAAGGCAGAGAATACCTCCTCCTCTTTATTTTTGGCTCGGCCATTTGATTTTTTTTTTGTCCACTAGAATGAGGTGGACATGGCCGAGTAGCACTTCTGAGCCTAAGCCTTCATAGGTCTTGAGGTTTCTACTTGCTGTTGTGGTTCTGCCATCCTCATGGGATGTACACGCTAAGCAAACCTCTGGTCTCAGGCCGAGGAGGAGAGACACAGGGAGCAGAGCTGCCCCTGTCAAGACCAAACGAGAGCAGTCGCCTGCAGGTGTCAGAGCAATAGTCGATTGTGGTTTGTTACACAGCTGTCGTTGACTGATACACCCACTGCCTTTGCATCACAGTGACCTGCTTAAGAAGAAAGAAACTGCTGCTTCTCACATGGACAAAGGGGACCAAAGAGTCATCTCGCTCCTGCTTTAAGGCTCAGCTCAAAGTCTGCCTGTTCCCTGAAGCCTTCCCTGTTGGTTTTGGTTCAGATAGATTTCTCCTTCCTCTCATCTCCATACTTCCAACACAAGGATTTATTTGGGCTCTTCTTTATGAGCTTGTTAGGACCTTTGTGCTTCTGTTCCTCTGTCTAGAACGCTGTTACTCTGAGTCTTGGCATGACGGGCTCATTGCTGTCAAGTCAGCTCAGATGTTACCTCCTGAGAGAGACCTTTTCTGACCATCCTGTCCTCCAATCCAAGGCAGCCCCTCTACTCACTCTCCACTGTATCTTTTTGCTTAAGACACCCGTCACTTTCTGGAATGATCTCATGCATTTTTACATGGGTGTGTTTGTTAAATGCACTGGCTGTGGACTCCAGGTGGGCCTGGACTCCTCTGAATTGGTTCTCACTATATCCCCAGCACTTAGAACAACTGGGTACGTTAGCAGGCCCACTTGAAATACTGAATGAATTGGTGGCTGAAGTTTTGCGCCTGTCTGCTGCCCTCCCACTTTTGTTCTTTAAAAGACTGATTGGTGTTTTAAAATAAAAAAGGACCAGGCTCATGGTGTTAGGTGCTTAGGGCTTGACCACTGATTGCTGTGTCCATCCCCCCGACATGCCACTTCCTGGCCTCTTCCTTGCATACAAGACTTAGCTTCTCCCGTCTTCACCCTGACTCCACCTCTCCTCCTTCTCTCCCTTTACTGAGAAATAATTCACACACCCCAAATTCACCCATTTAAAGCATACGGTTCAATGGTCTTAGTGTATTTAGAGAGTTGTCCAACTATCACCACAATCGAAGTTAAGAACATTTTCATCACCTCAAAAATAACCCCCCTACCCATTAGCAGTCACGTACTCTTAACCTTAGGCAACCACCAATCTACTTTCTGTCTCTATAGATTGGCCTACTCTGGACATTTCCTATAAATGGAATCATACAGCATGTGGCTTTTGTGACTGGCTTCTTTTACTAAGCATCATGTTTGCAAGGTTCATCCTTGCTGTAACATGTCATGCTTCATTCCTTTTTATTGCTGGAAAGTGTTCCATTGCAAGGATAGACTACATTCTGTTTATCCAGCCACCAGCTGATAGCCATTTGGGTTGTTTCCACTTTTTGGCCACAATGAAAATGCCTGTATGAGGGTTTTTGTGGATGAATGTTTTCATTTCTTTGGGTCCATAGCTAGGTCTGTAGCTGCACATCCTATCTTGACTTTTGCCTTCACCTCTTCCCCTACCATTTACTCATGAAACCATTATAATGATGATGACAATAATGATGACCATGATAATGATAAGATTAATCAGCTCTTTCTGAGCATTTAAGATGTGCAAGACACTCTTTAAAGCACCTTGCATGTATTCATCAATTCATCAGAACAACTCAGTGCTGATAGTGGGGTTGTTATCCCCATTTCACAGATGACGAAACTGAAGCACAGAGATGTTAAGTGACCAGCCCAAGGTCACAGTGCCAGGATGTGTCAGACTCTGGTTGACTCTGGCTCAACTCCAAAATTCGTCTACCTCAGAGGTAATACCCCTTGTTTGATCTGGCCCTCAGAACCTTGACCTATTCTGCCCCTGCCCCTGCCCCTGTGGACAGCCCTCCATGCATTCTGTCCCAGCCTCATGTGATATCTCCCTGCTCTAAAAGTGAGCTCCTGTGGGCAGGAACTGGGTCTCTTTCATTTCTGTGTTCCTGTACATTTTTCACACTACCTGGCACATAGTAGAGATTTGAAAAAGTACTCATTTAATTGAAAATAATTCAATTAAACACATAAAACATTCCTCAGCGTAGGCTATGTATTTGCTGACTCAGGAGAGACAGGTACAATTGAGATATTTCCAGATGGGGGGATGAGATATTTCCAGATGGGGGAGGAGGGATCCTGGGCGTGAATTCTGTGGGTTGCTAAGGATGGAAATTGTTTCCTCCTTTTTTCTTTTTTATGGTTTTCAACAACTCTGAGTTCTGCTATAGTTACTTCCGATAAACCCCCAATATTAGTCACATATAAAAATGAAACATCTGATTTCACCTACAGATGAATGCATAAATGAATAAGGTAACCCCCATCAGTCTTACACACAGTAAAATATGAATTAAGTAAGAACACTTGGAAAAAGAAATATTAAGATCCTCTGTTAGTGACATCGGCAAATTCTAGCTCCATCTCCTAGTTTGATCCCTGCCCCCCTATCTGTCCAGAATGGTAATAATATCAGATAATAACTGACATTGTGCAGAGCCTTATAGCCCCAGAGTTTACAAAATCCTCTTATTGAAATAATCATCTCGTGGATCCTCTAAAGCTCATCTTTATCACCTTTCCATTTCTGATGCTGAATTCCTCCAGCAGGACTGAACTGCTCGCAGGACCCTGCACAGGCTTCATTTTCTCTGGTCCCCAGACTGCTGTGCATGCTGAGACCTCTGGCCTCACAGCCTTATTCCCCTTCATGCCTATCCATCCTTCCCATTTTAGCTTAGACATCACCTCCTCCAGGAAATCTTCCTCGACTCCTCCGTATGGGTCCTGTGTCCCTCTGTGCTCACTGAGAGTCTTGCAGCCTCTATCCCACCATCAACACTCTTCTGTGTCCCTTTCCTCCAATAGACTGTGCACTTCTGTATTCAGAGACCATCTTGCATATGGAGGAGAACAGATGTCCAAAAAAACGGCATTCAATGAACGACTGATGGCAAACACCCGTGAAGTGAATATGATACACCTCACTGGGTGGGTGAAGAAAGGGAGGCTCAGAAAGGGCAGTCTTGAGAACGGTTTTGCACAGACTCTCTGGGATAACTTTGGCTCAAGAATTAGGAGTCTTTCCTTTGCCATCTCTTTGGGCAGCTGTGCTGACCCCGTCCAAGGCCACAGCTGTCTCTCAGAGGCTCATTTAAGATGCTGAGGAGATGGGATCGACCCAAAGCATCTCCGATTCCTTTAAGCTTCTGCAGGTGTGAAGACCATGTACCACATTGAAACATGCATTAAAAGAATTTTATGGGTCGAGCCGATCACGGAAAAAAATGTACAAATACTGTCAAATGGGGCATGTATTTAAAAGGTTAGACAAAATATCTCCTTGCTGCTTTTTCTTTGGTTCTCTTTTTATAGTCCACTGCAAAACAACAATGGATAAAGGGTGCAGAGAATGCATGTATATTTTCTTTTCTTTCTTTTTTTTTCTTTTTTTTTTACCTTTCCCTAAGGAGCTTCTGTGCTACCCACACTAATTGTAGGTTTTTCTGAAAATGCAGTATGAATCATTTATAAATAAAGAGACTTTAAAATCCCTAAAAGACTCCCCAAGGCATTCAGTATTTCAGCATAAAATAACGGTTAAATGGAGTTATTCTGAATTAGCTTTTACTGGAATGTGGTGAAAATAAAGTTCTCTTTTCACTGTGATTGTTGCAGTAATTCTTCTACACAGCCACCTGGGGTAATTGACAACCCATTTCCATAATTCAGGTTTCAGCAAAGCCGTTCCCTGAAATGGCTAGTGTTGGAGAAATGGGGGTCTCCAAGAGGGACACCTCTCACGCTGGCCAAGAGAGAAGCCAGCCCAGGGTCCCTGGGGGGAGACCTGAGATGGCTGTTAAAGCTCCAATACAAGTGCAGACATCGACTCTTGAGGGTAGGAGAGAGCAGCGCCTTTGGATTCAGACCACCCAGAGGCCTAAGCCCAGCTCTGCCTCTTACAGGCTTTGTGACCTTGGGGGAGTTGCCTAACCTCTCTGACCCTCAGGGATAATAATAATCCTCACTCTGTCGAGTTGTTATGAAAATTTGAAGTAACATTTATAAATGTCTAGAACAAAATGAAGATGAAAATGGCAGCTATAATTAGTTAATAACAATGATGCCTCTGCCTGGACATCAGATGTGCCTTGAACGCATGTGCTGAAGGGCCATCTCGAGGTCTTGCCTTCTCTCTGTCTCGCTGGTCACCTGAATGCCCTCGCTCCTCCGTCCTTCCGTCTTTCCACTCCCACATCCATTGGTTGACTGGTTCGTTTAGTCTGCAGATACTTTCAGAGTTTTTCAGAGTGTGTGATCATATGCCATGTGCTCTGTGCAAGGGACTGGGGGTCTAAAGGTGAATGAGACTGCAGGGCAGGGATTTAGTCTAAGGAGGAAAGGAAGATAGATGGTGAAGATGGGCAAGACAGTGACACAAGTGTGACAATGACAATTATTTACTGGGCACAGGGAAGGTGCAGAGGAAGCAGTGGCTGTTCCACTTGGGGGTGGGGAGGCAGGTCAGGGATGGTTTCACGGAGGTGGAAGGGAGGCCCTAGAGCTGACCCTTGAGTGTCAGGTGAGGGTTTTCCAGATGAGAAAGAGGTGGGGGAGGGCAGCCATCATCCCACAGGACGGATGTTCTCTGAGGTCAGGGACAATGTCTGTCTTATTGTCCCCCCATCCCTGTACTTGTCACATGTCTGATTCAGAGCAGGCTTTCCATATGTGTTTTGTTGAAGGGATGAATGAGCTCCAGGCACGGGCCCAGAGGAAGCCAGGACTTGGAGAAGGAAAAACTGGTGTGGCGGCCAGTGTGTCTGGGGACGGCCAGTAGCCGAGTCAGGCAGGGAGAGGCACAAGGGCAGGAGTGATGGAGGTGGGCCGGCTCCAGTTGAGAAAGGACCTTTGCCACCGGCTAAGAGCAGAGAGGAGGTGCTGAAGGGTTTGACAGAGTGAGGCCGTATGCAAGAACTCTCCTGCCTTTTGGCAAATCCTCTTCAGAGGCTGGGAGAGCAAATTGGCAGGAGGACGGCCTGGAGGCTGGAAATAGGCGAGAATTTGACAGGTGCCATTGGGGTCATCTTTTGCTGTCCCAGCGCGGCATCCAGTCAGAAGTCACTTTTGATCCCAGGTGTAAAATTATGCAGAGGAGGTTCCCCTTCTACTCTGCAATTGATTGACAAATTGTCCTGTCACTCAAACGCTTCTTCCACTTATCATAAAGAGGAAAAGAAAATTATCTGTTCAGTGCACATGGGAAAGAAAACACGTTCATTAACCTCTGGCTGCTGAGATTGGAAACTTATGCAGCTTCAAGGGAGAGAGACGCTTCGAGGAAGACACGAGGAGAAAGCCAGGGAGAAGTTACGTGCGTGCTGTTGTGTACACATCACTCTCTCTATTTACACACACACACGGTCCACACATCTGGTCTCCACCATCCACGGCAGAAACACACAAACCCAAACACACATACATACACCCCTACACTCACTAGCGCACATATATCTTGCAAAGGGTGTGGCTACTGCATAAGTTTATGCCTCCAATGAGTGTATACACATAGAGACAGATGCTTGCATACCAGCGTTTTACAATGGGAACTGGCTGCCAGCGGTCGGGACTTGGGACCCGTCTGAAAACATTGCACTTTTTGGAGAGTTTTGTAAAGGACCCATCTATTTTCTGATTTCTCTGGAAGACAGCTCAGACTTTTCTAAGAGGAGGCGTTGGTTAGGAAGGAAACCTCAAGATGACAATGTCCCGAGTGACAGAGGGACAGATGTCCTCCTGTCCAGCTCTCATAATATCCTTACCCATTAGTCAAGGTTCTCCACAGAAACAATAGGACATGTGTATATCTCTCTCTAGAAAGAGATTTATTATAAAGTATTGGCTAAGGTGATTATGAAGCTGAGAAGTCCCACCATCTGCCATCTGAAAGCTGGGGACCCAGGAAAGCCCGTGGTGAAGTTTGAAGGCCTGAGGGCTGGAGAGCCACTGCTGGAGATTCCAGGGCAGGTCTGAAGGTCGGAGACCCAGGAGCGCCAAGGACAGGAGAGCCACGTCTCAGCCCAGCGGTCAGGCAGAGAGCAAATTCCACCTCTGCCTCCTTTTCGTTCTATTCAGGCCCCCAGTGGATGAGGCCCACCCGCATGGAATGGGCAATTATCTGCTTGCCACCGACCACCCATTCAAATGCTCATCTCGTCTAGAAACACCCTGTCTCGTCTAGACACACCTGCATTCTCGGCGTCCCATGGCCCAGTCAAGTTGACACATAAAATTAACCATGACACCCATGAAGTCACAACACCTATTTCCTTCTTGACTACGTACCCTGTACCCATCACCGACCTTGGTCCTTTACATGCATCCTCTAGAACCCTCACAATAACTTCCTGAAATAGATATGATCCCATTTTACAGGTGAGAGACTGAGGCTCAGCAAGACAACCCTGTCACTTCAGACAAGGTCACAGAGGGAGAAAGTTGCTGGGGTCTAACACAGGCTTCTTCCACCCTAAAAATCTATCTATAGTGCCCTTTTCCCCTTTTTTTTTTTTTGATTGTTAAGCACTTATACTTCTATTAGCACATATCCTCACCCAAGTAATGGGAGGTGGGCCTTAGTAATTCTTTTATTCAGATAGTTACTGAGCCAGCCACTGTGCTGAGTTTTGGGGAAACAGCCAATACGCAGAGCAGACCGAATACGGGCCTCAGTCTAATAGGAGAGGGCAGAGCATAAACAGGTTAGCAAGGAATCCTGCAGGCGATAATATGTGGATTGAAGAAGAAGAAAGACGAGTAAGAAGGAAGAAAGTGCTGGGGGATTTCTTTTAGATGGAGGGGGGGTCAGAGAAAAGCCTTGCTGATGAAGGGACAGCCAAGTAGAAAACTCAGAGGAAGGGAATCACCAATGAGGAAAAGAACATTCGAGGAGGTGAAGTCAGGCTCAGACCAAAGCCCTAACTCTCACCACCACAGCTGCCTCCTCCAAGCTTCTGTGCACAGAGCCGATAGAATTTTCTGCTTGCCCTCTGCTGCTCGGGCAGACAGAAGGACGGCCGTCTTTCCTAAGATGGGCCATGTGCCCTCAGTTCCCGATGACGGGCTCAGAGAGTGTTTCTTGGGGTGCCACACCCTCATCTTGTCTTCCCATCTGCTCTTGGTCTGCCACCCATCACCTCTGGCGGCAAAGCAACTTAGCAAAGCTAAGGCCACCCTACAGGCCTGAACAGGAACGAACGAATCCCTCCACCGTAGCTGCTGTTCCCAAAGCCCAGCTTCTGCTCCGCTATTTAAAATATGTCTTTCTGCCAGTGGCTGAGTAGGTTGAAGTCTTTGAAACCCTGAGTGTTCTATAAAATCCAAATAATTCCCTGTAAATCAAAGTACTTGGCATGCTGGCTGCAAAGCCTGCAGCTTTTTTTTTTTTTTTTTTTCCTAAGGTAATCTCTAGAAAGTAGTTTGTACTCATGTTTCCACAGTGATTAAATATGCAAAGTAATTTCCACGATTTTCACCACGTTCTGAACCAAATCAGATTCCGTTCTGCTCCTCTTTGTACAAAGCCACTTATTGGATCAGATTCCAAAACAAATCCCCTGAATTTGGCGGATCATCATTTTAAAAGGGGGCTTGTTAAGGTAATCATTAAATTAAACCACCCCTTTAAGAATATTTAGATCTGGTCCGCCAAGCGGAACGGTCTAATGGTTTTTAAATTAGAAGCTGCGGAATGCTGGTGAATTTTCTTTTGTGGGTCAAGTGGGTATTAACAAATGCTAAGACTGTTGTGTCTTTTGCCATCACCTTGAAATCTGCAAAGAAATGCAAAGAGTGGGAAGGACCCAAGGAGACAAGTAGGGTGGCTTGGTGGTACCCATGGTTGGTTGCAGAACAAAGCAGGAGCAAGCATGAGATACTGCTACTCACCATCTTTTTACACCCAGTCTTGAGAGAGACGGAAGCCTGAATCTGCCGGGAGGGGCAGATACCCGGGGTGCCCTGACTCCTGCAGGCTTAAGCCGCTCATGGGGTCAGCTCTTCCCACCACAGAGCCTGGGCTGATACCTGTGGCCAGGAGACTTTTTAAAAATTTTTATTGTCTGTCTTTCAGGGAAGCTCAAAGAAAGCCTGAAGCAGGAACTTTTTGTCAGCACATCTGTAAAATACTCAAGGAACTGTGACTCTCATCAATGCATTTCACTTCCTCTTCCGGGGGCTCTTAGCTTCCTGGCAGCCCTGGATCCCAAGCTAACGTTGCCCAGGCCTGGGGCCCAGTAGCACCGCTCTGGGTTTATCTATGGTTAATTCAAGTGCGCTCCGAGCTAGGCTTCAGGGTCACCTGGAGAGACTTTCATGTCATCCATGTGCCCACCTCCAGAAGACTTATTGAATTCATCTGGGGTGGGACCCAGCGCTGGCTTTTTTATAAAACTCTCCAGGTAATTATAATGTGCAGCCAGGGTTGAAAACTATTCGATTTAGAAAAAAAAAAGCAACTCTCACAGAGAAGTCTAAATGGATAAATGTCCTGTGTGAATGGGGCCTTCAGTTACGCCAGAGGGTTGGCAAACTAAGGCCTCTGGGCCAAATATGGACTGTGTTGGTCCCAGTTTTGTATGACTCTGAGCTAAAAACTAGTTTGCACATTATTAAGTGGATGGAAAAAATTCAAAAGAAGAATCTATTTCTTGATATGGGTAAGTTCTATGAAATTGAAGTCTCGGGGTCCATAAATAAAATTTCACGAGCCCTGCTCAGTTATGTATGTGTTGTCAATGGGCTGCTTTTGCACCGCAATGGCTGAGTTGAGTATAGTTGTAGCAGAGATTATATGGACTGCAGAATCCAAAATACTTACCATCTGGCCCTTACGGAAAAAATTTGCCGACCCTTGAATTAAATCGTAGGAGAAAAGAACCATTGCAAAGAAGTGTCTCTTTGAATTGAAACCATGTAAAGGGGGACCTGTTTAAAATCAATAAGCCCAAAGAAACAAAGATAAAGAAAAAAAAGAGATGAAATTCAGTATTACTATGGATATAGGGGGAAGAACACCTCCACACACAGCCCAGGGGAGTGCTGGTGTATTCTTTCTGGAAGGCATTTTGTTAGTACATCTCAAGGGTCTTAACAATGTTCCTATGCTTTGCCCAGTCCATTCTATTTCCAGAAATAGGTTTTATGGAAACTCCCAGTTATACGTGCAGTTTTATCTACCAGGATTTTATTGCAAATTTATAATACGAAAACAACGGCAATCTCCCACCCCCAAATCTGTGTCCAATAATAGGAGGTGTTTTATCGACAGAAGAATGGATAAAGAAGATGTGGTATATATATCGATGGAATTGACTCAGCCATAAAAAGGAATGAAACAATGTTATCTGCAGCAACACGGATGGACCTAGAGATTATCATACTAAGTGAAGGAAGCCAAAGACAAATATCATATGATATCACTTATATGTGGATCTAAAAAATGATACAAATGAACTTATTTACAAAATATAAATAGACTCACAGACATAGAAAACAAATTTATGTTTACCAAAGGGGAAAGGGGAAGGAGGGACAAATTAGGAGTTTAGGATTAACATATATACAGTACTATCTATAAAATAGATAAACAACAAGGACCTACTATACAGCACAGTGAACTATATTCAGTATCTTGTAATAACCTATAATCGAAAAAAATCTAAAAAAGGATCTATCTCTCCTTCTCTCTCTATATATATAGAATCACTTTGCTGTACCCCTGAAACTAACACAACATTGTAAATCAACTATGGGTCAATTAAAAATATAATAATAGGATGTGTTTTAATAAATTGTGTTACATCCATATCCAAGTATAAAAATGAAGTGGTTGAAGAACAGATAATAACACAGGAAAATGTCTGTGGTCCATAAAATGAAAAATAAGCCATAAATAAAACATTCTTAACAGAAAAAATTCGATGTATCAAAACACGTACATATATATAGAGAAAATTGGAGAGATATACCCAAAATGGTAATCATGTCTAATTCTGGGTGATTATGCTATGAGTAATTTTAATTTTTTTCTTTCTGCTTTCCTATATTTTTCAAATTTTCTACATTGAACTTGAATTAATACGGTAGCGTTATTTACAAGTGGCCCCTTAGGGAGAGAGCAATACAGGACAGCCTTTGCTTGGAAAGTGAGAAACCTGAATTTATGTCCCCGGACCCCGTCTCCAGCTCCACCTGCTGAATGAGCTTCAAGATGCCAGATAAGAGCCCTGACATTCTCCCACCCTGGCCGTGAGGCATGTTGTGAAAAGGAAAGACTTCTGGGCCATGGGACCTTGATTTGATTCCAGTTCCTGTCACTTCCATGCTCAGTAATTTTAACCATTTCAAGGGCCACTTTGGTCCTCAGAAATGCAGGGGTGATAAACCTTTCTTATGAGGTTCCTTTGTCGGTTGACAGGAGAGCTTATGCAAAGCACCAGATGCTGTACCTGGGACAGGTGAGCATCCCAAAACCTTCAGAGCCCTTTTTCCTCCCCTCACCGTGATCTTTAAAGTCCCTTCTACTCTCACCAACAGCTTGTATTTTTCTAATTTCTCCTGTTTGTATAAGGAGAAGAGATTGTGACCATAGTTTCATGTGCTCAGGGAACATCTGTCCTGAAAGCCAGCCCCAATGCACCTGTACAGATGCTGCTGGGCCCATCCATGCTCCCACACACGGCGGGATCAGTGGCTTTGAAGTGCCGATGATGCTCTCCAAGGCACAGGGGCGCTCCGTTCCTTCAGGGCTGTTGTATGGATGACAAGAACTAAATGTGCCTAAGCTCTACGTTAGGCATGATAAACTCCCTGGGAGTGACAGACAGAGCTGGGCCCATTCATCATTGCATTCCCCACCCTTTGCATGCATGCTGGAGGGGACTGGACAGCCACCCAAAACCTGGAGGGCTATTTCGTTTCAGTGCTATGAATCACACGACACAAGCACCTTGCATGGAGCATAGCTGTGGAAGGCAGAATAACGACTTCCGTAGATGCCCACCTCCCAGTCCCCAGAACCTTTGAGTTTATTACCTTACACGGCAAAGGGGTAATTATGGGACAGATGGAATTAAGGTTGCTAATCAGCTGTCCTTAAAATAGTTGATCCTGGATTACCTGGTAAGCTCAGTATAATCACAAGGGTCCTGAAATGTGGAGGAGGGGGGCAGAGAAGAGAGTTAGAGAAAGATGTGACAATGGAAGACTAGTCAGAGAGATGCATGCAACGTGGCTGACTTTGAAGATAGAGGAAGGGGCCATGGGCATAGGAAAGTGGGCATCTTCTAGAAGCTGGAAAAAGCAAGGAAACAGATTCTTCCCCAAGGCCTCTGGAAGAAATACAGCCCTGATGACACCCATGTCAGACTTTTAACGTACGGAGCTATAAGATAATATATTTGTGTTGTTTTAAACCGCTAAGTTTGTGGTAATTTGTTACAGCAGCAATAGGGAACGAATACACTTGCCATGCAACCATGTGACATAAATAATCTCACTGAATTCTCACAACCTTGTCAAGTAGGTAGTATTATCTCCTTCTTACAAATACAGAAACAAGTTCAGAGAAGGCAAGTATCATTCCCAAAGGCACACAGGTAATAAGTGGTAGAGCTAGGATCCGTAGCTCACTTTCTTCTAAGACCCATGCTCTGTGCTCTACCCAAGATCGAGGGCTCAGTGTAAACATTTCTGGACCAGCACCTGTGAGGTGTGTAATCCAGACGTTCAAGGCTGGTTGGGGACTCAGATGGCTCCTCAAGCTCTGTCTGGTGCTGGGACTCTTGAATGGTGTGTCATGGGAGATGGATATTCAGCCTGTGTTTGAATGCCTCCTCTGATGAGGAACTCACTATCACTCATGGACCTCATCTAGGTCTTGGATAGCTCTGCCTATTGAAAAGTTCACTCTGATTCGGCATATCAAGCATTATCTACTGCCCCATAATTCTACTTTTTCGTCCCAGTTTTTCTTTCGGAGACTCTTGGAATACTGGCCCCCCCATACGTGGTGGGTTAGCCCTCTGAACACGGATCTAAGATGAAAGCAGACCCCTGGAAGTTGCCATTTTGCAGAATTGGTTGGCTTGCAGGCCAGTCCTTCCTAGACAGCCCCTCCCAAGCCCAGACAGCTGTTGCTGGAGAAGCGACCCATCCAGGACCCCTGTGGAAAGTTCAGGTGCTCCCATCTCTGCTGATGTATTTTGTTATTGATATTTTCAATAAATGTGGACCTGATTCTTCACTGGCTAAAAATTCAGTCATTCTGAATTCTGGACCACTTGGAAAGGGATTGGGTTGGATTTCACTTTTCTTCTTTTCTGTAGTATAAAAGATTGCTGGGGCATGAGTCACTCCTGTGAGACAGTGATTGAGATGGGCACAGTGCACTAAGTGGGGTCTGTAATCGGCACATGGACCATTTATCCTTGGAGGCAGAATTCTCCTGGATGTCTATTCATCAACACTTTAGTAGTCTTCTAGAAGTTACTCTAATTACAATTATAGTTATTTCTGGGTGTTTCCAAAGTGGCAGGAACTGTGCTCAGTAAGAGTTTTACATGCATTTCTCCTTTCCTTCTTAAAAATAGAGCAAATGAAGCATCAGAGAGGTTAAGAAACACGCTTAAGGTCACACAGCCACTTAGTGACAGTACCTGCAACTCCTCATCCCCAGCAGGTGAAGCTCCATTCACAGGTGAAAAGAAGTTGAGATTTGGGGTCAGATAGACCTGGGCTTATATCCTCCCTCACCCCATGTTCACAGTGTCATTTTGGAAAACGTGAAAGTCAATAAAGTATTGTTCCTTCGTAACATTGATTATCGTTTGTTTCTTGTCTCTTTGCTTATTGTCCCTTTTCCCCACTAGAATATGAAATCCACAATACAGAGTCTATGTCATTCTGTTCCCTGCTGAATCCTCAGAACCCAGCACAATTCCCAGCATGCGGTTGACACTCAAAAAATATTCGCTAAGTGATTGAATAAATAATATCACAACTGAAAATGAGCCTCGGATATCCTGAGGCTTATTTCCCTTCCTCCTCTGAACCTGAGTCCCAGTAGCTAGGTGGGACTTTCAGAGTCTTTCAAAATGGGGTAAAGGGAGGAAAGGGTGAGCAAAGCATTATGTGCCCTGTTCCCACAAGGGTCATTGGTTTTCAAAAATGACCTAGGAAGAAGAGACAATTCGATAATGTTCACTAGGTATTGGGTTTTGCATTCCATGAACTCCCCATAAAAGCCCCCAAATATACGGCATGGTTTCTCCAGGTGACACTTCCTAACTAACTTTTGTATCTCATTATATTGAACAAAGTTTACTGATAGGACTGGAAAATTCATAAAATAATAGTAAGTTAATAGTACAGCTTCCCTTTATCGAGGGCTTGCTGCATACCAGGGGTTATAATAAACATTTTATAGGATTTACTTAATCATTAGAAAATGCGAAGAGGAAAGTACAATCATCCCCATTTTACATAAGGAAACCGACTCAACTTGCCTCAAATCATACTGCTCATAGGGGGTGGAACTCGATTTGCCCCCAGGTTTTCCTTCTTTTCCTTTATAGCACAGCTACATGCTTCTTATCTGCAAGACAGACTGCTCAGGCTGCTGACAATCTAGTTCTCCAAATCATTCTCATGAACCCAAGCATAAAGGCGTTTCCAGTGTGGAAAAAGTAATCACAAAGACTGGCTCTAAAGCCCATGCAAATTTCCTCATTGCTTATGTTTTCTGGTCTTTACTTAGAGCCTTCTGTTTTATTTTATTTTTAAAAATTTATTTTATTGAAGTATAGTTGATTCGCAATGTTGCGTTAATTTCTGCTGTACAGCAAGGTGATTCAGTTATACATATACATACGTTCTTCTTCATATTCTTTTCCACTATGGTTTACCACAGGATATTGAATATAGTTCCTGGTGCTATACAATAGGATCTTATTGTTTATCCATTCTATATATAATAGTTTGCATCTGCTAATCCTAAACTCCTACTCCAACTCTCCCCCACCCCCTTCCCCCTTGGCAACCACAAGTCTGATCTCTATGTCTTTGAGTCTGTTTCTGTTTCGTAGATAAGTTCACTTGTATCATTTTTTAGATTCCACATATAAGTTATATCATATGGTATTTGTCTTTCTCTGTCTGACTTACTTCACTTAGTGTGATAATCTCTAGGTCCATCCATGTTGCTGCAAATGGCTTTCTTTCTTTCTCTTTCTTTCCTTTCTTTCTTTCTTTCTTCTTTTTCCTTTCTTTCTTTCTCTCTCTCTCTCTTCCTTCCTGCCTCCCTCCCTCCCTCCCTCTCTCTCTTTCTCTCTTTCCTTCTTTCTTTCTTTTTCTTTCTTTCTTTCTTTCTTTCTTTCTTCCTTCCTTCCTTCCTTCCTTCCTTCCTTTCTTTCTTTCTTTCTTTCTTTCTTTCTTTCTTTCTTTCTTTCTTTCCTTCTTTCTCTCTTTCTTTCGTTCTCTCTTTCTCTCTTTCTCTTTTTCTCTCTTTCTCTCTTTCTTTCTTTTTTAGAGACTTCTGTTTTAATCCTGTGTGGTGAGGTGAATCATGTCCTCCTGAAAGATATATTCAAGTCCTAACCTCCGGTACCTTGGAATGGGATCGTAGTTGGAAATATGGTCTTTGCAGAAGTAATTAGTTAATTTAAGATAAGGTCCTACTGCCTTAGGATAAGCCCTAAATCTAATGACTGGTGTCCCTATCAAAAGAGGAGAGGACACACAGACACACGGGGAAGAAGGTCATGTGACATGGAGGACGGGATGATGTAGCTACAAGCCAAGGAATGCCTAGGATTGCCTGGAGCCACCAGAAGCTAAGAAGGGGCAAAGGATGTTTATTCCCAAGAATCTTCAGAGAAAGCATGTCCTTGCCAGCACCTGGCTCCCAGAACTGTGAGAGAATACAGTTCTGTTGTTTGAAGCCTCCAAGTTTGTGGTAATTTGTTACAGCAGCCCTAGGAGAAGACCACACCCCCTTTATAGAACTCTTGGTTCTCTGATTGCTCAGCCGGGAGTAGTAAGAGTATAGCATGGGCAGAAGGTTAAATATCGCTGGAGGAAGTCACCCCACCTTCAAGGAAGAGTGCTAGCAGCCGGTTCAATGGTAAGGCTTATTCAAAACAGCCCCATAAAACACAGGCCTGGGAACCAGAAGCACAGCTGCCTGGAGACGTCTTGCAAACTAGGGTGTTCCTGGAGGACTCGCGGTGCAGGATATAACTACAATAACTCGTTGCAGTGTGCTTTCAAGTTTACATGCAGCGCTTCAGATCGTAAGTCTCATCTAATCCCCTGGATATTAGTATTATTTTTATTCCCCAAGAAACCAATGATTAAAAAACTTAAGAGATTTACCCAAGGGAGGTAAATCAGAGGAGCGAGGTTATACATCCACAACGGTGATGCCACAACGCAGCTTAGGTAAGTCTGACGTGCATTCATTAAGAGCCGCCTGCATACCAGGTACCAAGGTAAGAAAGACACAGCCAGGCTCTTCCTGCCAGGAGACGACAATTTAGTGGTATAGACAGATAGAAAAACAGAACCGCTCCATGTGGGGGATAAATTCGAAGCGGAGGAGAGGTGTGGACGCCTGTTGCAGCCTCAGGGGTTCAGCCAGGAGGAGGTAGCTCCGCAGCCTGGCTTCGGAAGAGGATTAAGAATTTGGCAGGCGGAGGAGGTGTGGGTGATCCTGGCCGGCGATGCTCAGACCTTTCGGTCCTAGGACCCTTTTACACACATATAAATTATTGTGGGCTGCAAAGAGCTTTTTTCATGTGCATTATAGTTATTAATAATTAGTATATTAGAAATTAAAACTGAGATATTGTAAACATATTTACGAATTTATTGAAAGGAAAAATACTGAACCCATTACATGTGAACATAAAGAATACCTATTTTTAATGAAAAATAAGTTATTCCAAAACCAACAACGTTAAGCTACAGCAAAATGGCCTTGTTTTACATTTCTGCATATCTCTTTAATGCCTGGCTATCTGCCTTATCAGCTGGGTCTTCCTATCTGGCTCTATGGTCAATCTGTTGTGATACGTGGTTTTGGCTTATGTCTATGGGGAAAACATCTGGCTTCACATACATAAGAAGGAGGAAAAAGGAGGACCTCGGGGACCCCTGGGAGGCTCCTGTGGATCCTCTGGGGTCTCTGGCCCACGCTGTGAGAACTGCTGTACCAGGGAGAGGGAACAGCCTGACCTGAGGCCAGGAGGCAGACCACAGCAGGCAGTGTTTGGGGAATGAATTACACACAGCTCCGTGTGACCAGAGCATCCTGGGAAAGACCTCAAATGGTGGGAATGGCCCCTGAAGTGGGAGTGAGGGAGGGTCCGGACACCTGGTGGTCCATGCTTCACCCAGCAGCGATGGAAGGGAGGCCATGCCGGGTTTTACCAGGGAGGGGTCCCGAGCCACTGGCATTGGGAAAGAGAACTCCAGCTGCTTGGGTGGAGAGGGGGGGAGGGCTTGTGGGGTAGGACGGGCTGGAGGGGGCAAGCCCAGAAGCAGCTGCAATGGTCCAGGCAATGGATGACTACCCTTTGGAAGATTCTGGGAAGATCTATCACTGAGTTACGTCAGAGTACAAAGCTGCTGTTCACGCTGATGGCCCTGAGCCAGTGAGACAAGGTTAATCACACTGAATAGGCTGTTTTAAGAACAGGGGAAATGTTTCCATTAAAATAATTAAAATCTTAAAACGTTTTGGGGCTCAAAGGTATATGTTTCAGCTACCTGGAAAACCTACTTGCTGAAACTTCATTTTTTCAGCATCCCAGAGAAATAAGACATTACCGTATTTTCTCTATACAGTGAGACTAGAGGGGAAAAAGGACCGTGTAGGTAGACAGACGGGGTCCCAGCCTTCCAGAGCCTCCCTACTCAGTAGCTCTGTGACCTTAGATGCAGGAATCGGGCTCCTTGTGCCTCAGTTTCTCCATCGATAATACAGGAACAATGATTCCCACTGCAGAGACGAAATGAGATCCTGATCTACGGAGCTTAGGTCAACATCATTTCCTGTCCTTCAATTGCCCATGTCAATTTCCCACACAGCGCCCCAAAAGTGTTTGTTCTATCAGGGGTCTGATTGACATCATTTAGAGCTAAGTTCCCAACCCAGCTGCAAAATCTCTTGCTCTGTATAACTGGTCTTTTGCTTCAGAACATCCCTCTCTATGATTGCCTATAAATCTCACATGGCATATAACTGGGGATTTCGCGTTTTGAAAACACATGTACCAAAAAGCAGTGAACATCAACTAGTTTTATATGGATTTCGGAACTCCACCCTTTCCCCCACCCTTCGCCGTTACCCCAGATGACTTTTATGCCTGTGGACAAAGTGGAGAGCCATCGTGGACAACCAGGGGCATGGAGGATGGTGGGGGGGGGTCCCTCCTCCAGGGTCATGGAGGAGGGTGGAGTGCTGGGGGGCAGAGCTCCAGAGTCCCAGGCACCCCCATCCCACTTCAGCCATTGCAGTGTGTCTGACGTGCTTCTTTATGGGGATTCCACAGGAGTCTGATCAACAAGATGGGTCCTACAGAGCACACATGCATGTACACACACAGGTCTGCAAAGCTCAGTTTCAGGACCAGTTAGATGAGCAGGGAGAAACTGGTGAATCCCACTGGAGTCTCTCTCTAGGCTACCTGCAATGAGGGGCTGTTTCCCATCAAGGGCTCAAAACCCGTCCGGCTCTCTCTTTGTCCAGCCTTCTGCTCCCAGATCTCCTTTGGCTTGGGAACCACTCCTGGCTCCAGGACCTCCTCCAGTGCACATGGAGTGCTTACTAACCCAACCTCGGTCTTAGTGCGATAAGCAGCTGTAGGGGAAATAGTGGGACCTGGGCTCAAATCTGCCACTATTGACTTAACACAGACCCTTCAGTTCTCCAAGCTTCTATTTTATCATCAGTGAAACAAGACTAAGATTGTTGGGAGGACAAGGTGGTTGGGATTGTAAATGAGATCTGGTAAGCGGAAGTACCCAGGATATAATAGATGCTCAATAAAAGTCCGTGGAATGCTTTCAAGATTCCTAAGATAAATGGAATAACATGAAGTGTGTGTTTGAGTGTATGTGTGTGTGTGTGCTGGGATGGTCCAAAGTGAGGGATCTAGGGGTGCAGAATACCTACCTTTCTTCTTTTAGGGGATGGGATTCTATCCAGGGACCAGTTTCAGGAGGATCAGAAAATGTCAGACACTCAGCCTAGCTCACCCCAGCCATCTTTCTATTTTGCCCTTCTGCATTGGAGTATGGCTGGTTATTAAAATGAAAAATTCTCTCTTCCTCACCCACAGCAGCTGTTTCATTATGTTTTGCATTTCTCTCCATCTAAATGTTAGCTCTTGTCCCGGGCAGTAACTTTCATAGTTTCTTTAATGTATATATCTCTATTGACATTATGATGGATGATAACAGACTTCCGCTGAGGAATGAAGCAGTCTTATGGGGCCAGTCTGACCTATTGGGAAAAGAGCAAGGATTAAATAACCAATTATAAATGGATATTTACCTGATAGATTAGGATAGAGGCTTTAGAGCAGTTTTGCTCCATTAGGTAAATGATCTATGCTCTTCAAAGTTTATAAATATGTATTTCACCAAAAGACTGAAGTCCTAGCAATAATTAATATGCATTTCATAGCATTCCATTAAAATCCGAGCCCTCCTCTTGATTTTTCCGAAGAAAATGAGCTTAAAATAATGCTGCAGCAAATAAGTAGCTGGTCTTCTTAGTAATGCTGGGACACGTCACTGTTACATCAACTTGTCCAAAACTGTTCTGTCTCACATGTACCCCCTCCTGGGTCCCTTCTCATCACAGGTTACTGCAGCATCTTCTCAGTGATGAAGTTAGAACCAGGCACCCTCACTGGATCCTCACTCCTAATGTGAAATTGATCACAAAGTCCTATCCATCCCCCGCCCCCATCTCAATATTTTCTTGCTGCCAGCATTAGGTTTCCATGTTAAAAATCTACATACATTATTGCTCTTCTCAAAAACCCTCCACAGGAGTCATTATGCTGTACGCTTGAAACTAAGATAAAGTTACATGTCATTTATATGTCAATGAAAAAGAAAAACAAACAAACAAAAACACTCCACATCTCTGTGCTGCTTTAGTAGCAATTCCCAATGTACTTTGGAATACCAATTCCACGAGACAACACTCTAAAAATTAAAAAAAAAAAGGATGTTATGATTAAAACATTTAGGAAATATTGTATCTTTCGTAGTCCCTCTTGGAAGTTCCAATGTGTATGTAATTTTCTTTTTGTTGTTGTTGTATCTTTGACTGGTTTTGGTATCAGGGTGATGGTGGCCTCATAGAATAAGTTTGGAAGGGTTCCTTTGCAAATTTTTGGAATAATTTCAGAAGGATAGATGTTAACTCTTCTCTGAATGCTTGGTGGAATTCACTTTTGAAGCCATCTGGTCCTGGACTTTGGTTTGTTGGGAGTTTTTGTGCTCACAGAATCAATTTCAGTACTTGTATAATAAATGGTCAGTTCATATTTTCTATTTCTTGGAAGTTCCAATGTATATGAGAGTATTGAAGGCTCTGAGAAGTCCTGTAGTGTTTACCATGATGTTTTCCAAGCTTATTTTTGTAACGCGTATTACCATCTTATGGAATTCTTGTTTCATAGAGCATACTTTGATAAGTCCTGGCTCACAAGATAAAGTCACAATCACTTAGCCCAGCCAATGAAGCCCTTCACAACTCCCCTCTAGGCTACATTCCCAGATTCATTTCTGCCTGTTCCCTCTTTGTCGTCTCCCCGTTATAGGCCATTCTTCATTCTCAGAATGTGCACGATCTACTCTTTTCTTTCCATGGAAATTCCTCCTTCCTTCTCCTCCTTCATCTTGCAAACTCATATTTAAGCTTCAAAAACCAACTAAAGCATTGCTTACACCGACCACAAATTCTACACTCCCTTACCTTCTTCATCATGTTAGCATTTTTCTGCACCTCTACTGTTTTTATTTTAGCTCTTTCTGTATGAGAGTTATTAGTTTATTTCACCATTTCACCAGAAAGACTGGTGGAGAAAAGCTTCATCTCGATTCTTTCTCTACCTCTGCAGCCTAGATGGTTCCCAGCACTTAATTCATATGCAATGAGTGTTTATTTGCTGAAGGGACTTAGAGATCAAATTACCAAAGGTAAGTTCTTCTTGCTCTTTTTTATGTTTTGAGCTTCTTCTGCATGACCATATGAATTATTTAATCAACAGAACCTGAAAGAAAAGAGGGATGCCTGATTTTGTCCAGCCTCAGTCACCATAAAAAACACTTGGAAGAAAGGGAAGACTCAATCTTTCCCCCCAATGCCCACCTCTCCCTGACCATACGTGAGTGAAACTAGTTGATTTATGGCTCAAGAAGGATCAATTGTTTGAAAGAGTCATTTCAAACACTTGTTTGCAAGAGCCATTGGATATTATTTTAACAGCGATATAAACATTATGCTCCCATTGTAGATTTTCTGATTCCTTATGCCTGAGGACGTGCCTTTAGCCTTGACTCAATAGCAGTGATATTGGAATGAATGCACTTCCAACGGTATCTGGACCCCCATGAATATAAGATGCTTTATCTCTGGAGACCATCCAGGCAAGCCATGCTTTAAATAAATAAAATGAATGCTCTGATCATCCAGGATGCTTTTCAGTGTTGTAATGTGGATACAAAGCCTGATTGTAGATACAGGCAAGAGGGAGGGTAATGTAATAGAGGCAGGAGACCATAGCTCTGCATCAAAGTAAGAGAGCATCTTAATGGGAGCCTGGATAGGGTGACGACTTGACTCTATAATCCCATCAGTTTTATTGTCCAAATGCCATTTGTACACTTACGGAGGAGTCTCTTTAACGGTAGGGAAACACTAACTGCAACATTTAAATATGGACTAGACAGGCATCACGTCTGATTCTCTCTCTCTTTCGTGTGAGTGTGTGTGTTTGGGTGTGATGCATGTATGTGTGTAAATGTGTGTGACTGTGTGTGTCATATCTGGGGATGCATGGTCCCCACCTGATGGCAGTGACTGATTACACCACAGAGAGATTGATGTCACAGACCTCTCATGATCCTGAACTAGGAGTGGGGGCTTATTCAGTTTGTCCTCTTTGGTTAAAATACTTTTGTTTTCATCAGCTGCATCTATTTCTTGGAAGAGTTCCCATGGTCTGAATGGGACCCTGAACGAAGATCAGCTGGAGACGGGGTGAATTTCCACGGAGAGGCGACCCCTGCATCTGCCCTGTGTTGTTTAGGACTCAAAGGGTACAGTCCACCCTTACTTTAGTTTCATTTCAGTTTCACTTTAGATCAGGGGTCCGCAAACTAGGGCCTGTGGGCTGCCCACCTTCTTTTGTAATTGGTGTTTTACTGGAGCACAGCTGTACCCCTTAGCTTACATCCTGTCACGCTGCTTTCACAGCACAATGGCAGCACTGAGGAGTTGCAACAATGATGGTGTTGCCGATGAATTTAAGGTTCTTTTTTTTTTTCGGACGCGCAGGCTCAGCGGCCATGGCTCACGGGTCCAGCCGCTCCGCGGCATGTGGGATCTTCCCGGACCGGGGCATGAACCCACGTCCCCTGCATCGGCAGGCGGACTCTCAACCACTGTGCCACCAGGGAAGCCCTAAGGTTCTTTTCTTCATCGTGAAAGAATTTGGAGACGAAGTGATAGGTAAGAATCAGATTTCTTTAGAGAGAAACACACTCCACAGACAGAGTGTGGACTGTCTCAGAAGGTGAGAGAGAGCCTCAAAACCTGGGGTGGTTAGTTTTTATGGACTGGTAATTTCATAGGCTAATGAGTGGGGGGATTATTCCCACTATTTGGGGGAAGGGGCAGGGGTTTCCAGGAGTTGGGCCACTGCCCACTTTTTGGCCTTTTATGGTTAGCCTCAGAACTGTCATGGCACTGGTGGGTGTAGCGTTCAGCAGGCTAATGTATCACAGTGAGCGTATAAGGAGGCTCAAGGTCTCCTGGAAGTCGAATCTGCTGCCATCTCGGACCCAGTTTGTTCTCACTAGTTTTCATCATGTAGTATGGCTATGTCATTCTTTTAAAAGTTGTGCCCTGCCACCTTCCCTCCTGTGTCAATGGTGGAAACTGCAAACCCAAGACACTTACTCCCTGGTCCAATACAGAGAAAGTTTGTGGACCCCTGTTCTAGATCATGAACCTGAGTTGGGCAGGACCTCTGAGGTGCCCTCGCTGGCTCTCGGCTGGTACTGGAGACCCACCTGGTCTTTCTTCTGCAGCTGCTTGAGCAGCTCCTGTGACAGGTGATGGTACCTGGCAGGAAAGCAGAGTGATTTTCAGTGTTTCCTTCCAGAGTTCTGTTTTCTCACACCTCCCAAGGTCTTGGAATTCCAGAAGATTCCTTACAGTGGACCTTCACAGCTTCCTTCCATATAGCCATTTTACTCAATGGGAGGTACAATTTATTTTTTCCATTCCCAACTCAACACCAAGAAATGCAACCTCTCGCTCCTGGAAAGTCTGCTTTTGAATGAACCTGAATGCCTCCAGAGAACATCCCTACAGAGTTTGAGTGTTGGCTGCTGTGCTTTCGGCTTCTCCTCCACTTGAGATGCCCACTGGTGAGGCAGAAAGAGCGTAGCAGTAGAGCCAGAAGACCTGGGCTTAAAGGATCAGTTGGTCACTCAACCATTATTTACTGAGACTACTTGATTACAATGACTCTGATTGAAATAGAGCTGGAGCCTACAGTCTTTTCTCCCATGTCCTCCACCTGTCTTTTGTCTGTAGAAAAACTTTAGCCAAAGGATAAGTTTAATCAGAGAAGTGAGAAAAACGCAGAAGCAAAGGAAAGCAAACAGGACAAAATAATAATAGTTTAGTCATTAAGCAAAGTCAAGGACCTTTAGTTCCTCCTCAAGGGCTGTAGATAATATTCTGAGCCATAACGTTTCAGCTGTTTCGTAGATACTGAAACCCCCATCAAGTGGAAGAAGTTAACGACATAATGACCAGACAGTAGCCATGACATGAGCTGCCACAATTCCGAGAACTGGCCTCAAAGAAATTGGAACAAACTGACCCTGCAACTGAAGACTAACTGTACTTAAACCAATCAAAATGATGCTGACCAGACCACCGCATGACCAATTTCAAGATGACTGCCAGAGCTGACTGTGCCATTTCTGCATGTAGCCCCCTCTTTCCGCCTATACACCCCTGAAACTCCCCTTTAAAAGCTCTGGCCCACTGAATGTCAGCGGAGGAGTCGGCCTCTGGACACGAGTCTGCCCTCCAACTCCTGTTTGTTGGCCTCAGAAATAAAGCACACTTTCCTTTCCACCAATCCTGGCGCTCAAGTATTGGCTTTTGAGTGGTGAGAAGTGGGACCGCACTTTCGGTAACATGTTATCCCCCCGGGGACAGAGTTTTCAGAACCAATGCCTGCCCTCTGTTCCCAAACCTATGGAGAAGGTATATAAGCAAGCAGACTGTGGGGGGGACTTTAATATAATAGTTTGGAAGGTGCCTGTGGGTCCCTAATCCAATCAGCTGGGGTCTGGGAAGGCTTGAGATCCAAAGCAGTGGGAGCTTGAGGTAGAGGAGAGAGGCGGTAGGGGGCATTTTGGGCAAATAATTGCTGTTATTTGGAAGGTCCCTTCCAACTCTGACTTCCCATTGCTCACCTTAACCGGCCACCCCCCAATTTAAGATGGGCCTCTGTGCTTAAAGCAATGCTTCTCAAACTCTAAGGTGCAGGAGTCACCCGGGAGCTTGTTAAAATCCAACTTCAGGTCTTGGGTGGGACCTGAGATGCTGTGTTTCTCACAAGCTCCAGGGGATGTGGATGAATGCTGCTCGTGGGGTTTTTGAGTACAAAGCGCTTAGAGGATTTTATTAATTCAACAGGTATTCATTAAGCACCCACTGGGTGCCAGGCACTGCACAGGCTCTGATGGAACTGGGATATGAGAGTCAGAAATGTTCACATGCTATCGTGGTCTCAACTGGTCCAGCAGAGCAGACGTGGAGGAACGACCACCCAGACGACCCGTTACATTTGTGATGAGCAACACAAGGTACCATGCAGACATAAACTCAGGTCACATGATTAGTTGAGGGTGGAGTTGGAGTGAGGGACGGCTCTCCTGTAGGAAGAAATATTTAAGGTTAAAACTTGGTTATCAAAATCCTCCTCTCCCATCCTGGGTCCCCACAGAGAATGTGCTTTCTGTATGCCCATGACCTCTATTCCATAAATATCTGGGAGGATCAAGATGGTCTCAGTTGTCACACTGACAGTGAACTCTCTGGCCATGAGACTTAGCCCAGACACCTCCTCCAGGAAGCCTGAGAGGATTGGTCCTGTCTGGCACTATTCAAGCTAATCCTCTCATGAGATCATTCTGAAAGACCCCTGTTTCTTAAGAGTTTTTCAAGTGTATCAGCTACTAGATTATAAAAATCTCTGAGGGCAGGAGCCTGGCTTCCATTGCCTCTTACCCCAGTGCCCAGAGCAGTGCTACACAGGGCACACGTGTTCACATTTCAATGGAGTGACTTTGAAATGGGAACTTTGCCTTAGAGGGGCTTGCTCATGTCCTGTGCATTGTGTACCAGCCATCAAAAGTCCAATGCTTTCCTCACATCTTTTCCGGTGTGTCAAATGAGGGTACCCCATGACCTTCCCTTTGGCTTTCGGGTCCTAAAACTCAGGTTGATTGTCCCAGAGTCAAGTCCACGTGTGTGATGTGAGGCTACCTGTGACTTCCTTTAGTGAGCACATACTACGTGCTGGCTCTCTTCTGCACACCTCCTTAGGAAGTGGGAGTTAGTGTGGACTTTTTCCAGGCGGGCTGAACTGGTCATAAAATAAAAGTTCTGGCCGTTTTGAGTAATATTTGGCAAGAAGGGGATTCACATGGAGCTGGGTTAGAAAGAGCACTTCAAAGGTTTGCCTGAGAGAAACATGATCAAGCGTCTTTGGAGAGAAGCAGGGAATAAGATTGGGCGTGGTGCTCTAAGGGCAGCCAAGTCACCCTCTCCCAGTGGGTGGGAGGGGACATTAGAAGTGACAGTACCCCTATACTCAATATTTTTTTTTTTTTGCGGTATGCGGGCCTCTCACTGTTGTGGCCTCTCCCATTGCAGAGCACAGGCTCCGGACGCGCAGGCTCAGTGGCCATGGATCATGGGCCCAGCCGCTCTGCGGCATGTGGGATCTTCCCGGACCGGGGCACGAACCCGTGTCCCCTGCATCGGCAGGCGGACTCTAAACCACTGCGCCACCAGGGAAGCCCATATACTCAATATTTTGTAATAACCTATATGGGAAAAGAATCTGAAAAAGAATATATATATATATATATATATATATATATATGTACACATACACATATACATGTTTATATATGATTGAATCACTGTGCTGTACACCTGACACTAACACAACATTGTAAATCAACTATACTTCAATAAAATAAATAAATTTTTTAAAAAAGAAGTGACAGTTCCCTAGCAAGAGGATGCAGACTGAAGAGTACTCAGAAGAAGAGACATGAGAAGGAGAATAAACAGCACCTCCTGCCAGCGGTGGAGGAAACGACCAGAACGGGCAACAGGAGGTCTGTTTGTAAGAGTCAGCTGGGGCTGCCCCAAGGACACTATTTCCAACAGGTTTGAGGGGAGTCTTTAATTTTATTTAACGCTTTAAACTTTTCATTGTATTACTTTGCAAAAAGAAAATAAAACTTTTTTTTTAAGCATACTTGGAGTAAACCCCACACATATTAGTTTCCTGTGGCTGCCATAACAAAGCACTGCAAACTGGGTGGCTGAGAAAAACAGAAATTTGTTCTTTCGCAATTCTGGAAGCAAGAAGTCCATAATCAAGGGGGCAGCAGGGCTGCTTTCCCACCAAAGGCTCTAGAGCTCTGGCCTCTTCCGGCCTTCTGGTGGTTCCAGGCAGCATCGCTCCTGTCTCTGTCTCCATCTTCAGTGGTCGTCTTCCCACTGTGTCTTCACATGAACCTTCTCTTCTCTGTGAGTGTCTGCCCCAAATTTCCCTCTTCTTAGAAAGACACCAGTCGTATTGGAGGAGGGCCCACCCTAATGACCTTACGCTAACTTGATTCCATCTGCAAAGACCCTATTTCCAATAAGGTCACATTCACAGGTACAAAGGTTTAGGACTTCAACACGTTTTTGGGGGGACACAATTCAACCTGTATCACCAACCATCCCAATTTTCAATTTATTTTCTTTAGATGAAGTTTTATATTACTATCGATGTGCTATATTTAAAATAGCCAAAGAACTTCCTGTACACCTTCAAATTATTTTTTGTATACCTTTAAAATATATATATTTTCCTAGGGGTTCCCTGGTGGCGCAGTAGTTGAGAGTCCACCTGCTGATGCAGGAGACACAGGTTCATGCCCCGGTCTGGGAAGATCCCACATGCCGCGGAGCGGCTGGGCTCATGAGCCATGGCCGCTGAGCCTGCGCATCCAGAGCCTGTGCTCCACAATGGGAGAGGCCGCAACAGTGAGAGGCTCGCGTACCACAAAAAAAAAAAAAATATATATATATGTATATATATATATATATATACACACACATATATATATATATATTTTTTTTTTTTTCCCCTAGGTAAGCTCTTTTAAAAACTTGTGGGAAAATAATTGTAGTTTTTTTTTTGGCACCAAAGCCTAGGTCATATGTCACTCTCCAAATAGTAAAGGCAAAAGTCCTTCTTGTATTTTAACATAGATTCATTGAAGAGAATATCTTGTTTTCTTAGCAATCCATAGTGGTGTGTCTAATAATATTAAATAAGAATTTAATAATACATTTGTATTAGTACATATTATTATGTATAATAATACTACTTCTTATATACTTACTTTGGAGAAAATATAGGAAAATGCCCTTAAGTAATGCTTACATTTTTGTAAGTTACCACTTTCTTTTTCCATTCTAAAATTCTGTAGTTTTTTTATCTTATAATTTTCTATTATAATCCTAAAATTCTGTAATTACGTCCATCTCACAAGCACAGAAGTAATATATATTCCTATTATTAAACTATTATAAATAGTTCAAATTGGTCCTCATAGTGGGGAAAATTATATTAAGTTTAAGAAACAAAAACACAGGCTGGGACAAGAAAACTGATCTCTCTAAGAATCATCCACTTGTAGAAATATTACTCTTCACTCTGATTTTTGCATCACGTTGTTAAAAGAGAACCTAGCCATAGTCAAATTGTGAAATGCCAAATTAATGAGTGATATGATCTTTGGAGAAAATGCTTTTAATAATATTTTATTTTAAAAATAATGTCTTTTTTGGTCTGTGTTTAGGGAGAGCCTAAAACCCAGGTCAGTATTTTTCACCTGGTGGGGTGTGTGTGTATGTGTGTTTGGGGGGTTACTTATTTAAAATGCAGATTACGAGGTGCACCTGAGACTATTGGAATCGGTGGTTCTGAGGGACGGGGTCCAGGTCTCTGGATTATTAGCAAGTCTCCCTGGGGATGTTTATGCACATATAAGTTTGATAATCTCTTACTTGGACCCTTTGCAAGCACTGTTATTCGCCTGATGGCAGGTCCCTAAATGAGGGAGGAATATAAAGGCTCAGCCTCTTCTGAGCTGCCTCAAAACCCTGAACCTAGTACACAGCACCCATCATGTGACTCCACACAGGGGGCCCCAAGGACCCTCTGCTCCTCTTCTGCATCAAGACATTGGGGGGCTTCCTGAAGAACTTGCCTTAGGACTGCAGACTGTGCTCTCAGAAATAGGTCCTGTCCTTGTCGCCCCTGCTCATATTAATGCCCCTCCTGTGACCCCAGCCAGCCTGAGTCTTCTGTGCATCTTCTGGGGCCCAGCTATGGGAACCCCGGGAACAAATGCAGGGAACACAAGGAGAGGGCTGCCAAGTAAAATACAGGGCACCCCGTAAATTTGAATTTTAGATAAATAATAAATAATGTTTTAGTACAGGTATGTCCCAAATATTACATGGGACATACTTAGACTAAAAGAAATTCAAATTTCACCAGGTATCTTGTATTTTTTTACTTGCTGAATCTGGCAGTCCTACATCCTGACACTTCTCTGGGTGAAGTGAGTCCTCCGGGTTTAAGTCCCTACAGTCACAGCCCTGGGGAAACAAAGTCATTCCATACTTTTGCTGCAAAAGAATTAGCCAAGGCCCAGTTCATGGACATTTGGAGGTTGAGTCCAGTTTTCACGTTTTGGAAACATTTTCTAATTTTGATAGTAATGTACAAGTTGACACTCACCACTAGATTTCTACGATCTGTAGGTCTTTGAATGATTTTGACAGAAACCGTTTTTATAGCTTTTTTCCCCTGTTCCTTTCATGACAGTTTCAAGCTACACTCATGTAAGGCTAATCTTTGATTGATCGTTTTTCCCTCTGGTGGTGATGTGGCATCCTGAGGGCTGAAGTGGGTCAGCACCGCGTTCTGAGTCCCAGCCAACTCTTCAATTAGAAGGCGGAGATAAGTGAGCTGTTACCCAGGTGTGCTCTCTCTTGCTCTGTCTCTCTCTCTCTTTCTTGCTCATTTACCTTATCTCTCAAGAATATGCCATTTGGCACCTGCTGAAAACAGCCTCCTTGTACTTCACCGTACTATTGCTTTCTCCAGATCCGTTTTGATCCACGTAACATCCCAGCCATTCTGATAAGTTCCCCCAAGTTCATCACCATTCGCAAAACTCAGAGGGGAAGGGCTGAACGTGCGAAATGATTGGAACAGTAATCATCATCATCATCTCAGGAAGAAGAGATACACCAGGATAGCAGCTAAAATATTATAATCCAAACAATGTTATGGGTAATTCTCCCCTCATAACCCAAAGACCAAAAACGTTCTGACTCTTTAAACTTCAGTATTGCACCAATTAAATTTCAGCTTAGGAATCTGAGCTTCTGGTCTATGTTCCATTAAAAAAATGTAGCCTATCTTATGTTCCCTAAAGAATCATAGGAATAACTTTTTATTCTTCCTAATCACTTTTATTTTTCTCAATTAAGAAGCATGAGAAGAATATTAACTGCAGATGTTAAATCACGTGTTCTCGATGTGGTGACGATCACATCTTAAACGATGCTATTTTCTTACAAAAAGTAGGAATGAGGCTTTTTTTTTCTTGTCGCATTTAACTTTTCTACCTCACAGCTCAGATAGCTTTTTAATCAAAGCAGGTAATGGAAGAACAGTCTGTACCCTCAAATGCAATCATATTTAATCATATTTAATATCCTTATTTCTCAGCTGATCAAACTTTAAAATTTTGGATGCTTTGGTTTGATTTAGAACTCTGTAGAAGTCTAACTAATAAAGAAGCACATTCCTTTGTTGTGTGGATGGGGAAGTGTGCTGGGGAGAGGCCTGGGCTGTGGGTCTGGATTCCAGGTACTAGACAGGGCTCTGAGCATGAGTTGCCTCTGTGCCTCTGTTTTCCCATCTGTCAAAGGGGTGGGTCAGTGTATGTGTCCACGTAACACTTCTTCATCCTCTGAAACAGCGAATGCAGGTGGGTTGCTCTCATTGCCAGAGGGCAGGATGCAAACAATGTCTCTCTGGATTGCTTGTGCTTTGCACAGTGCCTGCATACAGCAGACGCTTCATAAATGTGTGTGGAGTGGGGATTGGATTGAATGCTATACAACCATTAAAAATGTTAAGTAGGGTTTGTATATATGTATAACTGAA
This sequence comes from Aethalodelphis obliquidens, assembly GCF_003676395.1. NCBI lineage: Eukaryota > Metazoa > Chordata > Mammalia > Artiodactyla > Delphinidae > Aethalodelphis > Aethalodelphis obliquidens. The sequence goes on from NW_020837965.1 coordinate 20,902,290, forward strand.
TCACTTTGCTGTACACCTGAAACTAATGCAACGTTGCAAATCAACTATAATCCAATAAAATTAAAACAAAAATGTTAAGTAGGATTTGCATGTTGAAAAATGGACACTGGGCTTCTCTGGTGGCGCAGTGGTTGAGAGTCCGCCTGCCGATGCAGGGGACACGGGTTCGTGTCCCGGTCCGGGAAGAACCCACATGCCGCGGAGCGGCTGGGCCCATGAGCAATGGCCGCTGAGCCTGCACGTAAAAGACATTTCCCAAGAAAAGGTAGTGGGCTAGGGAGAGCTCAGAAAGTTCTGTCCTGGTAGCCAGAGGAGCAGGGGTCGTGACAGTCAGGTTTCGATGGGAAACTGAAGATCCTGGGTGTTTCCTCATCTACCCCCTCAGGGTGGCTCCACTCTGTGCCAGGGTGAGGTTGCCCGCCTGTCCATCTCCTGCCCCTTCCACCTCTGAGATTCCCATATCTTTTCTGCTGGTTATTTTTCCTTTCTCGGCCAGCCAGACACCCTTCAGAACCCCTCCATCTCCGTAGCTCAGCCCCAGAAAGGCCTGTAAGAGACATTTCTCTCCTCGCTGCCTTTGGTGACTTTAAAGTCCATTCTAATTATTTTAATCACCCCTCCCCAACACTATCATTACTTTCTAGTATCACAGTGCCTGGGTTCCAGTTGTGTTGTTACATGGGGAGTGCATACTGCCTATGTCATGGGGATTTTTTGATGTGCAGTGATAGGGTACCATTTTCTCAAAGCTGATAATAGATATCACACCAAAGTAGGGAACATTCAGGGCACTGTAGTCTTGTAGGACCCACACTGTCACCTTGGAGGAGCATGCCATGAGCCTCTAGCCTGGACACAGATTCATTTCAAGGGAGCTGAGTCCTGGACTTGGGTTGCTGGACCCCGACGGCAAGTCAGAAACAAAGAGTTCTAGGTCCTTCGAAAACTATCCATTTTTAAAATTTTCCTTTTAATTATTGCATTCATACACGTGCATTAGGGAAAACTTCGAGATTATTTTTATTATTTATTTTCGTTTGTGCATATGGGTAATGCGCATACACACAAGAAGGTTTGTGTAAGTTTTTTCATCTTGATCTTTGCACTCTGTTTTATGGCATGAACATTTTCTGAAGCTCTTGAGATGTCTTTGAGAACGTGATGTTTAAAACATGGCTGTAGAGGACTCCATGTGGTGGGTGTAGGTGATTCACTGAACTCGCTGGGGTGGGACATTTGGGTGGTTATCTGGCATCACAGATATGGGTGACAGTAAACAGCAGGCGCCCTATTCCCACCACGTCCCAGCTCTGTCTTGAACCCTAGAACTGAGCGTCCCTCTTGGCCCCTTTGGTAGAACTTTCCTTGCTCCGATGCATCATCACCCTGGGATTGAACTCTGAGCTGTGGCCAGAGCTGCCTCCAGCCTTGTCAGCCCCATGGGGTGAGTTAGGAAAAGATGTCACTTCCCACAAAGCCCTTGACTTCCATCTGTCAGGAGATTTTCGTAGAGGATATTGTCATTATCTGGGGTGGGAATAGCACCCCCTTAGCCATGGCCCCCTTGTGCAGTGCACACCCTTGAACAATCCTTAGTGATGGCCTGGGAGGGCTGGTCCCTACCACCCAGGGCTGGTTTGTTTCTGCTCTCCCTGTCTCTCTGCTTCTCCCTCCTTTGGTCATCTATTCTCTGACCCCACCAGTGGTAATCTGTCCTTTTCCTGATCAATTGCAACTATTTTCCTTTCTGGCTTGAGCCTTCACACCCACCTGCTTATTATTATGTCTGTTTTCTTTTAAAAAATCGTTTTAACTCTTCCTCTAGTCAGGAAGCCCAGTGAAATGGGTTTTGGGGTCAGACAGTCCTTGATTCAAACAGAAGCCCCATCACTTATTAGTCTTATGACCTTGGACAACTGACTTTGCTGGGCTAATCCTTTTTTCTCATTGGCAAAACAGAATGACATAATCTAACACATGAAACACTTGTGCGGATTAAAGGAAAATTCCAAATCCAGGCTCACCATCCATTAGTATCTTTCCTTCCCCCTCCTTGAGGGCAGAGACTGTTTGTGTAACTTCCTCTGTCCACAGGGCCAATACATGTTGGTGTATGTCAGGGACTCCTGAAGTTTGGTTGAATAAGTAAATGGGGGCTGAGGAGGAGAAAGAGGGGACTCATGCCTTCAGCAAGTCATTCTATAGTGGAATGTTTACTGAGAACATGCTATGTGCTAGGGAACAGAGATGTCAAGAAGAGACACAGAGCCCCTCACTGCAAAGGACTTATTGTAGTACCCTGTATCCCCCCCCATATTTCAGAGGAAGAGAGTAAGTCAAAGGCTTGAGAGTGAGAATGATGCATATTTGACACCATAATCTACTCCATGCTGGAAGCTGGGAACCAGAAATTAGTCTGTCCTCGTCCTTCCTTTTAAGGCTTCCTGAAGTACGCGCCTGGCTTCTAAGTTTTGAAGGATGCGTAGGAGTTCACCACTCAATCAACAAGTACCTTCTGGCACACCTGTTATTTGCCACGCCCTATTTGCTGGGTGGTGACATCCAAAGGCATAAACTCTGGCTCCTGTCCTCACAGAGCTTCCTGGGGAGATGACATAAACAGCTGGCAAAAGAAGTGCTTGCACCAGAGGATGTCACCAAGAGGCACTGGAAGATGTCACGGGCTGCAGGAGGATTGTGCTGGGCCGGAAGAAACAAGGAGGGCTTCCCAGAGGTGGTGACATATGAGAAAAGGGGAGCAAAGGGGCCCCAAAACAAGAGTGCTGTGTGGTAGCTTAGCTGGTGTGCAGACTCCAGGGGATCAGTAGCGTGTCACCATCCACACATCCCTGATTGTTCTCATCTCAGTGGATGCAGAGGGTGATAGAAAGTCCTGCTGTCCCCATCCACTCGGGAGGTATCCCATTTCCTTGCAGCTTGGTGGGCATCCCCATAAACACCCTGCCTTTGATGTATATGCACAGGGGAGGATTTGCCTCTGAAACTCCAGGACTACCTGGGAGAAGGAGGCTCTGAGCTGCTTGGAATTATATGAAAGCTTTGCCCACTAGTCGATTATTAACACAGAGCCAGGGAAACACCCAGGCCTAGGGGACAAATGGCTGTGTATGCAGAGCTAAGGCAGGTGGTGACCTGGCCCTCATTTCTCTTCCCGCCTCCCCGAGAAGTCCACTCTCATGAGCTCAGCCATGAGCCTGCTGTGTGGAAAACTTACAGAAATGCAAAAGCAGAGGCTGCACTGCAAATGTTACCCCAGGTAATATTCAGGGAGTATGTTAGTGATGTTAGGACTGCGTAATGAGTAAACGTCAGCCCAGGACTTGGCATCAGAACCCAAGAGGGCAGCACTGTGTGACCTCAGGCAAGTTCTCAACATCTCTGGGCCTCAGGTTCCCCATCTGTAAAATGGGAACAACGTAACAGATTTGTAGGTTTGCTGTCATGTATTATTGTTGCATATGGATGAATGAGTACGTAAACAATAATGGTGAAAGCCGAAGGTAATTGGCTGTTTACGCTAAGCCAGGAGCTGTGAAAATACCCATTTTCTCACTTAATTCTCAAAACCTCCCTCAGAGACCTGGGCTATTGCTCCCTTTGGCCTGTTTATATCAGACTCCAGGAAATGGTTGTGGCTGTTATTTTTCCTGTTTCTTCCCAGAGTACCTCTAGGGCCAACTCTTCTCCTCCTTCTTGGTAGCCTCTGTGGCTGGTGTATGGTAAGTGATCTACATGGGTGGCCAGTGACCCAATTAGATGCTGGATGTGGGCGCTGGTTCTCAGGGGAGAGCCTGAGAGGAGAATCTGCTTGGCCAAGTGGAACAGAGATGTGTGATCTTCCCTCAGTGGAGGGGAAATCGCTGGAAGGCGCGGACCCTGGGTTCTCCCCGTTTGGGCAGCGCTGGTTGGTCATGGTGATTGTTTGAGTGTGTGTCCACAGACCCTGCCCCCCGTGTTGAGTTCTGACCGTGTCACTTACTAGCCCTGTCTTTTAGGCAAGTCACGCATCTGGGCTTGGGTTTCCCTAGAGGCAGAACCCTGGGGGTTCCAGGAACACACGCAGGGTGGTGAAGAGGGGACACAGGGAAGGGAAGGTGTGAGGCATCAACGCCGTGTGTTGGGAGTATAAGATGCTTGCCTTAGAATGATCCACTATGAGAGAGGGAGCCAGTTGGGGGAGGGAGGGGAGGGTTAACTCCAGCCTGTACATCCTGGATGATCAGCTGTCTGGGCTGTGAAGGCAGCCCCTCAGCTGAGAGCCTCAACGTCGGCTGTTGGAAGTCCGCCCAGGGTCCCATCCTGAAGTAGAAGGGCCAAGGGGTGTTCAGCCACTGAGGGATTATATCTGCCAGTCATGTAACCCACCAAGCCTCAGTTTCCTCTCCTTGCAAATGGGCTGGGCGTCCTCATCTGGCCGTCTTTGCAGCAGGCATTTGTAGCAACCATGGAGTGTCAGACAGAGATGGTGAGGCAGCACCACGTCTGTTCTCCAGGAGACCTGGAAGAAGATGCACTCACAGACCAGATGAAGAGGCTTGGGGCAGGCTGTGGAGAGGGGGCACAGGACAGTGGGATGTTGGTGCATCTTTGAGAAGGGATCCACACCGGCTATTTTCCTCAGGCCACAGCTAAGGTGGGTGGGGACTGATGGAGCCTTGGTCAATCTGAGGAGCTGAGGCTAGAAGGTGCTGGGGCCTGCTTTCCAGCTGGCATCCTGGGAGCTGGCACCTGGCAGGCTTTCTGCTCACAGCCCTGTGGTGAGAAACAACAGGTGGGGTTTGGTCCTGCGTCCCTTCTACTGTGCAGACTTCTTTTCTGGACTGTAGTTTGTTTGCATACATGGGCTGGGTGGCTGCAGAGAGCCCACGCTCTGGGTTCCTGGGGACGCAGATAGGTGCAGGAGGGAAACTGTTACTCCAGGGAGGGAGAAGGACACGAAAGATGCCAGAGACTACATTTCCCAGCTTCCCTTGCAGCCAGGTAGGTCATGTGACTGGGTGTATTAGCTTCCTGCTGTTGCGGTAACAAACTACTACAGACTCCATGGCTTCAAGCAACGCACTTTTATTCTCTTACATTTCTGGAGGTCAGAAGTCTGACGTGGGCTTCACTGGGCTAACTTCGAGGTGTCAGCAGGGTGATGTTCCTTCTGGAGGCTCCAAGGGAGTATCCATTTTCTTTCCCTTCCAGCATCCAGAGGGGGCTTGCATTCCCAGTTCCCAGGCTCGTGGTCCCCCTCTTCCATCTTCAAAGCCAGCATCTCTCTGACCCTTTCTTTGCTGTGACATTTTTCTGACCGATTAGAGCCGGGAACGCTTCGCCACTCTTAAGGATTCACACGATTACTTTGAGCCCTCCTGGATAATCCAGGATACTTGCTTAACCTTAATCACATCTTAAAGTCCTTTTTGCCATGTAAGGTAGCATATTCACAGGTTTCGGGGATGACATGGACATCAGTGGGGGCCATTACGATGCTCTTTGCCCATGGTTATGAGGACAAGCATGTGCAACTTCTGTTTCTTGTATATACTGGAGATGAAGCCACGTGCTCTCTACATTTCCCCCACCCTCCAAGGTGTACAGTTTCAGACCCAAGGCCGAGAGCAATTGGGGCACCCAACCTAGACCCAGAGACGGAAGCCTCTTATTGAGGGTGGTTGGGACACCCACCGGCTCAGACCCCCCATGTGAAGACCCAGAGCACCCTTTACTGTTCTGGATGGGTGTGTGAGAGAGATGTAAACTTCTCTCTTATTCAAGGCAGTGCTTGGGGGACTCTATGTCAGAGCACGGAGCCTACATTTACTTTTACGAATATAGGGAGATTATTGTATTAGAGATGCAGCTGAGTTATAGAAATATAAAGAAACAGACACTTTCTTGCTCCCTTGAACACATGCTGGCTTTGGGGAATGACACCTTCTCTATTGACAGGGGCAGCAGTGAGGCATGAGTGCCACAGAGACAATCGGCTGGAACGGGGATACCCAGCCTGGCTTGGTGGTGACCTCGAGAAGGGCTTCCCAGGGGTGGTTGTTTCAACTAAGTGTTAGCCAGCCAAACAGGGGTGGAAGGGCAGAGGTGCTGGTTATCTCCACTAAGCCGTGGCTTGTAAAGGCACTCTCTCTCTCTCTCTCTCTCTCTCTCTCCTCTCTCTCTCCCTCCCTCTCTCTCTCTCTCCTCTCTTTCTCTCTCTCTCTCTCCCTTCTCTCTCTCTCTCTCCTCTCTCCTCTCTCCTCCCTCTCTCTCTCCCTCTCTTTTTCTCCTCTCTCTCTTTCTCTCTCTCTCTCCCTCGTAGCTTTTCCTTTGCCTTCAGGCCTGTTTTCCTTATGACCACAGGCTGGGGTGACTTGGCACTGACATTGGACTTGCCCTGGGCTGGCAGGCACAGATCAGTTTCCAGGGCTGGAGTGAACTGTACACCCAGGGAACAGAGTTGGAAGGGGTCCCAAGCCAGGAGCCGGACCTCTTCAGGTACTTCTGGCTCCAGCATGGGGTAAACTCTCTAACTGGTGGACCTGCAGGAATCCCCTCCTGGGGTCCCTTGTATGACATACCTGGTGAGTGACGCTCTGGCGTTTGCTTGTACACCACCAGTGATGGGGAACTTGCTTTCCATTCCCAGATCCATTTCCTGCAGCTCTAAGGTTTTAACAAAGGGAAGCAGGTGGGTGCCGGGAGCCCACAGGGGCCAAGAACCAAGGTCAAGATGAGCCCAAGGCAGGATCAGAGAGAGTTACTGACATCCTGTATCAGCAAGGCTAGGGTTAGACAAACCCAAGTGACCCTGGGTGTCTCAAGCAGGAGGGGACTTATGGGGCGTTGGAGACGTTGGGATGATTGGAAGAGCTGGCCTTGTAAGGATCATGGAAGCTGCTGCTGGCGCTTGGGGACTCAGAACTGCAGAGATGGTGGGCACGGCTGCCAGGAGTCTCAGCTGAAACTGTGGGCTGCCCAGGCGCCGGTCAGTGGTCAGACCTTGTGTCAGCTGTTTGTGGAAGCCGGGGTGCCTGATGTTCCTCCAAGGGCGATAGAGGCTCCTGCTTCTCTCCCACCTTCCAGATCTCCCTGGAGTGCCTCTCATTGCAGGGACCTACTGGGGCATCCTGGGGATGAGAAAGGCAGCTTCTGGGCTTCCAGCCTCTGCCGTGTGGGAAGGGGCAGAGTAGAGGGCAGGGAGGAGGGGTGGGAGGAAGGGAAGGCAGGAGACTGTCCAGCTCATGTGGTCTGCTTCAGGCACTGTGCCCACATCTTTCCTGGCGTTTTCATACGAGGAGTAGTCGACCAAACACACGCTGGCTTAGAAACGACCACATGGGTGAGTTTTTTGTAAGTTGCACATGCTAAAGAGATGACCTCAAATATTGGATCATTCCTTATTTTCTCAATGAAAAGATTCCCACCGAAGTGTTTTGACTACTCGGAAAATCAACTCGGGATAACCAATTTGTTAATCTACGAACCTATACTTCAGACCACATACAATATAAAATAGAGATTTAAAAAAATGTCCTTTTGCTATCTCGCATTTAAGTTTGCCTGTCACTGACATGTGATTATTACTTGTTACTTAAGCTCGCATATGCTGCTTTGACACCAGCAGTCATGATCATCTCAGTCCTTTGAGATGCAGCACCCTTGAGATTTGTGTTCCCTGGAAGTTGTATTCCAAGCCACAGGGGTTCATTCACATAACATTACAACCGTTTACACAAATGATCCTGAAAGTGTACATTTGTGATCTGGGAGGCTCTTGATGTGGTCTTTAAAGGGCTTCTTTAGAAAGACACTCAGCACTGAAGGGCGTCAGCTCATCTAGCCCATAGAAGGATGACGAACTCCCTGGGGTACTTCTTTGCCTCCTTTATGGGTGATTTCTCTCAATATCCCAAGCTAGCCTTGACTGAGTTCATTTCAGTCTCTGCATCGGCTCCAGACGTAACCTTCCCTTGTATTTGGGCTTGCACAGAATGAAAGGACAGTGAAGACACAGCTCCTGTGTGTGTGTGTGTGTTTATATTTGCATAGTGCTTTTAGAAAATTCTTTCATGGGCCTTATTCCTTCATTCACATTCATTCATTGACTCATTCACATCATTTCCATTCTGATACCACTGAGCGGATTCCCACTGCCCTTGGGATAAAATCCAAGCTAGTTTCCCAGGCCTGTGGTCTCAGCATCACCTGAAACCTGTCTGGGTTCCTTCTCTTCCTTCCCACTCTGTCCCAGTGGTCCCCCTGCACTGGTCCTCAGCCTGTCCGGCCTGCCTGGGGCCCTGGCATCAGCTCTTTCCCTGCCAGGAATGCTGGTCCCCCACTTCTGTACCTGGTGGATCCCTCTCTACCCCTCAGGTCTGTGTTCAGTGAGGCTGACTCTGCTTCTCTTCCTGAAGAAGCAGCTCTCCATCACCATCACTCTTGGTTGGGTCTTCCGGATTGGTTCTCCTCTTGGCTCTTAGCATTATCTGGCAGGGTCTGGTTCAGCCGTCTGCTCACATACCTGTGGTCTGGGTCCTCCCCGTCGCCTGAGCTCTGAGGGGGTGGGAACTGAGGACGAGAAGAGCCCTCCCTGCAGCTCCTGGAAGACCTGAGCTGGCTGGCTTTGTGACATCAACCCCAGCAGGGCCTGGTGGTCACCATCCGGTGTATGCAGCCATTGGGCAAGGCTCAAGTCTTATTGGCCTAAGTTCACTCCAGGGGGAAGGGAGCTCAGAGAGGTCAAGTAACAAAACCAAGACCACACAGGGCATATGCAGGGGAACTGGGAGTGAGCCCCGGCGTACTCACAGCTTGCACTTGAGCATGTGCGATGCTGTCCTCTCTGTCCCCTCCCACTGACCTGCATGCACTGACACACTTTACGTGTGAAAAAATGACTTACATTAGGCAAATTAAAGTTTTAAGGGTCTAATCTTTTCCTACTCCCACCAAAGACATCAGCCTGGGAAAATCTCTCCCAGGCCTTGTTTAACTTGATGGAAATAGGTAATGTGACAGCCCAGGTTCCCTTGTCAAAAGAAGAAGCAAAATGACTTCCTTTTCTTGGAGTCATGGGTGTAATGATTGGGCTAGAGAATCCATTTCAGCTGGAGAAGGGTGGGTGCTGATAAAGTTACGAGACTGCTGCACCTTTTAAGATGAAATATTTAAACAAGTGGAACCTCGAGTGGGTGATGTATTAAGCTCTCCTGAGATGTAAATCACACGATTCCTAAGCGCCCTTTAACAAAGTCAATTACGTTACAGAAGCTTAATAGAGACCAGGGTCCCTTATCCTTAGACTCGCCCGTTTCTCCCTAGTACTTTCGCCAAGACAAAGACCTCTTTACAGAAGCAGAATATTATTTAAAACCCTTCAACATCGTTTTATAAAGTGGATGAAATAAAAAAAAAATCTGAACAGAAACGTATGCCCTGTTGACGTTGCTGGTGAGGAGTTGCACTTTGGCAGGTACATGGCAGGAAACATCTCTGTATTCCTGAAATCACCTCTATTAGATTATGTAGATATGATCTATGAAAATACTCCCAAACTTAATCTGTTGAGACTTCGGAGAGTGTATAAGCAAATGCTTAGATTTGCATTAGAGTCTTGACTTTGAAATCCATTACTGTAAGTTCCTTGCTGACTTTTGAGGGGCAATCTTTAGCACAGGAGGGAGGCGGGAGGGGACACGTTTGTGTTTAGAGGCTGACTGGCCCCCTGGATGTGTTTTTAAGGCCATTTAAATCTCTTCTGAAGGTCAATCCCATATTTTTCATTAGGGAATTAGTACCAGCCAGGCAAGGCGAGCCTGTGTCAAAACTGACTTCAGCCTCATGGCTTTCTGCAATCATTTTTAGGATATTTGTTTTATTATGTTTTTGTTCCATTTCATTTATTTAAAAAATTGACATTTGTTGCATTTGCTTTTTTTTTTAACCTCTTTCTGAACCACTCTACTTGTATTCTCTGGCAGATGTATATATTTTTTTAAAGTCAAGCATAGAGTCAAAAAATAACAACAAAAAAAGAACGTCTGTTAGCTTCTTAATGATACAGGACTCTCTCTCTCTCCCTCCTTCCCTATTTATTAGGGGGTGGTGCACAAATTCTTTCTGTTCACATTCTACTTTGTTTTATTCAATTATTACACATTTTAAACAGGATGACTTTTCTATGTCAGGTGTCAGCAAACTGTGTAAAATGCCAGATAATACATGTTTTAGGCTTTGTGGGGCTGTTTGGTCTCTGTCAAAACCACTCAATTCTGCCTTCTAAGTGTGGAAACAGCTGTAGACAAAATGTAGATGAATAGGTGTGACTGTGGGCTAACCAAATTTTCTTTATGGACACTGAAATGTGAATTTCATATAATTTTCAGTTTTCCCCAAATAGTATTATTCTTTTGATTTTTTTCCAACCATTTAAAAACGTAAAAGTCATTCTTAGCTCTCACTCATGGAGAATTAGGCTGCGGGTAGGCTGGATTTGACCCTTGGACCATAGCTTGCTGATTCTGCTCTATATAGTAGCTGAAGATAATTGCCTTTCCTTAAATATTTAAGGTTGATATGAAGCTCTCAAGTAATTCTGTTTCAAAATGAAAATAAGGGAGGATTGTTGCAAGTGAAGCCTGGCCATTAGGAAACTATTTGGACTCAGTTATGAATTGATTAATCCGTCACCTATTTAGAGCACCTGCTCTGTGTCTGATGCTCTGCTTGGGGAGGAGCATGGGATTGTAGAATGACTTGGGATTGTAATCACTGTCAAAGGCAGGGAGGGGCTTGCGGAATAAATTTTGTTATTCTGAAGACATTTTGGAAGCAATGTCAAAGTGATGTAAAAGTGTCTATTTTTTCTTGATTTAATCATCTGTCACTTTCCATATTCCAGTCACTGGAATGGAAAGGAGAAACTGCTCCTGAGAAATTTAAGTCTCTGTAAGTTTTGGACCTGGGCATGGACTCAGCTATTCCTAATTCATCCCTGGCCAAAGGTCACCCAGAAGGCTTGCGAACTCATCCCTGACAAATAACTTGGTTGACCTGGCAGTGTAAATTCATTTAGGTGGACATGTATCAGTGACCCTCTAAAAAGAAAGTGCTGGTCATTATACCAGCAGTTACCATCACTCACATGAGGCTATGCATACAACTAAACCCTAGAATAAATGAAACCAAGAAGGTCCTATTACATCCAATCCCAAAGATTTGTCATCCTAACACTCTACGTGGACCTATTTGGGCTGAATTGGGCATGCTCACCTGTGACTTGGGAACAACAATTCAGCACACAGATCTTTAAGAGCTCTGGAGATGTTCCTATCCTTTGACCTTAATTAAATTTCTGGATGACTTTCCTACCTAGAGACCTGAAGTCGGAAGTTATATATAAATATATTTAATGCAGTAGTGTTTGTAATATGAAATTTGTGAAAGCTACATACATTTCCAATGATAGCCAAATATGACAGACCATCACATACCCATATGTTAGTGCCTATAACATTTGTTTCTAATAGGACGATTAAAAAAATACTTATTGATAAAGTCAAGACTCCAGACAACCGTATTGAATGGTTGCAACCATAGAGACGTAAAAGTGGGAAATCCTGGACAACATTAGCAACACCTTTCTGACAAGTGAGATCATAGGCTGTGTATTGAGTTGTGGCCCTTTGGAAAAATGAAACGTCAAAGTGAAGCTTCCTCTGTGCCTGTGTTTTCCCCCAGTGAAGTAGTTCCTGGCGAGGCCAACACAATGCCTGCCTGGAATGCAAAAGACACTATTAATAATTGTAACCAGTGAATAAATGAATAAGTCCATGAACCAAATCTAGTTTAATGGGCCTTGGAGAATTCCAACATGGTGACATGTTAGTTAGATGATGCAGCCCTGGAGTTGAGATCTCATTACCTGGGTGTCTCAGGAAACTTAAGGAACTTCCCTGAGGTCCAGTCCTTAAACACATTCATAAATGGGGACAGCACCTCCTTCTCAGGTGATGTGAAGTTTAAAGGAGATGATTGATGCCGGTGATGTACCTGACCTGGGTCTGCATTTAACGGGTTCCCAATAAAGGTCAGCTTTAGTCCATACGTCATTGTGAAAGACATTGGCCCACTTAAAAAAAGTTCAAATATTTAACTGAGCAAAATAATTTCTTCATGACCATGTTGTTTAATTGTTCATATCTCACCCTGCAGCATTTCAACATTTACAACATCCTCCTTCGTTGGAGGCACTGTTCTGTATTTCTTTTTAATAAATTAAGTGCAATTTTAAAGATTAATAATACCTCCACGGTTTCTACTAACATTAAAAAATTCCATGATATACACATTGGTTTTCATTTGGTCTATTTCTGAGCTTTCAATAATGTGTGTGTGTGTGTGTGTGTGTGTGTGTGTGTGTGTGTGAGATGTGTTTCCCTGAAGGTCCAATAATTTCTTTTGTCTAACCTGGGTCAGTTTGTAAGGCAGGAAAACAGTATTTAAAATCCTATTAATGAAATCGTTGGACGCTTTCAGATATTTCCACAGCACACAGAGCGCTTGCTGCATATGTTACATATTTTATCATTAATTTCTAGTGACTCATCAACACCAAGGGCTCTCAGACACCTTCCAGCTGAGTGCCTGAAGTGCTCACTGTGGTGGACGCCACCAGGTCCTGACCTTCCCGGCTGACTGCCTCCAGCCCATCATGGAAATCCCAGGCCCCTGGGAATGGTCCAGTCATGGATGGGCTTAAGATAATGAAAACCAATGGCTTCTGGCCAATGAAACCAGAGGGACACATATAGGTCTTTTGGGAATTAAACATCCTCATTCTTCAGAGAAAGCCATGGGGAGCTGGTTCCTCTTTGTCCTCTAAATGTGAATGAGAAAAGCCCCATGGCTGTTGGCAGCTATCCTGCCTTGATGGATGTTGAAACAGGAAGACAGAGCCAGTGGAAGGTAGCAGGAAAAAGGTTGGACCCAGTGACCAAGAACACTTCTTGTTAGTTAAGCCAGATACAGGCTTATTTTTGATCCTTGCAGCCCAAAGCACCCTCCCTCGTTCACTCGGCCTTGGCCAATCACCTGGGAAAATGGCTCACTGTACCTATATGATAGTCAAGTGTAAGAACTAACTGCTGGGACAGTGCAAGGCCCAGTGTGGGCCGAGAGCTTGGGGACGGCCCCTCCCACTTAACATTCTCCTTTGACCCGTGAGTGAACAACAGATGGAGTGATTCCTTAGGAAATGGTCTGCAGAAGGATGTTTGGGAGCCTCGTCAAATTAAACTGTAAATATTTCCTGTGTCCTGGGTAACCTATTTCTATCTTTTTCATAAAGATTAAACATGATTGGCTGTCTCATACGATGAGAGTTTTATTCTGATTCCTTTGATCTCCACTGAAGTAAACTGAGATTCAAGGGAAACAAAAAACCATACACAATTTTCAAATCCTATTTATGTTGTTTGAGGATATGATGTTAAAATGTCACTGGTATTTATTGGCGATGGTTCTGAGTGTGTGTGTATATATGAAAAATAATTTTTGCTTGGAGAAAGAGAAAGAGAGAGAGAGGGAAAAGAGGAGGAGGAGATAGAGGAGGGGAAGAAGAAGAAGAAGAGGAAGAAGGAGAAGGAGAGGAGGAGGAAGAAGAAAGGGAAGCAGGGGGAACAGAGGAGAGGAAGGGGGTGAGGCAAGGAGGGAGAGGACCAGTATCTAAGGGTATTCAAGGAAAAGCAAGTCTCCCTTCAGCCTCCAGCTACAAGTCTCTCAGATTCAAACCTATGGTGGTCCAGTGGTAAAGAGTCCGCCTTGCAATGCAGGGGACGCTTGTTCGATCCCTGGTCGAGGAACTAAGATCCCACATGCCGTGAGGCAACAAAGCCCGTGTGCTGCAACTACTGAGCTCGTGTGCCGCAACTACTGAGCTCAAGTGTCTCGATGAGAGAGCATGTGTGCTGCAAACTACAGAGCCCACGCACCCTGGAGCCTGCACAGCACAACTAGAGAGAGAAAACCTGCATGCCACAACTAGAGAGAAGCCTGCGTGCTGCAAGGAAAGATCCCGCATGCCATAATTAAGACCCGACGCAGCCAAAAATAAAATAAATAAATGTTTAAAAAAATTATTTAAAAAAATCTCAATAACTGTCCCACTTAATGAATTAGGAAGCTCTTTATAGAGAGGCACACTTTCTGAAAGCATAGGCAGGTCACTGTTATATTAAGTCATCAAGTCTGGTTTTTAAAGATATCTGATGTTATGCAGGTCAGAAGCAGACCTTTATCAGAGGACTTCTACGTCGAGAAATAGTCAGGACATGAAACAGAGTTACAGCTGAATGCGGCATGCCGGACCTTCTCCCTTGAGTTCTTCCTCAGCACGAACAACTAAGCGTTTTCCTCCTAGGTAGAGTCCTCGTGGAAATTTGCCTTCTCAAAGCCCTTATCTTGGCATCTGAGGCCCTACCAATCTGAACTTGATCTGTCTTTCCCACTTTATCCCCCATCTCCACTCTCCACACACTCTGTCCCTCCATCAGGGTTATATGTCCCATCCCAGTGTCCATCCAGCCCAGGTCCAGCTCAGTTCTCCCGAGTACCCAGACTACCTGTTGGAAAGGCGCTCACTCTATTGAAGGGGTGCCAGGAGGACGTACAGCCTTCTCTTTTAAAGTGTCTTTTATGGGTCTATCTTTAGTCCATTGCGACATTGTCTTTTCACTCCCTTTGGTGTTGGTACATGGAGTGGTGGTCAGAAAGGACAGGCTTGTCTAAGGTCAAGAGTCAAGGTCTCAAAGGGAGTGAAACTTGGGGTTGGAGTCTATCCTGGCCATGTCTGGCTGGTGTGGTCCTGATGAATCACTGTCATATCCACTCTGTGGATAACTCCCTAGAGGAAACGTCCCCCCTTTTCTGGACCACGGTCCCCTGTCCTGACCATGTGACAGCCAGTCTCTGTCCTGAGGGCTGTCCTTAGGTCCAGGATCCTACTCAGAAGTTCCCCCCCAGACAGACCCTGTTTGACTTTTGAACCCACATGGAGAGAATCACAATCAAAGACATCAGCCATCTAAACAGCTCAAGTAATAAAGATGACTCTCTTCTTGAACTTGCACCTCTTGAAAAATGCTGAAAATGATCCAACACACGTTCCCCCCAGTAGTTCTGAGGTTCCATTTCTTCCCGTCCCTAATTCCATCATTCCCACACGGCTTCAGAGCCTGTGTTTTGTTGCTGGTACTGCAAAAGAGGCCACCTACCCTTTCCCCCCGCCCACAAGGCTTGCTTCTGCCTCCCCCTCCCCCTCTCTCTCCCCGCTTATCCCCTATCAACCCATTCTTTTCTGTGAGAGTTCTTCATCAGAAAGCACTCTCCTGTAGTTTATCTCATCCATCCCTCAGCATCTCTGGGACTGTCTCAGTCTACTCCCTGATTCTAAATCACGAGTCCAAAATCCATGCTCCAGGAACAGGCATGGTAGGGAGTGGAAGGGAGGGTCCATCTGCTGGGAGGGGCAGCCCCCTCCCCACCGAGCAGTGAGGGGAGCGTGGGAGCTTCACACACCGACCACCTCCCCTCTGCACAGTCCCGCAGAGTCAGCTATCACTGCTGCTAAACAGTAGACACCTGCTAACTGTTAGCATCTCCTCCATAACCCCTCCTAAATCTGGACAGTGTCCAAAATGGGAAGAGCAGAGATCTTAAAGGGATGACAAGGGAGGAACCCATTTATAAGGGAATGCTGACTCCTTTAGATCAGGAGCTCAGGGCAGCTGACTATCCATCATGCTGGCCTAGAAAGAGCATGTGACACTCTAAGTGAGAGTTTCCACTCGTTTCAAGAGTGTTCATCTCATTTTCATTGGCTCATGTGAATTACGCTTCGGCTACATGTCTCATCCTTATTCGTGGCAAACATGCCGAGAGAGAAGACCTGAGCTATCTTGGGGTTCGGATGTTGCCACATTCAGGGACTGCTCATGTCTGGACTGTGAAAAGGCCCTAACAGGTGTGAGGTTCCAAGCAGGTTGAACTGGTCTCCATATCAGAAGAATGGTGATGTCGAAAGGACCAGAGCTTTAGCAACAGGAGTCCAGAATCCAAGTGCAGACTCCTCTCCCCTGTGTGAAATCCCACACCATCTTCAAGTCTTATTTTTCTCATGTGTTAAAAGTCCAAGGGAGAAAGGACAATGGTTTCTGGAACATCTCCCATCTGGGCAACAACCTCACAATTGTTCACACTCAGCCCAGCACCCAGCTCAGAGAATGCAGTTCCAACATCCCCCACCGAATGCCCGGATGGAGGCTTAACTCATTGCCTGAAAAATATATTCTGGCTTAACAGGAATTTTGAAAGCACCACCTCCATGGCTATAATTAGAAGACATGATTTCCACATCAGTTAAGCCAGAGGAGGAAGCCGGGTTATCTGCAACCCAGTGGTTACCGAGGGGGTCCACCTTCCCCTCCCTCTGGATGTGACAGCAGTAATCCATTCCCTGTCAGACCAGATCACTAGGAAGCGCCGTTCATAATTGTCCCCTCTATTGATCCTGGTCAGTGGGTATTGGCAGCTTAAAAAGATTATGTTTTAATTGGGGACCAGATAGATGGTGTTTTAAGGTTTTAAGCTTTGCATTGTGCCATGCGATGGATTATTTGAGAGTTCACTCAACACCAGGAGGACAAAGATTAATGTGTTGTCCTTTTCTTGGGGTGACCCAGGGTGCAAATGTAGCTTGGGCTAAAGTGACTGAAAATCTTTTGCTATCACAGGGCTGAAAAGGTTGACTATGAATTCATTAGTGTTATCTTTGTTTAGGGTATAAAATCTACGCATTAAACAGCTTCAGTGGAACACACATTTTCTCCAGGCTATACACGCCTCAAGGGACTGCAGAAAAAAATGGGGGTCTCCAGGCGGGGTTGAGGGTGTAACAATTTATGGGGCATGAACCCAGGCCTCTCAGAAGCTGTTGTTTCCATGTTTTGGCAGAGGAAGAGGATAATAATAACAGTAGTTAGCTGGGGACAAGATGCCTGGGAGGATTAGACAGAGTCTCTGCAAAGGGTTTCGTAAACTGGGAACTTGAGAATAAAAGCATAAAAGCTATTGATTGCAGAGTATTTACTAGGGGCCTGGCCCTGGCCTGGGACATGATGTACATTATTGCACATTAATGGTTGGGGCAAGTGACAATCCTCTGGGTTGTTATGTCATCCTTATTCTAGAGATGAGGAAACTGAAGCCCAGAGAGATTAAGTCATTTGCTCAGGGTAACACAGCAATGGTCTCTCCCTGAAGTCTTGGGTCCTGTCCCCATCTATTTTATGCTCTAAAAGTGCAATCATCATGGTCCACTTTGGTATCTCATTGGTGTATCCATCGTTCTCCTCATCACCACCGTTGAATAATTTCCAGGGCTCCCCTAACGAAGTACCACAAACTGAGCAACTTAAACAACAGAAAGTTATTGTCTCAAAATTCTGGGGACTACAAGTCAGAGATCAATGTGCCAGCAGAGTAGGTGCTTCTGAGGGCTGTGAGTTGTGGAATCTGTTCCAGGCCTCTCCCCAAGCTTCTGGTGGTTTGCTGACACTCTTCGGTGTTCCTTGGTTTGTAGATTCATCATCCTGATTTTTGCTTTTACTTCCACATGATGTTCTCCTTGTGTGTCTGTGTCCAAATTTTCCCTTTTTATAAGGACATTGGTCTTATTGGATTAGGGCCCACCCTAATGATCTCATCTTAACTTCGTAATGTATAAAAGGGAGGAGAGGGATAAATTAGTAGTTTGAGATTAAAATATACACACTACTATATATAAAATACATAACCAACAAGATCCTACTGTATAGTACAGGGAAATATACTCAACATCTTGTAATAACCTGTAATGAAAGAGAATGTAAAAAAGGAATGTATATATATGTAATTGAATCACTTTGCTATACACCTGAAACTAACATAACATTGTAAATCAACTATATGTCAATAAAAATTTTTAAAAATTGAAAAAAATATATACAAAAGACCCTATTTCCAAGTAAGGTCACATTCTGAGATACTGGGGGTTAGGACTCCAACATATCTTTTGTCTTTTGCAGGGGTGGGGGGCAATTCAACCCATAACAATCATCACTATTTAGTTGATAAGAAGTAAATATGGTAAGTCATTGCACCTGTCTTATTCTGCTCAGGATTCTATAAGAAATTACCCTAGACTGGGTGGTTTAAACAGTCAACATTTATTTCTCACAGTTCTGGTGGCTGGAAAGCTCAAGATCAATGTGCCAGCAGATTCTGTTCATGATGGGGGCCCTCTTCCAAGATGCAGATGTTTGCCTTCTCCCTGTATCTTTACCTGGTGGAACTCTCTTTGTCTTCTTATGAGGACACTAATCCCATCATGGGGTCTCATCCTCACCACCTCACCTAAATCTAATTACTTCCCAGAGGCCCTAGTTGTAAATATCACTTTGGGGGGGATACAAACATTCAGTTTGTAACAGTCTCAAAAGATTTAACTTCACCTTCCCAGAGAACAAGTTATACCAGTGTAATAAGATCAATTAAGTTGGCATGGAGTGTTCAGAAAACCAGGTAACTATTCACCTTGGTTGATCAGTTTTCAACCAATAAAATTGACACACAGCCACTGTCAGGGACTGCCCCTCTTTGGTTGGCATTTGACCTTTCTCAACTCCTAGGGGCATCTCTAGAGATGTCATATTGGATGCTGAATAAACAGTAAATCCTCTAGGACAGGGATCCCCAACCCTCGGGCTGTGGACCGGTAATGGTCCGTGGCCTGTTGGGGACCATGCCTCAAATCAGGAAGTGAGCGGTGGGTCACATTACCGCCTTAACCATCCCCTACCCATCACTCACATCACTGCCTGAACCATTGCTCACATTACTGTCTGAACTCCACCCCCCTCCACCCCCTGTCTGTGGAAAAATTGTCTTTGACAAAACTGGTCCCTGGTGCCAAAAAGTTGGGGACCACACTGCTCTAGGACACTCTCACAGAGCCAAGGTCAAATGTGCAGACTCTGAGAATTTGTGGGTGACCTCAGCTTAAAAAATCATTTCCCTGACTCACAATCCCTGGCATCCTCTTTCTTTCCCCAAAGAGTCTTGCAAGCTCTAGAGAAACACCTGCCTGGTTCCGCTTCCCCAGTTCTCCAAGTTTTCTTGGCATCCACTGAGTCTTGTAAGAGCGGGAGAATTCTCTGACTTCTCAGTCAGCACAGGCCCTCACGTCCTCACAGCCTCTGATCACGCCAACTTCCTGCTTATCAGGGAACCTCACCAAGTACAAGGTTGTCCTGGAGACACGAAGCTCACCAGAACCTCTCTAAGGACACCAGAAGAAGCTGACCTCGATTATATGTTTTGAATGGTCACCATCTTGTTTCTCTTTCCCGCTTCCCTCTGCTGTGCCCTCGGGTCCCCTGCCTGCCTTCACCATGAACCCCTTGGTATGGTCCTGTTAACAGAGGCATGCTCCTCAGACACATTTGTGTGAACTCAAAAGACTTGGCACTTTGGCATCTTCTGAAATCTTCCCTTGCAGTGCCTGCTGCTTTGCCCCTGCAGTGGATAAGACCTACACAAAAATCAACAAAGAAGAGGGGGTTGAGATAGAAGTCATTTTCCAGAATGCAAACCTTGTGCTTCGAGAAACAGCTAAGCATAACAAGTTATTTATTCATGATTATCTGTAGTCATGGTTTGTTTCTACCCTCTCAGAGTTTATATGACATTTGTATAATGTGCATAATATAATTATATATTTACATTAATTTCTCTTGTTTGTATTCATATATTTATTGTGAGCCCTGCAATATGCATCCGATTAATTTAAAAATAACATTCGTGGAAATCCTTTTGCAACAGGAGGCTCTGTCAGACATTCCACATTAGATTATTCCCATCCTTTTTCATAACTTCTAAGGGGCTGATAAGCTCCAACCATTTGGAAACTGTCTGTTAGAGCTGAAAGGTCACTTACAGATTCTTCAGGGCAGACTTTTTTTTTCAGAGACAGGGCAAACGAGGCCCCAAGAAGAGAAGAGATTCTCTCATGGTGTGTTGGCAGTCAGGTCTCATGTTCTCCAGTGCAGCCCAGATACATACATATGCACCTCCATCTGCAGCGTTCATGACCAAAGGCTTGTATTAACACAAACCCAGTCTATGAGTCTCTGTCTAGACATTCCACAGTCACTCATGTTTCCACATCAACTTTATGTTACAGAATTCTTTCCAATCTAGTTCATCCACTGTTGCACAGTCCAACTATATCATCATCATCACCATCATCATCACCACCACCACCATCGTCATCATCACTGTCACCATAATCATCACCATCACCATGGTTGTCATCATCATCATCACTGTTACCATAGTCATCACCATCACCATCATCACTGTCACCATAATCATCACCATCACCATCATCATCATCACTGTCACCATAATCATCACCATCACCATCATCACTGTCACCATAATCATCACCATCACCATCATCACTGTCACCATAATCATCATCACCATCACCATCATCACCATCACCATCATCACTGCCACCATAATCATCACCATCACCATCATCATCACTGTCACCATAATCATCACCATCACCATCATCACTGTCACCATAATCATCATCACCATCACCATCATCACCATCACCATCATCACTGCCACCATAATCATCACCATCACCATCATCATCACTGTCACCATAATCATCACCATCACCATCACATCATCACTGTCACCATAATCATCACCATCACCATCATCATCACTGTCACCATAATCATCATCACCATCATCACCACCATCATCATCACCACCATTATCATCACTGTCACCATAATCATCACCATCACCATCACCACCATCATCATCACCACCATTATCATCACTGTCACCATAATCATCACCATCACCATCATCACTGTCACCATAATCATCATCACCATCACCATCATCACCATCATCACTGTCACCATAATCATCACCATCATCACTGTCACCATCATCATCATCACCATCACCATCATCAAAAGAACTTTATAAAGGGACTATGGGCACTGAGAAATGAAAAGAATATGGTCAAGAAAAGGTGCATGTGTCATGAGAATCAGGGAGTAAGGATCTCATGTGTCTTTTGGTTTGGTTTATCAGGACACATCATGGAGGCTCCCCCTCTGTGGTCTAACTTGTCTACCTCTTTCTTTCCTGCCTGATGCTCCTCCACACTGAGCTGTAGGCTTTCAAGGCTGAAGGAGGAGGAGCAAGATAGAGATGGAGTCAGAGCCTGGCTCTCTGCATATAATTGATTCCAACTTACAGACTAACTTCCTTAGCACTGTGAAATCTTCGTAACAGAGATGTCCCTGTCAAGCATTTACACAATTACACTCATGACCACCAGCACCACCAGCGCCTCTCAGGGGCCTTCCATTGGAATTCTGAGAATCTTAAGCCTTATTCATGAAGAACAGTTAAACACCTCCCCTTTTTTATTGAAGTAGAGTTGATTTACAATGTTGTGTTAGTTTCAGGTGTACAGCGAAGTGATTCAGTTATACATATATGTATATATATTCTTTTTCAGATTCTTTTATATTATAGGTTATTACAAGATATTGAGTATAGTCCCCTGCGCTCTACAGTAGGTCCTTGTTGTTTAACTATTTTATATATAGTATTGTGTTATCTGTTAATCCCAAACTCCTAATTTATCACTTCCCTCCCCGTTCCCCTTTGGTAACTGTAAGTTTGTTTTCTATTAAAACCTTTTATATGCTGTGCTCCGTGCTGGTTTAACCCTCTTGATTGGGGACATTTTGAGGGCAGGAACTTGGCTGACCTGATCTCACTTGTTGTTGAAGCCGCCATTGGTGTCCTAACAAGGAACCTCACAAACTGTATCCCCCTGATGAGAGTTTATAGATTGAATTCCAGCTACGAAAGATGAGGTTCAGAGAGGTGAAGAGTCTTGACCAAGGCCAAACTGCACGTTACTGCGGAAGTGGCAACAGAGTTTGGACTGTTCCACACCCACCCAGAATGGGTCAAGACAGCACCATGTCTGTAGCAGATAGAGAAGCCACATCTCCTACTTTTTTTTTTTTTTTTTTGCATTTCAAACTTAATTCTTATTTGACGACTGAATGTGTTTTTTGGT
Organism: Aethalodelphis obliquidens; assembly: GCF_003676395.1. Taxonomy (NCBI): domain Eukaryota; kingdom Metazoa; phylum Chordata; class Mammalia; order Artiodactyla; family Delphinidae; genus Aethalodelphis; species Aethalodelphis obliquidens. Next base: position 20,924,521 of record NW_020837965.1, read on the forward strand.
ATCAGAACTAGGCTATAAACTTTCAGGAGGCAGAGCCTTGACTTACACTGCCATGTTCCTACAGGAGAAGGAGAACAGAGTAGGAACTCCATGCCCATCTGAAGAAGGATCTTTCTTCAGGTCTAGAATCAGACTGTCTTGACTCAGATCCTGGTTTCATCACTCATGAGTCCTGTGAACAAGCTGCTCAGACTCTCAAAGCCTCAACTTGATCATTTGTAAAATGGGGAGAATAATACCTCCCTTGTAGGGTTTTTGTAGGGATTTAACGAAGCACCCAACACATTATCATGTGGTCAACATTAAGAACAATTAACTCCTATTATTTTTTCTGGTGTTATTAATACTATGATTTCCCATTTGAAATGGGAAAATGGCTGAAAATTTTATTCTCCATGTCTCCTCTCCCCTATGTAAAGGTGATTCAAGGTTTATACCCCTTCATCTAACTAAGCTTTAAATTTGGATACAGTCAATTATCAAAGATCTATTATCAGTCTATTATAATCTTACCTTTAGGATAAGCATATCCCAAATGAGCTTATTTAAGACCATTCTTCAGTTACTTTCAGTTATTCAATAACTAACTTCCACGGTGTGCCAGGCACTGGGTTAGGTCTGGGCTCTCAGAGATGGAGGAATGAGCTGAGGGTTTGGACCAGGGATGTTCAAGGCCACCTGGGATGGCAAGGGTGGGGTGTACCAACTTAGCTCTCCCACTTGGGGGCCCTACTTTCTCTTAGTCCAAAATTGTTTTTTATTAGACCCAACACATGACTCACCATTCCAAATCACTCTCTCTCTTCCTTATGCTGTTTCTACACTGAAGACCCCCCTCTAGCCCCAGAGGGAAGGGAGAGAGTGAAGAGATGTGAGTAACAAAGGTGGAGGTATTTATTCCTCCTTCTCTAACCAGGACGACTGGCTAACAGTCCTGTCCTATGGGACCCCGTGATAGGAGAGAAACAGCAAAGAACCTGAAAAGACACGCGGGAAAGCCAGCCTTCATGGGGCCCTGCAAAACCTCATTTTGTTCTAAGAGCTGGAGAAAGAGAAGGGGATACGATCTACACCAATACTTTCCATAATATGTAGAATAAAAACCAAAATAATGAGCATTAAGCTCCCACTATGAGCCACTAACTGTGTTCTAAGCTCTTTATACTTGATCTCAGTTATCTCTTAAATCTTCTAAATTTTGTACTGTTACTGTGCCCATTTCACAGGTGGGGAAATCGTGGCTTCGAGAAGTTAAGTGATTTAAGCTTGTAAGTGGTAAAGCCAGGATTTGAACCCCAGCATTCTGGCTACAGAACCTGCAGTCCGCACCTCTCCCAGGACCCTGGGTTGGGGTTTCCTCAGCTGGGGTCAGGGTTTCATTGATCAGGCCACAGTTGGGGAGTGCACCACAGAACAATCTGCATAAAATACAAGAGGTTCTTAAAGCCCATTTGCTAAGAGGGAAGAACACAGGTGTGTTCTTCATTCACCTTAGGATTGGACTACAAAGAAGAATTTTTATTTCATTGCCTTCTGGTGTTTGGTATGCAGTCATATGCTAAGGTCTCCACAGTGGGAGGAGTGGGGGTGAGGGGGAGAGTCTAAGTCTCTGGTCTGGAGATTTTCCTGCTGCCCAGGGAGTCTGGAAGAGTTCACAGGTGCAGCATTTGAATTCCCAACAGTTTTTCACAACCACAGTGAACTGACAGACATCTATAGATGTGAATTTTCATACATAGGAGATAAAAATACAGACTAAGATGATAAACATAGGTTTATAGACTAAGGGCTGTGTGATTGCATCAGGTAAAATGTATTTAATTGTTTCCGGAGATAAAAAGGGTCAGTGTGATCAGGAAATATGCCACAGGTGGCAGGGCACTTGAGTTAGGGTTTTAAGGGATGAATGGGAGTTTGCCAAGCAGAGAATATGGCAAGAGGGATACCCTCCAAGCTGGCAGAATGTCCCAAGCTGATGCTGCAGTGCGTTCTCTAATGTTCTAAGATCCTATATTGTTTTATTCTTCTTTCTTTTTAATGAAGTACTTTCATAAAATGGCCTGTGGAAGTTAAAGTGAGTGCTCTGAAAATCCAAAACATTTCTATCCTTAAGTTCCCTACTTGGTCCTTGAAACAGAAGCTCTTTTTAGGAACATAAAGAAGCCAATTCTAATCGATTTAGAATTTCCCAACTGCAGATGGGGTATGGAGATTAAAAAGTGGAAAATGAAATTTGAAGAAACTGGGTATCTTCAGCACTGCATTCTCCCAAAAGTTATGGCATGTGAGGGTTTGTTCCCAGAATTGAGGCCACATCATGTGTGAATATTCAAGGCTCCATATTTAGCATGATGGATGCAGACGCAGCTGTGCAGAGCTGACTTGAAACACTGCAGCTTTAGAGAGTTTTGGAGGCTTTAGACCCATGGTCCTGCTTATCGGAGGCCCCAGATGTGCTGGGAAGAGAGTGTTGTAAAGGGAAATGGCCTCTAAGCTCAGTAACACTGGAGTAGAGGCTCACTTCCAGACTTGCCCACAGAACTTTCCAGAACATCCCTTAGGTTCAAGTGAGAAAAAGCTCTGTTTTTACTGTTGGCATCTGTGAGTGGCATTTCCTGCCACTACCCCTCAGCACAAGGGACATTCTGAATCTAGCTCCTGGGCTCCATCCTCCCTGCAGGCCCAGGCCTGCCCTGGATCACCTCTGCGTCTAGCCTTCTTCCCAGTGCTGAGTGGAAGGCACTGGAAGGCCTGCGGAAAGAGGTTTATGGACACGTGACCAGGCGAAGGGCTGCAGATGGGAGGGAGGGCCCACGTGGATTTCCACTTCTGACTGGATAACTACAGCTTCTGGGGATGTTCAAAACCTGAGTGTGAGGCTCTAGTTGCCCCTGGTTACCTGGCGTGTCTCCAGGCCGGCCTAAAAAGTGGTTCATACCAAATGCTCCTGGCATCCCCCAGTGTTTGCATTAGGACCGCCAAATCCCTTTGGTGCTTGCTTATCACGTCAACCCCTGGGCATCAGCTGGACTCAGGGTCTCCAGGAGATAGAGGATGAGCATGTGGGGCCCATCTCAGTGTGGTCCTGCTCATGGGACTCGCCCCCTTGCTGCATCCCCAGGGACTCACACAAGGGCCCTTTTACTGACCTCCTCCAAGCGGGTCCGGATGGGCTTGGGATTTCTGTGCGATCGTCCAGGAGATGTGGCTACAGAAAGCTCGTCACTGGTGTTTTCCTCACGGGGGACCGTGTATCAGCTCAGCCGCAGCCTGGTCCCAAAACCGTCTCCTCTGCCGACCTTGGCTTCCTGGAGCCCTGGCTGCACTGGGCCTGGGCCTGGAGGATTACAGTCCATTCACAGAAAATAGCCCCCCAAGCTCAGACCCCTGATACCAGTAGGGGTGAGGGGGGTGGCGCCGGTTCAGAAGGAAAGTGGACGTGGACGTTGAAAACATCCAGTGTGTCCTTTACGCCAAATTCCACCTGGTGCGCGGAAATAGGTGTGGCGGGTCCCTCTGTGGATTCGCTCTCTGAGATCTTACTGTGGCTTTCCCAACACAGCTGGGCTACTCACCACCCTCACGTGGGCTGGTGCCTGGTCTGGAATCCTTTCTCCACCTTGTTCTCCACCCTGGACCCTTCTAATAGCCACACGGCCCTTCCTCATATAATCCCATGTGACTTAGAGCAAGGGTCCTCCAGCTAAAAGATCAGTAAATTCCAGAACTCTTCTGTGATTTTTTTCTTTCTCATCCACGAATGGGTGTGATAATAATAGGTCACATTCCGTGTCGGTATTATGAAGTTTAATCACATTCATACACTTGAAGGACCAGGAATCGGACTTCTGGTTAAAGACAGTGGAGTGACCCCGGATATTATGCTTCTTTTCCTCCACAAATCCACTCAAAAGGCAATCAATGGCCATCTGAATAGACAAAGACCCGCAGGGGTCCATGAGATGACGGACAGAAAGCAGCGCGTGTGCGGAAGCAGGAGAGCGGGTAGGTGCGTGATGACAGTTTTTGCAAATCTGAGGAAGCACGATGCTAGTGGCTGGTGGGAAAAGCCAAGAGCAGCCTTGTTTAGGCTGCAGAATCCCCAGAGACCTCAGGGATTAGGGGCACCACCTCTGGAAGGGAAGGATGACAAGAAACTGTAACCAGAGAGTCTGTTGGAAGATGAAGGAATGACTTCAGAGGCGGGTAGAGGCGCTTTCTGCCGTCTTTGAGAAAGATGAGCGGAGCAGCCATAGGTGGAGGACCAAGAAGACACAGTAAAGAAAAGGGGAAGTAAGTGAGATTTTCGGTACAGAGCGCGAGAGCCCCAGCCCCGGGACTCTGCCTGCCCTCAGAAGAGGAGTTTGGAGGACTCTTTTCTGGGGAATCTGACGCTCCAGAGAGACCTGAAGATACTGACGTGGAGGATTCCCTGAGGGAATTATCCAGCCAGACGTCCAGGAGCGGAGCTTTCAATGCAATCTGGGGCACAGCTTTTCAGAGTGAGCACATAGCCAGGCCTTTGAGGAAAGAATGGGATGTGAAAGGCGGCCAGCTGAGAAAGGGCCTGATGTGAAAGGCAGACACCTTCAGAATTTGTGCCTCTGTCCCTGTGGCCTTAGGGTCTGCGTGGCTCGTGAACCTGGCTCCCAAGGGGCAGATGTTTGCAACAGGGATGCAGGGAGGGCTTCACGGAGCTGGCAGCCATGACGACCTGCTGGTTACTTTCAGACCTTCACCCAGGAGATCAGCGATCGGTGCTTTTCCAAACATCGACCACAACAAAATTCCCTGTTTGCTTCTAATTACAGAAAATATATACAGACAATAAAAATCTCTCAGAACCCCAACAGTGTTGACATTTTAGTGGATTTCCTGTCAATCTGTTTTCTGTGCATGTGTCTATATTTCTTTTAACCCACATATGGATCATAATGTACTTACTATCATAGAAACACCGTCAATGAGTAACACATCATTAATACTTTCCAGTGCCATTAAATATTCTTCTACAATTTGACTTTATTTTAATGGCAGCATGATATTTCATTATATGAATGGGCTCTGATACGCTTTTATAGTAGTTTTCCAGAATTGCGTAGATAATATGGGCTTAATGCTAGACATTTGGAAAACACAATCACAAAAGGAAAAGTAATTTATATTATTATTAAATAATATTAATTTAAATAATATTAAATATTAATAAATATATTATTATTAAATAATATATAGTATATATACTATTTATCCAGTGACCTTGGCTAATATTTTGGTATATTGAAAAACATGTAGCATTTCAAAGATTGTATGCTATTGTATATACTGTTTTATAGGATTTAAACCAATATATCATAGACATTTTCCCATAAAAATAAACTGTCTTTCACAAAAAGATTTTAATGGCTGCATAGTAATCCACATTACAGATATACATAATTTATCAGCCATTGCACATCAGGCAATGAAATCGATTCCAAAATTTCACTATTATAAATTATTCCATTATAGACATCCTTGAATATATATCTTACATTTCTGAATATTTCTAATAGGATAAATTACTAGAAGAGGATTTGGGGGGGGGGAGGAAAAGTATTATTGTATTAGTTTTCTACAGCTGCTGTAACAAATTACCATAAGTTTAGTGCCTTAAAACAACATAAAAGTATTATGTTATAGTTGGGAAGATCAGATGTTTAAAATGGGTCTCATTGAACTAAAATCAGGGTGTGGCAGGGCTATGTCCCTGCCGAAGGTTCTAGGGGAGAATTCACTTTCGTGGTTTTTCTAGCTTCTTCTAGAGGCTGGCTGCCTTCTTCCAAACCAGCAGTGACTGGTCCTGTCCTTCTCAGACATGGCTCCTTCTGCCTCCTGCTTCCACATTTAAGGGCCCTGGGATTACAGCATAATCTCCTTATTTTAAAGTCACCTGATTAGCAACGTTAATTCCTCTTTGCGTAAAATGTAACATATTCACAGGTTCTGGAGATTAGAATGTGGGCAACTTTGGATGGCTATTACTCTGTATACCATAGGCATGAACATAAAAATGAAAGTTTTAGTAAAACTTGGCCTCCAAAAATCATGTGATGATTTACAATCTCTGTAGCAGCACATATAATCGTCTATTCTCCCCCATACACACCAATATTGAGTGTTACTATATAAAAAAAAGAAATCACTGCCAACGTGAACCGCTGAAACTTAGTTTCTCATCGCGTTAACTCTTATTTCTTTGATGATGTGGCATGTATCACTAGTTTTTTCCCCAAAGGTGATTGGTCATTTCGATTTCGCCTTTCATAAATTGTCTGTGCGTGCCATTGGCTCATTTTTCTAAGTGTGTGGGCAGTGGAGCATCATATTTTATAAAAGCTCTTTTTCCATTAAAGCACCGAACTCTTTATTTACATCTATGTCAAGTACACTTTGTCCTGGTTAGAGATTATTCTTTAATCTTATTCTTGTATTTGATATCCAGAATCTTAAAAATTTTCCACATAGATTATATCAGTACTTTCTCCTAGGGCTTCTTCCTTGGTTTTATGAATTAAAAAAATAATAATAATGGATAATAAGATTTTCCTCACCTCTGGTTACATAAATATTTACCAATGTTTTTGTAATTTCCATTTATACATTTTAGCATTTATTTTGGTTAGAGCAAAAAGTGAAGTATCCTCCCACTTGTCCTTTTTCCAATGACTCTGATCGTGTGCATTGAGCCCCTGGATGTCACACCCTATGTAACACCTGATTTGGGTATGTAGCCTGGTGATTTTGTTTTCTTTTAATCACAAAGGTGAAGCTTCTGCTGCCCAGATCTTATTGCCATTTTAACACAGGTGTTGCTATCCTCCGGGCTTCTGGGGCCAAGAAGTGTAATCCATACAATAGAAGTCAGGTGCAGTCATCCAGATACCGAAGGCTCTGATGCCAACATCGTGAGGCCACGGGCTGCTGTGGGACCATTAAGCTCTTTTTGGAAGCTGCCAGTTGTTTGTTTCCAGGTCCTACCCTCGTTGGGACAGCCGGGGGAGCCAACCTTGTCTTTGTGAGCATGTGTAGGGTGTGCTCTTGGAGAACACACAACACAGGCATAAGGGCAAGATGCCATCACTGCCTTTGGTACCCACCACATCCACACTGCTTTCATTCTGGGGGGCGGCAGAATGAAGGGAGGAATGAGAGAGACCTCTGTGGGCTCAGCTGCCGCCTGGCGCCCCCGACGCTGCACCCAGAGGTCCCTGCTTTGCCCTGGTTACCATGCCTGGTGCCACAACCCACGCCCGGACAAGATGCTTTCCCAGAGGCTCAGGCTCCTTCCTTTCGTTCGTTCACGTATCCATTCTGTGCATTTTTATAGGCAGGGGAATCATGGAGAGTAAACTGGGGAAGGCTCCTGGCTACATGGAACTTAGGAAATTGAGAAGAGAAAATAGAGATCAAAAAACAAAGAAGCCAGAAAACAATGGCACGTTGTGATTAATGCTTTGGAGAATTCAAGAATTCGTGGAGAAGCCGAGGCTTGGAGAGAACCTTCTTCCGGCGGCAGCTGCGGGAAGGCCCCTTTCCCGTGTTATCTGCTCCCGCCCAGCTGGTACCCAGTGAGTGATGGCATCCTCTGAGTTCCTCAAACACAGCCAGGCATTTCCTTTCTGGCCTCTGCCTGGAACGTTCTTCCCAGGTTCTAGACCCGGCTGCTTCCAGGTTGCAGTTCAGGCCTTGGTTCAAATGTTAATCCCTGCAGTAAACCACTGTGAAAGCGCCTATTACAGAAGGCTGCTCCCCTATCTCCCGAAGGAGAGTTTCTCTCCAGCGCGTCATCAGTTTATTTCACTCGGAGAACTCATCTCACTGAAGGTATCTCCAATGGCGATTTGTTTACGGGGTTATGGTCTGTCTACCCACTAGGCTCAGAAGCTCCATGTGGGCAAGGGCTGCGCCTGTCTTATTTACCACCGTGACCTCGGCAACTAGCTTAACGCCTGACCGTAGCAGATGCTTAGTAAATATTTGTTGAGTGAATGAAAGGACAAAGGGGCCGTGGAGGGAGTAAAATGAGTCACAAGGGACTAGAGGTTTAGATCCATCAGATCTAGATGTGGGTGTGTGCCCGGGCTGTGGGTATTGCCTCTTCAACCTCACCTTTCCCTGGAAGATTCCACACCCACCCAATGGCTGGGGCAGGAAGGGGCCACCTTCTCTGCACCTTCCCTAGGGCTGGCTGGTCTCGTCCGCTGGGCATTTGGGAAGAAGACATGGAAACACTGACCCATTAGTGATCGGAAGCCCCGCTGTGAGGGGACCAGGACGATGCTAGACCCACAGCAGGATAGAGCCCGGTGCACTGAAGTTACAGGGCAGCAGCTAAGAGGCCAGGAGGGGAAGCCACTTCTGAGAGAAGGAAGAAGACAGGAGCAGAGAGGAGCAGGGGTGAGAACCCGGCAGATGTGCAGGGCAGGAGGGAGAGAGGGAGACAGGGAGGGAGCGGGGAGACGTGACTGCCTGACCGCACTCTCGTCTGTGGGGACGGCACGGCTCTGAAGCCACAGTTAGGTTTGAATCCTGGCTGCACCACTTTCACTGCAGTACTTTGGGAAAATTCCTCAACCTCTCTGAGAGTCAGCTTCCTCATCTGGGAAATGAGGATCAGTGCTCTTCACAGGGCCTCGGGGAGCGTTACCACACACGGTGTGATAGACCAGCATCAGTTCCCAGCCCGGCCCCGCCTCTGCTTTGGGAGGATGCGCGGGTGTTTGTGGACCCAGGAGGTTTGCTGAGTGCAGAGCTGCTCTGAGAACCAAGGTACCAACCTCGGGAGAGCCCAGGGCCTTACCCGAGGGAGTTTGCACACAGCCGTGAGTGGAGACCATCTACAGAACGACTCCCTCCTGCCAAGCCTGTGGGCCATGTCAGACCCGCCTGCAGCGCCACGATATTTGCCATCGGAGCTTTGCCAAGCCCACGCCCCGGGTGGATCTCGGCCTCCAAACCGCTCACCAGGGAGCCATGAATAAGTGCCCAGCCACGCAGAAGTCTGCTGTGTGAGGCTGGACGAAACCAGGCTGACTTCCAGCTGTGGGGCTACCCGGGGCTGGTCCATCCAGCCCCTGGAGACCGCCTCACTCTGGAAAATTCTGCACGGCCATGAGTGTCCCTCTGCCCACTGAGGGATACAGCCTCATCCAGCTTCCCCCTTGTGGAGAACTTAGCCTTTGAAAAATGGAGAGAGAGAGAGAGAGAGGGAGAGAGGTGGGGAGAGAGAAAGGGCAGCAGGTAGCAAAGCTGGAGCCGAAGCAGCTTGCATATTGCATATTTTAAGGTATTTTAGGGACTTCCCTGGTGGTCCAGTGGTAAAGAATTCACCTTACAATGCAGGGGACCCAGGTTCCATCCCTGGTCAGGGAACTAAGATCCCACATGCCGCGGGGCAACTAAGCCCATGTGCCACAACTACTGAGCACACGCACCCTCGAGCCTGAGCACCACAACTAGAGAGAGAAAACCCGCAGGCCACAACTAGAGAGAAGCCCGCGCGCTGCAACAAAAGATCCCGCATGCTGCAGCAACCAAAAATGAATTAAATAAATAAATAAGTCATAAATCTTTTTTTTAAAAAAAAGGCATTCTAGGTCATTCTGTCTGGCTCAGTACAGAGTATTCATTGGATCATGTTGTCCCAGACTGAATGTAATTGGACTGAACAGCTGGTACTTAGAGACGAGTCACAATCATGACCCAATCTGCTGTTGATCTCCTCTAGGGACCGGTGCTCACTACCCCTTAAGGCAGCTCATGCGACAAAGATTACTCGGCAATCCACTTGGAAGTTTCTTCTTTACACGGAAGCAGAATCTCTTCCCTCGAAACATCAACGATTTGGGTCCTTTCTCCTCCAGGCCCAGAATTCCCTGCTCCTTTGGCTGCTGGGTTCTGACAAGGCCCAGGAATCCCCCTGCCACCATAACTGTCTCCTTCTGCATGGCCTGGCCAACTGGCTGCTGCCTCAGTCAGGATGGGCTCAGCCGGGCTGCGCAACAGCTAACCCCAAAGCCTCCGTGGTTTACAGAAACAAAGGCTGATTTCCACTCGGGCTGCACATCCAGGAGGTGGGGGAGGGCTGCAGCTTTTTCCTGTGCCACTTTGTCTCCAGGATTCAGGCTGAGGGAGAGCCCTGGACCTGGGATTCACCAGTTCTTCTGACAGAGGGAAAAGAGGACATGGTGAGCCATGTGATGGCTCTTGGAACTTCTGTTCAGAAGCAGAATTGATGCCAGTTCTGCTCACATTTTCTTGATCAAAGCAAGTCACACGGCTACGTCTGAAATCAACAGGGTGAGGATGTCTGATCCTCTCTCATCTGCCACATCTCCGTTCCTTTAACAGGAAGAGACCCAGAGCCGAGGACCTCCCGCCTGTTTCTGTTCTTGCAGCAAGTCGAGTTGAATGGTTTCTTTTCCCCTTCCAGCTCCGGTAACCCGTGAGTGCATTCAAGCTGTCCGTTTATATTTTGGGGAACCTCACCACTCTGTTGTACCCACAGATGCAACTGAAGGTTCCTATGCTGGAATTATTCCCTCATTCCCACCCCTTATCCTTTACCACTCTCCCACTTTAGGCCTCGTCTGAAATGTTGCTTCCTCCATGAAGCCCTTCTGGCTTCCCATACAATTGAGTCCTTCTGTCATTTAGTTGCATAACTCCCTATGATTCCTCCCAGCACTCATCACACACCTAACTCAGCCAATGCCCATCGTTTTGGCTAGACTGAACATTCCCTAAGAAGTGGCATAGTACCCGCCCTATTCAGTCCTAACACCCCAGATCCTATTATGAGACCTCACACACTGAAGGCACTCAGTAAATTTTGGTTGAATGATTAAATGGAAAAACGTAACTCTTTCACAGGGTATAATTTTCCTATAAATTTCTTTTATTAGCCTGAAGTGGGTACTTCAAATTTCTGTACCCAAACCCTGATATCCTCTGTCCCCAAACCCTGATATCCTCTGTCCCCAAACCCTGATGTCCTCTGAGATTTGGTTTTCCTTCTGTGTATCCCCTAAACTAGAAATCACGCAGACCTTACAGAATGAAAAACCTATTACGTGTGTGCGAGCGTGGGCGCGCGCACACACACACACACACACACAATGCAAAGTCTCATCTAGGTTTTTTTTTTTTGCTTTTACAAAAGTCCCCTGCAAATTTCTTTTATGAATTGGGTCCTTCTGTTTTATAGCCAGCACTATTTGCATTCACCGCAAAGCCGTATTATGGCCACAAATTCTTTTTTCTTATAGTCCTGGAACATGAGCCCCCGGAGAAAGTCGCTTCACAGAACAACGGCCAGTAAACTGGGCTCATGTGTCAGCAAAACACTTCTCACAAAAGTGAATCAACTCTCTGTTCTTACCCGTTGTCATCCTTCACCTTAACAAGCACACCCCAAAAAAGTCCTCTGGTTTCTATGGCTTGTTAGGTCTATCATCTTTTTAATTAATAGTGTTTTTACAAAGCCGTCTGAACTGTGTCATTCCCATTACCAGAAACGCATTGCCACTAATGAATCATTTTCATTTCTGATCCCTGGTATCATGCTAGTTGATCTCCTGTTTCCATGCCTTCGAATGATAGCATCGTTTTCTGCCCACGATCAAATTTAATTTGGACTCTGATTATATTAGGCTGTTGCGACTGAAGTGTCAATTTTTGTCAGGCAATTAGGAGCTCTAACCTGTGAAGTTAAGTTTGATAGGCATTGTAATTGGATTGTTACAGTAATAGCCTAGAACGTTCCTTTTCCTCCTGCTTCTTTGATTCTTGATTCATACTCCCGTCGTGAGAACAAAGACATTTGGGTTATTATACAACATCAGGATGTTTGCGACAACAAGGTGGCAAGTCAAAGTTTTTGCAGCGGAGTGTGCTTCCACCTAACTCCAAGTGTGGGACATTGAAAGTGTGTGGGATTTAGAAAAATCAGAACAAAGGGAAAGTACACAGCACTGTGTAAAGAAAAGTTACAGACCTCACAAGTTAGTGTGGAGATTCCTGGTAAGTTGCAAAGAAAGAAGCCCGAATAGTTTAGAACCTCCTCTCCTTCCCTCCCTCCCTCCCTCCCTCTCTCCCTCCCTCCCTCCCTCCCTCCCTTTCCCCTCCCTCTCCCTTTCTTTCCTTTCCCTCATTTCTGCAATCTTTCACCTAGGCATTGGGCTAAATCATCATGAAAAAGACAAGCCTTCCATGTGCTGGTGCAGTTCACAATGTAATAGTAAAGAAACGGAGACCCATAAGGACAGCAGGTCTTTGTAGAGAACACCTGGATGCATCAGAAGATCCTAGATCTTGCTGGAAGGATAGGACTTTGCTGCAGGAGAGAGGAGGAGGGCGGGCCAGCTGGTGGGAAGAGCGTGCACAGACACCTGGGTGCATCACAGAATTTGGCCACGTCAGGCAGAGATGAGCATTGCAGCGTGACAGGTGCCCGTGGTGCCTGGCTGGGCCGGACAGGCAGGAACTGAAGCTGGAAGGGGGGCGAGCACACGACAAGTGAGGGACGTCCGGATTTCATCCTGGAGCGCATGGGTGTTTAAAGGCAAGTGCAGTGATTTTGGTGGGTGGCGTGGATGACTTCAATAGCATCTTTTTTTTTTTTTTTACATTTTTATTGGAGTAGTATTGCTTTACAATGGTGTGTTAGTTTCTGCTTTATAACAAGGTGAATCAGTTATACATATACAATAGCATCTTTATCAGTCCTGATTCCATGGCCCCGAAAACTCAGTTGCTTCATAGCTCTTCTCAAATGGAAATCCGGGCAAGAGCGAGCGGGCGGCTTACAGCCCTTCAGGGGCTGTGAAGGCAGGACTCACCGGCATGCCCTGCAAAAGGCAGACCAGACGAGTTATTGCCCAAACCAGGGCCCTTTGGGAGAGTGAAGGTGAGGGGTGACTTACTAATTCCACCTCTGCGATGACGGTATCCTTGAGGGCTGTCCTGGGCAAACCAGGAGGCAGGCCACGTACCTCTAAGGCCCATGTGGTGAGGTCTGGCTCATTCATCCTTCCTCAGTGTCCTCTCACGTCGTTCCGGCTCTCTGAGGCCCAGCTCCATTGACTTTTCTGGTTCCTCCCACTTCTCCAACCACAGGGCCTTTGCACATGATGTTCCCACTGTCTGAACCTTGACCTTGTTGCCTTTCACTCCCACACAGCCTCTCATGCCAGCTGGTTCCAGTGGCATTAGTCAATAGAAGGTACTGGAAGAAGATGGATGGGCAGGAGAGGAGGTTACATATTTCTCTCCTCACTTCTGTCTGCATCTCTGGCAAGAGCTCCATCCTCCACAACTTGGCTCCTACCCGCTGTCTCCACCCGCATTGTTGCCTCCATTTTTCTGCGTCGTCCCTTCAGTCCAGGGAGTGTGAACAGCTCCCTGTGCCACTTGCCTCCGAGTGAGGCACCATCCCTTGTTTGCTCTCTTTACGCCCTCATCTCTGTGAGGAGTCTCTTCACTAAAGGTCCATCATCAGTGGTGAATTCTGTCTCCTGCCGGGACCTTGGCTGCTGCAAAGTGCCCCAGGGGAAGAGAGACTGGAGCAGACTCTACCCGGGTGCACCATGAGCTTGCAAAGGAGCTAATGCTGCCTCTGAAGACAGATGTCAGCAAACAGAGAATCTGGTGAGAGGGTTTTTTGGGTGGAGAAAACGGCATTTGGTATTTGCCAGTACATGGAAGAAAGAAGGAGGGTCAGTTTGTGGGCTGGTGAGCAGTCCAATTTCTTTCTTTCTTTCCTTCTTTCTTTCTCTCTCCTTCTCTTCCTTCTTTCCTTCCTTCCTTCTTTCCTCCCTTTAACAAACATTTCTAGAGCTCCCACTCTGTGCCAGGCACTGTTTTGGTCACAGCATCAATGACAGAGAAATCCCCTGCCCTCACAGATGTCCTATTCCAGTGGGAGAAGACTGGAAACTAACAAATGGACATATTTCTAATATGGAAAGTGGCATGAAAGCATGGAGAGAAATAAAGCCAGGTAAAGAGAACCACAAACTTGGAGTGTGGTTTTGAAGATGATATATTATTAGGGGCTTTTCTGGAAAGATGGCATTTGAATAGAGTTCAGAAGGAAATGAGGCAACAAGCATGCAGCCATATGAGAGATGGGTGTTCCAGGCAGAGAACACACCAAGTGCAAAGACCCGGGGTAGAAGCTTACTTGGTGTGCTCAAGATCAGCAAAGAAGCCAGAGTGGCTGGAGCAGGAAGGATAAAGGGCGGAGCAGAGGGGGATAATGTCGGCAAGGCTGAGGGACAAGATGGGTCCAGTCTTAGAGGCTGCTCTGAGGATTTGGCATTTTCTCTGAGATGGGAAGCTAAGGCAGGTTGACAAGAGAGGAATAACATCACCTGGTTGCTGAATGAAATTAGTTTGCTTGGCAAGGGTGGAGGAGGGCGACGAGGCAGGGTCTGGCTGCAATGGTCCAGGTGGCCAGAAGCAGGGCAATAGCAGAGGAAATGGTGAGAGTGCGTCAGATTCTGGAGACGTGTTGCAGGTAGAGCCAAGGCTTCACTGGGTAATTGGAACAGGAGCGTCGGGGGGGATGAGATGCCCGAAAGATGACACCAAGGTTTCTGTCTTTAGTGCTGTCACTTACTGGGGTGGAAAGACTGAAGTCTTAGTTTTATGTTATGTTTCTTTTGTTTGGGGTCAGGAGTTTTCTTTTATTTATATTAGATTTGAGCTTCCTCTTATGAGCCCACGGGGTGATGTTGATGAGGCAGCTGGATCTAAGGATCTGGATTCAGGAGTCATCCCTATAGAGATGGTACCTAAGGCCACGTGACTGGAGGGGATCACCTGTATGCAGTAGGGAGGAAGCCAGTCCTGAGACCATTTGATTCATCTTGAGTGCAGTTTGGTTCGGGGCAGCGCATAACGATATTCCTGTCCTTTGGACTCTTATTCTTCTGATGGTTGCCTCATCAGTTGTGGCCCTTATTAAAAATCGCATCATTTGTTGTTATTTCCTGGTATCATCCTGCGCACCAAGTACCTGGTGCAGAGCTCTGAGTGGAGGAGATGCTCAGTTATTGAATAAATCAATGAATGAATGAATCAACCAATAACTGAATGAATGAACGAAAGAATGAATGAGGCACGTCTTGACTTTCCCGTGTCATTGTAAGCAGCTGAAGGGCCGTGGAAAAGTCATGTTCTAGTGGCTTCCACCCCAGGGAAACATCATATAGTGAGAAGACAGATCTAATATGAAATCCCATCTTTGTACTTCAGGCTGTGTCACCTCGGGCAGGGCATGTCATCTCTCTGAGCTTCACCTTCTTCTGTTTATAAAACGAGGACTATTGTGAAGGATCAAGGGAGGCGGCTGTCACTGTGCTGAGCACACAGTAGGGCTGCCCATGTTTTTATTATTTCTTCTGACCCCACCCCTGCCCTCCAGGGTCAGATGAGGTTGGGCCCAGAGTGACCAGCCAATTAATAATAATTAATTATACATCGATAATAACAAGGTCTAGAGTTTTATCTAACAATTTATACTCTCAAAAGTTCTTTGGTATATGTTTCCTCTCTTGGCCCTTGGTGACCCAGTGATGGTATCACTCGGACAGGTGATAGTTACTGATTTTCCTGATGAAATGAGGCTCAAGAGGGTGTGGGGGGGGAGTGGTTTGGTCAAAGCCCCCAGCTGGTGGGTGATGAAGGGAGTATCAAAACTTGTCCTGAGGGGGGGAATGAATTGGGAGACTGGGACTGACATATATACACTAACATGTATAAAATAGATAACTAATAAGAACGTGCTGTATAGCACAGGGAACTCCACTTCGCTGTACAATAGAAACTAACACAACATTGTAAAACAACTATACCCCAATTAAAAAATAAAACAAAAAAACTTGTCCTGAGTCACAGTCTCTTGCAAGTTGCCCACTCGTTATAGTGCCCCGACCTGGTGAAACAGATCTAAAATGCAGTGCAAAGGCCTAGGCTGAGCTCTGGGGACCCGGGTGTGAAGTATGCCCGCCTAAGGTGCTCACATATTGAAGCCCCTCTGGGAGAGGTTGGCAGGGGGAAGGCAGATGGAGAACCTCAACTTTCAGATCTGTAAAATGGGTTCTTTCCAGCCTACCTTGCTTGTAGTTATTCCCAAGGCCTGCAATGCCTTCCACTCCTGCACCTCCCGCCTCATCACCCAAATCTTGAAGTCAACTTTACTCATCCTTCAAGGCCTAGTTTAGATGCTGCTTCCTCCAGGAAGCCTGCCTTCATGCCCTCCTGTCCTCCAGTTTAAAGAGACCTCACCCCGAACCTCCACAGCAGTAGATGCCTCCCTCTATGTCACTGGTTACTCTCTCTCCAGGTTAGACCTACGCGAGAACGCGTGGCATCCATCCCTCTGCAGACGGCGAGCCCCTCGAGGACAGAGGCTCTGTCTGGTCCATCCCTGCACCCCGGGCCAGCTGGGCCTGTGCGAAAGCTGCCGTGTCATGAGTGAGGGATCCCCAGGAGGGGACTGAGGAGGCGCAGGATAGCCTGGAATCGTGCAGAAGCAGCAGGATGACCGGCAACTCAGGGGAGGATGATGGGAGATGAAGCAAGACCACCGAGGCAGCTCCTGGTCTGAACATGGACTCAGGAGCCATCAAGGCACCTGCCACTGGCTCCTTTTCAATGAGGATGAAACCGAGTCTCCAACAGACGAAGTGGCCGTCCCAAGTCACAGGGCCACTCCTGGTGCTGTGGCCCCAGCCCTGCAGTTGAGGTGGCCCTGTGCACCACACCCACCTTCCGTGAGGCGCCCGTGGCTGGAGCCGGGCTGGCCAGCTGGTTAGAGATGTCCACTTACAGCTGGTTAGCTAGCTTCATTTTGGGAGGACATTCTGATGGTCACCGATGCTTTGTCTCCTGGTGGGGCTGGACGGACCAGGTCAACTCTTCTGCACGCTGCGTGGAATGTGGTTGGTGTCCGATCACGGTTAGCAGTCATGGTGTCTGCAACTACTGTTATTCTTCCAGGCCTGCTTCTATTGTTTAGAGCTGCAGGGCGGGCCTAGGCCTTCGTTTCCCCACCTCTAGGGCTGCTTCCTCTACCTGGCTTTACCTCCTCCACCCCAGGCAAGGGACACCCAGCAGCATCAAGACAGTGCTCAGTAGTTGACATGAGACTCTTGGGGGCCTGGCTTCAAGCTTTTAACATTGGAGAATTGTTTAAAAAACCTTTTTTTAAAAAAACAAGGTGGTTAGATGGTAATTTCTGGGAAGATGAGCAGCTGAGCAGCAGAGACGGGACAGGATATCAGGCCAGGAGCTACCTTTGAACAAGGAGTGGCTGTGGCCTTTGAATGG
Source organism: Aethalodelphis obliquidens (assembly GCF_003676395.1). NCBI lineage: Eukaryota > Metazoa > Chordata > Mammalia > Artiodactyla > Delphinidae > Aethalodelphis > Aethalodelphis obliquidens. Next base: position 20,941,897 of record NW_020837965.1, read on the forward strand.
AGGGCTGGGGGGTAAGGCGGCCAGAGGTTGGAATCCTGGCTCCACCACACACTAACTGTGGGAACTGGCACAGACAATTTGACCTCAATTTTCCTCATCTATAAAATGGAGCAATAACAGTATCTGCCTCATATTCTGTGTGAGGATTAAATGAAGTAATACGATAAAGTGCCTACTTCACCGTGAACATGGTGGCCACGCTAGTTATTACTGTTATTGATCAGCAGAGCTGGGAGAAGGCAGGGTTCTTGCCCTGGGCTTGGTCCAGACTGAGTTCCTCCCTTCCTTCCCCAGTGACAGATGTTTAGCTCTGTAGGTGTTGGGGATTCACGCACTGAATAAGCTGAGTGAGAAAACCCAGGCCTGTGCTCCAGGGGCTCCCTGTCTCCCTGCGGGTCCACCAGGGAACCTGAGTTACGAGCAGTGGTGACATTCATTCCTCACCTACTGTGGGCAAGGCGTGATCAGGGAAGTCTTCCCAGAGGAGGTGACACAGGAGCAGGGTATGGTGGTGCAAGAAGGGAAGGCACACCGTTTGATTCTGGAGCCTAAGGTGTCAGAGCACGTGGGCAGAGATGAGCAAGAGAGGGCTTGGCTGGCTGAGCTTGTCTGCTCATCTTCAACCTGGGGTGGGCAAACCGCAGCCTGCGGTCAAAGCCAGCCTGCAGCTTGCAAGCTAAGAATGGTTTTCACGATGAACGTTTGCAATTGATTTGAGGATAGGAAACACTAACTTTGACAGTCAGTTAAACCAAATGTTTCTCAAAAAAAGAATTCCATTCTGCTCACATGTAGACCTGTATTACACAAATTTATACTCAATTATTATATTTTAATTTCATCAACAAAAATTTGAGGAAATATTTTTTCTTCTATTGTTATATAAGTACCTACATGATATCTTAGATTTTGCCTCTTGGCCTGCAAAAACTTAACATATCTAATATATGGCTTTTTTACAGAAAATGGTGGCCAAACCCCGTCTTAAATCCCAGGAAAAGAAAGAACATTCAAATTCACCGAGCTAGGGAATGTGCCAGCACTTTCAGACGTACTGTTAAAAGTCTTGACCATGGGGCTTCCCTGGTGGCGCAGTGGTTGAGAGTCCGCCTGCCGATGCAGGGGACACGGGTTCGTGCCCCGGTCCGGGAGGATCCCACGTGCCGCGGAGCGGCTGGGCCCGTCAGCCATGGCCGCTGAGCCTGCGTGTACGGAGCCTGTGCTCCACAATGGGAGAGGCCACAGCGGTGAGAGGCCCGCATACCGCCAAAAAAAAAAAAAAAAAAAATCTTGACCATGACATTGCAAATTTCACAAATGGTAAAAGGAGGCACTGAGAAGTCAAAAGGCCTCCAAAGTGGTCCCAGAGCCCAGCCTCGGTCTTCCATACCCAGCCAGGTCACCGTGCAGCCAGGTGACACACCGATCAGGAATGCCAGGATCCATCCTTTCACTACGCCGTAGATTCTGCTATTTAAACTTAAAATAGCCATTCTGCCTAAAATCTCTAGCCTCTTATTGGGAGCCGGGTTATCACCAACTTAGACTCCAGGTCACTTCCTGAGTTCTTTCTTAGACCCTTTTCAGAACAGGCATGCGAAAATCCCCTCCTTCTCCTTCCCTCTGCTGTGAATGTGACTGATGGTCCAGGAGGGTCAATGTCGTAGCCTTTATAAACGCAAGGGCCAGCCATCAGGACCATGCGTGGTCTTGGCCATCACCCAACATCTGGCCCCATACTGGCTGCTCACCTGGCCTGGGGTGGAAGATGGCCCATCCAGCTGTGAGGGGACCTCTTTGTCACACCGGGATGCCGGTCATGCAGCTTGCCCGGTGACATGATCAAGCCAGAATAAATTTTAGGAAACTTAATGGAAAAGAGGAAAACGCACACATTAAGAAAACAAATCTGAGTTCCTCCGCGTGCCTTTGGACACCAGCCAAGGTGTTGATAGTCGTCTTTATTAACTTTCCGTCCTGCTCGATGTCGAGTGACAATTACCACAGCCAGGCGATCGATACCTCATTAACGGCAAGCTCTTGAAACAGAAATCGCAAACTGGGTCTTTCTGAAATGCAGTCTCCTCTTGCCAGGTTCCCTTGTTTGTGCAAAGAGAAACACTGCAGCTTTGCCTCAAACCAACAAACAAAACCCTCCCGAGTTGAGGGCTTTTACTCCGGAAGAGGCACCTGTTAGCCCTGCAAGCCAAAGGCCCTCATACTCCTCTGACGTCTGTCCTGATGAGCAGAGATGTTGAAAAGTTTCCCATTTTTCTCTGATGTCAGAGATGTTTTAACCAGCTGGGGGCAGAATTACATTCTGGAAATTGTAGGGGATGAGGGAAAAAAAAAGTGAATATTACGAATACAGTAGTCTTTTGGAGTCTGAGATTCGCTGTTAATGCATTATAAAACAACTTAAAAAATCCTATCAGGAGAAGTGATGTTTGAAGCCACGTTATATTTTAAAAGTGTCAGGACATGGGCAAGTTTACATTTGACAAGCAATTTAAATATTTCAATATATTTTATATCTTGAAAAAAAATTGCCGTGATCAAAACCTAGATGAAACTCTTTCATTTGGTACCTGGGTAGGAAAACATTGAGTTACAAATCTTTTTGACAATGTGGATTCTGGGTGTTACATAACCATTTTTAATCTTCTGAAATATTTCATTGCCTGGGAAAGAAAATCAGGGACGGGGTATTGTGTGCTTTTAACTTCATTTGTCTTAACACCCTTTCACTTTCTTGTTCTGCTTTGATGGTCTGATTACTTCTCTACATAAATATAAGCCAGAATTCATTCTGAGTATAAGCCTTGTCTCTTTCCTCAGTGGCGATACGGGCTGCAGAGGGTCTTTTTTTCCCTGTGCATCAAAGTGAATTTAGTAGTGAATGGTGTCTGCCGTTGCAGAAAAGCCCATTTATTTATCCCTATAATCAGAGCAGCGCAGACAACGGAGCCTGGCGCTTCCTCATTTCAGGTTCAGATGTAGGGAAGATTTATTGAGCACGTACTATGTGCCAGACACCTTACTAGGCCTGGCCCTGCTAGGAGGAAAAGGGCCCCACTGGCCTGCATTACCTCTTTAGCCCTGTTTGCTCCTTGCACCAGGCAAGAAAATTAACTCGCCCTCTGCCCTCAGGGAGGGAGTGGGGAGCTGGTCCAGGTTGTCTGAATCCAGTTCCTCCCTGCCCAGGACCTGTAGAATGGGGAGGGCAGTCATGTAGCGGCGATAAGTCTGGAATTGGAACCTCTGGAGGCAGGGCGGTGGCTGAATATTTCCTGTGCGTCACCTTTCTTCTTGGGCTCATTTCCTGGTTGGTGGTGGGGCAGGACTGCAGAGCAAGCTGCATCAGCTTCTGGGTCATTCTCAATTGTGGTAGAAAAACTTCTACTGACATTTTATCTCTTCCAAAATTCCTTTTGCAAATTCTCCCCCCGCACCCTCTTCTTTTTCTTGGCACCGTCAATGAAACAATCCCCAAAGCAAGGAGGCTCCTTACCCAGCTCTCTGGTGCTACGAAGGGTCAGTAAAGCCCCCAGAATGACTCACACTCCATGGAAGTGTCACCTGTGAGTGGCTCCCTGGGACACCTTTGCCAGAAAGTGTCCCAAGTAGGTTATGGTTGAACTGGAGTTGGAGACACTCCCCATGGACAGAAAGCCATGCCTTCTAGTGGAAAGGCGGTAGACTGGGAGGAAAAAGGTTCCATGGCGGGGCAAATAAAAACACTGGACAATAGTTAAATTTGAATTTCAGATAGACAACGAATAATGCAATATTGGTGACACACCCTAAGAATAACTATCTGTTGTGTAATTAAGTTTGCAATTTAAATTGAACTGGCCTCTTGCGTTTTTCTGGTAACCCCATCAGAAGGGCATGCTCTGTTTCAGGGGCTTTTGTCCTAATTGGTAACTATTTAGGTGCAGAGGAGCTAGGCTATCTTTTTGGTGGTGATGGCAGAATTGATTTCAATTGGAAGGTATGACTTGGAGGGCTTTTAGGCCCTCCCTCCAAAATATCTCTCAGCACCACATCCCCAAGCCGGCCCAGAAGAACGTGTAAGAGCACACAGTGGGACTTCCCTGGTGGTGCAGTGGTTAAGAATCCACCTGCCATTGTAGGGAACGCGGGTTCGAGGCCTGGTCTGGGAAGATCCCACATGCCGCGGAGCAACTAGGCCTGTGCACCACAGCTACTGAGCCTGTGCTCTAGAGCCCCCGAGCCACAACTACTGCAGCCCATGTGCCTAGAACCCGTGCTCTGCAACAAAAGAAGCCACCGCAATGAGAAGCCTGTGCACCACAACGAAGAGTAGCCCCCGCTCGCCGCAGCTAGAGAAAAACCGCACACAGCAACGGAGACCCAACGCAGCCAAAATAAATAAATAAATGAGCACAGATTATGCTTCGTAATATATGCTTACAATGGTGTTTCAGCTTTAAAACCAGTCACTTAGGTCCCTCTTTCAAGCAGATGGCCACCCAAAGTCCCTCCCATGGAGGAAATTTGGAGCCTCTCTGACTTTAATCAAATGTGCTTTTAGGGTGTCTCTCAGTTCAGTTCATCCCCATTTGGTTACAACAGCCGGCAAGGCCACAGCACTGACTCCCACTCAGAGCAGGTGGAATCATCTCTGGGAAAGGCCACGTGGATCACGTCATCCCGGGACTCACAGAGCCTGGTCAGAAGGCGATGTCACAGTCATTCGGAACGCCTCGCCTGGCGAGTTCTTACTCATCCTTCCAGGCTCAGCTGAGAGGCCCTTTCTTCTAGTCTTTCTTACTTTGAGCCACCCCACTCCACCTCTCTCCAACCAGCCCAGGGGTTGGCTGCCCTCTGTGCGCCTTCAGGACATCCTGGAGATTTCCCATCAGAGCTGTTGTCGTTGTAAAATTTCACAGTTGGTGTGTCTGCATCTCTCGCTTGACTTTCAGCATCCTGAGGGCGAGAGATCCACCCCATTGCCCGTTGTTGTGTCTCAGAGCTTGGCAGAGGCTGGCCCGGTGCATATATTCAGGATGGGTTTACCCAACGATAGACAGCTGATAGAGTGAATGAGCAAACCAATGGATGAATCAAGAATGAATGAGTTACTTGGTAAAACATTTATGATATAGCATTACATGAAAAATCCAGCAGAATGACTTTTATGCAAAATATACACATCTTCTAAAATGTACTGAGTAAAAGGAAGAAGTTCCTATGCGGAAGCAAGGACAAGCCCCACTGATCCCACACACACGAGGCCAAGGACATAAAGGCGATGCCTTGCACAGGATGTCAGGTCCAGCTGCTGAGGGTTGCAGGGTTAACCCACAGCTGGTGGTCCTGGAGGTTCTCAGTGGTGCCCGTGATTCTTTTCCTCTGGGGGCTTCTTCATTTAGCAGGGATGCCTAATGCACAAAACCCCGAATAGCCACAGGAATGTTGGAGGGGTGGAGTAGAGGAATAATTTTCACTTTCTGGCCGCCCTGCATCACCTGCCTTTCGTATTTACACTTCCCTCCCTCTGGGGAAATTCTGGATTCTGTGTTCACTCCGCCAGAGAACAGTGCTGGGTGCCCACCTCCCTCTGCTGCTTCCCCTCCCAAGCTCAGGATAAGGGGTACAGATCCTTCTTCCACCAGCATGGTGGTGCAGCCAGAGGGGCAGGCTAAGGCCTCCCCCACACCAGAGGCAGCTTCGTGACAGTGGTGCTTAGGGTGAGGCTCGTATGGTTCCTGATGCTGGGTTTCTGCTCCCGCAGTGCCACCCAAGCCGGGTCCTCAGCCTCCTGTCAAATCGGTCCATCCCCAACATTCTTTCAATAAACTCTCTGCCTCTATTGGAAGAAGTAGCCAGAGTAAGTTTCTACTAATTTAAACCACGAACCCAGAGGGATACAAAAGGGAATTAGTTAAGCAGCCAATCTATTCAATCCCTCTAGGAACCTCCCATGTGCCTGTTTATGTGCTAGGAGGCTCTGTGGCTCCTGGCAGCTCCACCCTCCTGTCCCACCAGCTCAAGGCACTGTCCTTCACCCAGTGCAGGAAAATTTGAAGCTCCCCCAGCCCAGACCCCATGTTATGGACTGAATTCTTGTGTCTCTCCAAAGTTCATGTAATGAAGTCCTAATCTCCAATGTGATGGTATTAGGAGGTGGGGTCTTTGGGAGGTAATTTGGTTTAGATGAGGTCATGAAGGTGGTGTCCCCATGGTGGGCTTAGTGCCTTTAGAAGAAGAGGAAGAGACACCTGAACTTGTTCTTGCCATCCTGCGACGACACAGTGAGAAGTTGACCTTCTACAAGCCAGAAGGTGGATTCTCACCAGGAACGGAATCTGCTGGCACCTTGATCTTGGACTTCCAGGCTCCGGAACTGTGAGAAATGAACGTCTGTCGTGTAAGCCACCCAGTGTATGGTATTTGTGACAGCAGCCCCAGCTCAGACACCCCAGGTCTGACCTCCGAAGTCCGTCTGACATGGATACACCCTTGTGCTCAGTTCTGATAACCAGCCATCTATCTCCATCATGGAATCCCTTCCCACCAGACTGTCCCAGACTTTTCCTCGTGTGTGTATAACCTGCCTAGCACACAATCCTTCAAGGCCCTGCCTTGGTCTTGTAGGTGAGTGACAGGCTGACAGTGGGGACGCAGGCCCTGCCACCTGCTCTTACACCTTCCAGGTCAGGCTGCTCTTTTTAATTGACCATCCTGTACATTTCCCTTTGGGCCTATCACCACTGGCCCATTTTCTAGAAGCCCCATGTCTGGTCTGGGGATGCCAGATAGGACATCCTCAGCATGAGGCATGGGGTCTGCTCCAGTCCCACACCTCTAGCGGCCACCTAACCCTAAAGAGCTATTCTAGGGCCCCCCACCCCACCCTCAGGGCCCTGTTCTGCCAGGAGCAGTGACCTCATTGCCTTCTCTGTAGAGCCTGGTAATGGAGATGCAATGAACATGCAGGACATACCAAGAACAATCACGTGAAACTCTGGGTGGAGGCTGCAGGTCAGTGGGGTGTCTGGAGATGGCTGAAATGGACAATTTTAATCCCCAGGATTGCAGTTTCCCATCTGTTATTTCTTCCAAGTGTCAAAAGCATCGGGGCCTCAGAAACAAGGCCTGGATGCCACCCAGAGCCCATCGCTGGCAGCAGGGACTAAGCACACACAGTAAGTCAGCACCACTGTGGTTGGTCTGCAAAGATGAAGCAGTTGGAGCTGCAGGGCGGATTGGAAGACCCTGGACAATGGCACAAGAGGCATTTTTTTCAGAGGCTTCGTAACCTTGAAATTCTCTCACCCTCTTTAAAGAAAAAAATTTAATTAAAACACAAGGAGGTTAGACCAGAGGACACACCTGAGATGTTGAATAACAATAACCATGGTAAAAGGAGAGTGTCATTCAGTGAGTGCTTACTGTGCATCGGGAACTTCATATACATTCCCTCCTTTAATCCCATCTCGGCATTGACCGTCTGACCAATGATGCTACGAGTGTCTTTATCTCTCATTTGCCAAAATTTCTCTGTGCAGAAAATGCACTGATGCCTTCAAGACTCTATACAACCAAAGTGAAATTCCAATGGCTGTTAGAGTCTTTATTGAGTCAGAGTCTTTATTGGGGCCCTGGTTGTGTTCATCTGACTGCACTTCCGGTCACCGAGTCCCTAAATGGACAGCTGGAAAACTACTAATTGGTAACTGATCAAATTATCTTGTTAGGAAGATAGATGGCTAGGATAGCAGTGGGGAAAACAACGCTAGCATTGAACAGTGTAATTATACGTGGGTTCAATTCAATATTTAGTCACCCTGTGAGCATGCAAAATTTATATTTTGGTTCCTGGACTATTTCTCTCTAAGGATTTGGTCGTTGGGTGTTAAACTCTAATACAGGAAGCAAAACTCCACCGAAGCAGTTACGAGGTTTGTGACGGAGGGCTGGATGGAGCCGCCCCCCAGGCTTCCAAAATCAACCCCTTTGATCCTGTTCAGCACTGAGGGTTCATTTATTTATGGCTGGCACAAAAAATCCTGCCTTTTGGCTTGAGGATACATACATGCAATTAACATTTTCTTGCTGGAAGAGACAGAGATGGATCTTCTAAGGTCAAACCTCTGTCTTTTTGCAGGTGAAGAAGTTAGCAAGAGAAGTTGAGGTCCACGCAAGGTCCCACAATGGGCTGGGGTCACAGCCGGGACTGGGGTCAACCTTCTGCATCTGTCCTGCAGCGATTTTCACGTGGGAAACTCCGATGCTGCCCGTGTCCACGGTCGCAGCTGGGCCCTGGAAAGGTTCTGCTTCCCCCCAGCCGTGTCCCCTGAATGTGTGAAGCCCTCACATTCTTTGGTGACTTTGTGCCCACTTCTGCCTCTTTCTTAAGCAGCAGCTCACATGACACCTCTCTGAAGAGGCTTTTTCCTTCTGTGGCCAGTTTCCGCATCTTTCCAGGGCCTAGAAGACAACTGGGCATTTAACAGCCGTGAAGAGCAGCTAGTGGAGGGATGCACAAATGCAGGATGAAAATTGGCATCCCAGGAAGTTCCCATATGTGGACCACACCCTCCTTTTCCTGCACGTTGCTTTAAATGTCATGTCTCTAACTTTTATGTAAGGTTCCTACAAACCATATGATGCTATTTCTGCATTTCCTGCAAACGTCTATCTCGAGATATTTCATTCAGAGTTTAGAACTAGGAAAAGGTCTGTCTATCCTGGGGAGCTGGCATCATTCAGTACTTTTGGACAATCCACATTATTTAACATGGAATTTCCCTCTTTGCTTTGGCCACTAAGAAACTCAGAACCTGGATCTAAACTTAGTCACGGCCACTGTGCTGACCCTTGTCTGTTAAAATAACTTTTTCTTATTTCTATTCCTATTTTATTCATCTTATTTCATGTTGGCTGTCCTCAAATCTTTTTTTTTTAATTGAAGGATGCAGGGTATAAACACATCCAATGAGTATATTTTAAAAATAACCTTGTGGAGGAATAACACTCTGCTATTTCAGGATTCATCATCTAGGTTATAGATTATCTGAGGTTCTGGGATTTTCTGATTATAAACAATGGGGAGACTGAGGCTTTGTATCTGAAACCATTTTACCCCCTTGTCTGTCCCCACTGTGGGGTGGGGACCCATGCCCTTGTAGGCCCTTTCGTCTAGTCTGTGGGATCCTTGAAGCAGGGTCGTGCCTGCTGCCCCCTCACCGCTTAGAGGTCCACAGTGAAGGTTATCTGAATGCACCTGCCAAACCCCTACAGCTTTCCAGAGTTCTTTCTTCAATGCTTACAAGAGGTGGGTAGGAAAGGAAATGAAATAAGGTAAAAACCCAAACACTGGTTGTTATCCTTTCTTATTAAATTTGGTAGAATAATTGGTGACTTACTTTATACAAGGTTCTTCTGAGTCTGACCACAAATTACCTCTTTAACTTCATTTTTGCACATTTCCCTGCTGCTTCTGTCTCCCACACATCAGTCATATACAATATTTCTCTGGTCTTTAAGCACAGAATGCTCTTTCCTCCACTTCTTGCCCAGGCCAGCTCCTATTCATCCTTCAAAACCCCAATGAAATGACTCGTCTTTCTGAGAAAATATTCTTGATTTCCCTACACCTACATATGCTAATTTGCTCCTTTTATTGTGTGTGTACACCTGTAGAATCAATGTATATGTATATGTATATGTTACTGGAGCAATTAGCCTATTGTATTATGATGGATGACAGTTTTTACTTGAAGGAGTGGCTAAGAGTCCAAGCTTCCTGCACTTGAATCCCAGAGCTGCCATTTAGCAGTCATGTGACTTTGGACAAGGTGTTTAATCACTTTCTGCCCTAGTTTCCTCATCTGGAAAATGGAGTAACAAAAGAATCCCCCTCATAGGAAGATGGCAAGGTAAATAAAAGCAAGTGCTAAGACAGTACCTAGCATACAACAAGCTCTGGGTCAAGATTACCTCTGTGTTTAATCTCTTATCTTCCCCTGACTCTTTAGGATAGGATGTCCATGATATTTATGCTAGATTCTCTTACCTTTTCCAAAGAATGCTTAGAGAAGTTTTAGCAAATGATTGCGGGGTGAATAATTGAATGAGAAGGTTGGATTATGTGAAGTGTTGTTTGTTTTCCCAAGGAATTTATTTATTTTGGGGAAAGGTCTTCAATCTTCCCTTCCAATAGCAAAAGAGGTCCAGGCCCAGGAGGAGAGGCCTTCTTGGAGAGGAAGAAGTCACACATTCTTTGGATGGATATCTTTTTCCCTTCTGCATCTTCCCTCCCTTCCTTGGGGGAAGGTGGCGGAGCTGGGCGCCCACCTAGATCCAGCTGATGAGTTGGTTACAAGGGAAATGTCTCTCAAACGAGCAAATGCAGAAACCTCCCGTGGAGCTCCTCCCCCAACACAGGGGAAAAGTCGATTCCCTGAGGCCTGTAGGGAGCACAAAGGGGGACGTGGAACTAGCCTGGGGGGCTTTAGCTGCAAGAGAGGCTGGTGGGCTTCCAATACACCCCCCCCCCCAATCCAGCGAGCTTGGCTGGAGTTCCTCTGGACATGGGACCCTCAGGAACTGGGACCTGAGGAGGAGCTACACCCATCCAGCACTTACTGAGCTGAATGTCAGACTCACCCCCACCGAGACCCTGGTCCAGAGGTGAGTGGGAAAGAAAAATATGCACTCTAGAATATTTCCAGTGAGAGCACTATGATGGGGAAGAATGCTGGGAATCCAGAGCAGACAGGTGTGATTCAGGGGTAGGATGCATGGAAGACTTCCTGGAGGAGGTGATGTCTACACTGCTACCCAAAGGACTGAAAGGGATTTGGCTTGGTCAGGTCAGAAAGTTTTGAACAGGTGAATAAAGTCAGTTAAAAAATCTTTTTCCAAGAGTTTCTGAGCTTCCACTGAGGCAGGCTTCTGACCTTGTCTAGATTTGGAGCAGGTCAAAACTCTCTGAGTGTTTGGAAAGCTGTTGTCCATTGATACCTGGCACAGGCCATCTGTGGCTGTTATTTTAAAATCTATATTATGTTAGTTACAACATGAGGCTCACTTAATGATTTCTTGCCCCTGAGTTGCCCCCATTCACAGTCGCAATGAAAATAACATTAATTCTTCTTAAATATTTTGCAAATCATTGAAAAAAAGTGCATTTCTTTGCACTTTGAAAATGGCATTTTCTAGCACTCCCTGCGATCACATCATCAAAGTAGAACTTCCCTGGGCTGAAGAGTTTCTTCTGTATAATTGAGATTATAAATTGTGATTTAAAACTATTGTGATAAGAAACCCCATAATGGCTACAATTATGGTGTTTAGAGATATCCTAACTATGTCTGTTTCACAGCTGCAATAAATCTCTTTGGGGAGGGTCACACCTCACTGGTGTTGGCAAAGTACAATTAAATTAGCCAAAGTGTAATAAAGTCGTGGGGAAACATCGAGATATAAGAGCCGAAAATAAAATAAGGATAATTTAATCATTAAAATTGGCGCTGGTTTTGAGGACATTCATTGCTATGGAGATGTTTGAGCAGATTCCAGCTTGCATTTTAATAGTGAACTTAAATAAATCTGAGTCCTGGAGAGAAACTGCTAAGTGTATGGAATCCGAGCTAATCAGAGGAATAGCTCCGACTTGGAGTTAAAGCTGGTAGTTGTTTGCGAGGAAGAAGCCGAATCATCCAAGCCCTGTCTGTTTTTTCAGAATTTATTTTCAAGTTCTTGGAGTTTTGGCGTCAAGTCCAAACTTTCTAGCCAGGCATGAGGGGCCCTCGGCGTTCTGAAGCCCACTTCCTTCCCAAATTCCCATGGCCTGAACTTGCCCCTCAGGTCCACACAGCCCCCCCCTCTCCTTCAGGACCCATCTCTAAAGCGCCACATCTCTTGGTAACCCCTGTTCCTTCCTGGAACCCCTGGTCCGTGTACCATGCGGTACCTCCGAGTGTGGGCTCTGGACTCAGACAGCCTGGGTTCAGATCCTGGTTCTGACATTTACTGAAACTTTGTTTCTTTCTCTGTAAAATGAGGATAATAATAAAACCTGCCCCTAGGATGGGTGCTTAGGTAAGGGTCCAGCACCTTCATGTGCCTGGGAGCTACTGCATGGTTACTAGAAATTATTGCTGTCACTGGAGCTCTTGTCCCCTCCTCTCTCACTTGGTCATGGATGTACATGGACTCTTCATTGGAGTTTAGGTGCCTTACAGAAGGAAAAGATGACTTATACATCTTTGCAAGTAATAGATGTTCAATAAAGGTGTTTAATTAATAAATAGATATCTGCTATTAGCAGCATATTTACATATGAGGAAAGTTGATGGTTTCTTTCTACATAATAATCTATGACTCTAATTATTCTTTCTCTCCGAAGAAGACAAAAACCCAAAAGAACAACCAAGTGAAGTGGAGATAGGCAATCTAACTGAAAAAGAATTCAGAGTAATGATAGTAAAGATGATCCAAGATCTCAGAAAAAGAATGGAGGCATAGACCGAGACGGATACAAGAAATGTTTAACAAAGAGCTAGAAGATCTAAAGAACAAACAAACAGAGATGAACAATACAATAATTGAAATGAAAAATACACTAGAAGGAATCCATAGCAGAATAAAAGAGGCAAAAGAACGAATAAGTGAGCTGGAAGACAGAGTGGTGGAAATCACTGCTATGGAACAGGATGGAACAAGAAAAAAGAATGAAAAGTAATTATTCTGTCTCTGGTGCACTTCTCATAATTGGGAGAACATTTAATGTCCACATGTGCGTGGATTGGGGCTAAGTGATGTCCACAGAATGAGGTCAACACTCTTATTATCATCCTCAAATACTGGTGCATTAGTTAGAGTAACACTAGCTGCTGAAACTAAAAGACCGCAAGAGAATATTTCCAAATCAAGTAACGGTTCAAGGTGGGTGTTTCCGTCCAGGAGCAGTTCCCTCCACTCGGTGATTTGGGGATCCAGGCTTCTCCCAGCTTGCGGCTCCACCATCGCCTTTATGGTTCTCCTGCAGCAGGACGAAAGCTAAGAGTAGGCGTGCAGGAGGCCACCCCACTTCTTAGAAGATGGCGCTGAAAGTGACACAGACCAGTGAGAAATGATCACATGACCACACTTGGATGCCAGGTGGGAGGCTGGCTGGGAAACATGGTCTGGAGGCCACTGCTGTGTTGGTGCCATGAACAACTGACTCTGTGTGTCTCTTCCCAAGTCCAAGTTCAGTGAACGATGTCACTGGGTAGCTTGAAATCGCCAAAGTGGGAGTATTTACACCACAGCAGTTGGCAAATGCTCTGATTTGTTTGCGCCGCTAGTTTATCAGCGTTGTACTGGTCCCTTCCCAGCGACAATGGTGTAAGATGGAAGGGAGAATGTGAATTTTGGAGGGCAAAGGTCATCTCTGGTAGGTATGATAATAACCCCATTAAAAAAATGAAGAAGTGGAGGTTTAGGCGTTCTCGCTAACTTTGCTCTGGACTTCAGAGCTAGTGAGAATTGAGTTAAGAAGGGCTTCTAACTTCAGCTCTTACTGCCCTGCCATCTGGCCTCCCAAACCCAGAACATTCACTTGCAAGATTATTAGCAATTCTATTTTTAATGTATCCACGTGTTTACCCTCTCCAAAACTATTTTAGAGCGATCGGGAAAAGAGGATGATTTCTTTCTCTGCAAGTGGATTTAACTAGGACCGAAGCCACTTTATTTCCTCTTTTATCCTTATTAAAAATAAATTTTTCTTTCTTTGTCCGAGAATTGTTATAGGAAACGCTATTGAATAGGATCCTGCAGCTCTGAGCATTGTTCTATCATTCTGAAGGCCCAAACAGCATTTTTTTTTTCTCTCCCAGAAAATGTGGTGGCTGACTATTTTTTACTGAGTATTTTCCTAGTAAATCTCCCTGCTAAATTGGCCACTTTATTCATGATGATTCCTTCAAATATATCATTCTTGTGGCACAATATGAATAATGAAGAGGAATATTTTCAAACACATACAGGGCTCTGAATAAAACTAATGGGTGAGGCATTTAGCAAAGTCGATGGGGGCTTGATCAGTCCTCACATGCCTTGGAGAGAGAACGGGGGTTGCAGAGAACCCGATCCAGGGACCCTCAGTCCCTGGAGAAGTCTTGGCATCCTTGGCCTTGGTCCCAGCCTCCAGGGATGGCCGAAGTAGCCCCATCAAGTGTATCTCTCAGCATTTCCGCTGGCAGCCATCAGCACACCTGTACTCAGCTTCTATCCCAGAGGCAGGACGGCACCCAGGTCGGACATTCAGGAGGGGAACCAACCTCCAGGGTTTGGACCAGCTGCCCTGCTGCTGGCTGTGAGGACTCGAGAAAGCTAGCTCACTCCTCTGAGCCTCTGTCTCCTCCTCTTGAAAATGGGGATCATTATACCTATTAGAGGAGCATCCGTCTAACGACTTGTAAAGTATTAGAATGCTGCTGGCAGGAGTTCTGTGTTCTGTGTCACCATCATCACCATCATCATTGCCACTGTGATCTACCACATGTTGGGTACTCCAGTGGCAAGCTCCGGGATGCAGTTTGGCTTCTCTAGGCATCACCCTGCATGGTGCAAATGGTCGTGGCTCATGATGGTTTTTTTGTTTTTGTTTTTACATCTTTATTGGAGTATAATTGCTTTACAATGGTGTGCTAGTTTCTGCTTTATAACAAAGTGAATCAGTTATACATACACATATGTCCCCATATCTCTTCCCTCTTGCGTCTCCCTCCCTCCCACCCTTCCTATCACACCCCTTTAGGTGGTCACAAAGCACTGAGCTGATCTCCCTGTGCTATGCGGCTGCTTCCCACTAGCTTTCTATTTTACGTTTGGTAGTGTATATATGTCCATGCCACTATCTCACTTTGTCACAGCTTACCCTTCCCCCTCCCCATATCCTCGAGTCCATTCTCTAGTAGGTCTGCATCTTTATTCCCGTCTTACCCCTAGGTTCTTCATGACCTGTTTTTTTTTTTTTCTTAGATTCCATATATATGTGTTAGCATACAGTATTTGTTTTTCTCTTTCTGACTTACTTCACTCTGTATGACAGACTCTAGGTCCATCCACCTCACTACAAATAACTCAATTTCGTTTCTTTTTATGGCTGAGTAATATTCCATTGTATATATGTGCCACATCTTCTTTATCCATTCATTGGATGATGGACACTTACGTTGCTTCCATGTCCTGACTATTGTAAATAGAGCTGAAATGAACATTTTGTTACATGACTCTTTTTGAATTATGGTTTTCTCAGGGTATATGCCCAGTAGTGGGATTGCTGGGTCGTATGGTAGTTCTATTTTTAGTTTTTTAAGGAATCACCATACTGTTCTCCATGGTGGCTGTATCAATTTACATTCCCACCAACAGTGCAAGAGTGTTCCCTTTTCTCCATACCCTCTCCAGCGTTTATTGTTTCTAGATTTTTTCATGATGGCCATTCTGACCGATGTGAGGTGATATCTCATTGTAGTTTTGATTTGCATTTCTCTAATGATTAATGATGTGCTCATGATGTTCTAAGTGACCAATATTTAGAAAGTCTGGGAACTCCGAACAGAAAGCCTTTTTTCTTGGGGAAAAAAATCCGTTTTCCACTGTTATCACCTCTCTCATGCCCTCTACACCTGATGTGCTTCACTACATCTGTTTGTGTAGATGTGTGAGTTTGTGGTTCCCTCTCGGGCCATGGAGGGTAGACTTGGCCTGGTTTTCGGGTCAAGAACACTTCTGAGGCAGACTGGAGGACAAGAGGCGGAGGTGGGGAGAAGAGCTTGGAGGCCGTTGTGTCAGTGCAGGGCATTATTATTACTGGTGCTGTCTTTGTTGGTGTCACAAGTTCATTGCCATTGGGGCAGGAGCTCCATGAGACCAAAGATGCTGCCTCAGCCTCCACTTTTCAGGACAAGGGTCTCACTAGGTGTCCCTCTACTCCCATCCCCAGCCCACCTGGTCTGGCACTAATAAGCCATGGATGTGTCAGAGTAAGGGAATTGAGTTCCTGCCCCTATGTCCATTCAGACATTCGGCAAACATTTTTAAGCACCTACTAAGTTCTGGGTACCATGTGAATTTCTCTAATGCTATTTATTTAATTAAAAACGTCCTTCATAGTCTTTATCTGTTGTTGTTTTATATTATACATTTGTTTATTTGTACAGGGTGTCTCTCCTCCAGTTTCTGGGGGCAGGAATTCATTTTGTTCACTGCTGTGTTCCCTGGTGCCCAGAACGGTGTCTGGTACCAAGCTGGTACCCAACAAAAGTTCTTGAATGAGTGAGTGTGTTCTCTACACTCTTTGACGTGGGCATTAGTCTCTGTATTACTAGGCAAGGCATAGAGCTCCCAAGAGGATGGGCATAGGAAGGGGTTTAAAAGCAAGGACTTTGGAGTCAGACAGAACTAGCTATCTTATTTTCTTTTATTTATTTCCTCTCTCTTGGTTCCTATATAGAAAAATAGGAATCATAATAGACCTACCTCACCTGATGGTTGTGAGGATTGAATTAAACCAGATAAAGAGCTTAGCTCAGTGCCTGATGCACAGAGACCGTTCAGTGAATTGCAGCCAAAATCATGACCAAGAAGTAGGATCAGAATGGTTGTGTGTTCTGTGGCTCCTTTTTCTCGCCAAGGGCCAAGCCTGCTCTATGGAGAGGTGTTCCGGGGTGCTGCAGAGGCTGGGGTGTGGTCCTGGAGAAGGCAGATTTTACGCTGTCAGCTGGAGGGTTACAGGGAGACCAGGGTGCTGGGCTCAGCTTTGCCTCTGTTCCTTGCTGGCTTCAGGTTCGTCACCTCCCCTCTGAGGACTCCGTGTGGTCTCAGATGTGTTAACTGAACATCTACTATGTGCTGAGCACTGTGCTAGGTCTGGGGTCACAGAGATGGATGAGACACAGCCCCTGCTCTCAACTATGCTCTCTGCTTCATGGAGAAAATTGATGGGAAAGAGAAATGGACTGTATTTGTTTCTTACTTTTTAAAAAAAATTTATTGAAGTATAGTTGATTTACAATGTTGGGTTAATTTCTGCTGTACAGCAAAGTGACTCATATATATACATATGTAATAATATATACATACATATATATATATATATATATATATATATATATATATATACACACTTTTTCATATTGTTTTCCATTATGGTTTATCACAGGATATTGATTATAGTTCCCTGTGCTATTCAGTAGGACCTTGCTGTTTATCCATTCTCTACATACTAGTTTGTATCTGCTAATCCCAAACTCTCACTCCATCCCTCCCAGACCACTCTCCCCCTTGGCAACCACAGGTCTGTTCCCGATGTCTGTGAGTTTCTTTCTGTTTCATAGATATGTTCATTTGTGTCTTATTTTAGATTCCATATACAAGTGATATCATACAGTATTTGTCTTTCTCTTTCTGACTTACTTCACTTAGCATGATAATTGTTATGTCCATCCATGTTTCTGTAAATGGCATTACTTCATTCTTTTTTATAGTTGAGTAATATTCCATTGCATATATGTACCTCATCTTCCTTATCTATTCATCTGTCGATGGACATTTAGGTTGTTTCCATGTCTTGGCTATAGTAGATAGTGCTGCTGTGAACATAGGGGTCCATGTATCTTTCGAATTATAGTTTTGTCTGGATATATGCTAAGGAGTGGGATTGCTGGATCATACGGTAATTCTATTTTAAGTTTTTTGAGGAGCTTCCATACTGTTTTCCATAATGGCTGCACCAATTTACATTGGACTGTGTTTGTTTCTTATTGCTGCTGTAACTAATCACAAACTTGGGGGCTTAAAAATAACACAGACTTATCATCTCACTGCACTGGAGGTCAGAGGTACACACTGGGTTAGCAGGGCTCTGTTCCGTTCTGAAGACTCTAGCAGAGAATGTTCCCTGAATTTTCTTGCTTCTAGAGGCTGCCCATATTCTTTGGCTTGTGCCATCATCACTCCAACCTCTGCTTCAAACGTCACACCTCCTCCCTCTTATAAGACAATTGTAATTCCGTCAGGTCCACCAGGATAATCCGGGATCATCTCCTCATCTCCAGATCTTAACTTAATCACTTCTACAAAGATGTGACATGTAAGATGACATATTCACAGCTTTGGGGGGTTTTATGTGGACCTCTTTGGGGGGCATTATCCTCATGACCACAGTGGCACCAGGACTGATGCACTGATAAGGGCTGTGATGGGGGCCCATACGTGGGACACCTCACCCATTTGAGAATCAGGGTTTCATCCTCTAGAAAGCCAGAGTTTGAACGAGTTGATCCCCAAGGCCCCCACCTTGACATTTCTGAGATGTACAAAAGCAAACGCATTGCCCACTCTGGTATTTTGGTTTTGCCGCAGCTAGCTCTACTTGGGAAGTCCACATCTTGGCAAATTACAAACAAGAAGAGCAAAGGGTCAACACATAAGAAGATTTAGTTTCCCTGGGTGAATGCTCTCCTGTTTCCTTCTCGCCGGCTCCAAAGTACCCTGCCCCTGGGAGACAGCTGCGTGAACCAACAGCGTTTCCTCAAATAACTTGGAGGAACTTTGACACTTTCAAGGCTGGGGGGCCTTGAAAAAGGAATCATTGAAATGGTGCTGAAGAACAACCCTCCTCACCCCAACCCGTCCCTGCTGCATGCAGACCATCTCCTTTTAAGCCATGCCTTTCTGACGGCCCGGCTCCCTGTGCTCAGCTGCATGATTCAACACTAGGAGAAACATTAGTCACATCGGATTACACACGGCAGCAGCTAAAACAGGAAAGACGCTCCCTGAGTCATCCCGGAGCCATAGCAGAGGCTCTTGCTCTGAACCGTGTGTGGACCTGAAATGAGGAGGTCCTCAGGCTCCTTCCTGGAGTGGACCAGAGCTTCCAAAGGAGAATTTGCCTTTTTTTTTTTTCCTCCAGCCTTCCAAAGGAAGCACAAGGAAGACTCGAATGTGAAAAAGCATGATCTATACAGCCTCTGGGTCTTGATGGGTGGGACCCTGGGGGGCACCTTGTCTCCTCCAGCAGGTGCCGTTGAGTTTACAGGATGAAGTCTATGGGAGCATCACCCCCGCCCCCCCCTCCCTGTGCATCTGCCCATTGCATATTCACTTTGTATTTTTAGTTCCCAAACTTTGACATCTAAAGTCCCTGCGCTGTGGCTTGGGCGGCAGGCTGCCAAGCTTCCTGTGAAGTCGCCCGCTGCTGAGCATCCTTACTCTTCCTCCGGAACAGCGAGTCCTCCAGAGCGGGATCTTCTTGGAGGAAGACAGAATGTGGGCACCGAGAGGAGTGGGTGGTGACGGAGGTGACAGCAGCCACCTAGGAGCCTGACTCAACCAGACGGGACATGGAAGTCAGTGGTTCCCTCCTCTTTGGAAAGTCATAGCTTCATCTTTCCCCATTTTGCAAAACACACACACGGCTCTACCAGAGATTCTGTGTCCGTGCAAAAGATAAAATAAACGCTCATCTCTGGTGGCTTTAGGACATCCAGGACAATTTTCTTTCTTGTTTGCCAATTTTTAAAAAATGTTCAAAAATACTTAATACCCCAAGGAAGACAAGACCTCTAGAAAAAGGGCAAAAGTTAAGAATTAGATTCTAGGTCTGGCTTGGTTCCACCAGGCTCCACTATGAAAAGTATTAGGACCTTCAACATAATATTCTTGTAAAAATTCAGTGAGATGAGGCCGGTGAAGCTCTCAGCAGAGCAGCAGACAGGGAGTTAGCACTCCAAAGGGGTGAGCTGCCCTTATTAATATTTAAAAAGTGAGTGAGAGAGAGATGCAGAGGCTGGACATGAATGGCTGTCTTAGGGAAGAAGACACAGGCAAGCAAGACATCAGACCTGGAGGAAAGTCATGCACAGGGTTCTATTTTGCAGGGAGAAGTTCATGGGACAAGGGCATTGACTAATCATTTCTAAGGTTGGACATAAATTCGCTATCTGGGCATCATTGGCCCTTGGTCAGGGGCCATCATCCCTTTAGCCTGACACAGACATTGGCAAGGCGAAAGATCATTAGAACATGTGTAGGGTCGATTGCTTGCCCTATATGTCCCATCAGAAGTTTCAGGTGGTACAGAGGTGCAGCGGGCAAGGGGAACACCCCTATGACAAGTCTTCAATAAACTAGTCAAGTGGACCAATGTCTTGAATCACACCTCTTGAAATATACAGTGAAAAATCACTGTAGAGAGTCACAAATGTTTTGAGTGGGAAAGAATATTTGTATTAGGGTATTCCACCCCTCTGCCCCTTTCATATCCCAGAAGAGGGAAAGGGGGTACAGAGAGTGCAAATGACTTTTATAAGCTCATATGTCTTCCCAGTGGCTGGAGGCCAGAACCCAGGCGATAACAATAGTATCATGTAATTGACCAGGGTTTTGACCAAGCAAATGACTGTTGGCTCCCTCAGTTCATTTAGTCCTTCTGACAGCCTTCTGGAGCGAGTAGAGCGGAGATGATGATTCCGGATTGAAGGAGAGGAACCCGGGGCAGAGGGACTAGTTACTACAGCTAGTTAAGTTGTAGTGTTGGCACTTGAATCCAGATCTCAGGACGCTCAGACAAACATATTTTCTACTTAGAATCTCACCTCTTTGAAATTTCAGAGAGAAAAGTCAATCTGCTTTTCATTATGTTTCTGTAACATGACTCTCCTATAAGTTAATGAGTCTTTAAAGAATACCTCCAAGAATGAATGAGTTGATTGATAAAGGAGCAAATGGATGCATAAAGGAGTGAATGGATGAATTCTTGAAGAGATAAAAGAAGTATTCACATTAAAATTTCAATCCAGCTATTAAATGTAGGATCCCCAGGGTCCTCTCTTTCCCGCTGACCTAAAAGCAACAAGAAAATGTTATTGTCGAAATTCCAAATGGTATCTCCGTTCTCCACATATGCTTGCCATTTATTCTCATCTCTGTAAGAGAGAGATTGTCAAGGATGAGTCACACGGGAACCTCCCCGTACCCTCACAATTATTATAGGGTAAATTTCTGGAATTGGAGAATTTCTTTTTGGAAGAAATCAAATTCTTTCTGAAGAGGGAGCAAGAAAGGCAGTTGGTACAGACCAAAGAGCTAGAACTTGGGAGTCTCTAGTTGTGTGATTCTAGGCAGAGTTGAGAGGATTTAAGAAAAGAATTTGCATTTTGTATGATACCTCATACTAAGAATGTGTTCAGGAGATACTGACTGGTGGATTTATGTCCCTCTAATAATTAAAGCCAGAGCCCTTAGCCTCCCAGCTTTGGTCTGTATTTGGTAAAGGAGTTTGAAGTACATCTTTTGCACTCCTATCTTTCCTTTAATAGTCTTTTGAACATCACCTCCTCCGTGAAGCCTTCTCTGATAGCTTCCTCACCCCTTATCTAGACAAAATTGATCACTCCCTACTCTGCGCTCTCCTTGAACCCTGTACCTTCCTTAATAATCGCAGTGTTTTCCAGAGATATCCATAAGGATATCGTAGAGGCAAATGACCAAAATTGACTCTAGATGACTTTCATGGAAGAGCGTTGATTGGAAGGGCATGGAATGGGGGCCACTCCAGGGGATGCTGCCGCAGGGGCTGCCAGTGTTGGGATACGTTGGTTTTGACACTTTTCTCTCTTGCATCATTCTATTCCACAGGTTATCTGAACCTGCGTGGGGCAGCTGCCCTTTCCTTGCCCAGAAGATGACCCCTCCCCTCTGGGAGATGGATTTGCTCTTTCCAGAAGATGGAAGGGCAGACTGAGAGAAGTGGTCCACCGCACCACTCCAGAGTGTGGTGGTTGATGTGCGTGTTGGTCTCCCTCCCCTTCCCCCCCATCCCCCCCTCCCTCCCCTTCCCCCCTCCCCCCCTTTCCCCCTCCCCATCCCCCCCTCCCTCCAGCAAGACTATGAACATCTTGGAAGGAGAAATTGTGTCTTACTCAGATGCTCAATAAATGTATTTCAGTGTCTGAACGCAGTCATGGGGACGTGAAGGGTATGGCCAAGAACACCGATGAGGTCACTGCTCAACCGGAAGCACATGCTCTTTCCAGTTGCCTTTGAGAGATTCTTTATTAACACAGATCTGATGCCCCCCCCAATATATCTTACCTCCCTAAGGTCCTTTATAGGTGGTGATGTGAGGTTGTGATAACTTAATTAGACACCTTTTTGTTTCTAGAACTCCTACGAACAAGGAGTGCCTGTTAGGGTTTCCAGAACTACCTGGTTTTGGGTTTTTTTTCCCCTGCTGCAGAAAATTTATTTCCAGTCGTCATTAAAATTCTGCTCCTACCATTTGTAACAAATGAGAGAAAGCACGGAGTACAGTATGTGGAGAATACGCTTGTGAAAACGAGGCATGAGTACCTTCCAAAACTTTGGGATTTTATGAATGATTTACATCTGGTGCTAAAGTTCACAAATGAAACGTCGGGGAAGCAGATGCTTCATTTCTTGACGGCATCGTGCCTGCCCATACTGATGGGGAATTGAAAACAGCGAGGTCTCATAAATCAACAAAATCTATTTTTGTGCCTCTTGATCTCCATTCTGAACATCCATATAACACCCAAACAAATGTGGAGAAAGGAGTTCCTCAAGAAACCCTTTATGTTGAGTCACAGTGTGGACATGTTAATAAAAAGAGGAGAGAAATAAAAATGGACTGAAGCGGGGGTGGGAGTGCGGGCGAGGAGTGGGGAGTGATAGCGAAAAGAACCAAATCTCAGAGGCAAAAAGCTCTTCGATGGTCGATGGTCGGTGATTTACGGAGAGCAGGGAAGGAAGTGTGGGACTGGTCTGGAGAGACGAAGGAAGACCTGCCCTGGCCAGCCTGGGATTACAATGATTTGGAAAGAGGGCTCATCCCAGTAAAGGGAGAATGCTGTGTTGCAAATTGAAAAAGAATTAGCATCAGGAAATGAATTTGAGTTGGTAATTGGAAAATCATGGCAAGATACTTGTAAAGAAGACAGGAGTCTAATGTTTTTGTATTATTTTCCCCTTCCTCTTTTCGCCTTCCATCCTTCCTTCCTTCCTTCCTTCCTTCCTTCCTTCCTTCCTTCCTTCCTTCCTTCCTTCCTTCCTTCCTCCCTCCCTCCCTGCCTGCCTTCCATGTAAAATATCGTCTTATGTGAAACATGGTGACCATCTGACTGTTGAATAAGAAAACACAACTTTCCCAGAAATATACATGGGGCCCAGCCCTATGGAGTAATTAATATACAGGATTATTATTCTCATCTTGGAACACCGCCCCCATTGAGTCCAATCCCTTGAGTTTCTCGGATGATTTTAAGAAGTCTAACATGTCACCTCAAATTTGTACTTTATCATCTTATGTCTCTCTAATTGTTTTATAACTTATTTAATCGATAGAGTTTGACCTTTCTTGAGGGCAGAGGCAGTGTATTAATCACTCTGGGATTGGGTTGCAAACCTAGCCCTGTACTGAGCAGGGGACATTTCATTGGCAATCTTCAACTGCAGGCTACCAGCATCGTTTTTAAGCGTTCAGTGTGAGAGAGGAAATGGACTAGGTGCTGTGAATATAAACGTGATCACACAAGGTCCTTCCACAGAAAGGACCCACTTAGTGGAAGAGCAGGGCTGCCTGTTATGGATCTAGAGCTAGCCTGTCTTGAGACTCAGAGCACAGAGGGGGCCAAAATAGGGAGAGAGTAGTTGTATGCAAGGAAGCCCAATGGGCTTCACAGAGGAGGTAACGTGAGCTGGGTCTGAAAGAAGAATTATTTGGGGGAGGGCAGTAACTGAAAAGGCAGGAACGGACACCGGTCAAGAGTAAATACCTATTGCCTTTGCATTTTTTCCTTCCAGCCAGAACCCCATTCATTATAATGAAGCACTGATTTTCTAAATTAATTGCCTGGGGAATTGTAAGAGTTAAGGTACACTTTACACTGTATCTAACTTATATCCTGTGAGGAGTTTATTCATTCACAGTTTCTAGCTGGTTGACTTTTATAAATGAAGCAATAAACACAACAATATTAAATATGCATCTATAATATTTCTTCACATTTATTTCTATAGCCGTCACTCTCAAGTACCCGCTGCATCCTTTGTTGAGATTTTTCCCTTTTGTATTTGAGCTTCTATATGCAAGAGACTTTTTGGTTTACGGATTCCTCTATACTTGGTTAAAAAAAAAACAAACTGGGGGAGACAGGTAAAGAAAAACCAAACAAAACCTGTTTTCATCTCTGCACTGAAGCCCATGCTACATTTCTTAGAATACAAGTTACTGTTTTATTTTGAAAATTCCATATTGGGGAGATCACAGCCTTTTAAAAGGAGCCAGAGTAGGACACAATTTGGGCAATTTGCTGCACGTAATAGTAACTACTGGATTAAAAAAAAATAAACGTGGTTGCTGCATTAACAGATGAAATCCGATATTGTAATTTAACACCCTATTTTCCAATAATCCTCTAATACGTAGACCACGTCCAATTTTTTTTAAAAGAGAATCTCAGTTAAAAAAAATATGTATATATCATTTGCACTTTACTATAATTAGGTGATGCTTTCGTGGGGGAGTTTTTCTTGATATACTGAATTCCCCCAAACTTCTTCACCAAGGAAGCTACTAAAAGCAGAAAAAAGAAGTTCAGTGGTCTCCCTTAGTTACCATTCTGTTCAAAATATGTCCTCACCTAATATAACTTGCAATGTGTCATAAAATACAAAGGAAAGTGCTTTTCATGCCAAATATCAGAGAAGTGCTCTCTTTTCTATACTGCATGACGAACAGCAATGATGTGTTCATTTTAAATTCCTCTCGTGTAGGTTCTAATAAAAGCTATTATAAAATACAATTGTGGAGAGACAAAAAGAGAGATAATATCACTATAGCTCAATATAAAATTTAAGTAATTAAGACATGAAAACTATTACACAGTTTACTACAAATGTGGCAAGAATAATAAAATGTTTAACCCTTTCCCTCCCAGCCCCTCTGACTGTTGGTCTCTCTCTTTAATACCAAACTGAGAAACTTGAGCACCCGAAGGGATGCATAGAAATATCGCAATGCAGAGTGTTCGGGGAAAGGAAGGGAAATGGCTTGATGGTTTTTTATTTCAGGAAAGACAGGTTCTGTTTCTGGAGTGTGATGCTGCTATCTACTGTGTGGAAAATTGATTTTATTTGGAGAAAATAGAAAATTGCTTATCAGCCTAGCCATTACATGATTTCCCAATAAAAAGTCATGATGACAAAGAGAAGGTATCATGGGTCAATGGATAGATCTGAATTCAAATCCTGACCCTAATGCTTGCCAGTTATGTGCCATCAGGCCACCTTATTAAGACTCACCTTCAATAAGTGGTGCTGGGAAAACTGCACAGCTACATGTAAACGAATGAAATTAGAGCACTCCCTAACACCATACACAAAAATACACTCAAAATGGATTACAGGCCTAAATGTAAGACTGGACACTGTAAAACTCTTAGAGGAAAACAGGAAGAACATTCTTTGACATAAGTCACAGCAAGATCTTTTCTGACCCACTTCCTAGAGTAATGGAGATAAAACCAAAAATGAACAAATGGGACCTAATGAATCTTAAAAGCTTTTGCACAGGAAACCGTAAACAAGACAAAAAGACAACCCTTAGAATGGGAGAAAATATTTGCAAACGAATCAATGGACAAAGGATTAATCTCCAAAATATACAAACAGCTTATGCAGCTCAATATTAAAAAAAATATATATATATATATATTCAAAAGTGGGCAGAAAACCTAAATAGACATTTCACCACAGAAGACATACAGATGGCCAAGAGGCACATGAAAAGATGCTCAACATCACTAATTATTAGAGAAATACAAATCAAAACTACAATGAGATATCACCCCACACCAGTCAGAATGGCCATCATCAAAAATCTACGAACTTTAATGCTGAACAGGGTGTTGGTGGGAATGTAAATTGATACAGCCACCATGGAGAACAGTATGGAGGTTCCTTAAAAAACTAAAAATAGAATTACCGTATGACCCAGCAATCGTACTCCTGGGCATATACACAGAGAAAACCATAATTCAAAAAGACACATGCACCCCAATGTTCACTGCAGCACTACAATAACCAGGTCATGGAAGCAACCTAAATGTCCATCGACAGACAAATGGATAAAGAAGAGATGGTACGTATATACAATGGAATATTACTCAGCCATAAAAGGGAACAAAACTGGGTCATTTGTAGAGACGTGGGTGGACCTAGAGACTGTCATACAGAGTGAAGTAAGTCAGAAAGAGAAAAACAAATATTGTATCTTAACGCATGTATGTGGAATCTAGAAAAATGGTACAGATGAACCTGTTTGCAAGGCAGAAATAGAGACACAGACATAGAGAACAAACATATGAACACCAAGGGGGGAAAAGGGGGGTGGGATGAATTGGGAGATTGGGATTAACATACATACACTAATATGTATAAAATAGATAACTAGTGAGAACCTGCTGTATAGCACAGGGAACTCCACTTTGCTGTATAATAGAAACTAACACAACATTGTAAAATAACTATACCCCCCCCCCAAAAAAAAGAATGCTAGAAATCTGAAGCTTGGTGACAGTTACACAGGGGCTCATTTTACTATACCTTTGCTTTGTTATGTATCTGATATTTTTGATAAAGTATCAGAATAAAAGTCTATACAAATTGATTATAAATTCACAACAACAACAACAAAGACTAACTTTGGAACTTCGTTGGTGGTTAAGACTCCGTGCTTCCACTGCAGGTGTTCAATCCCTGGTCGGGGAATTAAGATCCCGCATGTCACAGGGTGCTGCTAAAAAAATAAAAAGACTCACCTGTCGAATGGACATAATTGTATTTGCTACCTCTTAGGGTCATGCTCTAATCAGGCAATGGGGGTGTGATGGCCGTAGAATTAATGCAGCAATTGGATGTTCATTGAAACCCTAGCAAGAACTATGATTTCCTATTTTGATTTTCCCTGAAGTGTGTTCCATGTTTGACCCAGATCATTTCAGAACATAAACACCATTTATCACAGAAGGGTTGCACTATTTCTTGGTCAAATCTTTCCCCACCTCTCTGATTCGATTAAAGATAAAGGGCTTGTACGGTGCCAGTAGATCTTCAGCATTTCTCTAGCACTTGCTAAACTTCATTTTTTAACAAAGGTGGTGAGATCTTGGGCTCAGAACCTGCTTCGGGCAATGGCATCTCATGGGAATACGAGGCTTTTGTCTTTTCAATTGTATTTGTTTTTCTGATAGCCTCTGATGAATGACAAGGATGTGGCTTTTCCTCTATGGTGGTGATATAAATTTTCCTTGTGAAATACATTTATTTCATACAAAAGTAGAAGGGGAGGAATAGAGAGTAGTAGTTTGCGGATGCCTGGCACAGAGGAGGTACTCAAGAAATATTTGGTGAATCAGAAACATAATTAATAGTATGTAGTTACAGCAAATATTGATAGGGATTGATATCGATCATTGCTTTCTATCACCTACAAAAGACTGAATGAACCATTTCTATTGAGATTGGATTCTGCATTTTCTCAGATATTTGTCCAAGTGGTCCCTTCTGCCTTATGTTTCTTTAGGCATTTAAAA
This sequence comes from Aethalodelphis obliquidens, assembly GCF_003676395.1. NCBI lineage: Eukaryota > Metazoa > Chordata > Mammalia > Artiodactyla > Delphinidae > Aethalodelphis > Aethalodelphis obliquidens. The sequence goes on from NW_020837965.1 coordinate 20,969,547, forward strand.
CTTTGTTCATGCTTTCTCCCCCACCAGGAATGCCTTTACTGATTTCTCTCTTAAGTGTTCATTCTTCAAGTTCCAGCCCTAAGATCTTCTAGGTTTGCATCTGGAATCCCAGTGACTGGGCCACTCTTGCCAGAGACAGCATCTTATACTAACTGCACGAATTCCACTGTGGGGCGGGGTTGTCCTGAGCCCCTTGCCTCCAAGTGGTAACCAGCAGAGCTGAGATTGTTAACACAAGTTCGTGTGCCCAACGCACAGTGAGGAGAAACAAACTGAAACATCGGAGTTTGGAGCAGAGAAATGTTTATTGCAAGGCCGTGCAAGGAGACGAGGTGACTCATGCCCTAAAGAGCCTCGGGCTCCCTGAAGGGTTTCAGCAAAGCACTTCTAAAGGCCAGGTCGGGGTGGGTGGTGTCTCAGGGTAGGTGATCAGATCGTGCACAGTTCTCTGATTGGCTGATGATGAGGGAACATGGTGTCACAGGGGTTCACATTATCAATCCTTAGGCTCCAGAAGGCCCGGGACAATGCACTCATGGTCATCAAGTAGTTAACATCTTCCATTTAGTGGGGTGTTTTCACATCTGCAAAACAACTCAGGAAATGTGCATCAACTACTATTATCTAGGTACTTCAGAGAGGAGCTAAAGCAGAGGGTATGGGGGAAGGCCTGTGCCAGGAAGGTCCCCATGGCGTCCTGTTCGGTTACAAGATCCGAACCAGGCCCACCTGGTTCCACCCTCTGTACTTTCTTCTATATCTCAGGATCTCCATACAGATAAATACCATTATGTTCCAAAACTGGCATCCCAGGAACATCTCAGGAAGGGCTCACGGCAGAGTCAAAGATGTTGAAGGGCATGACTTAGTGGATAGGAAGTGGCAGGAGGCTGGATCCCAAATATTAGACTTGTATGATTGTGTTCAAACTCACTCTGAAAAGTATTTTGTTCCTTAAAATAAATTCAGAGGAGTTGACCCAAATTCTTTGCTCTGAGCACGGACCAAGTCTTACCTCCCCCACCTGCACTTTTCAGGTTTCTCAAAACCCCACCTGGAGGCTCCACCTCACTTCCTGCCACAGTGAATGAGCAGAACCAGGCCCCATAGGTCTTCCTTGCCCACCTCAGGTAGCCCACCTGCTCCAGGGGAGTAAGTGAAAGAATAGGGTGGAATCAGCAGCAATCCACCAAATTTCCTAAGAAAAGGACAAACTTGTAATATTGTCTTGCAGTGATGTCTCATTTTATTTGTAGAGTTGATTGGATTATTTTTCAATGAAAAAGAAAAACATATTATAGATAACAGGGAAACACAGAAAGAAAAAGAAGAAAAAAATCTACTGATCTTACTACATAAAGACAACGAACGTTGACAGTGTTGGTGATTATGCTCCCAGCCATTTTCCCATCTATATTTGTACCAGTCAGGATAGAATGGATAACAAACAAGGAAATCCCCAAACATCAGTGGTTGAACTCAACCTAACTTTACTTCTGCCTCGTGCTCTTTTCTATCACAGACCTGTAGAGGGGCTCTGGCCCTGGCAACCACTCAGGAGGGCTGGTTGATGGAGCAAATCAATGTCAGTAGCCAATTTGATGGTTACGCCAAAGGGAAAAAGAGCTCTACAGGGTCTAACACTGGTAATTAAATGCTTAACCCGGAAGTGCCCTGCCTCACTTCCATGCACAATTCACTGGCCAGAACAATTCATATGGCTTTTCTCAGCCCCAAGCGGCCAAGGAGTGCCAACCTACCACGTGATAGAAGTGGGAGCATGGGAAATTCCTGGTGAACAACATCAACAATTATGTGGTATTAATTAGAGTTTTTTGTTTGTTTGTTTTTGTTTTTTTCTGAGTCCAAAGAAACACATGTTGACAGAGCCTATTGGTGAACTCAAAAAAGCATGAAGGAAATAAAATCACTTATGATCCCACCATTCACTTATCACTCCTTCATCTATTCAGGGCTATATCAACTTCTTCTGTGTTTATATAAAACTAAGAATTCTTTAAAAAGTATATGGACCCTATTGTATGCCTTGCTTTGTAACCCACTCTTTGTACTGAATATATTGTATACAGTATTTTGAAGTATTAATATTGTTCTGCAACATGCACAATATTTTGTCTACATCATAATCACTTATAATGAATTCCTTAATTATTTTATATTTAAGAGTTTAATTTTTCCTCTATTTTTGATTATTTATATTCATGTGTACATTTGTATATGCTTTATTTTTACAAAAAAGTTTTATTAAGTACAGTTTCACATTTAGAAGAACTTCTAAGCTTACCAATGTGATTGGATCTTTAATTTATTCTTAAAATACATGAGTTACATACAGATGTTAGAATATACACACACACACCACACACATCTTGTATGATTGCATCATATTTGCCTATGTCATTATAGGTCTCTCTCCATGAAGTTTCTAATCAACACTCTAGTATTTCACTGTGCAAACTTATCAAACTATACTTAACTTTTTTTGCTATTTTGTTTGTTTCCAATTTTCAACCACTAGTGGACTTTATTTAAAGTATTTTTTGAACTTAGAAATTTTCAGTGGGCTAGAGTCCAAGGAGTGATAATACCAGCAAATGTTATAAATATTTTAAGACATTTTAAGATTAACATGTTTAAAGGAAAACATGTTTGTTTTGAAGAATGAATAAATTACAAACGACTTGTCAGACTTGTCAGATCCTGAGAACTGGCAGCAAATACCTCTGAGTCTCCTTCAGTAATACATCCCTTTAGTTGGAGCTGGTATTTTATTTTATCCTCACAAGCATCTAGTGAGAAAGATCCAAAGATGGAAATTCCAAATGCTGCTCCACGTCAGGTGCTGTGTTAGGAATTTTCTATTTTCTAATTCAGTGACCACAATTCCATAAAGTGGACTTTAAATGTTCCATTTTTAGAGTTGCCATATGACCCAGCAATCTCACTCCCGGGCATATATCTGCACAAAAATATAATTCAAAAAGATACATGCACCCCTATGCTCATAGCCGCACTATTCACAGTAGCCAAGACATGGAAACAACCTCAATGTCCATAGACAGAAGAATGGATGTAGTACATATATGCAATGGAATACTACTCAGCCATAAAAAAGAATGAAATAATGTCATTTGTAGCAACATGGATAGAACTAGATATTATCATATTAAGTGAAGGTAAGTCAGGAAGAGAAAGACAAATACCATATGATATTTCTTGTATGTGGAATCTAAAATAAGACACAAGGGAACTTTTACGAAACAGAAACAGACATTGAGAACAAGACTTGTGGTTGCCAAGGGCAGGGTGGGAGAGGAATGGAGTGGGAGTTTGGGATTAACAGATACAAACTATTATATATAGAATTGATAAACAACAAGGTCCTACTGTATAGCACAGGGGACTATAGTCCACACTCTGTGATAAACCATAATGGAAAATAACAAAATAAATAAATAAATGCTCCATTTTTCAGACCAAGCATTGCAAAATCTCCTGGTCATGAAGTTGGAATTCCAACATGGTGGACTCAGATTCATGCCTTTCCTTATGGAATGGCAATAGACCCAATATTAATTTGCAAAATAGAAAGAGATAGCCCACAATTAAGAGATATTATGTGTATCTTCGTGCAGTTACACTTCAGGGAATAGGAGCCTTATGTTCTGGGATAATCAGGCAGGCATTGGGGGTTGCTGAGTTGCACCATGATGGTGGGTTAGTTCTGGGTGGGCAGAGGGGAGGAGGTCTGGAAAGTCTCTTCCCCAGAGGCTTTAATGCCCGTGTGGAAACATTTTGACCACTCTTCCACTTTCTTACAGCAACCATGAGACATTTTATTCTAAACGATAACCCTAACCCCCATCCAAACCTTGCCTCCTCTTCCTTTGTTCCCCCCATTTGACCTTTCACTTCCATGCCATTCTGTGCTACATCAAATCACTAGAAGTCCGAGCACTGGTTGGTGTCTCCATATCTGGTGTTAGCATTTTCTCAAGCCAGTGTCTGGGGAAACCCTGTCTATTGGTCAGGTCAAGCAGTGAGTTGGAAGACCCAGGAATACATCCCCACTGGTTCCCTTACTAGCTGGGAGACCCAGAGCAAATCATTTAGGGTCTCTGACAGTCACTTGTCTCTTTGCAAAATGGGAGTAATATTGCTACCGTGCTTGAGTGAGAGCATATAAAGCACTTTGTAAACGTAACGTGCCATGCAAAAATTACTAGTTTGAAAGTGAATATTTCTTTGTTTAAATTTTGAATTAAAGGGTACACTTGGAATTACTGCTATAACTGGCATTTGTGGGTTTTTGCTTTGTTTCTCTGCTCCAGGCAGGTTGATTTCCCCCTTTTGACAAGCCTACATGTTCTCAGTTGTCTTGCTCCATCCTTCATCCACTCCTTGTCCTTCCATTAACCAGCCTCTCGGCTGTATCTGTGGAATCATTCTCCACCTTCCACTGTGCCATTCCTCTTTACCCCAGGTCTCTTGGCAGGCCACAGTGCTGATTACATGCCACAGAATCCAGCCATGGGTTCTCCATCCAAGTTCAAGCTCTAATTCCCCCCAGTACAATCTAAAACTATAACTGTACTGCAGCCAAAAATCCCTGTCTCCCTCCCTGTAAGCTCTTGGGTAGTCTGCCCTTTTTGGTTCCTTGAAACACTCCAAGGCCATGGAAAAGGCCATGGTTGACAGCCATGGGTTAAGGTCATAGCTCTATAAAATAACAAGCCCTACGCCATTGTTGAGCTGAAAGTGACTTACATCTTAATCCGGGTCCCAAATAGACATGTTTCGTCTTTTTCTGTTTTGGATTGGGGATAAATGAAGGTGAAAATGCATGATGAGAAAGTCATTGCCTGAAGATGAGAAACCAGCATCCCATCGAAGCTCACCCTCACCCTACTGCCTCCCCACAATCACAGCTGTCCACCAGTGAGTCCCTTTGCCTCTCTGGATCTTGCTTGTTTCATTCATAAAATGGGAGGAAAAGTAAGAGGCACAGATGATTTTTTGAGATCCTCTTAAAATACAGACTCTGCCTTTATAAGCACCTAATAGCAACAACAATGAAATCTTAGATTTATGGAGTATGTAGCACGGAGACAAAAAAGTACATTATTTTGTACATTACGTCAACAAACCTATAAGGTATTTTATCAACTAAGAACTTTACCCAGTTGTTAGCAACCCCAAATAACAGTGGCTTAAATCATTTAACTGTTCTTTTTCTTTTATATTACATGAACACCACAGAGCTGCTATGGTGATTTGACATTAGATCTTTCCAGTTTCTGGGTCCAGTGGTGACCCAGAATCTTTCCAACTTTCCACTCTGCCATCCTTAGCTCATTACTTCCATCTTTAAGGCTGCTTCGTGGTTGCAAGATGGCGGCTGTATCCCTAGCCATCATGCCCACATTGTAGGCAGCAGGAGGGAAACTAGAACAAAGGGAAGAGGGTGAACCTCCCAGACGAGTTGGGTCCTTTGAAAAGTTTCCCCCAGAAGCCCCATCTAATGATGTTCACCTAAATCTCTTTGGCCATCCCTGTCTGCAAGAGGGGCTAGGCGCATTGCTGTCTCCAGTAACCCCAGGGTTCAGTAAGGATAACAAGGTTGGACACTTGATAGGGAACTAGTAGTCTCTGTCATAAGAAGGTACTATTATCATACACATTTTACAGATGAAGAAACAAAGGTAAGCAACTTGCCAAGCATATAGCTAGGAAGTTCAGGAGTTGCAATGCAAAATCAGGCTGACTCCAGATCCTAAACTGTATGCTCAATAAAACTGAGATGATGACAGGTCAAATGATGCAGCCGCAAGTCCTCGTCTCCCCATCTGTAGAATGGGATCAGAGTGCTTGCTTCACAGGCTGAATGGTGGGGGGCGTGGGTGGTGGTAGATGAGGTCATGCATAGGAAAAGCTTGAGAATTTGGTTGAGCGTAGGAGATGCTCAGAAACAGTAGATGCAGATTTTGATAGCCTGGCACTTACTGTACTGTTGCCCAAGTGTCCCACGTGAAAACACACCTCTCAGGAGACCTGTAAACTGCTGAAGCCCTGGGAACGTTCTATCCAATATGCCCTCTGGATCTGGACTTCCTTGCTAGTATGTGAACTTCCTAAAAGTACCTGGCACATGATAGGGCCAGAGTCACAGTTGGTCGATTGACAGAACAAATACTTTGTTTCCTTTTGGATGTTAAAATTACATCATTCTCCTCTGTGGGTCACTTACCATAACACAGATGCAGGCAAAGAGAGGCTTCAAGATCAGACCTGATTGTGGATATACATATGGGTGCACGTGTGTGCGTTTGTATACGTATTTATGTCTGTACTGTTTGAGCACGGTGCTAGGGGGGAAAGCAGCCTCCCAAGAAGGGGAGATTCCAACTAGAATTCCACTTCTCCCTGATATTCTCAAAATATACCATTCAAGTTAAAGTGTATTCAAATAGTAATGAAATGAATGAGGGAGAAAACATGAATAACACATAGTTTATAAGTGCTAATTATGAAGACACACTTACTTTGAAGAAAAGAAAACCTTCCATAAGGCATTTGTAAAAACACAAAGAAAAGAGAAAATCGTGTAACTCTGAGATGCCCACAGGGTCTCTACAGGGAGAGCTCCTGCTAAGACATCCTCAAAGGAGCTTCTGCGTGGAGGGAGGTATTGGTCAAAATCCACAGTCAGTGTTTTCAGATTTGTTTATTTAATCATTTACAATGGTGGTTCCTAGAGTAAATGGAGACGAAAAGCAAGATTCCTGCTCTGGTCCAGATTTCTCCCCTTTCTTGAGACTGTTTAACCGTCAGACCAAAGATGGGCACTCATCCTTAATCTCAGATCATGGACCAAGAATCAAGAGAGGAGCCAGCCCTTGTGCCGAGGTAGGCTGCCTGGTTCTGGAAGTCAAAGGCCCCTCTTCTCACCTTCACACAGAACTAGGTGGTGGAGCCCTGCTCTTTCCATTCACACCAAACTCGTGCCCAACTGAGGGTCTTTGCAGTGGCTATTCCTTGCCTGGAACCCTCCTCCCAGGAATTCACAGGCTCACTCCTTTCCTTTAGTCACATGTCTCTCAAATGTCCCTCCAATTCCCTGTCACTCTGTTCTTACCCTATTTTACAGCTAGTACTAACACTTGGCCCTATCTATACATACATTTGTTTATTTATTTTCTGTCTCTCCCACTACAATGTAAACTCCACAGGGTAGAAGTTTTGTTGCAGTTACTACCCTATCTCTGGTACCAAAACAGCACTTGACATATAATAGTTGCTCAATAAACATTTGCAGATGAATGAATGAATACTATAATAACCACAATTCTCAGAGAGAATTCAACTGACTATAGCCAACTGATTTTATTACATTTGCAGAACTGGAAATCCATATCCTCTCAATCTTTCAAATCTAGATTGGGGGGCTTCCCTGGTGGCACAGTGGTTGAGGGTCTGCCTGCCGATGCAGGGGACACGGGTTCGTGCCCCGGTCCGGGAAGATCCCGCATGCCACGGAGTGGCTGTGCCCGTGAGCCATGGCCGCTGAGTCTGCGCGACCGAAGCCTGTGCTCCGCAATGGGAGGGGCCGCAACAGTGAGAGGCCCACGAACCGCAAAAAAAAAAAAAAAAAAAATCTAGATTGGGGTCCATCTCTTTCTCAGTCAGGAGAACGCAGTCCTTCCTCTGGGCTCCCCGGAAGCTTAACAGACCCTCACAACTGTGAGTGTCACTGCTGTGTTACAAATGTACATATCTTGCCTCTTTCATTGCTTTGCCCCACAATTAGCCTCCTGGAGGGCTGGTCTCACAATTACTGATTTTTCTCAGATTATGCTCTCCTCGAGGACATGGCTGCAGCTCATTTCTATATGACCCCCATTACCAGCAGCACAGCATTGTATTTATTTATTTCTTTATTTTAAATTGAAGTATAGTTGATTTACAATGTTGTATTAGCATCTGGTGTAAGCAAAGTGTTCAGTTATGTGTACATATATATGTAAATATATATATTCTTTTTCAGATTCTTTTCCATTATAAGTTATTATAAGATATTGAATATAGTTCCCTGTGCTATACAGTAGGACCTTCTTGTTTATCTATTTTATATATAATAGTGTGCATTTGTTAATCCCAAACTCCTAATTTATCACCCCCGTTTTTCCTTTGTTGACCGTAAATTTGTTCTCTATGTCTGTGAGTCTATTTCTCTTTTGTAAATAAATTCACTTGTAGCATTTTTTATTAGATTCCACCTATAAGTGATATCATATGATATTTGCCTTTGTCTGACTTACTTCACTCTGTATGACAGTCTCTAGTTCCATCCACGTCTCTGCAAATGGCACAGTTTCATTCCTTCTTATGGCTGAGTAATATTCCATTGTATATATGTACCACATCTTCTTTATCCATTCCTCTGTCGATGGGTATTTAGGTTGCTTCCATGTCCTGGCTATTGTAAACAGCGCTGCTATGAACACTGGGGTGCATGGATCTTTTCGAGTTAGTTTCCATCTTTTCTGGATACACAGCATAGCATTTTAATGGTGACTCACATTTATTCAGCGTGTGCTATGGGCCAGGTGCCACACCAAGTACATCACATGCATTCACTTAGTGGCTTCCTTGTTCTTTTTTTAAAATCACACTGCAGAAATAGACATGTTTTACATTTCAACCCAGGAAGTGATACGTGTGTGTATAGCCACAGCCGTATCTATATCTCTACTGCTGCTGAAACCAAAACTTTAAAAACTATACTCATGGGTCCTATGTGAAATGCACATTGATATTTCCATTCTATTTAATTTTAAAAAATGCTAGTTGTCACCCACTGAATGAGGGGTCGGCAACTCATGGCCCTGGGGCAAATCCAGCCTGACTCCTGTTTTTGTTAGTAAAGGTTTATGGGGACACAGCCACACCCATTCATGCATGTGTTCTCTGTGACGGCTTTTGCACGTCACGAGCAGAGTTGCGACAGACACCATTATACCCGCCAAGCCTAAATAAGTACTATCGAGCCCTTTAAGAAAGAGTTTGCAGACACTTGCGCTAAACTGATTTCAGATTCACATAGGAGTTGTGACCTACAGTTTTAGAAACACCCTTTTGGCTCATACCATTCTGACAACTGCCCTTTAAGGGTGGCGCATGTTATACTCAGTTCCAAGTGAGCACACTGAGGATGAGAGTATGACACTTGCTCCTAGACAGGTGATGAGTCAGCCTGCAGAGCGGGGTCTGAGCGAAGTCACCCCAGAACACAGCCGGTGGCAGTTAACGAACGCGGAATTCTCCTCTGCTTTAGAGTGAGTTGAATATAGGTCTGTTGGTCAAAGGAATGATACACAAATTACATTTGTAACTTTAAAAAACTTATCTTACAGGTAAACTTTGGAACAAATGTTGGTCTTATTCTCCACCATATCCCTCAATAAATGAGTAGGGGAATGATACCAAGGAGCATTTAGTAGGCGGTACAACTTTAAAAAATGAAGTCGTTACATTTTAATTTTTTATTTCGAATATAGGCTCGGCTGCCTTGTTGGATTTGTTATTTAAGCCTGACCTATAGCACTGATATCTACACACATATGGTAGACCAGCAGCTTGGCAGGACTCCCTGTGACTCACGCCCTTGTGTAATCCCCTCCGCTCCAGTGTGGGCTGGACCTCGTGATGCTCTCCTTACCAGCAGAGGACAGCAGAGGGATGGGATGTTATGTCTGAGATCAGGTTGTAGAGGACTGCGACTTCCATCTTGCTGGCATGTCCCTTGCCTCCACTGGCTGGCTAAGATGAAGCCAGTTGCCATATTGGGGGCTGCCCCGTGGAAGGGCCCACCTGACCAGGAACTGAGGGAGGCTCCCAGTTCAACACCCGGCAAGGAACTGAGAACCTGGAAGATCCTGCCCAGGTTAAGCCTTCAGACACCTTGACTGCCTTTGTAGAAAACCTGGGCTGGGAGACCCAGCTAAGCCATGTCTGGATTCCTGGCTCCATAGAAACTGTGGGATAAAAAATAAATATGTCCTGGGCTTCCCTGGTGGCACAGTGGTTGGGAGTCCGCCTGCTGATGCAGGGGACACGGGTTCGTGCCCCGGTCTGGGAGGATCCCACATGCCGCGGAGCGGCTGGGCCCGTGAGCCATGGCCGCTGAGCCTGCGCGTCCGGAGCCTGTTGCTCCGCAACGGGAGAGGCCACAACAGTGAGAAGCCCGCATACCGCAAAAAAAACAAACAAAACAAAACAAAAAATATGTTCTGTTTTTCATCACTAAGTTTTGGAGTAATTTGTTATGTGGCAACAGATAGCTAATACACCACACTACTTTATTATAATTTGGGTTTCTGGGATCCCCATCACTCAACAAATACATCCTCAGCAGCTATTAGGTGCCCAGTCCTATGAAAGACGGAGCAGAGGATCTGCAGAGCCTAAGGTTCCTACCCTCAGGGAGCTCGCCATCTGGTGAGAGATCAAAGTATTGGAGCCACATTTCGTGTTCTTAGCCACCTTGGTAGTTGTTAGTCGTTTGGCTTCCATCTAAGGAGGTGCCCAGTGGACTGTCTATTCTCTTCAGTTGAATGCTGCTTTCTCAGGTTCCCCATAGATTTTCACAGTGTAGGTCGCCTCTTAGCTGTCCAGGTTGGAAACTCTTTATAAGAGTGGGCCGCAGGGAGCCCTCCCAATATGGCCTTGGGCTCCCTTGGTCTGACACCCCGAAACTGTGAGTTGGTTCAAAAGGAACAGTGAGCGAGGCCTGATATTCCCACAAATAATTTGGTTTCTGAAAGTCAAAAATGAACCAGATGGCTTTTAAGGAAAACAGGACACACATCAGATTCCAATTATATTAAAATGATGACCCAATTTAGGAAAACACGAAGTGTAATAAAAAAATGTTTAAATAAACAAAATCTGCATAGTTATGAAACTATAATGTTTGCCGGGCTCCTCACTTCGGATAATGAATTTCTAAACTAGATAGATTGCATTCCAAACTTGAATCCAGGCTTGGAGAAGCCTGCAGTACTGTTTGGAATCGCAGACGATCGGAAGAGGAAAGAAAAAAAAAAAAATTAGCGTGTGTGTCAGCAGCCAATTTCGGGAAAGGAAAGGTCAGCGCTACACAAATGTGATAGATCCTATTCTAATGCAACAGGAATAGTCAGCGCTCGCCCTGCTTTGTTGACTGAACATTGTGACACCTCTCACTGGCGGCAGCTGCTGCCACCCGGAAACCTTCCGCGCCACCGGCAGACTCAGCGCTGGGCTGGGTTGTCGGGGAGCGCCTCGGATTTATCTATTTATTTTTCTAGATAAATTAAAAACTCAGGGGGCACTTAAAATAAACTAGCAACTGCTCCTGAGGGTGTCTTTCTTGCGGTGTCACACATTCGCTGTTTTGGCAAGGAGTAAGTCACCTGCCTCCCCATCTTTCCCCACCAAGCACAAACTGCTAACGGAAGAGTGCGGGCGTGGGAACAGGCGCAGCCACGGTTATTAATCCAGGAGAGGGGGCGCCAGGGAGGGTCCAGGTTCAGCAAGATGCTTTCAGGGTTACCCTGTCTCTGGGGCATCTGTGCGAGACTTTCTGAGGCCAGGGAAGAAGGCCAGCTATTCTCCACTGTAATGAAATGCTGAAAGGCTCTCCAAGGGAACTTTCTTTCACCTATCCCAGGGAGGGGGTTGTCTTACGTTACAGGCACAGCATTTTTAGGGGATGATTTTTCCAGATAGGATGATGTCTATGTCATCTCTTTCTCTGCAGTGTAGGTACGTGTTGAATCACTAATTACTCAGTGAGCCTCCTCTGTGGCCAGCATCTAGGAGACAGCCATGAGGAAGGGTAACAAAATCCCAGTCTTCCTTGGAGGATGGTCCTACAATACACCACCCTCTGCAGAGTGTTATGACGTCAACGGTCTCCATGTAATACTGAGGGTAAGTGAGACCAGCACCTAAGAGCCAAAATGGCAAAGAGAAAAATCCTGTTCTGAACATCGTTCAGTACGGTTGACAAAGGGGTTTAGTCCAATTCGCCAGTCTGAAGGCCAAAATGCTAACTTCCTCCAAAGAAAGCTCTCTCCAGTGTCCAAACTAGTGTCCCCACCCGTTCACTACTTCAGATGGAACAACCGCATCTGAGCTACAGGGTACTACACAATCTCTTTTTTTTGCTCTCTCAACCAAACAGGTTCTCTGAGCCTCTCAAAGCTTTTGTAAAGTTTTCTTTCTTTCTTTCATTCCTTCCTTCCTTCTTTCCCTCCTTTTTTTCTCTTTCTTTTCTCTCTTTCTTTCTTGTTTTTTCTCTTTCATTCCCTTCCTCCCTCCCTCTCTTCCTTCCTTTTCTCTCTGCTCTCCTTCTTGTTTTCTCTCTTTCTCTTTCTTTCTTCTCTCTTTTCTCTATGAGGAAAAAAAATAGTCACTAAATCAGGGTAACAGTAAATAAGAGAAGGTTTCACTCCCTTTCCACGATGTGATATTTGTTTTGATCATCCCCACCTGCCCATAACATTTTTCACACTCATCATTTTTGTGAACACAGAGTTAGAAAGCTAGAAATGTAAGAATCTAAATTGGATTATAACTGCATTATATGATAGAACACTCATTCTATGATGACATTCCAGAATCGTTCCTTTTAGGTGAGTAGCTTTCATTGAGAAGGCTTTTTTTTTTTTAAATAATAAATTTACTGTCAGAAGAGTCCTTCATTAGGGGAACCCATGTAACTTCCCACCTGAGTATTCATATATAATATAAATCAGATGCTCCTTAGTTTTAGGTAATTTGGTTGCAAGCATCTAATTTTATCACAATATAGCATCTTCCAGAAGATTATTTTAAAAGTGCTTATTCCTCGTGTTTTTTTCTTTTACTTTTTAAATTCTGGTTTTTTTTTTTTTTTGAGTCTTGGCAGGATTGAGGGAAGCACTAATTGTCTCTTAGCCAGAGCTTAAGTGCAACATTTTTCATTAGAATTTAACAAATGTTCATCTTAAAAGAGACTGACAATGGGTCAAACGGCTTCAGCTTCTCCCCTGTGAACCTGAATGCATTAGACTTGAGGCTTTTTATTCTCGGATCAAAGTTGCTTCTTATTCTCGGACTTAATTTAGTATAAGACTAATATGATGGTCTCTCTATTTCTTCTCTCTCTCTCTTTTTGGCTATAATAAAATTAGAATTAATTGAATAGAATGCAATCTCTAGCTTTTTTGTCAAGCACAGAAATTCCAAATACAACAATATGTTTGGAATATTTTTTTTTTTTTGCCAGTAGTGAAATATTGTGCAAAATAATTATATAAATACACAAGAACATCTGGTCTTTTGAACTGCTGAATTTAAACATTGTATGCTTTTGACAAAATTAAAGGAGTTTATTCTTTGTTTTTCCTGGGCTTTAAGTAGCAAGCCACAAATAGTACTTAAGAGCTATCATTTCTAGTTCATTTTGAATATTACGTGGAGAAAGTTATTCTGCATTCTCCCAGACTCTCATACACTTAGGGTCTCCGGAATTGGGGCTCCAGGTTAAAAATGTATCACATTATTAAAACAATGACCCAAGTCAAAGTAAAAGGGGGGAAAACCCTACTAAACGCTCTTCTCCCATTTTCCCCACAACAATTCCTAAATGCCAGTAGACAGAGCAATTTTGCTATCTTTTGTAGAGTACAGTAATTAAAATTTTTACCGCCACTTTTGTAATAAACTCGTGTGACTTTAAAAGTCTGTCCCCGCTTTCATGATGGAGACATCACACAATCTGTAATTGTGCTATTAAGGAAAAGAGAGCTAATCTTTTTGCATTTGAAGTAAGCCTTCATCATCAGTCCAACAAAGCCAGACAGATCAAAAAAGAAGCAGAGAGAGTATTTAAGGAAATTAGTACAAGTGTCAGTTAAAAGGTAAAAATTAATGCACTTATTATTGAAATATGGTTGAAACCTACGTTCTTTTCATTTCTTTGATATTGCCAAGGTCTAAAACATTCAATTAACTTTCCATTGTGTTTGGGGGAGAAAAGGCAGGGGATTGTCAGGGAAGTATGAGGGGTGTAGGTGGAGCTCAGTGAAAAATAGAATAGGATGAACAGGAGAGGGACCCAGACCTCACGGCCCAGGCCATGAAGTTGGAGCTGCTTCTGCCTTTTGGACCCCACCTGGTTTAGGATTTCAGATGGGCTCTAGACTCTGCTGTCCAGTTTAGTGGGAAGATTTTTTTTTTTTTTTTTTTTGGCCGCACTGTGCAGCCTGTGGGATCTTAGTTCCCTGACTAGGGATCGAACCCCGTGCCCCCTGCAGTGGAAGCATGGAGTCTCAACCACTGGACCGCCAGGGAAGTCCCTGGTCGGGAGATTTAAAAATCTGCATGTTGTTGGGCTTCCCTGGTGGCGCAGTGGTTGAGAGTCCGCCTGCCAATGCAGGGGACACGGGTTCGTGCCCCGGTCCGGGAAGATCCCACATGCCGCGGAGCGGCTGGGCCCGTGAGCCACGGCCGCTGAGCCTGCGCGTCCGGAGCCTGTTGCTCCGCAACGGGAGAGGCCAC